>NC_081407.1:379709178-380371678 GCF_030272615.1 Cryptomeria japonica | reverse complement strand
TTTAGGTTTCAGGGATAAAATATTGCCATCTACATCAATCATTTCTTCAGAGATGGTTTTCTTGTTCCAGAAAATTGCTACCCCTCCAGATGCTCCATTCGAGCTACTGCCACAAACTCCTCCATTGTTAAAGAAGTTTAATTTCTCCACTTTCTCTTTACTCATTTTGGTTTCCCGTACCAGGATAATATCCAGATTTTGATCTCGAATGAGGTTCTGTAATATATCCTGTTTATTGAGACCATTTAGGCCTCTGATATTCCAAGATATTACCTTCATTTGGAAGCCTGAGGGCATAATTCCTTTATAGTTCGCTGCCTTCCATCAGCTATGTTTTGCTTGCTCTCCTGGTCCCTATGCCATTTCATAGTTTTACGTCCCGGTGGGGATCTTGAAGCACCAAAATCAGCCTTGGACCTGGTTCTGGTTGTCATGTAGAGCTATTGGATTCTACCTTCATGTATTGTAATGAGAGTTTGACATATTTGGTTGTATTAACAAAGGATGTGTATTTTTATCTTCTTGTTTTGGAGATCGTGGTTTGGCTCTTCTTTTTGGGAGCTCTTGATTGAGTTCTTTGATTATGTTGGGGCCCTAGAGGATATTCAATTAGGAGATGGATATCATGATGCTTGGAGAGATTTCTTACACAGTTTAGTGGGAGATTTGATAGTGATGTGGATTAATCATTTGATGATGGATAGTTATCTTCATGTGGTTTGGAGATGGTGACATCCTGGTTCCATAGAGGAATCTGGAGTCTTTGGTAAGGTATTGTTGGTTCTCTTTGGTTTTTAGTATTAATCATTTTCTCAGAGCTTCATGAATTTGGAGCATTTGAAGTTAGCATGGATTGATTGGTGTATGCTCATTGAGACTAGAGAGACTTGGGTGAGGCTATGAGACCTAGTATATTCTTGGGATCGTGTGTTGAGATGATTAGTGTTTAATGAGGATTTCAGACAAAATGCTGAGGAGCCTACACTTGATTGTGGATGTAAATCCATTATAGACTCGAAGAGAAGATTTTCATTTTGCAAGATTTTATTACTTGGTGTTGTGTCCTTTTGACAATTTTGTTTCCCACTCTTGGTCCACTTGGTAGGTGAATGACCTGAGAGGTATTGCCTACCTGGTTATTAGATGCATTCTTTAATTTGTATCATATCTTCTCATGCAAGCTAGTCTTGAATATAGAAGTTCTGAGGAATTGTTAAGAAGAAGATGCATGGTTTTATGGGGTTTTTTGTCGTACTTGTTGTTGGTCTTAAGCTATGCGTAGACACCTAAATTTGACTGATCAATTTAATTAGATGAAATCTCCTAAGTCAATTGCATTATTTGAATAATTCAATTAAAATCAATTATCATGTTGGCTAGATTGATTTAATTAATAAAGTGATGCCCCATAGCCCACTAATTAATTGATATCTTAATTAATTAACTCCCATCTGTTGAATTAATTAATCTAATCTAATTAATTAATTCCCCCTTTCCAATTTATTGAATTAATTAATCTAATTAATTAATTCCCCCTTTCCAATACATTGAATTAATTAATCTAATTAATTAATTCCCCCTTTCCAATTCCTTAAATTAATTAATTTAATTAATTAATTCTCCCTTTCCAATCCCTTGAATTAATTAATCAATTAGTTCCTCCTTTCCAATTCCTTGAATTAATTAATCCACATATTCCTCTCACTTATTTGAATTAGTTAAATTCAAATATTCCCTTTAGATCATTGTCTCCTAACTTTTAACTACCTAACTAACCCTCATCTAACCTAACCTCCAATCTAACCTTGGGTTCTAACTAACCTTATCTTCCCAAACTAACCTTATCCTAACTTCCCCTCACATGTGTGTGCACACACATATTCCCTAATTTCCTTAATATTAGGAAATTAAAGCCTATTTTTTGTGGCTCCCTCCCAAAATAGATGTGTGTCCTTGAGTACACATGTCAAAACCCTCCTCTCCTTACTCCCCTATTTAATCCCCCCTCTTTTACAAGCAATGGATCCACTTTCTTTCATCCATAACGTCATCATGCAAAATTTCATCTACCTCTTAGCATAGTCATATCATCATCATGCCAAATCTCATCTTCAAATCTTGAATCTCATCGTCAAATCACACATCATGGAGAAATATCAAGTACAAGCTATGCCATGAACATGCATGCAACCACATGATCATCAAATCAAGGGAGTAAAAAATGAAGTTTGCATTCTATTGTTTCATGTTTTATGCTTCTTTTGCTTTCTTTCTAACATCCCAATCTTGAGGTGTTTGAGCTAATTGTGTAGCTTAGGTTGCTTAGTTTTATCTTTCAATCATTTATATTTGCACATGATTTCCCTCACACATTTTTTGGCATGCCCGGTGGGACCCACTTCATAGGTCAATCTAATATTTTGTTGTTGTTTGAGTGATTTTTCAGCTCGTAGGTCCAAATTTGCAGAAAAAGGGCTTTTCAGAGAAGTTTTAAGATTTTTGTGCCTATGTTGCAACAAAACGTGCACGTGTTGCAACAAATTGCACTTGTGTTGCATCTTTATGTGCCTGTGTTTCAACTTTATGCGCTCGTGTTGCAGCTTTTTGTGCCTGTGCAGGGTTCTAGGACATTTGGTCCTAGTTGCCTAATTTGAAAACAATTACTCATTTTTTTATGCTTTTAGAACTAAAATAAGACCATGTATGTATTAATCTGGATAAAATGAACTCATATATCTCTCTACTTAGGCTTTTGGGAATGAACAAAAATCTCTCATGCTTAGTTTCATTACAAATTTGGCTTTAAAAGAACAAGATTTGTCAATTTGGGGCTTTAAAATGAACATCAAATCTTTCAATATTGCTTCAATTTAATTGCAATAAGTCTAATTAGGGTTTATAAGGGTTGGATGCAATCACATAGGACTAATTAAAATGGAAAGGAACAATAATTTTTTCACATTGGGTCATTGGGGTTTCTAGGTGATCCAAGTCTTGCATTTGATCTTGAGAGGCTTAGAACTTTTGCATTTCTTAGTTGGTGAGTTGTATTTGATTTCTTAGGCAAGGATATATTATGGTAAGTTTGAATTCAAATGAAATTTTGATGTCATGGTAAATTTTTAGCTCAAATAGGGCCTATTTTCTTAAGATTAGGGTTTATATGCTCATTTTAGGCTTTATTTGTGTGAAATTGGCCTTTAACTATATCATATATTTCTCATAGGCATTGCACTCCTGTGGCTGTATTGAAGGGAATTATGCCTGTGTTGCAACTTTTTGCACTTGTGCAGAGTTCTAGGGCACTTTGTCCTTGTTGCTCTAACTTGCAAAATTGATCAATTTTTTTTATGTTTTTAGGGCAAAAACAGAGTTATTTACTGAAAAATTTAGCTAAATTGAATTCACATAGCACTAATTAGAATGGGAATGAATAATGAATTGCTTGAATTGAGTCTTTAGGATTTCCAGAAGAGTCAATTTCTACATTTCATCCTAAAAAGCTTAGAAATTCTGTATTTTCTCGGATTAGGGTTTGCAATCATATTCCTAGTCATGGATGCATCAAATGGTGATTGAAATATAGTCAATTCATTTCAATTATAATAAATTTTGGGCTCACATAGGGAAAATTTCTCAAAATTAGGGTTTGCATTATCATTTGAGGCCTCAATTGTGCAAAATAGGCATTTGTTTTGCAAAATTTCTCTATTCTGCACAAGACTGCACTTCTATGCCCGTTTTTGAGTTTCTTGTGCCTATGTTTGAGTTTATTGTGCTTGTGTTTGAGTTTCATACACTTGTGCAATCTATTTTTGTGCTTGTGCCATCTTTGTCCTGCGCTTGTGTTTCTTCGTTCTACGCCTGTGTAGGGGCAGAAAGAAAGGTATAATCTTGAGATTCAGTTTTAAATAATGTCAATTTCACTTCATTATTAGAACAGGTTTTTGTATTACTAATAATCTGTGTAGCACCTTGGCAATCATTGGAATAAGAGTTAATTTCAAACTACTAATCATTTTTCTTGCAGGGGTGTTTCGAGTGGTCAAAGACAATTATGAAACTACTAATGCTTTTCTTGCAGTGGTAGATTAGGAGAGTGTTTTCCTTTTAGATTAAACAAATTTATATATGGGCTTAAAATGAGCATTTGTCTTACATGATCGGGCAAAATTATGCATGTGAGTGGTCCTACTACTAACACACACTATCTTCTCCCTTGGTTCTCGTGGTCCTAGGTGCAAGAGAAAAGTGTTAGCGATGCTCAATTTCATTTTAGTAGGTAGAGGGCATGTCCCCCCAAGTAGCCTATAAGGTGGGTGAGGGGAGAACGATAAAAGCGGTAATGGTCTTTTAGCTAAGTCACTTCTTAGCCACTATATAAAATACATGCGAGGAAAGTCTTCATGATGGGTGCTAATTGCCTACCTACATTGACTTCCCCAATACCTGTTTTCTATAGGAAGGAAGCCTCTCGAGGGAGAGAGTGTACATGGACACCTGAAAGAGAATCCCACATTATGAACCACTATTTTAGTTGCCAAGATCCTTCTATTTGTTAATTTGGGAATTGTGATACATGCATGGCAAAGATATCCCTCATGTACCCCACAATTTGAGATATAAAAATTCTTAATATATTAGGATCTTTAGAAATTTGAAGCTTGGAATGCCCGAAAAGTGTGCACCGAGGTTGTAGCCACTGCTGCCAAGCTTCTATCTATCTGGTTGAATGTGGTATTCTGGGCTAGGTGATTCAACAAATATTGTCCTTCTCAACCTATGAAGTGTGTGTTTGTTCTTCATTTTCAAACTTGTGTGTTTGTCGAGTTTTGTCTTGTCCTTCAACATTTTGGTCCTCTCATTCTAATGAGTTTGCATCAATTGTCTCATTACATTGCTAAAAATTATCTAAGTCAAATGTCAAAATGATTCATCTTGGTTGTCCTCATTTTGAATTTGATGTCATTATTATTGTATTTTAAGGTTTATGACTTACATCTTCAATTTTATCATTTGAATTTATCATCATAACCTTGGTTGTTACTATTTCAAATATGACATCATTATTATTGCTTATTAGGGTTTTGGACTTGCATAATCAATCTTTATCATCACAATTTGTTGGTCATAAATTTGGTCATCATCACATATCTTACATCGTCATTATCATCTACTAAGGTCTTGACTTGCATAATCAATTTCATCATCTCTATTAGAAGTCATAACTTTGGCCCCTCATTTCAATCGATCGGTGTCATTATCAATCAATCTTTATCATCTCAATCACTAAATGGATTTTGGTCATCATTATTAGCTTGCGTTGTCATCATCGCCACTTTGAACTCCTGCACTCTTGGTCATTGCCACTTTTCATTTGTGTCAAGGATTAAATCTTTTTCATCCAAGCCGGATTTCTTTATTTGATCAATTGCACCACCAATCGTATTTCAATCAAATAAATCCTTATCTATCAACTTAATCAAATCAGACAAATCATCTTTTTCAATCCCTTTTTTCCCAAATCACAATAGCCTGCATCTTTTTTGCGATAATTAATCATCAACTCTTGGATTATATCATGTCTAGAGTTTTACCACTTTATTTCATCGTGATCATATCACCTTGAGCCAGAGGTTCAATTCACTTTGATATATTCCATTGCTTGAGTGCATCCTCTTAAGTAACTTCAGTGTCATGCTGCCTTTTTTAGATCTCATCCAATTGTGATTTGAGTATTTAGTTCATTAATTGTTTTGTCTTTGAATCAGTCATCAAGTTTATCTCAAATTCTTTTCTCATCAACATTGATAAAATTACACAGTTTATCCAATCCTTGACTTTGGTTTCACATTCTCATCGTTTCACCATCTTGTCTCCTGTTTCTTTTCTGTTATCACTTGATCTCAATCTCAACAAGCTATGGAACAAAAATCTTCTCAATTTCCTCTAGGATTCCCAGAACCTCAAACAAATCTTGATTTAGAGGTCAACCCTATCATGTTAAGAAATATTCCTACCATTTATGATCCACTAGATACAATCATCCCTGATGAAGATATGGTCAATCAAATTGATGAGGCAAATGTCCAAATTAATCCTATTGACCAGTTTCTTTCAAATCCTAACAATGCTCAAATGGTAGATAAAATCATAGAAATACGTAAGAATCTCATCTTCGCAAGCATGGTGAAACAAGGCACGATGATTGCATCACCAGATGCATCTGTGACCGCAAGTCCACACACACCTCTTCAACAACAAGTCTTATCCTTGTTTCCAATCCAACAATAGAATCAACTACCCGTGGTACCACCACAACAAAGTTCCTAACTTCGGTCGATTGGATTGCCACCTATGGGAACTCTTGGACGCCATTATAAATATTTTTATGCTAATGTATCAAGACCCACTCCACCTATATCTTCAAGAGGGGGTATTTATAATGGACCTATCAATGTGACATCTACACAACTTCACACATCACTCTCATTGACATGTCAAATGCCCATGACATTTAGTATCATGCAAGTTACGTCTTTCACCAATCTTGTCACTCGACCTATGAATGTGTTGTTAACACAAGCACCAACTTGGAATACATGAATACTTATTATCCATCATCATCTACCATGTAGGCTATGATTGGGGGCATAAAATAAACAATCCCACTACCATCTACACCCCCACTTGTCCAATCGACACCACAAGTTGTCAACACCCCGCAATATCAACCTCAAGTGATTTTGCAACTAACCATTTCCCGACCATGATTCAATTACTTACATGGACCACCTTCATCTTATGTTGTGACAAACATTCATCAGTTACAAGATGGTATTAATCAGAATCCCCCATCGCCAAACACTATACCTAACTATACTACGGGCAATTATCTTCAAAATAAGAATCTTCAAATCTAGCTAGTTCCGCACATGCAACAACCCATGACTCCTCAAAAAAATATTGGAACCTACTGACAACCACCCTAGTATCAACAAATTTCATTTGTTCAACAACAAATTATTATCTACCAAAACACAACAAGCTACCAAAATCCGCCACAACGATCAAAATATCAAAATTTGGATCACGTGGCACAACAAGATCATATTATCAATCTACTACATTGTCTCCTAATCGTTTTCCTATCAATACTGAATGAGAGGAAATGAAGGCCACTCTTAAAGCGTTACAAGAGAATAGCTCTGAATGGGTCTTCAAATTTAAAGAACTTTGTCCTTACCCATTCGACAAGTTCATCACTGCTATGCCTTTCCCCAAACACTTTGAAATACCAAGATTCAACAAATACAAGGGGAAAGGAGATCCATGACATCATGCCAAAGAGCTCTTCATGGCTTGTTAGGAGGTATCATGGTGCGATGAGTATCTTCTGCGATTGTTCCCTAAAATCCTTTATAGTCCTTTAGAATGGTTCTCCAAATTGCCATTCGACACTATCACTACCTTCACAGATTTGTCTGAGCATTTTGTTTCTCATTTTCACTACAATATAGAAAATGATGTATCCAAGCTAGATCTGTGTTAGAACAAACAAAAAGGGGGTGAAATTCTTCTATATTACACCCAAAGGTGGAGAGCCCTTGCTAGCTGTCTCCCATGTATGATGTTGGACACTCAACTGGTCCCAATTTTTATTAGTAACCTCCACTCGAAGCTTGCATATCACATTTGACTTAATTGTGAAAGCACCTTTAAATACTTCATCTCTGAAGGGTCATCAGTGGAACAAGCTTTGATTGATGAAGGGGTTATTAAAATCTATAAGGAGTACCCCGATAAGTCTAATCATGACAAGCAAAGGTATTTGAACAAAAATAAGAACGCTATTGGTGATGGGACCACTGATTCCAGAATAATTCAAATGATTCTAGTTTCAAAGCCACCACCCCCACAAAAATTGTATGTCATGAGTCCACAGGCACAAACATAAAATGCCCAATCTAATCGAACCAATATGATCACTATGTCTCAAGATCCTTCCCATCAGACAGGATACAATGGCCCACAACGTTAATTCACACCCATGACAAAACCCTAGCGGTGATCCTTAAATGCATGAAGCAACATAACATGGTCATGCATCCTAAAAAAACACCATTCAATTAGTCCAAACCTAATCCTAATTGGTACAAAGATATTGAGTACTGTGCCTATCATTTCATCCAAGGTCATGGTACAAACAACTGCATAAAGCTCAAACACTCAGTCCAGGACCTCGTTGACCATGGAAAAATCGCTATTGATTCCATCATAGGAAAGTCCCCAAATGCCAATATAGGCATGTACAAGAATGATATTCCTAAGCATCAAGGAGAGGCTAGCACAACCAACACTAATAAGGCTTGCATGACCAACAACATCAATTACAATAACACACCCTTTGATTATGGTCCTACAATAGGTTATATTTCTCTGGCAGGTGATCATATTAACATGATTTGTGTCAAAGGATTCGATACTCACTGTGTCATGAACACTTGAAGCATCCACATGTTAGTCCTTGGGGCTCCTATACCTAATGATACCCCAACCACATCTGTGTCTATGTAGTATAACATTCTAGAACATTTAGGAAAAAATTATGCACAGATCTCCATCTTGGATTTGCTATAGACCTCAATTACTCATGAATAGATTCTCACCCAAATATTACAAGAGGCTCGCATCCCTAGAAATATAGACCCCACACAATTCTAGGCCATGGTCGCACATCTATCTTCCACGTACCATCTCAATTTCACTCAATCCGATGCCATGGTCCCAAATCTTGACCATATCCGTCTGCTTAATATTGAAGCTATAGTCAAATGATACAAAGTGAAGTAATTTTTTTATTGATAATGGTTTTGCCCTAAATCTTTGCACATTGAAATGTGTTACTCAAGTGGGGTACACTATCACACATATGCACAATCGATGCATTACCATCGAAGCTTATGACAATGCTGAGAGAAGCTCACTATGGATGATCAATCTTCCAATTCAAGTAGGCCCAGTAACATAGAGCACATTATGCCACGTCTTTGATCTTGATCTTCCATTAAATATCCTCCTTAGTCACTCATGGATCCATTCCATGTAGGTCATCCCTTCCACTTATCACCAATGCCTTAAATTCCCTTATCAAGGCTGCAAAATCACAATCTATGGTGACACTCAACTATTTGAGTATTGTCGTTCTCTTGAGGCCTCATCACCATATTCCCATCATTTCCCAATTATAATAAGTGGAACTCCATTTGCCACTCCATCTTCCTCATATGTTGACCCTGATGCCATACTCCCTATGGAAAAAGAAAAGACTTCTATTACATCATACTTCTCCCAAATCAAGATCAATGACCCTGGTTGTGGAGAATATGCCCTACAAGGCATCTTCACAATAGACACTCTACCTCTAGATCCGCATGATCACAAAAAACCTACCAAGGAACAAAAAAAGAAAGAACCTGTAATTTGTCAGTATGGTTTGACTACTTTCCAGTCTCATGGTGAGCTCAATCACAAGGTCATAGAAACAAACATCAATGAAAGGCTCTTCAAAGACGTCTTTGTCGATAATGACACTCAACTTAATCAATTCAAAGAGAAATATATTGTTGCACTCAAATGGGCCTACCAAGGTGACAGACTAGGTCAAGAAGGTCAAGAAGAACAAGAAGTCATAAGACCTATTGAGCCCACCCCTAATGTTCGCCATCAAGGGCTTGGTTTGGATGCCTCTTGCATGAAGCCTCAAGTTTGATAGGTACTTTTGGAAACAATGAAAATTGTTTGGGTGACATCAAAGACATGCTTAAGGAGGTTGCCAATCAAGTGTACTGCGATATGGATAGCTCCTCATCCTTCAACACATGTGACCTCTTTGATACACCCATCTTCCTAATTGACCTTCCCCTTCGCCACCCTAAACTTATTGATTGGGGCCAAAGTGTTGCACACCTAGATACATTCCAAAATGATATAGCGCTCCTACAATTTCTTAGGGAAATTGAGTGTGCACCTTACCATTATCCTGAAAAGAATATAGTCTACAAGCTGGACCCTCATGGCTATTTTGCGGAAGAGGGAATCCTTAATCCCCAAAGTAAAAAAGAATCAAAAGATCAAGATTCTCATGGTGAAACCCTTTCTAAGGCAACTATAGACCATAAAATAGTAAAAATAAAGGGTGTATCTTCTGGTGAAAACCTCTTAGAGGCGCCAGAACATGAGGATTCTCTTCTTCCCCTCCTTGATGATCATGTTCCCGAGAGATCATAAATCCTCATAGACCTGACCATGGAGATAAATTTGGGCATAGTAGAAAACCCATGTGTCACCCATGTCTCAGCCTCTTTATCCGATGACGAATTTCGGGAGTTCTTCGAGATTCTTCATAGGTAGCCTATTAACTTTGCATGGTCTTATGCAAACATGTCTGGTCTTGATCCTGAGTTAGTCGTCCATCACTTAGCGGTTGATCTAAATGCTAAACCGGTCAAGAAAAAATTATGTAAGATGCATCCCAGAATCGCCTTATTAGTCAAAGCAAAGTTGGAAAAGCTCCTAGAGGTCAAGTTTATCTAGCCTATTGACTATACAAAATGGGTCTCCAACATGCTAGCTATCTCAAAACCTTGTGGTGCTATCAAAGTATGCATAGACTTCATGGATTTGAATAAATCATGTCCCAAAGATGAATTTCCACTTCCTAACATCTACATCCTTGTTGATTTAATAGCTGGACATGAAATGTTTTCCCTCATGGACATATTCTTAGGGTATAACTAGATAAAAATAGCATAAGAATATTAGTATAAGACCACATTTACTACCCCATGTGGCACCTTTTTCTACTAGGTCATGTCTTTTGGTCTTAAAAATATCGACACCACATATCAGCGTGCCATGACAGTGATCTTTCATGACCTCATGCATAAGATCCTATAAGACTATGTAGATGACATACTTGGTAAATCAAAGACAAGAGCAGAACATCCGGCTATCCTAGAACATATATTTGAGTGCCTGGATAAGTATAAATTGTGCCTCAATCCAAAAAAGTGTTTTTAGAGTTATATTAGGTAAGCTCCTAGGTTTCATAGTCTCCAGGCATGACATCAATGTTGATCCTAAAAAGGTCAACACAATATTAAAGATGCCTCCTCAAACATTGAGAAATTTGCATAGCCTCCAAGGGAAGCTACAAGTTGTTTATCACTTCATTTCCCAACTCACAGATAAATGTCATCCTTTTATTCACCTTCTAAGAAAAGGTGTTGACTTCAAGTGGGATGCTCAGTGCCAACATGCTTTCGATAAGATAAAAGAATATCTAGTTCATCCTCTAGTTCTAATGTCACCCATTTTAGGTCCCCTTTTCCCTTATACATTTTAGTAACTCCAACAATTGTGGGGGCACTTCTTGCCCAACAAGATGATCAAGGAAAAGAAAGAGCAATCTACTATATCAGTCGAACCTTGGTCAACTTTGAGCTAAACTACTCTTCCATTGAAAAAGCATGTCTTGTTGTTGTCTTTTGCTCATAGATGATGTGCCATTACATATTGAGTCACATAGTCAAGCTCATTTGTAGAATTGATCCATTGAAATACTTGCAATCCAAGGTAACCCTCACTAGACACATGGCTCAATGGATCATGTTACTGAGTGAATTTGACATCCAGTACGTAGACAAAATGACGATCAAAGGATAGGTCATTGCTGATCAATTGGCTGAAACACCCTTAATTGATGCTTATCCACTAGTCACAAAGTTCTCAGATGAATATGTATGCACGATCACAACAAAACCTCCTTGGAAGCTTTACTTTATTGGTTCCCATACACGGAAAGGATTAGGGACATGCTTCTTGTTGTCTTTTCCATGCACCAATAACATTGTTGAATATGAAGGACTAATCACTAGTTTAAAAACAACTATTCAATGGAATATCTCAGATATCCTGGTCTATGGCGACGACTCTCAACTAGTTATCTAACATGTCAACGATATATATCAAACCAAATATGACAAGCTCCAACCATACAAAAGAATGGTTGATGACCTTAAGCATAATTTTCAGAATATTGTCTTTGACCAAATCCCTAGGGCTTTGACCAAAGCAGCAGATGCAATGGCCACTATTGGATCTCTTCTCCACATGGAATCAGATAGTCCAAAACATGAGTTTTTGGTCGAACAACTACTTCAACTAGCATTTGAGAGATCATACACATAAATGGTGTGCAACATTGTTAGAGCCCAATCACCCTGGTACCATGACATATATGCCTATCTTAAATATTGTACCCTTCCACCCAACATATCCCGCAATGAATGTTGAAACCTTATCTGATGTTGTGCTCGATTTACACTTGTAGGAGACAATCTATATTGTCATGACTACCATGACATCCTCACTAGATGTCTCGATTCGTCTGAAGCTAATCTTGTGATGAAATAAGTGCACGCCAAAACTTGTGGCACTCATATGAGAAGATACATTCTTACCAAACAACTCTTAAGAGTGGGCTACTATTGGCCCACTATAGAACATGATTGTTGTGAATTTGTCAAGAAATGTGTGCCTTGTCAGCAGCACGGGCACTTGATTCATGTTCCAGCTTAGGATTTACAACCAATAACAACACCATGGCCTTTTTATACATGAGGCCTCGACCTCTTTGGTAAGATCCATCCCCCTTCCTCAAATGGACACAAGTTTATCATTGCTACAATAGAATATTTCACCAAGTGGGTGGAAGCCTTTTCCCTCACCCTCACCACTAGTGTCCAAGTGTCTAAGTTTATCCTGTATCACATTTTTTGCTGCTATGGGATTCCCTCCACCATCATTAGTGATAGTGGAACCCCATTCAAAAACCAACACATGCGTGATCTTTGTTCTACATTCCATATTCAACACCATTAGTCTACACCATATTACCCCCAAGGGAATGGCCAAGTTGAGGAAACTAATAAAACTTTTCTTCATATCCTAAAGAAATTTGTTAGTGAAATTATCCTGACTGGCACCTCCATCTCAATCCCATCCTTTGGGCCTATCGCACCAGCATTCATACTTCTACTAGCTCCACCCCACATTCCCTTGTCTACGACACAAGATCAATCTTACCAATCGAGGTCGAGTTGCCATCACTGTGCATGTGCTTGAAATAATTTTTTTTTTGATGAAGACTATAGAGTGGCAAGACTAGCCTGACTAGATCTTCTCGAAGAATAGCATTAGAAAGCCTATGAAGATCTGCAAATATATTAGATCCACCTTAAGAGGTAATATCAGAAGAGGGTTCACCCTTGTGAGTTTGAAGTAGGTGATCTCGTCCTTCGAAAAAACCCTGGAAATCAGCAAGACTAGGAAAAGAAAGAAAAATTTTAAGCCAACTGGCTTGGTCCATATGTGGTCACAACAAAGTATGGTTTAGGAGCAATATCAATTATCAACTCCAGAAGGGGAACCTCTCACTGATCTCCTCAAAATCCTACACTTGAAGAAATTCTATGTATAATCTGAAGCAGTGTACTTCATGTTTCGAATATTAGAATATAAAAAAATAATAAAAATAAAAAAGCCAAAAAGAGAAAAAAATAGTAAAGAAAAATACATTCATCCAATGGTGAAAACTTGGCAAACAAGAACCTTGGACATGTACATATGGTGAAAGCCTGGGAACAAGCACCAGGTGAAAGCCTGGGAACAAGCACCATGTGTAAAGGGCAGTTCCATTATCCATCTACTCCTCCCATCCATCATTCCATGGTATGGTATCCGTTGTTACCCACCCCCATCTATATTTCCATCTTATCTTGTGTATAACTTCTTGTAAATAACCTCAACACTAAGTCTTTTATGCATAACATTTCATCCTGTATATTCTCCCTTTGGCTTCTTTGGGCACTTTGTCAGTTGTCTATAGGTGTCCCTTGTATATATGTGTCATTATACATAGTTGCACGTGTCAATCTTGTCCTTCAAGATCATATCCTATTAGCTCGCTCTTTAGTAATCATCTTTGAGAATCTTTGTCATCATGATCATATCAAACCCCTTTTGTTATCCCATCATCAATCCTTTATCATGGTGTTGTTTCAAGATATATCATTCTCACATCAACAACACCCATCATTAGTCTCTGCAGGATGTATCCTTCCTCAAGTTAGACATCATCGGATCCTTATCCAATCACTCATCCTTTGACAAAAGATATATGAGACACTCGTGTTGTCTTTAATTCTTTTTTATTTGTGTTTATCTTTAATCTCCTCAGGTCCTGTTTCCTCTTGGTTGGCACAATCCTTTATATCATGGTGCACTAGGAATAACATGGCTCGGGATGTGATCTTGTTGCTTTTTCTTGGCTTGTCTTTTGGATGTGTCCCTTGTTGTACCCTTGTGAGGTCTTTGTTATCTCATTTTACACTAGGGAATATCTTTTGCTTGGGGTTAGTCTAGAATCATTTCCTATTTGTAACTTTGTGTGGTGCTAGATTAGCCCATGTGTCTTTGTTAGTCCATGCATTGGCTATGAAATTCCACCCTGGTTCCTCATACCTTGGTGACTTACAACCATTGCTATATCAAAATAAGTGCTACTACATGACGTCTCATTTACAGGTTCTTGTGCTCCATGATGTTTCTCTCTCCATCTCCTCTACATTTGCATTTTCTCCCTTTCTTGTCTGCTTCTTACATTTATGCTCCTTACATTTCGTCTTGTCCATTAGAGCAATGTTTTTTTGAGATGTCGCTCGACCTACCTTCCTTCATACACCCTCTCGAGGGGGAATCCCTAACCATTCCTTCGTCTACCTGGGGCATTTTCTTGCTCCCTTTTTTCTTCCCTTGCAAGTGTCTTATTGTCTTCGCATCGACGCTATTCTAGTGCCAGCGTGAAGAGGGGCAAAATATAGACACCTAAATTTGGCCGATCAATTTAATCAGATCAAATCTCCTAAGTCACTTGTATTAGTTGAATAATTCATATTATTGAATTAAAATCAAGTATCTTGTTGGCTAAATTAATTTAATTAATAAAGCCATGCCCCATAGTCCACTAATTAATTGATATCTTAATTAATTAATTCCCATCCCTTGAATTAAATAATCTAATTAATTAATTCTTCCTTTCCAATCCATTGAATTAATTAATCTAATTAATTCTCCCTTTCAAATCCATTGAATTAATTAATCTAATTAATTAATTCTCTCTTTCAAATCCATTGAATTAATTTAATTAATCTAATTAATTAATTCTCCCTTTCCAATCCCTTGAATTAATTAATCTAATAATTAATTCCTCCTTTCCAATTCCTTGAATTAATTAATCTAATTAATTAATCCCCATATTCCTCCAACTTATTTGAATTGATTAAATTCAAATATTCCCTTTAGATCACACGTTTCCTAACTTTTAACTACCTAACTAACCCTCCTCTAACCTAACCTCCAATCTAACCTTGGATTCTAACTAACCTTATCCTAACCTCCCCTCACATGTGTGTGCACACACATATTCCCTAATTTCCTTAATATTAGGAAATTAAAGCATATTTTTGGTGGCTCCCTCCCAAAATAGACGTGTGTCCTTGAGGACACATGTCAAACCCCTTTTGACATGTGTCCCTCTTAGGAACACTTGTCCTCCCTTGTTGAGCTACTTGTCCTCTTTGAGGACAAGTGTGGAATCTTATTCCACTTGTCATTCCTGGGATTGCCACTTGTCCTCGAGGACAAGTGTTGCATTTTTCCAATTCCCTCCTCTCCTTCCTCTCCTATTTAATCCCCCCTCTTTTTGAAGCAATGGATCCACTTTCTTTCATCCATAATGTCATCATGTAGAATTCCATCTACCTCTTAGCATAGCCATATCATCATCATGCCAAATCCCATCTTCATATCCTCTCATCCAATCTTCTTATCTTGAAGCTCATCCTTAAATTACACTTCGTGGAGCAATATCGAGTACAATATACACCATGAGCACACATCCAACCGCAGGATCATCAAATCAAGGGAGTAAAAAATGAAGTTTACATCTATTGTTTCATGTTTTATGCTTCTTTTTCTTTCTTTCTAATGTCCCAATCTTGAGGTGTTTGAGCTAGTCATGTAGCTTAGGTTGCTTAGTTTTATCTTTCAATCATTTATATTTGCGCACGATTTCCCTCACACACTATGCACATAGTTTTGAGAATCTATTTGGAGAGGTACAGGTAATGATTTGTGGCTTTGGGCATAATTTTTTTTGGTGTGAGAATGGATGGTTTGTTTGATCTACCTTTGGTATGAGAGATTTACATCTATTGTTGCCATGTTTTAATTAATTTGAATGTAAGATGTTGATATCCTTTCAATTTGGTAGTGGTGAAGGAGATCTTACATTACACAACTTGGTACATGTCAGTGTCGAACAAGGATATGATTTGATTTGCATGTTCTCTCTATGGTCTTTTTCTTCTTCTTGGATGTTTGTATTCACATGGTTGAGTGTGAATAACTTGGGAGAGCTATGGAGACTGGTGGTGAGAGAGGTATTGCAACATATTTGATTGCAAGATTTGCATATCAGTTTATGTTTCCTTGAAACTATGTAATAGAGGAGTTAGTCACATAGATTCTATGTCAAGTACTATAGATATACTTTATATTATTTGATCTTTTTTAGATTGGACATTACTCATGTAGTGGGAGTTTCTTGATATGTGTCTGATTATCCTCTATGATATCTTGATTTTCTAATTACTGATTTGTGATGATGATTTTGCATGTTTCACTATATTTGAATCTATGACTTATGTAGGTTATGGATTAGCTACCATTTTCTTGCATTGGGATAACTTCGGTATGTGATGTCTATATCCACAAGATTGTATTAGTAGTGGTGCAGACTTTGTTAGTTAGCGTTGCTTGTGTTCACTTGTGCATTAGTATGTTGCTTTGAGATAGGAGATTGGATATGTTATCCTTGTTTTCATTTTGCATGAAAACAAGGATACCCCTACAAATTTTTCTTCAAATTTGTTCTTATTTCTCTAAGTTGCGAGTTTTGAAGCATTTTTGTCACTTCACTCATCTTTGAACACCTTGTGTTCAATCCTGGAAATCTCGTATTCCTAATTAAAACTCAAATTTTAAATTAGAAATAATTTTTCCCTGATTGGTGCAAAGTCAGATTTAATTCCGACTTTACACCACTTTTTAAGATTCAGGTCTAGAATCGAGTTTTGAACCCAACAATGCACTTGTTTCACCTCTTAAGTCATTTTGGTGCAAATCGGACCTATAGGCCCAATTTACACCATTATTGAACATGTATTGACATTTATTGTTTGAAGAGTTCCATTCAGATTGGCTTTCATTCTTCTTATATTATTGATTTATGCTTTATCATTTTTCTTTATTTTGAAGATTTAGGGAGCTGGTGTTTCTTTTGAGCCAGATTTTCCAACTCAAGTTATGTTATTTTTCGCCCTACCCCATTGTATTTTTATTTTCAAGCTTTGTATTGTTAAGATTTTAAACTGTATTATTGTTTATGTCGTGCCCTTATTATTTTTGGTATGAATCATGTTTAGAACCCGACACATACTACATATTTCTCTTGGATATGTGTCGGATTTCAATCCCAATCCATACCCTAGTCATATTTCCAAGTTTCATGCCCTTAATGGTGGATGGAGAGATGGTGTGTCTGTCATACACCATAACATACTTTTTTTTTTTGTGTGGTGGGCACACAACCTTGCCACCCACATTATTTTTCTTTCTATATTTAATAAATGTGTTGGGCGGGGTTACTAACCCAATTCCCACATTGTCTTTGATAGTACTGGTAATTGGGGTCATATCCCCGACCCACTGTTTCTATTTTCTTTCACTTTGCTAAGTGTCATTCCTACGTGCATGCCAGGGATGTAACCTCGTTACACACCAAAGCTTTACTTAGTGGCGTGTGACAGAGTTACAAAGCTACCACCCACCATTTTTTATGGTCTTCCTTTCCTTATGAGGTTGATCGAGCTTAGAACCCTGATCGACACCATTTATTTTTTTTGACAGTTTTCTTTTTATTTCCCTTCCCTTAGGTGTGAATCAGGGATCTATCCCCGACCTACACCAAATTAGGCCTTTTAGGTGTTAATCCAAGATGTAACCCCAATTCACACCATATATTGATTTATCCTTATGTGGTGTATATCAGACTTATAAGTTCGATATGCACCTTCTTTTGATGTTCTTCCCAAGTGAAAATTGGACTTGTAAGTTCATTATGCACCTTTTAGTGTTTTGTGATTTTCTTAGGTGTGAATCAGGGATATAAACCCAATATACACCTAAGTTAGTTTTTTTCTATCTTTAAGTGCAAATTGGACCTGTAAGTCCGATATGCACTTTTTCTGGTTTTACGCTTATACTAAGTGCAAATTAGACTTATAAGTCCGATTTGCACCTAATACACACTTGCAAATTGGTGGTTTTTAGCCAATCTGTGATTGATCAAAGGTATTTGTACTATAAAATGAGATTTCTATGGAGTATAATCATCTCAAATGATGATATTTTCATATTGTAGTGCATTTATTGCAAATGATAGAGCCCTCATCTATAAAGAAATCAACAAAGTTCAACAAGCAAGAGATTAATCCAGTTTCTCCTCCTTTGTCTATATCATCCAATATTGATAATATCAAAGATACGAAGATTGACCATGTGGATCTTGATGAATTCTTGAAAAGAGTCAAAGCACTGCCAGTGTCCTACAAAATAGAGACCACAATCAACAATGGAATTCATCTAGTGGTTGCCTTTCCTATGTTTGCACATAATCTAGAATTTGTGTTAGCTCTTGCTAATAGGTATGACCCTACAACTAGATCAGTAAAGGATGCAGATGGAAAGAAGACACTCATCAAGCTTGATGAGGACTTCTTTGATACAATTTTCAAATGTCCTCCAATAATTCAATATGCAGATATTGATATGCAATCAACTATTACTTACTTTGACAACAATTCAGAAAAGTGCAGAAGGAACATTAATGATAACTAGTTAAAATCACTTAGGCTTGCGATTTCAAGATGGTCTGAGACTCTTCCCCGTAGTGATTTCATTAAGAAGGTCAATGATCCCATTACTTTTCTGAGTAGGGTAGAAGGTCTCCCAATCTTTAACACATATCACAAGTGGATGTATCAATACATTTACATTATCAGGCCAAATAAAAAGAAGATCTACTGGGGCAAGCAAATTGCAGATGCTTTGTGTGAGCAGTTGACCAAGGTGCCCACCACCTTGAAATTTTATGACTTCTTACCTTGTCTATGCAGTCACCTCGATGAGGCATTTTCCAAGTTTATCTACCATAGGTGACAGGAGCTAGTTTCTTGCTTACAAGTATTTCACTCAGTTAACTCTCAAGGAGAGTTTGCACCATTTTAGGAGAGTCAATGGTACCTTCTTTGCTCATTATATGTGCTTATTTGATAAAGATCTTCAAAACAAGAGAGTGTTAGATGAGGCTTGGAAGGTGGTGAGTGAATATGGTTGTATTTTCTTACAATTACCCATATTTACATATACCAGTATCAGATGCTTTGATGGATAACCCTTCATGCTCCCAAGGTATCCGTCAAATAAGATCATTCTTATGAAAATGGCTCACCAAATGATATATATCCATGAGTTTCAATCTGGAGCTCATAAGGCAGGTCTCAAGTTCTCCATCACCATAGGGAGATATTCCATCAATTTCATCGACAAGGCCCATGTCATGGAGGAGGAGATGAGGAGAGTGACCATGAGATTTTTCAAAACTAGGAAGTTATTTGATTATAGGGGCATGAAGAACAAGATCAAGAAGAACTACACTCATATCCATCATATTTAGGACGTATGAATTGATTGCAGTATTGAAGAGGACATTAAGAGATTGGACTACTGTTGTTTGACAATAAAGCAAATAGAGAATCTTGATCTTACCGAAGTTTCTGAGGATCTTGAAGAAGATGGAGATATCCTTAATCCTATGTATGAGAAAAATAAAGTTCTTGGATTACCTTTGCCTCTTATCCAATGGTCTCAAAAGGAGAATACTTAAATAAGAGATAGGTTCTAGAATGTTCTTGATAATACTAGTGTTTGGTTAAATCTACATGGTGTTTAACTAAAGCCTTTCCAAATCAAATCATTTGAGGATGATGCCATAGGACCTAAAGGAAAAAATTTTGAGTTAAAAACCAAGAACAAACAAGATCCTATGATACCTAAAGGTCCAAAATTCAAATTCATTGTGATAAAAGGTAAGATCCAAGGTGAGTCTTCAACTCAAGAGACTCAAACTCATGATGAGATTGAAGGAGAAGAAGAAGAAAATGAAGCTGAAAAAGTAGAAGAAGATGAACCAAAAAATGAGTAGGAACAAGAGGAAGGATAATTTGATAAGGAGGGATTACCTGAAATCCCAAGTACTTCCCAATCTTAAGAAACACAAGAAGATATTCCTCCTACATCATGTGATGTCACAAGTACTACTTTAGTGTCAATTACTGATACTATTCCTTTAGGTTCCATTGTTTCATTTTCATCGCAAGCTCCTGAAATCCATATTATTCCTTCAACTTCCACAAGTGAGTCTACCCTTGATATAGCTCATGAAAATCTTGATACTATTTTTCTTCCTAATTTATCTGAGGTTACTTCTTCCATGTTGGAATATTTTGATAATTTCATGTTAGAAACCCAAGTTCCTCCTAATGTTTTTGTTGTTCCAAATCCACTTGCCTTTGTTACCTCAACTTCACCCATTGTTACTATAAGTGTTCAATCTCAAGAGTTGGAAACACAAGTGTTGATTACTGAAGTGGATGATGATGCACGTTTCCACCTTGGCTAGTGTTTAATACTCCTAAGAGAAAGAAGCAATCCATCTCTCTAGATGACTTTTTTTTATTTCAACCAATTGGTGCCTATCAAACCCAAGATCACAAAGAAGGCAAAAAAATTGTCCAAATTGAGAATAGATTAATCAAAGAACAAGTATGTAGAGATGGAAATTCCACCTCCTGACACAGATTTGGATAAAGTGCAACTTACTGATTATGTTATCAAAATAATTGATTTGGGAAAACAAACACATGAAGCTGAAGTTGAGGATGCTCAAACTTCTTTCCAGCATCTTGTGGCAATGTTCAAAGAAGAGAAGGTGAAGAAAGATAAGTTAAAGAAATAGGTTGATCAACATATAGAGGTCTTGATCAAGATTACCAAAGCATTAGAGGTAGTTGAGCCGGTCACTTTTTCAGTGGATGAGCAAATTGTTAAATAAGATAAATAGGTAAATTCTCATGGGAGAACAATTGGCGAATGGATAGATAGATTGTTGAGCTAAGGAACTCATCTCCTATGTTCAATAGTTACTCTTGTAAACAACTCGGAGGAGATAAGAATTGAAATTGATAAAAAATTGAATTTGATTTCAAATGAATTATAAACATATGAGAAGGACTTTGACTCATTGTTGAAGTTAGAGGATTTTCAATTAGATGTTTTGGTTGATAATGGAGTCCTCCTTTCAAGGGATATGCACATTGAGCAAAGAGAAATACTAGAACATCAAATGAAAACAATAGAGGTACTTGTCAAAGATTTGAGGAAAGAACAAAAAGAATGTAATGATAAAGGGAAATACATCATTGAGAAGATATCATCTATTCCTCGTGCTTTCCTTGATGAGAACCAGAAGCCCTTTCTTGAAGGACATAATCATCAAAGAATTTAGCCCGTTAATTAGTGAAGAGATTGACAGACAAGCTTTCTCATTGACCTCAATTGATAAGTTGATATATATCCAAGTAAATCTGGATGATCTAGCCTCTCTTTTGAAAAGTATAAGAAAAGCTACATGAGCCTCAAAGATTCTATCACCCGAGTTAAGGTCATCACAAGTCACACCAAAGGACCTGATCCATAACATATGAAAGTAGTTCTACAAAATTTCAAGGAGTTCATGAAGAAGGATTGAAATGGATGTCTGGTGACACTTAGTATTTTCATAGTAAATGCATTTTTAAATAAGACTTTGACACCTCAAGTGTCATTTTATATTTAGATTTTTTACTTAGGCAATGCACGAGTCTGGAGTCACTTAGGACTCTTGTTTGAATTAGTCATGTTTTTTCCTAGTTTTTCTCAACATACCTCTCCTATATATATATGAGATTTCTTATTGTAATTGGGATCTAGAATCTTTAATCTATATACCAAAAGTCTATCGAAGTGAAGAGAAAAAGTGAAACTTTGTGTTCCTATTGTGATTTTACAAACTTGAAGAAATAAGAAGAAAGCATTGTCATCCAGACTTTGTGTTGGACTCATTTGTAGTTTATGGTGAGAGTGTTCTTATTTCATTTTCATGATAAATTCTTATTTTGCTTAAGTAGAGGTGTTGTTGAGAGAATATTGTTAAAGTGTAGAGACAATTGTAAATTTGTGAACTTTGTGTCATATTTTGACTCTTGTTAATAGAATTAGGAATTGGTGATTGTAATATCATTTTGAAGACTCTGTGCTTCATATTGGTATTTTCAAGTTAAAGTTAGCTGAAACACACACACACACACACACACACACACACATTAAGGTTACACTTTTAAGACTTTGTTCATTTATTGTGTCACCTTGGAAAAGGAAATTATAACTTGAAGACTTTGAGCTTCATATTACCATTTTAGAAAAATATTGTCAAAAGTGTAATTAGGAATCAGTTTAAAGACTTTGTGCTTTACTTTGGTTTTCTTAATTAATACATTGGGTTACAGAAGTATTTTAAAAAAATGAAGGTTGATAGGACAAAAGTGAGTTTTAAGGCTTTGAGCTTAAGCATTCTTTCCTGTCCTGGAGAAGCAATAGAGGAATTTGCGCCTTTATAGAAACTTTGCTTCTTTTCTTATCTATATCGTATCATTATTGCTTTCTAAGTTAATTTGTAACAATGAAATTGTAAGAATTATTATTGATATATATTATAAATTCTTTCCTAAAAAGAGAGGAAAACAATAACATCTATCTTGAAAAAAGAGGATAGGATAATGTACCGCCCAAGTTAGATTAGGAGTTGAAGCTTGTATCTTATTTCTATAAAGGTAGAGTAGTGAGTCACAGCAGGAGCCTTCCCTTAATAATTAGGAGAGATTTAATCTCATGTTGTTGTCGTTGAAACCACAATTTTGAAAACTCTTCGAGTTTGCAAAATTTTTAACCAACAAGATATACAAAGGCTTGATTGCTGATTTAGAGTTGATATGTTTATGACATGAAGTTCTATCTGTGTTGGTATACCTTGTTTTAAGGTATTGTTAGCTTGGATGAATAACATTTTTTTTGTGGTTGTTATTCCAAGTGGTATGACTAAGGCAATTACTTAGAGCCTTTATTATCATTTTAATCTAATGCTTATGTTCATGTATACATTTATGCAAGTTTTAGTGGCAGTTGATATGATTCACCTTGGCATGTTCCTTTTCTTCCATATATGGCATGTTGGAGGAGGTGATGAGTTTTTTTTCTTGATGGTGGTTATCATGGTTGATTTTACAAGTATCTTGTTGGAGCATGAAATCATGGTGAAGATTTAGATGGTACATGCATGTCTAAGGGGTGGTTTTTCCTTGTTCGTGATTCCTATTGATGTATTTACAATGTATAATGTCAAGTGGGGTTAAGATTAAGGTGTCATCTACCTTGTAAATCTTATGATATGGTTCCAACATCCTTGGAAAGTTTTATAAGGCACTTTGGATGTATTGGGAAAATAATTTGTAATATTTAATTCTCACCATTATTTGTAATAGATTCATAAGGAGTGATGTGTTCTACTAGCAGTTGTAAAAGTGGGTTGTGAACACAATTATTTAATATTGTTTTCCCCTCTTATGGGTGTCTAGAATAAGATATTTATGACTTAAGGAAGTGGAAAAAGAGTGATATTTGGTCTTGTCCAAGTTGGAGCATGGAAGAGGCAACAAGTTTATCTTGGTGTTTCATCATTTATTCTATTTAGTGTAATGCGTATCTTGTAATAATGGGCACCTAAGTTGGAAGGAAAGTATTGGATCTAAAATTGGTGTTGTTTGGAGTTTTGTGGAGGCATTCCAAGGGTTGTGGTCATGAGGAATAAAGAGGATTATTTGGGTATCTTTATTGGTGGTTTTGGAGCTCTTCTCATTGTATAAATTCAACCTTTTGGGCGTAGAATTATATAGTATCAATTGAATTTAGCAAAGTTCTCTTCAGGAACTAAGGATAGGTGGGAGGAATAAGGAGGTTGTTCATATGTACGTAGGTGTTGCTATGGTGGAGGCAAATAGGAGAATGGAATATTGTATTGTAAGAACATTTATTGTTGATAATGTAGGCTTGTGTTCTCTTCTTGGTGTATTTTTTCTTGCAAGGTTTTCTCCATGTAAATATTGTGTTATGTGTTGATATTAAGTTGACGTTCTATACCTTATTGCTGCTATTTTTTGCTCATGTTATTTATTATTTATTGTTTCTATAACTTCACATAAGAGAGGTTTCTTAAGCATGATAAATAAGCTATTTTTTGGCATCATTGAGAAGAGGGATCTAACCTTGGTGTGAGATTATGCTTGAAGAAACCAAGATCAAAGAGACCACAAGATAGCACAATGATAAGAGAGATACAATATGACAAGAATAAATTGTATTCCTATCAAGATACAAAAGAGATTAACTCGATCATCAAGTTGTTACATATGACGTAGATGAGCCTGCTTATAAAGGTAAGGTTAAGAGACAAGAGAGCACACAATGATGACATGTGGATCAATGAGATGCAAGGGTAGGTAGGGGTAGGTAGGTGAAATAGTAAAATATTCCACATGACGTGGATCACCCACCGAAGGTGGAATTATCACTCCTCAATAAGTGGATATGATAAAGTAATAACAAGATCACACCATAAAAGGTGAAAATTCTCCTACATACACACTCCCAATGTATACACATCTCCCTAAGTGTCTCATATGCAAACTACAATGCTATGCATGTACCTAAGTAAACTTAAGTAAAGTATAATTATATCCAACATGAATAAATAATTACACCAACACTTGGTTTTCCAAATTAAGGCAAATCAATTTTCAGATTTTCATGTTGCAACTATCCAAGCCTTGTATCTCATCCTTGGATTTATTTATTGGATAAGATTCTGTAGACGTATAAAAATGACTACTTTCCTAAGTGAATATTTAATATTCTTTTTAACCTCATTCCTCTATTTAATTAAATTTTGTTTAATTAAATCATTCACATTCATCTATTTGATTAAATAAGTTATTCAATTTATTTAATTAAATTCACCTAGGCCTTTCATATCATTTAATTGAAAAAAATCACTTTGTTTAGTTAAATCCCCTTTCTAATCTTTTTAATTAAATTTACATTTAATTAAATTGTTCACTTCAAATAAATAAATCTAATTTATTTAAATCCCCCACTTGCATCTATTTTGTTGAAATAAAGCAATTTATTTTAATTAAAATTACCCTCCATCCACTTGCATTCTCCTACATCTCCCACTTGCCTCTCTAAACCCCCTTCTAGATTCTTCTAATCCCTTCCGATTTAGTCTAACCCATCCTCTAAATATTGTCACATCCCTAAACAAAGGGAAGTCACTTCTCAAACCCTCAAAGTCTTTGAAAACCATTAAAGGCTTTATGTCTTCAACAAGTTAACCTTGAAAGTCTTCTAAACCATTAATGGTTAACTCAACCCTCTTGCATGATTAGAGACTTTCTCTCTAACTCAACCCTCATCCAACACAAGGGTCTCATCAATCATTGATGGCTTTAACCTTGGTTATTTCTTTAACCCTTGCACAAGAGTTTATCCTTTGGGTAAAAAAAGCTTTATCCATTGGATAACCCTAACCTAACCTTAACCCTTACCTCCTAAGGTGACCATGAGGTATTCTCAAGCATTTAATTCTTCTTACATCTCCTCTCAAGTAGTCTTATGTTGACAATTGTCACCATTTCATTGGTGAAAAATGTAAACAAGGATTGATAACTTTCAATCCCGGCCCTTGATAAGATCATCCAATTTCGACCCTTCATTGCCCTATTTTTTCCTATAAATAGAGCCCTCATTTCTCCATTTTGATATCCAAGTCTTTAGTATCAAACTTATAGACATTTTACTCATCACCCAAGTTTCATGCATCGAATCCATATCTAGTCATTTTATTAAAGCATTTAGTCTCTCTTTGAATAGAAATAATTTAATAAACATTTTAGAAGCCTTTCTATTATCATGAATAATCATATTAAGTTAGTGCATCTTGTTAGGATATTTCTTTTACTAATCATTTCATCTTATCATCATATACATGCTAGTTTAATTCATGTTTGCTAATATCATGCACATTTAGGATTGCATTCATGGTAGATTGATTAAACATCCCTCATTCTCATGATTGTCATCCCTAAGTCACTTTGCTCAGTGATCTTAGAGCAAAGGCATTGGCTTGAGGGGTCTTGTGAGATAGAGAACAATAGAACATCCCTTGGGAAGTTGAGCTATTCCATATAACTCCATAACTTGCACCAAGAGTCCCATTGGTGTGTGGACTAGTCTTGAATTTTTATTTTCCATTTCATCGCACCACTTTTCCTGCACACATTTCTAGTGCCCACTGTGGGGCATAACCCCATTTATCAAATCGTTTTTGATATAGGACTAACTTTACAGGTATGTGGAAAACTTGAACTAGCACATTGATACCATCCTTCAGTGCATCTGGTCTGTACTTTGGCGCATCTCGCTCACTATTTAGCGCATCCCGCAATAAACTTAGCGCATAGCATTTATGCTATTTCATGTAAGTCTCAGTGCTTTAAAACATCAGTGCAACACATCCATGCAATAACGTAGTGCATAGGGGTTTTCTATTAGCGGATCAATGCCATTATATAGCGCATCTGGTCTATATATTAGCGCATAACAGACACGGAAAGAAAAACAAAATTGTAACAAAGACAAAAAATTAGACTTGTAGAAGTCCACCTTGAAAATTTTCATCACTAACTAGTTTTTATTGCAAGTAACTAACATTTGTTTGCAGGGTTGGGAGAGTTTTCTTTTACTATGTTTTAGGCTTTTCATTAATTTTTTTTTTCTAACTTTGTTAAGTTAGTTATTTAAAGTTTTCTTCATTTCCTTATTAGTAAAATGAACTCATTTTCATTTTGGAGTACTTCAAAAGATCAACAAACAAAAACTTTACCTTGCTTTCATAGGAAGACAAAACACTTCAATTTTGGGGTTTAAAAAGAACAAGAAAAACTTTCTTTTTGTAAAATTTTAAAATGAATCTCACCATCCTTTGGTGTTTAAAAGGATCCATTTCATTTCTTGCATAAGTTAAAGAACCTCATTTTCAAAGTTCTAGATAAGGGAAAAGAGGGAAATCATTCCCCTATCGAATTCATTTTGTTGACCATCTCGAAGAATTTTCTTTGTTGACCAAGATTTTATAACTTAGATCATAAAATCATTGACTTGAAAAAAAAAAAAGAACATCATGCCATTTTTGGAGCAACATCTCCCAATAGATTCAGCAAACAACTGAATTGTGGGGTTAAAAAGAATCATTTTGTGCCTTGTCTCGAAAGTGGAAGGTATATGCTCTCCCCTTAACTGGGTGATAAAAAAGCCAAACCACTCTTATGCTTTCTGTATTTTAAACATTTACAACCTTTAGCAGGCCTGCCCTCCCAAGTTGCTCTTAGAGTGCCATTTAAATGGTCGGTGAGAGGGGAATGACCTAAGTGGGAAACAACTTTATCGCCAAGTGTTCCAACCCACTATAATCAAAAGTGGAGGGTGATGAAAGTCCCTTCAATGGTTTCGCTCAGTGATTAGCCTTCCCCCAGTATCTTTACGATACGTAAAGCCTTTGTTCTAAAGGTTGGGAAGCCTCCCAAGTGAGTTTATCACTGAAGACCGAACATGAATCTTGATTACAAACTTTAGAAATAGAAACCTTGAGCCGTGTCAGTATCCAAACATCCTCAATATCATAGTGCAAGGGTGGGGAAGAATCCGCCTTTAAGATTACTCACCATATATCTCCCAAGATAGCTACTCAATTGTGAAGCAATTCACTTTGGGTTAATTTCTGGCAAAAGGCAAAAAAACGAGTGCCCCCTAGGGGTGACACGATTGTTTGAGTTGACGAAGTATCGAGACTAGTGGGCTATGGTATTGTTTATGACCTTTGAATAAAGAGTCTATCTGATTTTGTCTTATTTATATCCAAACATGTGAAAACATTGTGGATTTGAACACATCCTCATAGAACATATACTCTTTGTTTAGAATAGGCAAAAATGGTTGTCTTTTTCGTGCTGTGTTTGCATTTTATACTTCAGAAAACCATCCATCAAAGTTAAACAAGTGTTGAAAAATTTCTAGAAACCGAAAATAGAACAAACAAAGTAGTTTAGCATGTAGGAGCAATATCCTAGTGCATCTGAGTCAAAATTTAGCGCATCAAAGCTAAACATCTGGCAACTTTTTACTAGAGCTCTTAGGCACCATATTGGCGCGTTGAAGCATCAACCTAGCGCATTGGAGGTAAACTATAGCTTTGCTTTGGGCCCAAAATTTAGCACATACTCAAGACAGATTAGCGCATAACCATTCCTATCATAGCAAAATTCAAAACTCTGGTTTAGCGCATAACACAGGCAGCTTAGCGCATTGGTGACTTTAAATAGCGCATCTAAGGCAAACTTTAGCGCATGGATAAAACTGAGAAAAATAGAGAGCAAAATTGAGCATTCTTTAAAAAATTTATCATCAGTTTCGAATACCCTTTTGGATTCTCAGTTGAAATCATCAGGCAAAACTTAAACCAAAACATCAGAAAATATTCCAAACAATCAAAGAGGTCATTCTTAGAACAACAACTATCAGAATCCAAAACTAGCTAAGGATAACACTTTCTCCTATCAAAAATGAGTAACATCATCATATTGATCAAAAGGTCCGCCAATTAAACGGATTCCATCAAACAAAACATACCTAGTTTAAACCTAAGTTGTCAAATCTAGTCTCCAAATCAGGAGACTCCTATTCCATATCATTTGACGTACTTTGTCGTGGAGGGGCATCTAAACCTTCATTTGATAAAGTAGGCTTAAGTTTTCAAACGAAGTATCTCAATCCAAACATGAAAGGAAACCATTGATCACTTGTGTATGACCACTCCTCATATTTTAAGAAGAATAAGTCTTCATCACAAAACTATTTTGAAGAAACGACAACTCAGTTCTCAAAAAATTGCCAAACAGAATAGATTTCTCTATATTAATCACCAACTCTTCAAATCACATCGCACCTTTCTCCGTCATATGCGCTTATACCTTCAAGACAAGTCACACGAATTTGACACAGAACCATTAAGAAGTAGATTCTTTTGCCAAAAATCAGTATTCAGTCAACGCTTAAATCGTGGAGGAAAGATCAACCCAACTTTCTTCCCAGAAGTCTGCATCACTTATAACATATCTTGATTTGAACCACCAACCTGTTAGGGTTTCAAGCAGATCTGAAGCAAATATGAACTAACAATTATATGCAGATTTAAATACAAAAGATAACAAAATAAAACATGACATAGATAACACAAAGATTTAACGTGGTTCACCTAGAATGGGTTACATCCACCATACACAGTCGTCCAATCTTTCTTATTATCCAGCAAAAATAGTACATCAACCTTACAATGCCTTAAGCATCCCAACCGCTTATAACATGCATTTTTAGGGCAACAAACAAAGTCAGCCTTTTTAGGGTTTAATTACAATGTCGGTTTTCATCAACAAAAAAATGACAATTTTTTTTTCTCAGGAGCTGCTGCCCCCGAACCCTTGCCCCCGAACCTTCGCAGCGGGCTTCGCCCGCTTTCTCGGCCTGGTGAGGATACGTGTTGAGTGTACAATACTTTTCTGATCAATCGCCACATATCAACACAACCCCTGAACAACACGGAGAAGAGGAGTTCATCCCCTTTGTCACAGAAAGTTTATATTAGATTCCCGTTGTCACTCGCTCTCAACGAAAAAAGCAAAGCGAACCACAGCCAGAGTTCAGTATGGGTCAAAGATTATCAAATCCTTTCAAGTATCCAAATCTAGAGGAAACAAAGATTACTGAGGAGCTCCTCCAAGAATGTCAAGAAAGCACCTCATTTCAAAAACTTATGGAAAGACTCATAGAGGCTGACAAAGAAAAATACATGCTCATGCTAACAAGCAAAGGAGTTAGGATTCCAGAAGACTTAGACACTGAAATATTTAGGACAAGGTCTTGAAATTATACTTGTCAAGAACAACAAAGAGAAGAGGAAATACATGAACCTGAACAAAACATACTTGAGCAAAACATACCTGAACAACATAACATACCAGAACACATCCATGCCCAAACTAGAGATAATGAAAGGGAAGAACCCTTCCCTAGGCAAACAAATGCGACCATGGTTGCTCTTACACAACAAATGCAAATGCAGGACATGCAACAGGGGACCACAGTATGGTATTCCTTAAACAAAATTTGTCCTTACCCCTTTTACAGAAGATTGAAATGATACCTTTTCCCCCAAATTCAGACATACCCAAATATAACAAATATGATGGTAAGAGCGATCCTTGCGATCATGTTTGGGATTTTTGTATCATGAGCCTTGAATTTGGCCACGATGACACCTATTTGATGAGGCTATTCCCAAGAAGCTTGGGAGGACAAACAATGGAGTGGTTATTCAAACTTACACCTCCCGTCAGATCCTTTGATGAGTTGGTCAATAAATTTATCACTCAATACTCCTACAATATTCAACACATAATCACCATGCTGGATGTATGTAATACCAAACAGAAAAACAATGAAACATTCATGGCGTTTCTTCAACATTGGAGACGGATGGTTTCGAGATATCCTCGAGATGTGCCTGAAAAGGAAAAGATGGAAATTTTTATCAACAATCTGAATAGTGAGATGAGTTACATACTCAAGCTCCAATGCATACCATCTTTTTCCAAGTTGATCAAAAACATAATCCAAGTAGAGGAGGCATTTCTTAAGAAAGAAACATTGAAGTTCTTAAAAGAAAGAAGTAATTCATCCAACTCTCATTTTAACAACTAGAACAACAACAACACCTTAGACAAATCCAGATTTTGGACCAGAAAGAAGAACACTGGTCACGAGGGAGGAACTGATACTAATGATATAAAGTCCAAACAACCAGTATTGGATTTATCAAGTAATCCTCAGGTTGCCAAGAATCAAAAGGGTGTTAACCAAAGCACTAACACTTATACACCAAATACCAATTTGGGACCTTCAAATACAAACAACACCAACAACACCAAAGGAAACAACACAAATCGAGGACCTAATCCAAATCCAAGGGGTAACACCAACAATTTTCCAAATAGATGCATTTACACACCATTGGGGCAATCCTTAGAATCAGCATTTCAAGAACTTCTAACAAACAAGATTATCACATTACCAACTATAAACAACTTTGAACCCCAGGTAAAACCACCTTGGTGGAATGACTCGCACTTCTATGATTTTCATCGAAACAAAGGACATCAAACAAATGATTGCATGAGGCTTAAAAACATTGTTCAAGACATGATTGATAGAGGTGATTTAACGGTCGATGGTCTCAAGACAAATGGTGATCATGACGCCTTTAAAAATCCTCTTCAAAATACAACAAGGATGGAGCTTCATCATCAAACGATACAAGAGGAGCTCACATAAATCACATATACAATAACACCATCAATCATATATCGACATATAACAATCAAGTAAATGTCATTAAAATCAAAGACAAACATGAACATGAATTGATCAATGTAACCACCAAAGCTCAAAAATATGTCTTGAAAGGGCCAATATGTTCCTGTGGATTGCTACTCATAATAGGATCCTTACTATTGACAATTTGGTACAGAGAGGTTTTAAATTCCCTAATAGGTGTGAGCTTTGCCAGAAAGAGGAAGAATCAGTTGATCATCTTTTTTTTCATTGCTCATTTACTTGGGAAATTTGGAGCAAGCTATGGGAGAAAGGAATGTTGACTGGGTTATGAATAAGAGTCTCAAGGATATTATTTGGCAATGGAAATTCCCCACCAAATGCCTTCTAATCAAGAACCTTTGGTCCTTGACCCTCCCCATGACTTGCTGGGGCATTTGGAAAGAGAGAAACAACAAAATATTTAGGGAAACTAAGTGCACCTCCCAAGTTCCTTTTGAAAAAATTTGTAGGGCTATAAAAGAGAACATCAACATTCCTCCTAGGAATAATAAGCAATGGGTTATTAGTGATATGAATGAAATGGAGAAAGGCATCCTCATTAAATGGAACCTAATACACAGAGTCTGCAGATCTAACAATAAGAATAGGAGAGATAATATTGTCTGGAGCTTTCCTGATCATGATTGGATAAAGGTGAATTTTGATGGGGCGACTAAAGGCAACCCTGGGAAATCTGGTGGTGGAGGAGTTATCAAAAATGCTCAAGGAGTCTGCATTGCGGCTTTTGCTTCACCTTTTGGAGTCCAAAATAATCATGTGGCAGAAGCTATGGCCATGCTAAAAAGCCTCTAGCTTGCTCAGAGATTCCAATTTAAAAAAATTTGGTTGGAAGGGGACTCCCTAAACATCATTCAGGCCCTCAAAGGTATAAACTCTGTTTCTTGGAATATTATTAACCTTGTTGAAAGTGCTAAAAAATTGTTAAATAACTATGCTAGTATTATCATAACTCATATCCTAAGAGAAGGCAACAAGGTAGCAGATATCTTAGCTAATGAAGGGGTCAATCTAGGGGATGATGTTAATTATATTGGGGAAAATCATTGTAAAAGGGATGTTAGAGAGCAATTATTTTTTGATCGTATCAATGGGTCGAGTTAATTTCATGATTATTTTTTGGGGAGAAGATTCCAAAGACAGATTTTGGGGGTGGATAAACTGTCAGTTAATGATTGCCTTTTGGCATCATTTCTCTGATCATATGTGTGAGGATAATTATCATAATAAAAGCTGGTTCTGTGCGGCAATTAACATAAGTTTGGATATAACGAAGGAGACTCTATTCTGCAAATCCAGAATTCTTAACAAGAAGTGGGGTTTACACCTGAGGACTGTGAATAACATCTTTGGGAACTTCAACTTACTGTTCAAAATGGGGGGGAATTTAAACAGGGATGAGCCCCTAGGATGTGATCACTGGAAGAGTGAACGAAAAGTCTAGAGAAGGCTTCATAGGTATGGTTTTACTGATTATATGGAGAAGCTCCACAGAAGCAAAAATTCAGTGTCACATGGGTTTGCCAGAGGCTGGAGCAACAATAGAGTTACCTTGTTTGGGGAGATTTGGCAAATTGACGAGGATTTGGTTGTAGAGGTAACGGGGCTTCAAAAGGAGGGTACTAAATTCTACAGAGATCAGAAGTATGCAGCTGAAGTGTTCAAAAACTTCCCAAAATCAGAGGAGGAGAAGGGCAAGCTGGTAAAAAAAGACAACATTTCCTACTTCATTCCCCAGCAGGTAAAGCCCTTTTGGCAAAAAGTTTTAAGGGTTTTAATGGAGTTTCTTATAGTTGACGGTAGATTTACTAAAATCTATAATTACCATTTTGCAATTCCGAACCACTTCCGGCATGGGACTAAAATTTCCCTGCCTTATTATTTAGCATCATCTTTGAATGAAAGTCTAGCTGATCACGCTAAAAAGCCTAAGTCTTACCCTATAGCCCATCAGGGGCTTATATTGCTCATTTATGAATATTTGAAGGAAAAGGCTAGGGCGACCAATGATGACCCCATGATCACCAATGCATACATTTCTGAGAGTTGCAAGGATTCTGATTCAGATGAGGACCAGCCTAATGCCCCTACCCACAAAAAAAGGAGAGCAGATAGTGAAAATGTGGAAATGGAGATGCATTGTGATGAGGAGGAAAAGGGGAAGGATACTGAAACTAAAATGAAGAGTGAGAAGGATGAGAATGTGGGTGAAGAGGAAGAAGGGGGTAATTATGAAAACCCTCACTCTAACCCTATGGGATCATATAGTGGGAATGCTACTCTGCACTCTAAGAAGGAAGACAACCCTAACTCTGTAGATACTAAGCAGGGTAGGGAGTCTGCAATTACCATTTTGAACACTGCCCATAACTGTACCCTAGAATCCTTCAATTTCCAGAAATGGGTTGTGGAAAATATCACTAGTATGCAAAGTAAACAGAGCGATCTGAATAACAAGATAAATAAGTTGATTACGAAAAATAATCTTGGGAAAAAGGATGAGGAGATGGAAGCTAGTGAAGCCGAGGAAGAAATCGAGATGGAAGATTGGCTGGAGAAAGACTTGATCAAAGGGGATTTGAAACACCTTGAGGATGTGGTCAGAATGCTAAAAGAACAGGCAGAGGAGGATAAAGACAATACCAATACCCAGGTGGCCCGCATTGAGAAGGCTCTAAAAATTTCATGAACCACAGCCTTCAAGTCCTAAAAGTTTCCTCACATAATATGAACGCTCTAGTGGATCATCTGGAAAAGAAAAATCAGGATAAGAATCTGGTGATCATTGAAGATGTTCCAACTTCTAGCACCACCCATCAGAGTTCTAGGTGAAGGACAAGGCAGAGCACTACTGAGATGGAGGTTAAAGCGAAAGATATCCAGTTGAGATAGGAGAGCAAGGATCTGAGGGAAGCGGCCAAGGTGATGATGCTTTTGGTTCAGAATGCTGAAGAGTCTATCAAAGTTTTCAAGTGATTTGTAATGTTGGGTTTGGGAGGCCAATTTCTTGTTGGCTCCTTGCTGGCTTTTTGTCCCAGTTGTTGGGTTTTTTGCTAGTTTTTTCGCAGTTGTTTTGTTTTGTTTCTTTCATGCTTATCTCTCATTATGTAAGCGGGTTTCGGGTCCCTTAAAACCCATTTTTTCCTTAATCAAAAACAACAACCACTATCCCCAAGACTCTGTATAACTTAGTTGATCAACTGCGGAAAAATCCTGCACAGATATCCATACTCGAGTTACTCAAACTTTTGCCAAAAAATAAGGACATCTTGGAACAAGCACTAGTTGTACCTCAAGATCTAGATATTGACAAATTTCAAGCCATGGTGGCTCACATGACTGGGCCTCATAATCTCACCTTTTCCAAAAATGATAATATCTCTTTGAGCCATCCACATAACACTCCCCTTCACATTGAAGTCTTAGTCTACAAACATCAAGTTAAAAGAGTATTAATAGATGGAAGAGTTGGTCTCAATATCTATACCTTAAAACTTATCTATGCATTAGGCTTCTCTGAGCAGTCTATTGATCTACACAAAAATATCACCATCAAAGCATATGATGATGAAGAGAGATCATCCAAGGGAATAGTAATATTACCTATTTAGGTAGGACCGATACAAAGGGACACTATGTGCCAAGGCTTAGAAATATACTTAACGTACAATATTTTATTGGGCCGTCCTTGGATACATGAAATGCAAGCAGTACCGTCAACCTACCACCAGTGTGTCAAATTCCCATATGATGGGCAGGAGATTTATATATCAGCTGACGATAACGCCTTTCAACATTGCAATGCCATGGGGGTAGCTCAAGACAACTTGGTTCCACACAATAGGGAAGCTCAAACTTCCTCAACGGATAGATAGATCATTATCAAGAAAATCTCAAATCTTTATCCATGGATTTCAAACAAAAGATGAAAATCAAAGAGCAAGGCATGGGATAATACTCTTTCGAGCCCATGTGTCTAACCAACTTACCAGCATCACCAAAATCTCATGGGCTACCTTCTGCATCAACACATCAAGAAACATGGCCTATCACTAAGTTTGATGGCCAATTTTTCCAATTAGGCACACTAGCACATGAATCAGAAGAGAGAGACATCCTTAGTTGGCTATACAAGGATAACGAAGAAGTTAGAGCTTCTACTATGAAGGTAGCTATACAAACACAATAGTATGGATGCAACAGATGGGATACAATGTCAAAGGACCTATAGGCAAGCGTCAAGAAGGCATTACAGAACCATTGGACCCTCCTTCACAGTTTTCTAGGGACAAAATAGGATTGGGATATGGACACAACCTACCCCCAAGGCAAAAGAAGAACAAATATCAAAAACCTCAGTGGAAAGAAAAGAAGAAATACAATGAGGACTCATGGTAGGAGGCACTACATGAAGTAGCAAAAACAATAAGGAAAGAGCGAGAACACCAGGAAAAAGAGAAACAACAAGAGGAGTTGGCCATTCAGAGAGAAGAAGTAGCTTATGAGGAAGTACACCATGTTCAAGAAATCATTCAAAGCAAGGTGGAATCACCTCCTGAAGAACTTACTACTCCCCAAGGAGAAACAATATATGAATAGATGCAAAGAGTACAAGCAGGTCCTAATACATAATCAGAGAAAACTACAAGACTGGTATCAATTATCTGGGATCTCTTTTCACCTTACAACATACCTATCCACAACACTGAAAGAATTTGAGACAACACTTTGGAGACTGATTCTAATGACTATAAATGGGGCAGTTGTTCCAATGTTACTGAAGATATACCCGAAGGTTCTATTTATACACCCCTTTCTCACGAAGGACACGACACAGAATCTGGACTACTTGAATTTGGTCTGCAACATATCTACGAAGCTATGGAAAATGAACAATGACATTATGAGCAAGTCTACATGGAAGATGATACCATCGAAGACCTCGACAATATCATTAACATATCTACTATCCCAACCAACCTTAACAATACCTCTATCATGACACTTACCACGACCGACCTTGACCAACCCAATGACTCTTTACCACTCGTATTTCCTTATCTCATAGACTGGGATGAACCTGAGCACCATGACTTACCCATATTTCCAGATGATGAATCCATTATCCATTACCTATGTACAATTAATCCAGAAATAGATTCTACCAACAAACAAATAGCAATATCTGCAATGAGGAGGGTGCCAAGTCTCTCAGTCGCAAAAATGAAAGAAATAAGAGATCTAATGCTGAAAACCAGTCAATGGCAACAATAGATCACAAAAAAAGTCAAAATAAAGGATGCATTTGAGGGTGAAAATCTTTTTAAGGCACCTAAGGATGGGAGACTTGACACTCTTCCTGAACACTATCAGGAGCAATCACCCATATTGATTGAGCCCACTCAATCAATCAACATTGGTACAAAAGAAACAGCTAAAAACATACACCTAGCAGAGTCTCTGATAGAAGAAGAAAAACCAGAGTTTATCAGATTCTTCAAGGAAAAGCAAATCAATTTTGCTTGGTCCTATGCAGATATGACCGTAATAGATCCAAACTTAATCATGCATCATTTATCTATTGCTCCAAGAGCTAAGCCACTCAAGCAAAAACTAAGAAAGATGAATCCACACGTAGCACTAATGTTCAAAGCCTAACTAAAGAAACTATTAGACATCAGCTTCATTCGACCTATAGACTATGCTGAATGGATTTGAAACATTGAGCCAGTTTCAAAACCAAATGGAAGCATTAGGATATGCACAGATTTTAGAGATGTTAACAAAGCCTGTCCAAAGGATGACTTTCCTTTACCCAACATCGACATAATTATAGATCTCACATGAGGCCATTCAATGCTATCATTAATGGATGGTTTCTCTGGCTATAATCAAATCAAGATAGCTCCAAAGGATCAAGATAAAATAGCATTCACCTATCCTTGGGGAACGTATTGTTGGAATGTCATGCCTTTTGGCTTAAAGAATGTTGGGGCAACTTATCAAAGAGCGATAATGACAATCTTTCATGATGTAACATCCTAAAATTGTGACACTTGCAATTTCGACTGCATTTGGGTCTTCACGATGGCGACGCAACACTGAACCTGAATGGAGACCCCGAAACTTGTTCATGACACTGAAAACTGCATTTTTCTGCACCTTGGCATGATCCCTCCTTGCACCCTGCTGTCCTGGGAGGTGGGACCATGGCGCCCAACACCATGGTCCCTGGCCCTATTTTGGGCCCGATCTCTTTTTGGCCTTGGGTCTTTATGTTTGCAATTCAGGAAATAATGTTTCGTGGTCGGCCTAAGGTCGAAAAAATCAGTCTATCAGCAAGTATATAAACTACATTTCCTCTCCCATTTTAGGGAGGAAGGACATATGTGGGCAAGACGCGGAAGCGATATTAAAACACTCAAACATTCAAGCATTCAAGCATTCAAGCATTCCTTCAAGCAATTGAGCATTCTAAGTCTCCATTCAAGGCTAAGTGTTGCATTCAAGACAAGGATTCAACCATTGAAGAGGAGATCACATACAACATACAACATACAACAACATTTACACCTTCACATGTAAGAATACAAACATTCTTACAACAAGGTATCAGTACTTGTTTACATTACAATCATTTACATTTACAGCATTCTCATTTCTTGGTTAATTCCAAAACCGGGGTTTGACCTAAGGGAAAACCCCTAATCCCTAACCCCCCAATCATCCTCTCTTTTTTGTGTGTAGGTTGCAGGTACGCGGCTGTAATTGAAGATCTGGAATCCTTGTGCAGAGACGAACAAATCCCCCTTCATTTTGCGGATTTTTCGGAGGACCATGTGCACGCTGGGCGCCATCGTCCCGTCAACTTTCACTCAAATTTGTAGGACAACATCATCTCGACATTTTACTGCTAAGTCTAGGTCCGCAACTTCATCCTATATTCCTATCTCTGTTTATAAGTGAATCTTTCTCACTTTACATGCATTCCTAGCTCAATCCTTCTATCTACATTCTTTACAAAAGAGGGTAGCCTTGCTGTCTTAACCCTTGAAACTCATTTAGAATCCAATCTTGCATTGTGTGGGATTGGATCTTGTGGGTTTCAACCCCTCTTTTGAATGTAAAGTCTCTCCTAAGTGAAAACTGTCAACCCTAGTGACCTCCTTTCTCTCTCCTTGGAGTGGTGGGGGGGGACACTTAGGGTTCGATCGTGATTTTCTGCTTTACATTTTGGTGAACTCGACATGAACATTCTTTCTGATTATTCATGGTTAAATCTGAAAATTGGATGCCTTGATTACATTTCCATGTTTGATCTTTTGCAAATTTTAGAGGTTAATTACATGAAAACCCTAAATTTTCTTTTTTGAGCTTGCGAAATGTCTAAATGTTAATGCTTGTTTCAGATCTACCCTTCTATTGCAAATTATCAATTCATATTTGTGCTTTAATTCTAAAAATTAAGTGGTTAAGTGTCAAAACCCTAATTTTTAAAACCCTCTTGATTCAACCTTTGACCGATGATTTCATTGATCAAAACATCTCCAAATCAGCTGTAACTTTGGATTTCGCAACAAAATCATAATATCTTTCATCCCTAAAAATTTGGAAAAAAGTTGCGAGGACCGTGTGCACCCCGAGTGCCATTGTCCCTGACATTTTTTCTGAAATTTCGGGAGCTAGATCTTACTGTATTTTTCTGCTAAAATCCAGAATCTTGGCTGATTTCATCAATTCTAACACTTTCAAAATTAAAGTCAAAGTTGGTCTAGTGATTGCTTGGATTAAGGCTTCTAATCATTCAAAAATTGTTGAAATTGAAATTTTGTGTCAAAATTGTGTTTCTTACTGTCCTAAATCTGAAAAGTGTGTTGGCATTCATTCGAAATTTCAGTACTTTATTCAAATTCTTGCAATTTGTGACTTTTGAAATTAAGTGTTTAATTGCAACAACTTTGATTTCCGCTTTCGAAATTGAATTTTGCGTGAAATTGAGTCAACTTTTAAATTTCAAAGCTTGCATTGCTCTTAGTATTCCCTCTAAAATCATAAGATTCAAAGTTTCAGTTTCCATCTCTTTTTCAAAATTCAAATTTTGCATTTTTCAACAATCTGGGTAGGATTCAATTTTGAGATTGCAACTTTAATTTGGCCTTTCTACAGATCGTAAAATCACTCAATTTTTTCAGATGAGCTTTAAAATCATCATAACTTTCATCCCTGAAAATTTCAAAAAAAGTTGCGAGGACCGCGTGCACTCCGTTCGCCACGGTCCTTGACTTTTTTTCTGAAAATTCGGGAGATTGTCGTGATTGCATTTAACAGCCTAAATCTAGGAGATTGGGTAATTTTATTGAAATTTGCTACCTCTAAATTCAAAATCTTCTCTCCCTCTCTAGTGCATGAGTTTTACAACAATAAGCCCTACTTACACTATTCCCGTTAGACGAAGCATTAGAATTAAGTCTTTCCAAGGTTTAATTACTGAGGAGATGGAACCTAATTTGAATAGCCTTTTTAACGAGGACACCGGTAATTCCTCTAATCCTCCTAATGATGAAGAAGCTCTCCATGAGGTTTCTGTAGAACAACTTTCAAAATTGGATAACCAATTTGATGATTTTCAGTAATGGATGTCTCAAGAGTATCCCGATAGTCAAGCTCGTTCATTAATTGAGGGTCTAAAATGTATGGTTCAAAGTGATAAGAATGGAATTGATATTTTGCATGGTATTGCACACATTGTGGATTCGAATGTGATGCCTATGAAGAGTTGTGCTGAAACTTTAGGTTATACACAACCTCCCACTCAAGTCAATCATTCTATTCCGTTGACAACTTCTATTGCTAGCATACCTACCTTTACATCAAACATAATGACTACTTCTATACAAGACATTCCACCTATGATCACCAGTCATGGGGGCAATCCTTCCTCTTCAATTAACTCTCTTCCTTCATTCAATCCAACTTCTTCATTCATTCCTTCAATAAGTGTTCCTATTACATCTCCACAAATGAACATGACGCAAGGGGGCAATTCATTCAACCATTCCATTCCTCCTTGTAGTGCTCCTCTTTTCCAACCATCTCCTATGACTAACTATCATAGTGTCCCACCACCTTACTCTCAATCAATACCTTCTTTCAATAACATAATACCTCCATCACAATCTAACACGTCTAATATGAACTCTTCGACTGAAGTGACCATTAACAATCTTGCACAAACTGTCTCTTCTTTACAGCAACAAATTGCCTCTATGAATCAATCTAAGTTTAGTGTGCCCACATTTGATGTTGTGAGCCCACTTTCTCTTGACATTGTTCGATCTATCCCTCCTAAGCATGTTGAAATCCCACATTTGGAGCTTTATAATGGTAAAGGTGATCCTCTAACACATGTTAAGACTTTTCAAACAATATGTACCAATTTTGCTTATGACCAAAGGTTGCTTGCAAAACTGTTTACTAGGACATTAAGAGATAAAGCCCTACAATGGTATTGCTCATTGCCTTCTTATTCTATTACTTCTTTCGAACAACTTGCAAATGCTTTTATTCAACAATTTCAAAACAATATAAGTCCTAAAGTTACTTTGATTGATTTAATGCATTGTAAACAAGGTGTTAAAGAAAAAGTGACTGATTTCATTGGTAGATATAAGCATTTGTATGCTCAAATCTCTTTTCCAGTGCCTGACAATGATATTCAAAGAATCTTTATTTCTAATTTACAAAAAGATATTAGAGAAAAACTTCTGTTTTCTGAGTTTACTTCTTTCCAACAGTTGTGTGCAACTCTTCACAATTATCAACTGATTGTGAGTCAAATGGAACAAGCAAATCCTATGGCTCCTAGTGATAAGGGTGATAGTAGTCAACAACCATTTGGAAAGTTTAAACCGAACAGAGAGTCTGTTAAGTTCAATGGAAACATCATCAACAACAATGTGAATGCAGCATCAGGTGTGCCTCCTATTTCTAAGTTTTTCAAGAAAGAAAGAAAGTTTACTCCTTTGAATGAATCATTGCATAGTATTATGAATAAGTTATTGGAACAAAATGTGCTTACTCTCCCTCCTATAAAGCAAATAGATCCTGCAAAGATTAATTCACCCTATTTTGATAACAAATCTTTTTGTCAATTTCATCGTCAACCTGGGCATGATACTGAAAAATGTTTTGCTTTAAAGGGTAAGATTCAAGATTTGATTGATAATAATACTATCTCTGTTTCTGGTATGAATGATAAAGGCAACACATCTGTAGCTCCTCCTAACCAAAATCTTAAGATTTTTACTGATCCATTACCTTCTCATACCTCTAATGTGATTGAGACTAATGATTCCTCTTTCTCATCTAATGGTCTTGTGTCTATCACTCCGAATGTGATTAACTTTGTAGAGCAGCAAGAAAACCCTAAAGAACTTTCCATCACATTTGATTCTAGTGAAACTATTAGGGCACCTGATGGTCCTTTATACATAGTTGCAAAAGTCAAGAATACACCTTGTCGTGGAGTGCTTATTGATTCTTCTTGCATGGTTAATGTTATTACTGAAGAATTTCTCTTTACTTTACAATTGAATCAAGTGATCTATGACAAAACAGATGTGATTGTGAAATTATTTGATGCATTTTCTTCTCCTGCAATTGGTTCTATTACATTACCTATTGAGGTCCATAACAAATCCCTTGATGTGAACTTTTCTATTACTCCTTCATCCGAACAATTTCATGTGAAGCTAGGCTATCCTTGGCTATCTTCCATGAAATCTATTGCTTCTCCTATTCATAAATGTTTGAAATTTCCCCATAATGGTGAAGTTGTTACTGTCAATCATAGTCTCTTTAAACCAGCTGAAAGAACTTCTAGCGTTCCTAGTGATTATTTTTGGCCTAAACAATTCCAATCTCTTCCTCCGCGAAGTGATCATCTTTTCAAATCTTATCAAAAGTGGAAAACAGATATGATCCTATCTCTAAGTGAACCTAGAACACCCAAACTTGATATTCCTATCGTTCTTGAGAAGAAAGTTCTTCCTTTGAAAGATAAAACTAATGTCTTTCCTCAAGAAGATTCCCAACCCATTCCTATGGATGTGACTATGTCTATGTCTAATAAACTTTCTAAAAGTAGGCCTATACCTCCTTGTCATGATGGACTTGGTCTCCTTCCTAAACCAAATATTCTTCCTTTATATGGAGCAGTTCCTCCTCCTTCCTTTTATAAAGAGAAGAGACCTTCCTCTTCTCCTATTATCTAGCCTAAGAGACCACAACCTAAACACCCAAGTGATAAGGATGAGAACATTCCTCCTCCTCAATCTTCTCCACTTCCTACTAAGACTAGACGAAAGCGTCGTCTTAGAGCTTAGGCAGCTGCTTCTCAAACTTTGCAATCTCCAAAAACACCTTCAGCTAGTATTCTTCCATTTTCTCCTCAGCCAAAAATTGAGCCAAAATCTCCTAAACATAAGATTCATGATGGTTTTGATCCTGTGCAAGTTAAAGATCCTATTTTTATAAATCTAAATGATGATATAGATGAAAATGTTATTCATGATGAAAATGTTACTTCTCTTGCTTCTGATAGTGAATATGAATTTGTTGATATTGATAACCATTTATCTAACGAATTTTCTAAAGCACTTATCCTAGCTCCTAGACAAGAACAACGTGGCTTGGAACATGAACATAGCCCTTGTTTGGATCTTGTGATAGCTCCATCTGCTATGTTGAATGTTCCTCCTCTAGCATGTTTCCTGCCTTCTCGAAATATTGATCAGCAAGATCGGGGGGTGGATGACGTGCTGGACTAGTTTCATTAGCATAGAAGACTCTCTCCTCCTCTCTTTTGTTACTTCTTCTATGTGTTATTCTCATTCTTCTATTTGTTGTCCTTAGTGTTGTCTACTTGAGGAGGATGCAAAGCATTGAGATCTCTTTTGGTCTCTCTCATGTTGACTCAAAAGACACATGTGTTCCCTTCTTCTAGGTGACCTTCCTTGATTGGGGAATGAAGAACAATTATGCATACATACATATGATATACATGAATTATCATATAGCATACTGACCCCGAGGAAAGCAAAGTAACCTCGTGCTTTATGTTTTGTGTCTATTATCCTTGGGTTTATCTCACACTTGGGGGCTAAATCTTTATGATAACGTGCTCCTTTCCCTTCTCATTTCTTATGTGTATCACTACCTTAAAGCAATCACCCCCATTGAGGCATGTGCGATCACTTTAATGTAGGGGGCATACACCCCGTCTATCCCTTCAGGATACTTGAAAATTTCTTGGCGAACTTAGCTTTGCCTTGAAAATTTTTGGTATTTCTCTTGCATGACTCATAGTGAGGGAACCTTACTACTGACAGTCATGGTTCTCCCTCGTGATCTTCCCTTTTACTTTGTCAATCAAAGTCGTAAGATCCTTAGTCCACTGGGGGCTTGGTGTGTCTTGCCTCCTTGACGTGGTGAAAGTCTTTCAATGTTGTTTCCTTGTACTTTACTGGAAGTATGGGCGTACGCTTATACTCCCGCTAAAGTGGGGGCTAAATGTAACCTCCTAAAATTATGAAACTTGCAATTTTGACTGCATTTGGGTCTTCACGATGGCGACGCAACACTGAACCTGAATTGAGACCCCGAAACTTGTTCATGACATCGAAAACTGCATTTTTCTACACCTTGGCATGATCCCTCCTTGCACCCTGCTGTCCTGGGAGGTGGGACCATGGCGCCCAATGCCCTAGTCCTTCAGGACTAGGGCACCCAGTGCCCTGGTCCCCCAGGACCATGGTGCCCAGCGCCCTAGTCCCTGGCCCTATTTTGGGCCCAGTCTCTTTTTGGCCTCGGGTCTTTATGTTTGCAATTCGGGAAATAATGTTTCCTGGTTGGCCTAAGGTCAAAAAAATCAGTCTATCAGCAAGTATATAAACTACATTTCCTCTCCCATTTTAGGGAGGAAGGACATATGTGGGCAAGACGCGGAAGCAATATTAAAACACTCAAACATTCAAGCATTCAAGCATTCAAGCATTCCTTCAAGCAATTGAGCATTCTAAGTCTCCATTCAAGGCTAAGTGTTGCATTCAAGACAAGGATTCAACCATTGAAGAGGAGATCACATACAACATACAACATATAACAACATTTACACCTTTGCATGTAAGAATACAAACATTCTTACAACAAGGTATCAGTACTTGTTTACATTACAATCATTTACATTTACAGCATTCTCATTTCTTGGTTAATTCCAAGACTGGGGTTTGACCTAAGGGAAAACCCCTAATCCCTAACCCCCCAATCATCCTCTCTTTTCTGTGTGTATGTTGCAGGTACGCGGCTGTAATTGAAGATCTGGAATCCTTGTGCAGAGACGAACAGATCCCCCTTCGTTTCGCGGATTTTTTAGAGGACCGTGTGCACGCCGAGCACCATCGTCCCGTCAAATTTCACTCAAATTTGTAGGACAGCATCGTCTCGACATTTTACTGCTAATTCCAGGTCTGCAACTTCATCCTATATTCCTATCTCTGTTTATAAGTGAATCTTTCTCACTTTACATGCATTCCTAGCTCAATCCTTCTATCTACATTCTTTACAAAAGAGGGTAGCCTTGCTGTCTTAACCCTTGAAACTCATTTAGAATCCAATCTTGCATTGTGTGGGATTGGATCTTGTGGGTTTCAACCCCTCTTTTGAATGTAAAGTCTCTCCTAAGTGAAAACCATCAATCCTAGTGACCTCCTCTCTCCTTGGAGTGGGGGGGAACACCTAGGGTTCGATTTTCCGCTTTACACATGATATGCTGCATACCTTCATGAATGACTATGTAGACGATTTACTAGCCAAGTCATTTACCCAAGTAGAACATCTAGGCATATTAGAGAAAATATTTCTAAGATTGGAGAAATTCCAAGTCAGGCTCAACCCTAAGAAGTGTGTCTTCGAGGTGACATTAGGTAAATTATTAGGCTACATTGTGTCAGCAAAAGGAATTGAAGTAGATCCAACAAAGGTACAAACCATCATGGAGATGCCACCTCCCAAGAACATTAGCCAAATCAGATTTCTACAAGGATGGCTCCAGTCAATCAGGTGATTCATCACCCAAATAGTAGATAGAAGTCTACCATTCAATTATTTTCTACATAAGAATATACCATTCAGATGGGAAGCCAAATGCGCAGAATCATTTTTATCAAATCAAGCAATATCTAATGAACCCACTAGTTTTGGTACCACCAATAGCAGGAAATCCGCTCATCCTCTACATATCAACAACAAACATATAATTGGGGGCAATATTAGCACAAGAAGATTAAGAAGGCAAGGAACGAGCTATCTATTACACCAGCAGAACATTAAATGGATATGAGCTGAATTCCACATTTATTGAGAAGTCTTGTTTAGCTATAGTATTCGCCTCTCAAAAGTTATGACATTACATGCTAGCTCACATAATCAAGCTAGTAGCAAAAAATGATCCTCTCAAGTATTTACTCAGCAAAGCAACTCTTACAGGTAGATTAGCTAAATGGGTCATGATTCTCAGTGAATTTGATATCCACTACACAGAGCGTCAGGCTATCAAGGGACAAGTAATTGTAGATCAATTAGCTGAAGCACCACTACCCGATAAGCAACCAATGGAGGTTGAATATCTAGACAGGGATGTTCTTACTATTACCACCAAGTAATGGATCCTATATTTTGATGGTTCCTACACTCAACATGGCTCAGGCGTCAACATCTTGTTCGTCACTCCTGAAGGACACACCATACCTCGATCATATCGACTCATGTTTCCATGCACAAATAACATTATTGAGTATGAGGCACTGGTCACAGGAATCAAAATGGTTGTGGGATAGAGAATCATGAAACTGAAAGTCTATTGAGATTCCCAACTAGTCATAAATCAGATCAACAATGAATATCAGACAAAAGATGATAAGCTGCTACAATACAAAAGAAAGGTGGATGACTTCAAATAGTATTTTGTACACATCACCTTCGAGAAAATACCAAGGTTAGACAACAGAGTAGCTGATGCAATGGCTACTATCGCTTCACTGCTAAAAATTCTAGAGCAACAGAGTCGTTATGAGTTTCTGGTAGAGCAACTATTTTCCCCAGCCTATGACAATTTTGCATCCCATGTTATCTAGGCCTTAAATGGTTCAGATTATCCTTTATACGAAACAATATATGAGTATCTCAAAACCAATACCTTACCCATTGGCCTATCTCGAAACCAAAAACACAACTTTATACTCTTTACCGTCGAGGTCTAGATGGTACTCTTCATCGTTGCCTTGATTGTATTGAATATGACTCTACTTTATATGAACTTCTGAGAATGGGATATTACTGGCCAATAATGGAGAAAGACTCTTATCAATATGAAAATAAATGTCCTAAGTGCCAAATCCATGGCAATCTTATCCATGCACCAACATAGACATTGCATCCATTTACAACATCTTGGCCTTTTTGTCAGTGGGGACTTGATTTAGTAGACAAAATCCATCCTTAATCTTCAAATGGACACAAGTTCATTATCACTGCAACAAAATATTTTACAAAATGGATTGAAGCAGTCCCACTGACCATAGTAATTGGAAAACAAATTGCCTCTTTTTTTCTCAATTATCTGATCTGCAGATACGACATTCCCAATTCCATCATCATAGATAACGGGCGTCCCTTCAAAAACCAAGATGTACGAGAACTATGTGAACAATTCAAAATCCAACATCGTTTCTCTACACCTTACTACCCACAGGGGAATGGTCAAGCAGAGGCATCAAATAAAACAATATTGAAAATCCTAAAGAAGACAGTAAATGATGCAGGAAAGGATTGGCATATACAACTCAATCTGGCACCATGGGCCTACAGGACTAGCATCAAGACACCTATAGGAGCTACACCATATTCTTTGGTGTATGGATCAGAAGTAATTTTACCTCTTGAGGTTGAGATTCCATCACTCAGAGTATCTTTGAAAGGCCTCATTCCAGATGAAGAGTATCAGGTAAACAAATTGCAATAACTAGAGCTTCTAGATGAAAAATGACAACATGCCTATAATCACCTCAAATCATACCAACAATGCATGTGCAAAAGCTATAATCACAAAGTCATCCCTAGGATTTTTAAAGTCGGTGATCTCGTACTCAAAGAAAATCCCCGAAATCAACAGGATCGAGAAAAAAAGGGAAAGTTTGAGCCTAATTGGTTGGGTCCCTATGTCATAATATCAGCCTATGGATCAAGTGCCTATCAGTTGACAACTTCAGAAGGAGATGTGCTCGGTGAAACTACCAACAACATCCATCTGAAGAAATTCCATACTTGAGTGGTTTAATGCACAAAAAAAAAAAACAACAAAAAAACATCAAAACAACAAAAAGGTGCAATAAAAACAAATGGTGAAAACCTAGCAACAAGCACTACTTGTGAGGGAACAACTCCTCTATCTATCATTGCTCATATCTTTTGTATACAAAGTCAAAACCACTGGCCATCACCCAACACTTTATACGCAGCATTATCCCGAACATACTTAGCATAGTCACTGTCCTTGCTTATCTACATATCAGTTCATTATATCCCACCATGGCTTGGTAATCACTATAAATATCCACATCAATCGGTATCTATAACTAGGGGAAGCATTCATCTGAATTCAAACAAACAAGAATCGCAGCACTCCAAAAAAATCCTGTCAAACCAAAACTCCAACAACCAAGAAAACAAAACATCGATCCGATTAAAGAGACATAATGGATGATTTTCTGAAGTATAATTTGTTTACATCTTGCATAAAGTTTTGACTATTTTTTTTGCACTTAAACTTTTCAAATTATCGGATCCCCTAAATTTTCTCAACGATGCATCGAGCTAGAGAAAGTAAAAGGGGGGTCTGATATTTTTTTGGTTTTCTGTCTGTGAGGCGATCACTTGTACTTTGCAAATACTTGTCTTGAGACGTGATTTGAAACATATCACTGAAGACATTGTTCCACTTTTCACATACAAAAGGGTTTACTCTTGTCTGTTTATACACAAGCACCACTCAGGTCATCTTGGTTCAAGTATACCTTGACGCTTGTGCCATCTTGCAATATCAAAATCCATGTAAATTTTTCTCAGGTCATTATGGTTCAATTATACCATTATGCTTGGATAAATTTTTCAACATATCCAATAGCTCAATGATGATAAACACAAAGAAAGCAAAAAAACATGTGACTATACAAGAACGACAAACAACAAAATGAGGATGATCAATTAGTTGCATATCCTTTTACAATTATTTGCATATCATTTTACAATTAGTTGCATATCATTATCATACATCTCATTTTCAAGATACATCTCACAACATATCATTATGATACATCTCATTTTCAAGATACATCTCACAACATATCATTATGATACATCTCATTTTCAAGATACATCTCACAGCATATCATTATCATACATCTCATTTTCAAGATACATCTCACAGCATATCATTATCATACATCTCATTTTCAAGATACATCTCACATCATATCATTATCATACATCTCATTTTCAAGATACATCTCACAACATATCATTATCATACATCTGATTTTCAAGATACATCTCACAACATATCATTATCATACATCTCATTTTCAAGATACATCTCACAAATCATATCACGTCATCATCATCATCAATCATATCAAGAAAATAGCAAATCAAAAGTATTTATCTGAGCATTGCATCATCATCATAGAAACATCATATCCATGCATAAATCATCATCCATAAAATACATCACATATGGATCAGAAAATCGGTGTCGTATATATCTCAAAAATGGTCAAAATGTACATGGGATGTCATGTCTATCAAAATACAACACAAATGATCAAAATACAATAGAGACAAGTCTCTCAGGTATGACTATCTCCTGAGATGGTCTTGCAACAGATATCCCAGCACCTGGATCTCCGGGTGGATCATGTTGAGAAGGTCCTATAATACCTCTACTCTCTGTCCTCGAATGAGTCCACATGGATCGACTGGATGCCACCACAACATAGCTAGGAGCTCTATGATCTCTAGGGACCACCTCCTCATATAAACCCCTATAGTACTTAGCCTCCTTGGCTACGTACTGCATCTTTCTCAGTGTGTCTCTCATAGGGGCACCGACTGCCGCTCTCTCCAAGCTATCTGCCCGAGCCTTTGCTTGACCTAGGTGCTCTATCACCGTATCCCACTCTACAGTAATCTGCATAATCTGACGCTGCTGAGCTAGTACCTGTGCCTGAAGTTGTTGCACTGTCATCTATAGGGACCTAATCTGTGTGTCCTCTTGGTGGATGGGTACCTAAACCTAAATGGGTACCTGTGTTGTGGTACCACCCATCCCTATCCCTATCCTAGGCGTCGGTGGGGGTAATAAATTTGATCTCCTTCTCTAAGTCGACCACCTAAACTCATCCATCCCACCCACAACTGCTATCACCTCGCTTGCCCGACCAACTCTACCAACTCCAACTGCCAAACCTCCCCTCCCTCCCTCACCAACTACCCGCCTGACTAATCCACCTCTAATCCTCCCTCTATCTCCTCCATCCCCTCCTCTATCTCCTCATCTGCCTCGACCACCTCCCCTCCCATCTCCCCCATCATCTCCTCCACCATCCCCATATCCCTCCTCCATCTCCTCTCCCTCATCTCCCCGTCTCCCTAGCCTCTTGGGCTCCTCATCCTCATCATCATCAAAAGCAGGAATCATCTCTGTTGGATTAGATATCCGTGCTATGACATGGGCCATGAAGAGCGCTACAAACTCCTCCATCATCCCCGCATATACCACCCACTCAAAACCCATAGTCCCATATCTATTTGGCCAAATGCATATACTCCTCAATAATGGCTGCACTATCAATAGTCAGACCCCATCTAGCACATCTTTCCTCCAACCAGCATATAAACATGCTCCCTACGGTACACCCTGGTGTCGACCATATTGCCACTGTAATCGGCTATGCAAGAACCTCTCAATGATAAAAGGCATCTGCCCTATCAAGTATCATGACATATACACATAGGGCATCTTTAGCCCATCCTCTACCCACACCTCGTAATCCATATACAGTCTCTAGATGACCATATCAATGTCATCCAACACTCTCCTACAATGCTCTAGCTTGCCTAGCTTATGCTAGACAACTATCCTTGTGTACCCATATGCATAAGCCCGACCAACTGGCCTATCCCTGTTTGCAAGTGGCCTCACTATGGGAATGTTCTCCCAAGCTCACACTTGTAATAATGTGACCCCAACTAATAAACTATTGTATCCTAAATACACCACCTGATGCAGATCTCTGTACAGATGGGCCAACATACAAGACCCCCATACAAACCTGCGACTCTATGTCAGCATATCCTCTAGCACCAATCCCCATCCCACTGCCAGTCCCTTCGACCTACGATCGGGACACAAGAAGCCACCTACAAAACCTGCCAGTACAGAAGGTAGTGGAGCATAATCAAAATCTATAAGATAACCCACACCTCTCAATGATATCCTGATCTGCCTGTGTCAACCAGGGAATCAGAGACCATGGTCTAGGAAATCGCTCTCGCGACTGAAGTACGCCAAGCCATTCTTGTAACAACAAAACATGTCCACATATCAGTTCCCACATCTATCCGATATATCCAATCATCAAAATAACTTGAAACAACAAAATATCAAATTGAGTTCCATATCAGAATTCCAAATCCCATATCGAAATCAGAACATCAAAATCAACTTGATACAATGACATATCAAATCAAGTTTCATATCAAACATCAAATCCCATATCGAAATCAGAACATCAAAATCAACTTGAAACAATGAAATATCAAATCAAGTTCCATATCGCATATCAAGACCCATAACATAAGCACCATATCGAGAATTCATATCAAAAAATCCATATCAAAAATCAAGACCCAAATCATAAAAGCACATCAAAGACCCATAACACAAACAACTCAAAAATCCATATCAGAAAGCATATCAAAAATCATGAATCAGAACTCATATCAGACATCACATTCAATGGCAAGGCAAAAAAATCAAAGATCCAAATCGAAAGAAAATCGGGATTATCATTCAATCAATTAGCTTGATACTTCAACAAGTACAATTTCACAATCTATCAAGAATTGCACATCATCACAGTAGACACAAATTTGGCTAAACACCCACCCAAAGAACTTGGCAAACACCTACCCACCCACAAATCATCTTCCTTCATCTATTTTTCCCCCGCACCACCATCTTCCCACTCCTTTCTAGCTATTTTTCTGCTCATGCGCTAAGAAAACCCTCCCATGTGCTACATTGCCACCTATGCGCTAGCTAAACTCAGCTACGCGCTAAAACCTTTACCCTATGCGCTAGGTTAACCCTACGCACTACCCAAGTTACCCTCTGCACTAAACTGCAACCCCTATGCTCCACCCTATACCCCACATGCTCTACCTTGTTATCCCTATGCGTTATTCTATCATATGTGCTACTCTAAACCTAATATGTGCTACCCAACGACTCCTAGACGCTATCCTAGTTGACAAACCATACGTGCTAACTATTTTATCGTATGTGCTAAGCGATAGACCTGACGTGTTAAACCGTAAAAAACTGACACAAAAAATTTAAAACGTGACCATAATCGACAAAACAAAAAGCAAAAAGGACAAAATAAGGATGACTTACAGGTGGACCATATGTGGCAAGCTTCTGGTATCGACGAACGCGCTCGAATCGATGTGAAGCATAGGGAACCGACATCTTGTCACTCTCCAAATGTCACTCTCACCAAAAGTCAAACAGTGCAAATGATCCAAATAAAATCACTATTTACCTTTTTATAGGGTAAAAGTAAATTAGGGTTAGTAGGTGGGGCATGTGTTTTGCTCGTTCTCTCACTTTTAACCCTAGCAAACATCATTATCGGGAGATGAATCAATTAACACACATTAGACACAGACAAAATTAAAAAATGCCATCAAATCTAAAATGATTATCAACTCAACAAAATTTTCAAACTTTTTTTGATTCATCTCCCGAGGGGGCATTATCAATATCATTTATCAAATCTGGGGCACGACATCGACATCTCGACACACGACATCACACCGATCAATTTTTTCTTTGAATTAACATGTGCACACGTCACTTCAAAGAGGGGCAAAATGTAGATGCATAAAAATGACCACTTTCCTAAGTGAATATTTAATATTCATTTTAACCTCATTCCTCTATTTAATTAAATCATTCACATTTATCTATTTGATTAAATAAGTTATTCAATTTATTTAATTAAATTCACCTAGGCCTTTCATATCATTTAATTGAAAAAAACTACTTTGTTTAATTAAATCCCCTTTCTACTCTTTTTAATTAAATTTACATTTAATTAAATTGTTCACTTCAAATAAATAAATCTAATTTATTTAAATCCCCCACTTGCATCTATTTTGTTGAAATAAAACAATTTATTTTAATTAAAATTACCCTCCATCCACTTGCATTCTCCTACATCTCCCACTTGCCTCTCTAAACCCCCTTCTAGATTCTTCTAATCCCTTCCAATTTATCCTAACCCATCCCCTAAATATTGTCACATCCCTAAACAAAGGGAAGTCACTTCTCAAACCCTCAAAGTCTTTGAAAACCATTAAAGACTTTATGTCTTCAAAAAGTTAACCTTGAAAGTCTTCTAAACCATTAATGGTTAACTCAACCCTCTTGCATGATTATAGACTTTCTCTCTAACTCAACCCTCATCTAACCCAAGGGTCTCATCAAGCATTGATGGCTTTAACCTTGGTTATTTCTTTAACCCTTGCATAAGAGTTTATCCTTTGGGTAAAAGCTTTATCCATTGGATATCCCTAATCTAACCTTAACCCTTACCTCCTAAGGTAACCATGAGGTCTTCTCAAGCATTTAATGCTTCTTACATCTCCTCTCAAGTAGTCGTATGTTGATAATTGTCACCATTTCATTGGTGAAAATTGTAAACAAGGATTGATAACTTTTAATCCCAGCCCTTGATAAGATCATCCAATCCCGACCCTTCATTGCCCTATTTTTCCTATAAATAGAGCCCTCATTTCTCCATTTGATATCCAAGTCTTTAGTATCAAACTTATAGACATTTTACTCATCATCCAAGTTTCATGAATCTAATCCATATCTAGTCATTTTATAAAAGCATTTAGTCTCTCTTTGAATAGAAATAATCTAATAAACATTTTAGAAGCATTTCTATTATCATGAATAATCATATTAAGTTAGTGCATCTTGTTAGGATAGTTCTTACTAATCCTTTCATCTTATCATCATATACATGCTAGTTTAATTTATGTTTGCTAATATCATGCACATTTAGGATTGCATTCATGGTAGATTGATCAAACATCCCTCATTCTCATGATTGTCATCCCTAAGTCACTTTGCTCAGTGATCTGAGAGTAAAGGCATTGGCTTGAGGGATCTTGTGAGATAGAGAACAATGGAACATCCCTTGGGAAGTTGAGATATTCCATATAGCTCCATAACTTGCACCAAGAGTCCCATTGGTGTGTGGACTAGTCCTGAATTCGTATTTTCCGTTTCATCATACCACTTTTCCCGCACACAAATTCATCTTCACAATCTTTGGTATTAAACTTGTTTATTTCACAACATTATCATATCTTATCTTTTGCACCTATGGTCTGTGTAAAAAATTTCTTGAGGTAGGTTGGAGCAAGGTGGAAGAATTTAAAGTTTCTTAGATTTTAGGTCAAGTTGAAGTGTGTAGACGGAATGAACCTAATGAGTGGCCTCTAGGGGGTTCTGAAGAGGATTGTTAGGAAATTTTAATTTTTTTTTGTCTAGTAGAGGTTGTAACTCCTTGGAGGAGAGAGATATTCTTGCTTGGGGCACTAATTTGAAAGTAAAATTATTGGTTGCTTTGGGATATTAGGATTTTGATAGTAAGATTTGGAAGATAATGAGGGTTCCTTGGTGCAAACAAGTGTGGATCAAGTTTTATTGGTCCAAATGCAACTTCTTCTTGTAGTTGGTTGTTCTGAATAGGTGCCTCACCTAGCATAATTTTAGAAAGAGAGAATTTTAGTCTCCTATGTGTGTTATGTGCCATAATAGTGAGGAATGCTATTCACATATTTTGTTCTTGTGTCCCTTTTCTAGAAAAATTCAACATTGTTGGTGGGGAGTTTAGAATAAGGCTTGGCTCCATGCTTCCTACTTAGTTGAATTTTTGGGTTTTTTGGGGAACTCCCTAGCTAAGATTCATTTTTTGCACATTTCTTAGACTATAGGTCCTTCTTTTAATCTTTGGTAAATCTAGTTGGAAAGGAACATAAGGATTTTGTAAGATAAGAAAATGTTGAGTTGTCAATTTTGGATCCAAATTATGAGTGTTCTGTAGGAAACCTTATTAGAAAAATGTGATTTGTCTACCCAGGTGGATATGGGTGATTTGGCTATCATTTAGAGGTTGTTTGGTAGCATGCAATAGGAAGCTCCAAGCTCTTCTAGGATGGGTTGACAAGCCAAGAGCACAGTCTATTGGGACTGATTTTGCTCACTCCCTCCTCATGATGTATTAAAGATAATAATTGATGGTTCCTCTAGGGGTAATCTTGGAAATGATGGTATTGGTGGGTTTTTCTTTTCTTCTTTTGTTTGTATAAAGGTCAAGATACTAACAACTTTATGGAGGCTCTTGCTATCAGTTATTCTTTGGAGATGAAGTTGTGCCCTTGGATGGAGAAAGATCACTTGTGAATCTAATTCCCATACAATGATTGATATGTTGAATAAGTTGTAGGTGGAGGGAATGAACTTGCAATAGACCTTGGTAGATTGTTCTACTTTGTAGATCTTTGGATTATGTTACCTTTTTCCATATTCCTCGAGATTGGAAGAAGGTAGTAGATAGTCTAGCGAAATGGGCTTCTAAGTAGATGAGGTTGTGGAGTTCCAGGGATTAAGGTCACTTTTCTAGATAGTGTACTAATGGATATTAGAAGAGATTGTTATGGAGGACATGAGATATTATTTGGGGGTTCTGGGAGAGCCCGAATTGGTTGCTATTTTATTTTCTTTTTGTTTGTCCTATTGTTGAGCCTATTGACTTTTTATAATTTGCACTAATCTTTGTTGATTAATAAAATTTTACCCCTCTTTAAAAATAAAATAATAGTGGGTGCTCTATTTTATGTTCACCCTCTACCACATGGGTGTTTTCATTGGCATGGGTGAGGGAGTATTTTTGAGCCATGTTTTCCTTGCAGTTGGAACATTTTAGCGATTATTTTTCTCATGGTTTTCTTTTTGTCCTACTCATTGGCCCTTGATGTTCTCTACTCATTATCCCACACTAGTACATTCGGAGCTGATTTTCGATGACAATTTGTCAAAATTGCGATGAATTTTTGTCGGAGTGTCGATGAAATCCACCGTCAAAAACTCGGCGTCGAATTGGTCGACGATGCCATGCCCGTCAAAAATTCGACAACCAATGGAATCTACCAACGGTCAAAGAAGTTGTAGGTCGAAAGCTTGGTATTCGTCGTAATTTTGACGATGATAATTTTTATATAAAATAAATAAATTATTATCACCGAAGATAATTATTATCACCGAAGATAATTATTATCACCGATTATGCATTTTTATCGAAAGAATGATATCGATCAAACAAAAGGAAGCTATATCGATAAAAAGAAATCGATGAGACCCAGTGATGTCTCATCGATATAAAAGAGCCATCGAAGGAAGGAAACGCTGATGAATTGCAGAAAGGACTCACCGAAGATAATAACTTCATCGACAAAAGATATCGAAGAAAGTAGAGAGGGTCTTCATCGACGGGAAAAGTTCTCGAGGAAATAATACTATCGGTGCAACATAAAAAGGACCCACCAAAAGGAGCGTTTTCATCGAAAGAATAATATCGATCAGACAAAAGGAAGCTACATCGATAAAAGGTATCAATGAGACCTAGCAATGTCTCATCGATATAAAAGAGCCATCAAAGGAAGGAAAGGTCGATGAATTCTAGAAAGGAATCATTGAAGATAATAACTTCATTGACAAAAGATATCGAATAAAGTAGAGAGGGTCTTCATCGACGGGAAAAGTTCTCAAGGAAATAATATTATCGATGCAACATAAAAAGGACCCATCAAAAGGAGCATTTTCATCAAAAGAATAATATTGATCAGACAAAAGGAAGCTACATCGATAAAAGATATTGATGAGGATATAGGTTTTGAGGAGGTTAAAAGGCATGTTCTCGATATGTGTGGTTTTGCCGATGTAACTTTATCGGTGAAGAATGATAAGAGAAAATCAAGAAAAGCTTCGGTGAGATAATAGACTCATTCATTGATGGGGCATAGTGATATCGATGAAAGAAGTATTTTGATGGAAAAATAAAGGAGGACACTGAAGCCCAAGGTTTCTTCGACATAAGACTTGATGGATATCAGATATGTTTCGATGAGGAGAGAGCCATACTGACCGAATACAATATTACAATGAAGGGAAAAAATACATGATCGAAGTAATATTCGAAACAAAAGTATTGTCGATAGAAACAAAGAGATTGATGGACTAAAGAAACAAATGATCGAAAGACATATCCTCATCGAAATGATTATTGATTGCTATGAAAATCAGAAACAAATCCCATGAAAGGTCACATCGCCATTAAATTCGAACGTGTGCTCGAGTGACCGTTGTCCAAAATAGCCATTACTAACTGATTGAATATGCCATAAGTAGTGGATCAACATCAAAGGACACAACATTAAGGAATTCATAGGTGACGAACTAAAAGCAGGAATTGGGTGAATTCATAGATAAAGCTCAATAATTCCAAGCACGCTATTTGAACACAGAGCTCTTTTTAAAAATTCAAATGGAATCATCATCTAAAACTAATAAGACCAGAGAGGGAAAAGAACCTATCGCTGCAGAAGAAAAAACTAAAAGACAGAAAAGGGAAGGGCGTTCTTTGGCCCAGGACCTGATTGACCAGTGTCCATCATCTAGTTTGAGGTCCAAGAAGATTAGAGGTGATGAGAAAGGCCTGGAGGACCGGTTTGAGGATCTTGGAGACATATGGACAAAATTGAGAGGGTATGGATTATTCATATATGGGTACAACAGAAGAGTTGCCCCTCAACCTATCAACAATTTATGGCGATTGAAATTAGGAAGGTTAGCTATGGCCAATGTATTCATGAATGTGGAGCTCATGAAGGCATTGGCAAACAATTATGACCCTAAAACTAGGACCATATATAACTACATGGGTGAGCCAATTCTTGCAATCAAAAAGGAGGTTATTGACATCGTGTTCGAGTTGGATTGGGGATTTGAAGAACTGATTGACCTGAAGAAGTTAACAAGTGAATATTTTAACCTAGAGCACATTTACAAAATGTGGAGACTCCCTATACATAGACCTAGGAATGCAGGGTCCTTAGTGCCACTAGGTTAGGATGACAAAGCTCCCTATGATGTCAACTCTTTCCATCCATATTTCAAGTATACCTATTACTGTGTTGCCCAAGTGCTAGGGATAAAAGCCCATCCTTTGATGGATATTGCAGCCATGGTCATTTGTGCCAATTTGCAGTCTAAGGACCCCCGCTTCTTTGATTTTTTTGCTTATTTGGTTGAGGTTTTGAATCATGGGTTAGAAAAGTTAAAGGGGGATGTCATCAATGTTCATTTCAAGCATTATTCCTTACTTATGCATATTCTATTGTATGTGGGCCAAGATGAAGGGTTATGGCCAGAAGAGTTATGTGTCAGGACATATGACAATGTTGGGATGAGAAAACCAATGCAACTATGGGTTTCTTCATGGGACCAAAGGTATGTGAATAATCAATATTGGCATTTTGAGGAGTTATTTGTCAAGCCATTATATAGACTATTGGGATGCCTGTGCGATCATGCCCTTGCACCAGAGGTCAAAGATTCCTAAGACCAAAATATTTCACTGAAGATCCCTCAATTGAACACAATTGGGGAGATTGGTATTGTTTTTTAGACTGCACACAAGTCAGGGTATACGGGTTCGAAGGGAGACCATACTTACTACCACTTACAATCCTTGACAGAGTGGCTTATCTGGAAATTGTGAGGCAACTATCAATAGTGAGTATAGAACATCTGACAAGCCATGAGAAACAATCAATTGTACCTGGGTTGTTAGTATTTTCAGATTTTATTGTGAAAAGTTCAAAGAGTTATGGCCTGCTACAGACAAAATTGGATTATTATGGCACAAATATAGGGGATCAAAGGCCCAATTTCGATCCTCAAGGATACATAAGGATAGCCTGGTCATCACAAAAGCTAAAGGTTGGAGAGCATAAACCTTACCTACTAGATGCCCTCATTAAGAACATTGGCAGAGAAGAGGCCAGAGTGAAGCGAATAAAGTTTGAGAAAGCAATGCAGGCTTATAAATGGAAACTTTTTAGAAGGAAAATGGATGAGAATGTGCTACAAAAGATTGAAGACCCCTTGGAGTTGGCCAACAAACTTATGGAGCATGAATTGGAAATACTTGAGGGAGTCCCGCCTCATATTTTTAGGGATTACATTGATACTATTAGGAATACAAAGCCTTTGGCTCATATGTCTCATGCTTCCACATCTGGCATCATTCCATTCACTCCTTAAGAGGATTACCCTCCTGGTTATGTAGAGGATACACCGATAGACTTGGCAACAAGACAACTGAATGTCCAAGAAGTCGCTGACATCAAATTCCTAGAGCATGAGAATTTCATTGTTGATAGTGACTTCATTGCTTCCAAGGAGTTCATCACATTCCTCTATCAACATAAAGGATCTCAAATTAGGAATAACATGAGAAATAGTGAAGAAGAGCAACAACTTCAAAAGTCACAAGAGGAGATGGATCTTGTGATGAGAGAAATGACACCTGAGAAGGGAAGACAGTTGCTTAAGGAAGCTGGTGTGCTATTATACTCTGGATGGGACATGAACTCTGCCTTGTTATTTGATGGATTCCTCAATAAATAGGACCCAAGTAAGCAAATGATGCCAAAAGAGATTGATAAACTCTTTAGAGGATCAGGATATGATCCAGATCAAAAGGTTCTTCTATAGTGGGCTATCTATCCCAAAGATAAAAGACCTATATTGGTTGACACAGAAGAAGCTTTTGGACATTTGATGGTGCAACAGGTTGGAAAGAATGACCGTAGAACAACTGCCAAACTAAATTTGGACGTCGCTAAACTGAACCAAGATCAGATAGAGTTTTTGGTCTAAGAAAATTCTACATACAAAAGCCTATATGAGAAAATCGATGAAGAAAAATAGACGCTGCAAGCAAGATTGCTTCAGATTGATACAGGTACCAGTCAAACAGGGATGTCATACGATGTTGACAGAGATGCCATGGATGCCTTGATATATGCTATGTATTGGAGGAACAAGGCCGAAAAGACATCTTGGCAAACTAGAAAAGGTACAACAAAAGATGGATAAGTTGATTCTGGAGATCATTGAACATAGGTTCAGAAGTATGATGCAAGTTGCAAAAATCTATTGGAAAACATACACTGGAACAGTCAGAGCTTTGAAAGAGCATGAAAGGCTTAGGTCTCAGTTGGAAGACATGATGAATGAAAATAGTTTGATTAATCCAGGTGAGAAAATTGAAGTCGAGGCTTACTTGAAGTCCCATGATGAATTGGCAAATCAATTAAGGAAAGGGCTTTAGAGGCTCAACGATGGGAATACCCCTAGGGTGCCCTCTTTTTATAGTAATGGTGAGTGAGTGTCGTTTGAACAGTGGAAACAAGATTTCATTGATGAGAAGAATTGAGCAGTAGTAGAGTTGGATTGGGACAAAGAATTGTCACTTTGTGTTAACCATATTCCATCCAATCATTTCCAGACAGAAAGTGACACGAGGACACTAAACAATGACGTTCTAATGTATAAAGATGATAAGTACATTCAACACATAGGAATGTTGAACTTGTTTATCTTCCAATTTGTTAACAAAAGTGCTAATTAATAGTTATGTGTTGAAAAGCCACGATGCTTGGTGACAATGTATACCCTCATATAAATGAGGGAACTTTTGTAACAATAAGGATCATTAGAGAAGAAGTAAAATATAGCCTCAGGCTTACTATTGTACCATTTTGTGAACATACATAATATAGTCAGTCGTCTTTCCTTTATGTATATGTTGTGGATTACTGCATCTTTTTGTAGGCAGTTGCTTGTGATATTATCTAAAGGAGATAAGGTTACTTGTGTTCTTCCAGTAAAACTTTGTGTTTCATATTGTAGATTTGCATAAAATATTTACTTGCGAATATAGTTTTGTATATAGTGCACCTGCATATTATCTCAACCATGGTGTGCCTGCATATGTATATAGTTTTGTTTATAGGTGGAAAGCTTGAGGTTCAATGTCGAACTTGGTTGCTTTGATACCATATGTAATATTCCATTAATTCTATACTTAAAGAAAATAAATTATGATCAATATTAAGATAAAAAATTGAGCATTTCAAAATAAAACATAACTACTTCAATTGAAGGAGAAAACTAACTAAATGTTCTTCAACATAATAAGAATCTAACTAATTTATCTAAAAGGAAGGTAATCTTTTAAAGATAAAAAAAATTGAACAAATATTATTAAGCTAATCAATATGAGAAAGGAATTCAAATGGCCAGTTTCATCACTTAGATAAAGCATCACCATCTTGGCCAAGGTTTTAACATTGCAAGCACCAATGCATTGTTAGTGTTCACCTCCCTTGCTCGACTTGTACATCCAATTCTTGAGCTCAACAAACTCACTAGTTACCAACTATCTAAACAAGCCATCTCCTTAATGTGTACTAACAATAATGGTTATTAACAACCATCATATGATAAATAGCATACACTTGAGCCAACTAACTCACTAGTTTACTAACCAACTATATAGCGAACTACTTAATGTCTACTAAGAATAATGGTCATAAATGACCATCATAAGATAATTAACATACACTTGAGTCAGTTGATTCATTGGTTACAAAACTTCTAGGTTTAGCTGATCCAATTCGTTACATAACAGTCTCATGTCTATTGACATTAACAGTTTACAAGGACCTTCATGGGATTGTGACATAACCTAACAAGCCAACTGCTACAAATCCCCTATCTCTAACAAGCTTCAACTGTCATCATGTAATTAAACCTAATACAACATTGGTTCCCTTATTTAGCTAAATTAACACATCATATTATGACTCAACAAAAAATACGGTTCTAATATATTTTTTTGTCTTTCTATATTCCCAAAAGTATGCATCTAATTGATGATAAGAATCCTTCTTCAGGTCTTGCAATCATGGAGACTGGTTATAATCTGATTATAACCGATGTGCATTGATTCCAAGATGAACTATATTCGGTTGAACTATGAGTTAAGAGTGGAAAACAAATAAACATAGAAAATAAATAAACATAGAATAGCTACAAATTATAGCAAGGTATGTGACTATAAGATAGAAACCATCCTAGGAGCCTCCAATACATCAAAAGTTGAGAAAGTGGCAAGCTTATTGTACAAAGATAGTGATCACTATAAAGTTGCAGTCAAGTTCAAAGCATTGATTTGTGGGAACAAAGGGTTTCATATGGGGATAGAGAAGTCTCATGAAATATCATGACAGTCATAATCATAATCTAAAGAGTAGTCAAATCTTCAAGATAGATTGGTGATAGTGCAGTCATTCTGTTGAGCATCAAATTTGAATTAAGAAAAATATCTTGATTTGGGAAATTAAATCATAGAAGCCATCTCTCTTTGGAACAAATCATCATTTTCATTGATACCGTAATAACCCATAAGTTATTGAACAAGTCTAAAATCATTCTATCAAAGTATCTAAGATTCAAACATTATCGATGAGACCCAGTGATGTCTCATCGATATAAAAGAGGCATCAAAGAAAGCAAACACCGATCAACTTCAGAAAGGACTCATCGAAGACAATAACTCCATTGATAAAAGATATCAAGGAAAGTGGAGATGGTTCTCATCAACAAGAAAAGGTCTTCAAGGATATAACACTATTGGTGCAAAAAGACTCACCAAAAGAGATGGTCCCACCAACAAAAGGTATTGAAGAAAGCAGAGGTGGCCCCCACCGATGAGAAAAGGCTTTCAAAGAAACAATATCATCAATGCAAGATAAAGAAGATTCACCGAAAGAAGCATTCTCATCGAAAAAGTGATATCGATAAAACAGAAGAAAACTACATCGATGAATGATATCGATAAGGATATGAGTTTCGGTGGGAGGACAAAAGAAGTCACCGAAGTCCAAAGTCTCTTCAACATGAAACCCGACGGACAACAAAAAGATTTTGATGAGAATATGAGTTTTGAGGAGACTAAAAGGCATGTCTCTGATACACATGGTTTCATCGATACAAATTTATTAGTGGAAGATGACAAAGAGAGGATAAAAGGGGATTTGGTGAGACAACAAACCCATTCATCGAATGAGCATAGTGATATCGATGGAAAAAGCATTTCAATGGAAAACTAAAGGAAGTCACCGAAGCCCAGGGTTTCTTCGACATAAAAAGGGACTGATGGATACCACATAGGTATTGGTGAGGAGACGACAATACTCAATTTGTTTATCTTCCAGTTTGTTAAACAAAAAATGTTGGTTAACGGTTATATGCCGAAAAGCTACAGTGCTTGGTAATAATGTATACTCTCATATAAAGGGGGGAGATTTGTAACATGAAAGAGAATTAGAGAAGCAATAGATTATAGCCTCAGGCTTACCATTGTACTATTTTGGCAAATATACATAATATAATCAATCATTTTCCTTTGCGTTTATGTTGTGGATTATTGCATTTCCTACAGGCAGTTGCTTATGATATTATCTAAAGGAGATAAGGTTATTCGCGTTCTTCCAGTGAAATTCTATGTTTCATATTGTAGATTTGGATCAAAAAGATTTACTAACAAATTGTAATTGTTCTTGGTATTTCTTTCTTGGATGGTCTCTTCAAAGCTAGGGTTAAATTCATTCAAGTGGTTTACAATATAGACAGTGAACTAGAGATCATAAGAAACAATAACTGATAGACTCATCGAGAGGTGGTGGGTTTAAAAATCATCTCATAAGTTTACACAATAAGTCCTAAAGAAATATAAAGACTTTGTAGCCCAAACAGCAAAGAAAGGCACTGGTCATCTATAGCATACAATTCATCAGTTCACATTTCATTTTAAAGCAATAGGAGTAGCTCAGTAGGAAATATAGAGTAGACTATAAATAGTGTATATAAATAAATTTCAAGCACAAAAATCGAATAATTTCTACAACAACAATCTTGAACTCATCTGCTATATCTCCATCTTGGCAATTTATGCCATTATGAGATGCATTAGGTTAGTCTCAGTCACTAGAACACAATTTGCAACATGCATTAGGAGTTATCCTCCTTACAAATAGTGCAACATTAAAAAGGTATTATCAAAGCTACAACCACAATTCAAAGAGGAAGCTTACAAAGATAGGACAAAGCTAGGTATAGTCATAAGTCAAGGCAAATTCATAGTTGAAACTCAGTCCAAAATAGTGAAGAAGTGCAACAAATGACATGAGAAGTCTAAACAAGTATTATAGAAATCATGAGTCAAGGATTAATGAAGAGATTTTTTGCATCCATGATACAATCCTTAAAAGCATCCACGATACAATCTCAAACACACTTTTTACTGTTCTCTTGGTGATTGTGCCCAATTGTGTATGTCTTGCTTATGTATGAAAATGACATTTTGCAGCTTTCCACCGACCATGTATTTGAGATGTCTTTGATTTATATATGGCATGAGCTTAGTTGTAGAGTGAGACTAGGGAGTTGGACCATCTCAACCATGGTGCGTTTGCATATGTATATAGTTTTGTGTATTCATTAACGATTTTCATTTAATTTTAATCAACTAAAGAGCAATATTCATGACTTACAAGTAATAAAAAAACTTACAAGGATGAGGCATATTCATAACTTTTGCAGTCCCACCTTGGATATCAACACTAGAAGCAACTCATATTGTTCGTGTATAGACAAGACAATATGGGAGTTCATGATACCCAACAACTTGTGTTGTTGTTGTTCATATTGTGAATTTTGCTTGCATTGTTTGATAAAAAAAAAAGTTTGCAATTTATTAATATTTTGCTGCAATATTTCATTTACATGAGATACTTACAATTCATGCAACAAGTTTCATGTAACCACCAGAGCCGAGTTTGTGTTGCCCGTGCTTTTCTTGCCTTGCCTTGGTTGCCTTTGACGTGTTACTCAGTCTATAAAAAGTTTGAAATATGTTAGATTATATAAATATAAAGAGTAATTAATTAGTACATAATTACATTCTTAATAGTATCGTGTACCTTCTTCTGGCGTCTAGTGGTGTATTTCCTTTTTTCCTTTCAATTCTCTCCTTGGCATCCAAAATCAGGTCCTTCCACCCCCTCTCTAGAATGATGGGGGGATGCTCATACTTTAGGTTCCTCTCCAAATGGGTCCTGTATTGGTCCCTCACATACTTTAGATATGTGCCAGCTTTTTCAAGGAGCTTGGTTTTGTCAAAGGTGTCATTTCCAAACCACTCAACCATTTGGTTTGTCAATTCATCTTTTAACATTTTTTCTTGGTCATTCCACCTTTTAAAGCAAAAACAAACCCGTTAGATTCAGAAATGAACTGGAGCTACATTTGTTACACTTCAAGAAATGGATCAAAGGAAAACTATTCTAGCAATGATATGAAATCAAAAGTGGATTAGGGTTAGTTCACATATGATGTACCACCTTTTACGTATGGTGGGCCCAAATATCTGCAATGCAATGTCACTAAGATGTTTATAGAAAATATCATTGCCTGCAAAAAATTCATGGGATCATTAGTCCAAAACGAGTGATGATAAAGTAAATTACAATTAGAGTATATATAATAATAATTTTAAAGTACCTGGAACCTTTTGTATATTTAAGGGAAGCATTTCTTCATCCCTCACCACCAATGTGGCCTGCAACATTCCCGTACTAGCAATACGAGAAGATCCAGGAAATGATGATATGTTATCAGCAGTAGTCACCTTTGGCACATCCTCATGTGCATCTCCTCCTGCAAAAAATGAATCCACTATGAAATGGCATTAGAATTCAAGAAAGAATGCTTGAAGGGAAATAAACACATGACAAAAGATAGAGCAAAAGAGGGATCTACCAATAGTGGGTGGGCCAATATGATGTGCACTAGAGGATGTCTGCATGCTACGTGTTGCCGACATTGCAGTCGGCAATATAGGTGAGGGTGGCCTCTGATGAGGTGGCGGCGACATTTGCACAGTAACATTGACAACACCTAAAGAATAATACATTAAATATATCAAACATTAAATATATGAAAAGTGCAAGAATTGTAAACAAGGATGAACCTTTATTTTGAAAATTCACAGTATCAAGTATGATGTGTTTTGGGTACTCAGAGTGATAAGCCAAGCAAGTGATAATACAAGAAAATCATCATCACCTGAAGATCCTGCAACACCCTGATCGTGGGAACGACTTTCATGAGGGCGGATAAATTGTTGTAAAAACAATACGTACATATTTTAGTTAATGACATAAAAGAGAATAAAATATAAACCATTATTGAACTTTTGTTATAATTAAAGCTTTTATTACTGCTTACCTGCAAGTTTTCTACTATCTTAAACAATAATTCCACCTTTTGTCGTATCTCATCAATGGTAGGATGCACGGCTGCCAAAGCAACAATCTCTTTTCTAATTTTTATAAGAGGCATTTTAAAGAATTTCACAAGGTCTGTGGGATCTTCAGGGTCATCATTGCTTAACCATAATGATTCCACATCCCTAGAAAGGCGCTCAGGTACTACAACTCCCTTTCCCTTTCCCCGAACATCCATCTGTGTCAAGAATATCATTAACAATTACAAAATTAGTATAAATCACTAAAAAAAACAACATAATAATGTAACGGTTTGCTTCTATCTAATTTATAAAATTACAATGAGGTTTACCTGCTCGGTAGAAGTGTCGCAAGCTACATCTCTGTCTGCGATATGCGATGGATCCATGTCAGCCTATGACAAAGAAAAAATATAAAAAACATTAGCGAAATTACATAGTACACAACATGAACAACATGAAATTTGTAGACAAAAAGAGTATTAAATAATAAAAAGATGTTGTCATCAAAATCATTGTAAATTTTTTAATTCCTTACCTTTACTTTATGTAGACTATGCAGGATCCTCAACTAAATGGTTGACGATGTCTGTAGTCAACGACCTATTCCCACCAAGGGTGACGGCATCACACAGGGACTATACCTGAAATCAACACCATCAATTGAGCATCATAAGCATTACTACATTTGTAAGTTGATAAATAAAAAATACATACGTATCATAAGCATCAGAAGCATCACATGATGTGTCATCATATATGTAATTGAGCATCACAATTAGCATCACATATCATGTATCATCATAAACATGTAATCCATCACATATGTATCATAAATCACCATCCATCACATAGGTAATAAACAATCCACGTTCTATAAATAAACACAAAGTTCAAAAAATGTCACATGCATCATCATAAACATGTGATCCATCACATATGTATTTTAAATCAACATCCATCACATAGCTAATAAAAATCCAATTTCCATAAATAAACACAGTTTAAAAATTGTCACATAAATAGTCACTCTCCCTATCTCCATCTCCATATTAAAAGGTGCATCATGAATTAATTATGCAATGGCATTAGAATTCAAAACATAATGAATTAATTATGTAAAAAAAATTCTATCAAGAAGTCAATATTAAATAGATAATATACTAATCGCATACCTCATACATTTCATTAATCATCATCATCATCATCATCATCATCATCATCAACGTCTTCGCCATCATCATCACCATCATCACCATCACCATCACCATCACCATCACCATCACCATCACCATCACCATCACCATCACCATCACCATCACCATCACCATCACCCTCATCATCATCATCATCATCATCACCATCACCATCACCATCACCATCACCATCACCATCACCCTCATCATCATCATCATCATCATCATCATCATCATCATCATCATCATCATCATCATCATCATCATCATCTTCTTCTTCTTCTTCTTCTTCTTCTTGTTCTTCTTGTTCTTGTTCTTCTTCATCGTCATTGAGAAACTGTCGATCGTGATCACCATCCACTTCATCTTCTACTTCGGTATCTTCTTCTTCCATCACATTATACTTTATCGACCTTCCTCTTGGATCATGTCTAACAAAAAATGACCAACCCGGTTTATGTGGAACCTCTGAGTAAAATACTTGCTCACATTGGCTTGGAAGAACATAGGGCTCATCCCCAACTGGTTCAAATGACCTTGTATTTAGCATTATAAAACCATTATCATGTTCAATAACAGTTCTATCAAGATCATTTTTATTCAATCGTAGCCTATACCATTTGACGACGAACAAAACTAATTTGAAGGAATTAAAGTCACACTCAAGTATATCATCCAAAATGCCATAGTATCGATTTTGAGACTATTGAGGATGAATGTCATTTCTTGATGAAATATTTGTCACCTCAAAGACTGCAGTGATGCAAGAATCACAAGTTTTCTTCGTGTCATCCAACTTTTTTATGAGAAATTTATGACCATTGCAGCACATAGCGTTGTGGTGTTTGACTTGCGATATGTCAAACATGTAAAATTTATTGCATTGTGAGTTGATAAACATATGGGTGATTAATAAATTTATATGTACCTATTTATCTCTTAAACCATATGCTAAATCAATTTCCCTTTGCGTAACATTGGAATCTCTATTACAATGTGCTTCTTTAACCAATGAAGCCACACCTTCCCATGTTAACGTGCATCCATAATGTTGACAACGTTCAATCCATACCATCATCCAATCAAGATTGTTTGCAATATAAAAATGTAGTGCATCCCACTCTCGACCAACTGTACAAAAAATAAATAGACGTCTTACAATCGATTTATTTTGAAGATTAAGAATTAATTAACTACAATAACATCTTATAATTACCTCTCACTTTCCTCAATCTACCTTTCCCCATCAAGTACTTGCCTTCAAATTTGTTAATGGTGTTGGGATCCCAAATGCGATCCACGTGGATCTTTGCTGCAAACTTAGGAAGATATTCAGAAATGTACACCATAGTCTGGTATACCATATATCCCTCCACCATATAACCCTCAGGATGTGCTCTTTGTCGAACAAAAGCCTTCCAAAATTTCAAGTGCCTCTCAATCATCCACATTGACCTAGTGTGTACAGGTCCACACTATTCAATCTCCTCAACTTGGTGTATGAGGTAGTGTTCTTGGGCATTGAAAAAAGCTGGAGGTAGACACTTTTGCATTTCACACATTAAATGAGGAATTTTTCTCTTCCAATATTTTATATCATCTTTATGGATTTCTTTACATGACAACCACCTACAAGGTATTCAAGACGCAAAAAAATATATTACATAAGAAGTAAAACAAATCGCAAATATAATATCTATACAACGAACTAAACAAATATCACTACTTACCTCATGTATTTTCCAATATCATATATGACTTTCTTGACATTATTGTCGAAGTCATTTAGGAGAGATAGAGGTAGAACATACTGCAACAATTATAAAATTATCTTTTCATTTTTTTGTAACATAATGAAAAGTACACGTACGTGTAGTACTTAAATACATACTAAAAACACAAGAACATGAACTACCTTAATGAAGGTATGCCAATCATGCGTTTTCATCCCTGGCCTAAATTCACTTTTCTTTGATATGAGATTGTTTATGTTCACAACAAATCCTGTAGGAAATTGAATTTTTCGTATGACTTCTTTTATAGCATTGCTTTGTTGGTCCGTTAATAACCAAGGAAGCTCACTTATATTAATCTGGTCTCCATGACTATTTGATTGAATGACATTTATGATTGCATGATTGGAATCCTGAATGTCACTACATATTTTGACAATTCTTTCTTTGTCATGCCTTCCATCCAATATTTTCCATACTGTCTCTATTATATTCTTTCCAATATGCATACTATCAAACAAATGAACAATTTGTAACTGCTCATAGTAGGGTAGCCTACTAAATTGTCAGGGATAACTTTTTATTCCCTTAGGAAGGTGGTCATTTATGCCTTCACGACCTTCATGATCATCAATCACATCATCAGTAAACAAAACAAAATAGAAAAGATGTTTTATGACAAACCAATAGATGGAATGGCATTACCTTGACGATTAATTCTATTATATTTCAACTTCCACAGTTGAGGTGTCATTCTTCGTGGCTTTGATGTATTCTCTTCTTTCCCATTGAAAAGATGTTTTTCAGTATTTCAATACTTATGATTTTTGTGGAGAAAGTGCCTATACTCATCAAACACCCGCTTTCCTAAACTTTTTGAATGACAAGATTTCATCTTTGGACCACAAACAGGACATGCAAATTTTCCCTTTGTTTGAAGACCTACAAGATAATGTATAATTGGATTAAATAAGATAATTTTTTGAATTATAATGCTCATGCACAACTTAAACACTATAACATACCACAAAAATGTGTTAGCCCCGGGGCATCGTGTATTGTCCATAGAAAGATCACATGGAATTGAAATTGTCTTTGTCCTATTGGTCTAGAGATGTCATACATAGTGACACCATTCCATAACTCCAGCAACTTGTCGATAAGAGGCTCAATATATACATTCAAATCTTTAACTTGGTACTTACCTAATCGAATGAACAAAAACATTACATAATTATTATGACCATTTTACTGCAATATTTATAATTAAATTTAGACAACTATATTTAAATGATAAAACACCTGGAACAATCATTGCCAACATTATGTGCTCCCTCTTTATTGACATCCATGGATGAATTTTATTGTTGATAACAAAAAAAGGCCACACTGAGTAAACAGATCTCATCTCTCCAAATGGATTGACACCGTCCACTGCCAATGAAAGCCCGAGATTACGAGGTTCTTCTTTAAAGTGTTGCCACTTTTCCTCTATGTCTATAAATGTTGAACCATCCGTAGGCATTCAAATAATGTCATCTTGACTTCTATTGCATGCATGGTAATCCATAAATTGTGCCAAGCTAGTGCACTTGAATAATCGTTGCATACGTGGAATAATGGGAATTGTGTAGGGGAAAAAGTGACACTAAGCAAACATGCCCTAATCTCACTTTCAATCACACACTTGTGGAATACAAAAGAGCCTAGAGGTATCACACAATTGGCTACTTCTTTTTGTGGAAGAGAGAGCCACGGGCTACCTATTAGGATTTCTATTCCTTTGTTGCAAATGATAGATAGAATGATGCAACTTCAACTATTAACCCTAAAGTGTAAGCATGAACTAGTAACTTTGAGCACAAGATTGTAGAATTGAGATTTAATGATGAACAATTCTAAGGATAAGAGGAGAAATGTAAATGTGTACCTTGAATGGATTTGATTCTGCAAGATCTGTTGTTGAAGCCAGAAGCCTGAAATACTGAAGCTGCTACCTCTGAAACTGCCAAAATTCACTGAAATGGACAAGGACCAGGGCGCCCAGCGCCCCTGTCCTAGGGACCAAGGCACCTAGCGCCCCTGTCCTAGTAGGACCAGGGCACCCCACGCCCCTGTCCTAGCTTTCTGGGTTGGAATTTGGTGTGAAGTTCTGTCTCGGTCCGCTTTCATCGGATCTGCAACTTGCGGCGTCGTCTGAATCCCGAAATCTACACTTATATCTAAAAAGGTATGGTGGGCGGCTATATAGGGTTTTGCCTTAGTCAAACCCCCGCTTTGGTGATTTCCACCTCCATGAATAGCCAAGTTGTATTGTAAAAATAGTGTGTGTGCAGACCTTGTGTGTGTGCAAGATCCTAAAATGCAAGTAAGCAAACTAGAGCAACCTAGAAAGTAAACCCTAATTGCTTGTAAATGATAATGTAAATGCTCCAAACCAAGATGCAAAGTGATCTAAAGCATGAATACAAATGATATAATGAGGCTTATGCAAAGACATGAAAACAACATGAAATCATACCCAACCCCAAGGGAGGTGTACAAGCCAATCTTCAGTCGGTGATCCCTTATTGCTCTTCAATGCCTTCAAAGCCCTAAATGGATGAATGAAATTGATGAATGCTTGATGGATGGATGTTGAATGTTGTTGAAGTCTTCAAAGATCTGCTCTTTCGCTGCATAGAAAGTCCTTGAAACCAAATTTTCCCTCCCTTTCAAATGAAGAAAGAGAGCTCTTATATATGAAACCCTAGGTCTTAATTTCAACTTTTGGCCGACCTAGAGATTGAATCTCCCACCAATTTCTTGGGGTTAAGCTTTATTTTATGATTGGATCGCGCTCCTAAAATTTTGGGAAAAATGTCTGGGACCGTGTGCACTTCGGGCGCCATGGTCCCAACAACTTTTCACCAAATTTTCAGGGTCGTTGGATATGATGATTTTAGAGAGAATCCCGAAGTTACAAGTGATTTCGAGATGTTTTGACCCCCGAAATCAAGCCCCCAAGTTCAAAATAGGACCTAATTAGGGTTTTTGATTAAATGATGTATTGGAGGAATAAAATGAAAAGGGCACACTTTAATGAAAGGGCCCAACTTTATGATGAAATAGAACCTTAGACCTAATTAATTTAATTAATTAAGTGCTAAAGGGGAAATGCAATGCAAAATGCAAAATGCGCCAAGGCGGGTGCTAAACTAGGTGTGAAATTGTACCACCCTAGCAAGTGCGTACAATTTATGACGCTACAGGAATATAGCAAAGAACCTTGCGAGGAACCCTTTTTGTTATTTGATCTGTTCGATATCTACTGATATGACATTCAGGGCATTCAGTTCAAAATTCATGTTGTTTGTGATATATAATATGATCATTGGGACAAGAATCTATTGCTTGATACTCCATTCCAATATCTTTCATAACGACAAATAATTCTCGGTATTAGCGAGGTAGAATATTTGATGGTGGTAACAAAAACTCACCTATCAATCTACAACAAAAAAATATAATTTGTTATAATAAAGAATATTAATGGTACAACATGATTCACAGTTTATTATGACATATATGACATACCTTAACATAAGTTACATTTTTATGTTGGATAAACCATTCATAACCTTCAAGTTCACCAACAACAATATAACGAAGAGAAGAGTTGCTTGTGAGCCTTCGTAGAGGGCCTCAGATGCCTTCTCAAGTAGAGGGACATCATGAACAACATCAAGGTCATCTTCATCATCATGATCAGTTGCATGAGTACTAAATGAGTCATGGATTAATGTATTTGTACCATCATCTTCAATTGTGTTTTTTGGCTCATGATCATCATCTTCCATGGGATCATTATCTTCAGCTTCGATATTCACACCTCCATGTTCGTCCACTTCGAAAACCATATTCTCAGGGTTGTGTTGATCCATACCATGTGCTCCGGGGTGCTCAAGCTATATAAAATTGATAAACATAAATAATCCGTAATCATGGTCTCATCATCACGTGATTTATTATGTATATAAATTGTCAAAACAATATAATGAGAAACTTACCAATGGATGATAATCATGTCCACCTTCAATGTGACCATGCAACCTACAATGTTTCTTCGCTATTTTGATTAGAAGTCTTCTAGTCTTTAACCCCTTACAAATTTTGCACAAACAATAACATTTTCCATCACCTTTTCTTTTCAAGTTAGACCACAATCTAGCAATTAGCTCCTTATTTTGTTGTTTGTTGATATTGTCTGACATGGTCTTTCTTCACATGAAAGAAAATAGAAATTATCATCATTGAACAAAGCATCTTATTTAATTTATATTTCTAGTTTGCTTATGGTACACCACACAACATGGAAAACAAGAAATACTCAATAAATAATAGGATTCATTGATCTAGTATTATCACAATCTACACTTGGCCTTCAATATTTTCTCCTCCTAACACTGTTTATCCATTACCTATCAAGTACAGAACTCTAAAACCCATGGCTATTAAAATACATAAGACAACATTGTAGCATCTTATAATCATCTGTTATAAAACTAAAGCACTTGGGAATGATTCTTTTGTTTGTCACAGTCCAGGAAAACAGTGTCTACTGGAGCCTTGAATAACTGACTAGAAAGATTTTTAATTCCTTTTCTTTTTCCTTCTGATTTTTTCACTATCACTTCCATCCTCCGAGTCAGATGCCCTCGCCCTTTTCTTTCTTCTTGTTTTTTCATACTCATTGTCATGCTTTGAATTATTTTTCTTTCTTGGTGACTCCTTACTGCTCTCACTGTCAGTTTCACTCTCAGAATCTAAGTCTGATGTATCAAAATCTGATGAACCTGATGAACTAGAAGAATCGTCATTAGAGGTAGATTCATCTGACTCAGGAATAGACTTTTGTTGCTGCATTACAAGCCTTGGCATATTCTTCAAATACTCACGTAAACTCACAGTGATACCACCAAGACCAATAGAAGTAAAAAAATTGATAGAAAACCGTGAATTTTTGGGATTGTCCTTTGGAGAAATTGAATCAAAAGACTCCTGCATTGTTGGATCGTTCAACCTTTCATTAAGCAACAATATACCAAGCTGCTCTGCCAACTCCTGCAAGAGAATATTTATAAAAATACAGGAAGAGGAAGTAGTATCTTCCTCTGTCTCATGTATATAAGCAAGATAATGCCATGGAAGAGCATCTGTGCCAAGTAAGTGGGCAAAAAACTTTGCAACATTATGCAGTTTATTTGTTTCCAGTCTGTGTATCATAGAATATTGTTGTACAAAACACTTATCAAAAAATTCCTCATAAATTTTATTGACCATACAAAATCTTTTCCCAAGAAGACCATAATAACAAAGGTATTTTCTCTCTTGACCAGGTTCAAGATTGATCTTTAGTAGCTTATGACCAACTTCCTCAAAATCAACACTTGACATGATTGTCAAATAAATTATACATCTTAAATTGACCAAGTTTGTCTCTGTCTCATCCTGTATTCTCAGTGCTTCCTCACCTTCCTCATCATCATCATCTAAATCATCACCTGAATCATTCTCCCCTTCTACTTCATCTAAAGAAGCATCTCCAAGGATATCTTTTTTCAGTTTTTCATAGGTTGCTTCATGCTCTAAGAAATCAGGATCTGGCTTGAAAACATCCAAACCAGCTTCTTGATCAAGTTCATCTTCTAGGAAGACTTTATGTGTTAACTAATCTGGATGCACAACAGGATGACCCTCGAACTTAGCTTTATGAAATGCAAAAAGGCCTTCGATTAAAAACTGTACTCATTTATCAATTTCCCCCTCATGGAGAATACCTCTAAATCTTTCAAAAATCCCATAGAGACCTTTGGGTGAAAGGTCTCGCAACAAAGAACCACATTCTTTCACGAACCCAACATCAACCTCTACACTATCATCTGTGGGGTTCTCTAGTAAAAGGGTGAGAAGTTCCAAGGCAATGATCTCATCTGCAACTTGTTGATTCACTAAATGAGCTATGAATTTAGCTGCTACTATCAACATGTGCTTGTCATTGCATTTGTATGCCCTCTTAAGCTGCAAAATAATTCTTCACAAAAGCAAATTGCCAACTTCAGGAAATTTTCTATTTACCACAGCAACCAATGCAACAAAAACATCTATAAATCCAGGGGAAGCCATTTGGGATTTCATACAAGACCTACAAAATAGACCCCTCCCACAGATGAGATTCTCTACAAACAACTCTGGAATGATGTTCTTGATGTTAGATGCATTTACCTTGTTTACTAACCCATTGATACTCTTCCAAAAGGGCATGCCATGTCCTGCGTTGGTATTCCACACTGCTCTTGTCTTCCACATCTTTCATCATTTGAGCCAGCTTAAATGGGGGAATGTAAACACCCCCGCTTCTTCCAACACCCTTCTCAGCTCCTCTTACAACACCTTCACCATTCCCATTCTGAGATGGAGCAGACACAACACCAGAAGTTTTCACTTCCACTGCCTCTCTATCCCTCTTGTTTCCAGAATCCCCTTTACCACTTAATTCATGCTTATTTCTGTACATAAACCCATTAGGAAGCATGAGTTTTTGCATATAAGCTCACCCAAATATTTTACAGTTATTTTTCATCAAGATTCTCTCAGGAGCTGGCAGATCCTGCTTCCATACTTTAATTTTGTTTTCTTAAAGGACAATCCTAAAAATCCATGCATTGAAAACAACTTTTTACACCTTTGTTAGTTGTGGTGGCGTCACAGAGAGTTTACATCAATAAATGAAGAACATGCCAATGCTTTTAATGCAACAGTAGAAGTCTATCTCTTATTCAATATCTCTAGTGAAACCCCCATGATCTTTTGGAGTAGAATTTGATATATTGTAGAAAGGGTCTTGTCCTTTGTTGATATTCATCTACCTCAAGAAATAACTGTTCTTTTCTCCAACAAGAAGTGGAACTAAATGAAGATCTAGCACCATGAAATGAATCCTCAAAAGGATTACTATAGTTATTTTTGGTAGATAATGATTTGGGTAAAATACTAATGTGGCTTTAGGAAACATTATGTACTAGCTTAGCATACTCTAACAACTTCGGTGCGACATGCTACATCCAATTAAGTCTCCATCGGTATCTCTATTGTGTATATGGATTGGGATTCAATGTACTCTTTTTATACGCAGATTTTACTTTCAACTGAGGAGGTTTGTATGTACTTACTTGTCTTTCGATTGTATCCCTATTTCAAGAATTTCTTCTATCAACAAATCATTTGTTGTAAGTTGTACAAGTGGAAGCTTGAACATGTCTTCCATGCTAGCCTTGTTGATACGTTCAACACCATCTTGTGAAACAAATCTTTAGAACTCCACCATTTCATTGAAGAGTGAGTAGTAGGGACAATTTAGGACACTTACAGAGGTTTTACAAGAGAGATAAATAGACCTAAATATTATGGCTTAATAATGATCAATAGGTCAACAGATAAGAAACTCTCAATATCAAAATGACTTTCTCAATTGTCTTTACTAGAAATGGATAGATCTGCTAATAATGGCTTTATGACTGTATGTCAACTTTAGACTCAATCCAAGAAGAGCTAGAACTAATATGCGATATCTAGATTTATGATCTCTATAATATAACAATCCCATAATTATGTTTCCATGCATCTATAGCACAACACAAACATCATGCTAGTGTTCAACCATAGCAATTGATATCCTAATTATAGAATGTGAAATATGCACATAACTATGAATAAAGATTAAGAAAAACAAAGAAAGATGCTTATTGCAAACATAAATGACTAATGGACAAGAATTGAATTCATTGTAGATAGTTTTGAATATCAAATTCACTTATTTGTGTGCATTTAGTAACTCATGTACTTGTGGCCAACCATTTATCTCTTTCATAAATTAAACACTTATTAATAACATTAAATGGCCGAGTAATTATGTTTTAGTTGAAATTGAAAATAAAATATTTTATTTCAGGACAACTCACACTATTCCCTATCATATTTTAGACTCTCGGTATTGTTAGTAGTAGTTTGATGTCTTTGGAGCTGATCATTGCATTTCTTTAGTTACGTTTGCCAGCGTACTCCCAGCCTATGCCAAAATGGGAGCTTTGGAACAGGGTATGGACATCCATCAAAGCATAAAAGATAGAGGAATTTTGTCAGATGTAGTTGCAACTGCTCTATTAGCCTGAATGCAAAATGTGGAAGCATAGACAAGGCACGGGGACTATTTGACGGATTGCCTCAAAGAAATGTGGTTTCCTGGACTGCAATAATTTCCGGATATGCACAAAATGGATTTGTTGAGAAGGCTTTAGAAACTTTCAAGCAAATGCAATCGGCAGCTGTAAAGCCAAATTCCACGATCATTGCTACTATCCTCCCCGCCTATGCCAAAATGGGAGATTTGAAATGGGGTATGGACATTCATCAAAGCATAAAGGATAGAGGAATTTTGTCAGATGTTGTAGTTGCAACTGCCTTGGTAGACATGTATGCAAAATGTAGAAGCATAAACAAGGCACGTGAACTGTTTGATAGAATGCCTGAAAGAAATGTTGTCTCGTGGACTGCAATGATTACTGGATATGCACAAAAAGGATTTGTTGAAAAGGCTTTAGACACTTTCAAGCAAATGAAATTGGAAGGCATAAAGCCAAATTCCACAACCTTTGCCAGCATCATCCCTGCCTGTGCAAAAATGGGAGCTTTGGAACAGGGTATGGACATCCATCAAAGCATAATGGATAGAGGAATTTTGTTAGGTGTTGTACTTGCAAATGCCCTGCTTGACATGAATGCAAAATATGGAAACATGGACAAGGCTCGTGAATTATTTGATACGATGCCGCAAAGAGATGTGATCTCATGTGAACAATCAACACGTGCGTATATGGGAGGAAGGGATTGCTGCTACAAAATTGAACGCTCACTCCTCAATCATAGTTCTATGGTTTTACGAGATTAAACTAGGGCAATTAACCACCACATGTATATTTTTTGCAACATGAAATTAAAAACTAGGGCAATTTGAATCTACCTCATGTGCAGGATTGCAACCAATGCCACAAATGCCTTCGACACGGGTTTGATGTTCTTGGGGGTTGAAGTCGCCACAGACGCCTATGCGGGAAATTTGAAATTCACAAATGAATTCCCCTCTTCTTCTTTTTTAAGTAATAGTCGTTGTTGTCGGAATTATGACGAACTCGAGCACTTTTTTGGAAAAAAGAAAATTCTCATTGCTAATGCCTTCTTCGTCAAAACCAAATGGGAAATTTTCATCGGAATTACGACAAATGCAGGCATTTTTAAAACAAAAAAATTAATTTGGCCACAATATACCTTCTCCATCGGAAATCTAGTCCAAATGTATTAGTGCCATAACATGTTGTTTGATCTCTAGGTTGTAAGTGATGGTTTATTTTCCTTCCTCTTTGTAGTTTGTTGTTAACAATAAATAGTTCACATTCATTCCTACTTGTAGTTTTCTATCTTTTTTCAGCATTTAACTTCATGGTGTTGAGGGTTTCATTCAAATGGTTTCTTTCACTTTACACTATGAAATCATTACATAGACTGTGAAATAAATAGAACACTATGTAGTTATATTCTGAATTATAATGCCCCACCAAGAAACCCTAAAGGATAAGAGAAAATTACACAAGAATTTCATGGAAATTTTTGTTGAAGTAACAAAGTTTCATCATGCATAATAATACAAGTATAACACTCACCTCAAGGTAACATTAATCTTATCAGTAACCAACGGCGCACAAGTAGAAGATAAAACACTCAAAACTCAAAATGATCAAGAGGAAAGGTCTCTAAAAAATTAGGACAAGGTATAAGAGGTTTTTAGGATCATACATGACCATCCTCAAAGTCACCAAGTTTGATTCATCAAATAGGACAAATCGCTAGGTCCTAGGTGTCACGAATGGGCTCTAGTGAAACCCTAAATATAAATGGATACCCTTGACACCATCCAAACTCACTTAAAACAAACTCAAGACCCTTTAGAAGGTTCCCTAATGTCACTACCTTTGCAACACATAAAAAACTGGGTCAAACTGACATCTCTAGCCCCCAAAATCAACTCTGAACTTAACGAACAAGTATAGTCTCCTGAGACAAAACCAGATAGAAACACCAGATGCTAGCACACTATAAGAACACTATCATGGTTTTATAGTTTCCTCTACTCATTCTAGTGTCTTTAGGCAATGCTAGAGTCCCAAAATTGCATTGGTGTCCTCCAAACTACTGATCTTGCACTGATGTCCTCGAGACGTACATTTGTCTAAAACTAGTGAGCTTCTTGGATGAACTATTTAGCACCCTAGAAACACTAAACTCCTCAGAAAAGTAAGAATAACCATTCTATCCTAGTATCAGGAGAAAATGGGAAAACAATGAGAAAATGGGTCAAGTATCAAGACACCAGGTCACCAGATGACTTCTCCAAGACAAAGCGAAGTCCACATGAACTCATATCACCACTACTCAACCCAAATCACCCACAAACAACACAAGGGATACTTAGGTGTCTGACACTACTAAAATATACAATTGGACATCATGAAACACACACCAGTTGGTTCCAGTTAAGCCCGAATTGGCTCCTGAGAGCTCAATCCAACAAGGGCTTGGTCAACATCTCATGACCACACTAGGAGATGACTAATTCGATATTAAATAGAAAAAAAATCACATCTATATTCATTGTAAGCAAAAAAATAAGTTTTTCTATGATAACATCATAATAAACAATAAAATGAAAAGCATACAAGATCATGCTTAGCAGCGAGTTCCAACACAAGTCCACTAAAGATACATCAAATCACTACCATAAATATTAAAATTACATATACCTCCTCTTGTGGTGTTCCATATACAAATCGTCAATAAATATAATTATTATATCTAATTACATAGCTTACAACTTGCAAGGAAAGAGAGAAAGAGGAAAAGAGAAGAACAATTGTTGAGGAAGGAGAAGGAACTCTTCAATCGCACATGATCCAAGTTCTCTGGTCCCCAATGGTGGGTGACAATGCCACCTGACCATGTGGAACTTGTAGGTTCCAACCCCACCATGATCATGGAGATAGTCACATAGTTGAAACATTCATACACTCAAGCAAGGGAAGTAAATAGGCTCACACAAGAGAAAACATGGAGTAACACTTAACATGATCAAAATGATCATCCAAGAACATAAAGTCACATCGATAAATGAAAGAGGGAGAGGAATAATCATCAATGCAATCCATATGAAAAATAAGTATGAAAGAACTCAACAAAGAGCATCAACACCAAAATATCAATTATAATCCAATCTCGCAAACCAATCACCCAAAGGGGTCACAAGACCAAATGGTAATCAAATATGGATACCTCTAGAATCCATCAATAAGCACAATCACATGGAAGGAAAATCCTCTTTCGGGTTCTAATCATAACTACATGGATAGGTACATAGGAAACAAGAGTGGGGAGTGTCATCACATAGCTCAAAGTGATGGCTTACACATAATCAAGTAGACCTCTCATATGAACGAGGAGACTCAATCATGTCAGATCAATTTTCACGGACGATCAAGCCTTCCCAACTCATCCTTAGTCTATACGAGTACGCAAGACCATGAGAGGGGCATCCATTATATCTTGGTTTATTTTATTAATGAGTCATTAGTTTTTGCTTGATTAAAAAATATCCAATGAGTTACCCTGACAGTCCCTTTATACCCTTGCCCCAATTGAACACCACTCCCATCATTGGCCCTATTACCTACCCTAGGCTCAAGTAAACCAAAACATGAAACTCATGATAAAATACCAACACAAAAATCCAAATGCAACAACAGTTGAGCCCAACATATCCAAAATTCATCAAATAAACACCATATGCATTGACATATCAACATGCATCCAAAACATACTCAATTGGCCCTAAAGCCAAGCAAATGGATCTGAATCAATCCAACAATCAAATTTGCATATATAATACTATTATGCCACTCAATAATTTCACATTATAAACACCAAATTCACATTAGAAACACCAAATTCACATTTTAATAAAAAAAGCCCAAAATGACCAAAAAACCAATTATGGAGGCCATCCACTATAGGTAAACCTCCAAAAAGCTTAAATTTTATAACTTATCCAATAAAAAATTAGGAAAAACCCATTGGTCCACAGGTGAACAAAATCTCATTTATGCAATAAAATCTAAAATATGGGCATCCAATAAAAAATGGGTAACATTTCCTTTTGTGAAACCATGATTTCAAAATCAAATTCATACAAATTCAATTCTTTACTAAAAGTCCAAATTCTAATTGGAGAAAGCTTCTAAATCCAATAGCTAACTATTAGAAACAAGAATCGGACAATTCCATTGAGAATCAAGAGAGAAATTCAAGAACATTCCTTCAAGTTTGATAAAACTTTAAAATTGAAAAGAAAATCAAATTCACCAAGAGATAGCACAAAAATCGGGTAGCATAAAGAGTTCACCCTAATGAATCCAAAGAGCTCCTCCCTACAAAATTCCTCCAAGAAATTCCCTCCCAATCAACAAATCAATATCCTCATTGTAGGGTTTGAGAGCTCCAGATTTGAAAATAAAACAATATAAACTCACTTTTGAGCAAAAATATAAAAATATTAAAAATCAAATTGGACAAATAAATCCATTACTCCCAAAATAGCACCAAATAGAAAATCATTCAATCCACATTAAATCGAATAATATAAGCCACATTATACAACTAAATATTAAATTATCACTATATTATTTAAATAACATTAATATATGCACTATAACAACGACAATTTACATGTGACCGACTATGTACAAACAATCTTAACTATTCTTTCATAAATATGCATTGGGGTAACCAAACATTACCAAACTAGTAACTAGAGGTATAATTAAATAAAATTCAGGAAAATCATCCAAATTAGGAATGATGGTTATGGCTGGGTAACATTAATCGCCAGTGTTATATCTCCTATAACCACTGTTAGGGATATGACCACGCTTAGACCTATGGAGCTAGGTGGAGTCGATGCTCTATCTTGTACCAACAAAAACATACAAACACTTGTGCACAAATATATATAATATAATATAATATAATTGAAAGCATCATTAACATTCCTTGATCAAGGTCGGATAATAACATTGTTAGTAACATGATATCTCATCACATCAATATAGCATCACCAAACTGAATATAATTTTAAACATTTAATCTCTTAAAATAAATGCAATAACATAAAATATAATTTATTACTTTTAAATCAACCAACCAAATTAACATCACTTGTCACATTCTAGTTATTAATCAAATGTGCATTGATATTAAAGCAACATTACTATGGTAACAACCCACAACAAATCTAGTACTCAAATCAGATAAGAAGCAAGCAATAGCACAATTCTCCTCACAACTAGACACAAGAAGTAAGAACACATCCCAAAGCAGTAGCACAATCATGATCACCATGAAGCAATCTAGAACATCACTGGCCCAACACAAACAAAAAACATATATCCAATCAAGGAATAAGCTAGGCACTCAAGCCCTTACACTGAAATCAAATACAACATCCAGAATAATAACATAGCACCACAAAAAGGTTAACACCCAAGAGAGAATGACACAAACATAGGCTCAAAGCCAAAACCACATCGAGAAGAAAAAACAGAACAACAAGAGGGTCATTACATGAATCCTTGATTTATAATCATGAAATTTTTCAAGTATATGATTACTGTCCCAATTTTTTGACCGGTTTCAAGATTACACATCATGCATGCTCTTCAAGTTTTAGAAAACATCGACCCATCATTTCTCCTTACATTTTTGTAAACAACGATATGATTTAATTTGTTTTATTCCACTTATTTTGTCAATTTTGTATCACTATATGGATGTCATGTAGGGTTTCATTATGTTATAATTTTTTTTTAATGCGTGTGAAATAATTATAGTTTTATTTGTGTATATGGTTATTGTCCCAATTTTTTGACTGACTTCAGGAATACACATCATGCATTCTCTCTAGGTTTCAAGAAACTTTGACCCTTCATTTCTCCTTATAATTTATAGACAATGATATGGGTTAATCTATTTTCCTCCACTTATCTTGTCAATTTCACATCATTGTATGGATTTCATGTAGGATTTCATTAAATTATATGAAATAATTTCATCGACTGTGAAATAATTACTTTTTTAAATAGCTATTTCATAACCCCACTGATTCCAAATATAATGTATAGGTTTTATTTCCATGTACTCTATGCCTTTATATAGTGAGATAATTACACAAACTATCAAATAAATTATCTATGATGTGGTTTTTTCTTCAAATCCCCATTTATATTAAACTTTCGTTGAATATATATGTGACTAGGTTTTAGGAATATGTCTCGGACACGTAGATTTATATTTATGTAGATATATACAATATAATTGAATATGTAATAATGGCTAAAATATTTAATCCAAACAACTTAAAAAGTAAAACCCATGATTATATGAATTTGTTTGTATATATTTGTGAAACACTGTCAGTTACATTATAGTATTACATAAATATACAATTTTGTGGTTTTCATCTAAAACCTCTAATTATATTCATTGAGTAAACATACATATGTATGTATGATCTCTCTCTCATACAACCATGAATATATCTAATTATATCTATCGATTCAACACCATTGCACACACCTTTTCTCGATCAAAGCCCCTAGGGCAGTGTATATATACAGTAGACCTATATGTATGTATGTATGTATGTATGTATGTGTGTGTATGCATGAATTTATGCATGCATGCATGCATGTATGTATGTATGAATGTATGTATGTATGTATGTTCATGACACACTTTGCATGTTTCATTGCAATCCTAAGCCTTCTAGATCATGCATGTTTACATTTTTGTTATTAAAAAACATATTTATGCTTTAATCACAAGTAATATTGATTATACTAGTTATGCATTAACTCTATCTACATATATACATATGCAAATATATACATGCATACATATATATATGTATGCATGTATGTATATGTATGCATGTATATATAGATGTATATGTATGAATGTATGTATGTATGTATATATTTAAATATATACTATATGCTCAGATTGTGGTACCTGCAAGAGAGACACAAACAACACAAACACACCAATGAAACATTGCGTTAGAGATTAGAATCAACAAAATAAGTTAGTGAATCAAAAACTCTCAAAATTGTCTCATTGTCCTCTATCTCCAAGGATCCTTTGGATTCAAGGTGGCTCTCAGCTTGGAAGAGCACTTTATCTTAGGATGACTACTCAAAGAACGAGAGATAGTGTATGACCTAAGATTTAAATGAATGCAACTAAGATCATAGTGGTGATTTTGATATGGATATGAAACTATGATATGGAGATGGTGCAAGATGATAAGATTGATATGAAGCTAAACTAGCATGAAAATGATATATTAAGATGATATTAGGCTAGCATGGAAATGAAACTAAAATGGTATATTACTAACATGACATGCAAAACATGATAAATCTAAGTTATGATGCTACTAAATGATCTAATTACTACATTCAAAGAGACGCTAAAATGCTAAATGTTATGTGACTATAGTGTAGATGCACAAAACTTGGAGGATTGGATTGAAGAAATGGGCTCTATTTATAGTGGAATTGGTCAAATGGATTTCCAAGATTGAATTGGCTTGAGAAGGGTTAGGATTGAAATTTATCAATCCATGTGATATTTTCAACCCAATCTTATGTTGACAAGTGTCATGATGAGGAGGCTTGAGAATATGTTAAGTAAGCATTAGATGATTATTAAGCTTTGAGGGTTAACCTTAAGAGGATAAGCCATTGGATAAAGCTATTGTCCAAGAGTGAAGGCTATTGTCCAAGAGTTAAACTCTTGTGCAAAGTTGGAAGATGGCCAAAGGGACAACCATCATGGGCTAGGGTGATGTCTTGTAAGAGGCATTTAATGCTCTTTTAAGACTTTGGAGGTTAACTTGTTGGAAGGTAGATAACCTTCAAGGCTTTTGTAAGAGCCTTACAAGTTTGGACGACTCAACAAGTTATTTTGTTTAAAAAGGTAAAGTCTTCAACACATTTTGAAGACTTTCCCCAAATTTGGAGAAGTGACTCCCCTATATTTAGGGACGTGACATGACTAGAGGAATTTAGGCTAGTTAAGGGAGATTTGAGAGGTTCTAGAAGAATTATTAGGAGGTTAATGGAAAATGTAGGAGAATGCAAGTGACAGAAAAGGGGAATTTTTAATTAAAATTGTTACCTATTTTCACTAGCAAGTTCAATCAGATAGAGCTTTAGTATTTTGAGCATACAAAAGGTTCATATTTATTCTACTATATTGCATTCATTAATGTTTCAAAGAAAATAAGGAAGATTACACACTCATATTTCATTATGCAGATGCATATGAGATAAAAAGAGTACACAATTTCTGAAGAAGAAGTAATCTTTATTGACATAAATGTACAATGTCTCACACAAGCTGTCAGACTAGCCTCTATGGTGCAAATAAGGGGCAAACTATATAATTGAAAATGCAAAAAATAAAGTGAATGCAGAAAATGGAGGGTGACTTGTCATTGCCTGAATGACAAGTCTTTTCTCTGTTTCTGGGTGTCATTTGCAACCCTTGACTAGCTCACAATCAATTGGTTACTTCCTCGCTGCTGTAAGTACCTACAATTCAGTAAATAAGTGTTAGAGAAATGAAGGGCCATCATCCATTACCTGCATATGCACCTACAAGCATACATTTCAACCTCGTGTGCATCACAACAACTAGCTCAACATGTAAATCAGATATGCAATGTTTTTATCTAACTTATTTGCCTTATGTGTAGATATAGGAAAAGTAATGTTGTTGTTCACCAAATTACAACATGTGGGGTAAAATGTGGCTCCCACAAGGGTTGGGCCCAACATGCTACTTTAGATAAGTTCAAGTGCCTTAGCATGATATCAAGAGACAACATCAGGAGAAATCATGAACCCAAAGGACAATCTTGTTTTCACATAAGTAGTATCATTTCATTGCAATATAGTGGCAATCAAAGAAACAAAATTGCAGACATAGATCAACTTAGTGAAAGGAGTACAGTAAAGTGTCATAAAGAGCATTAGAAATAGAGGTGCCCATATGATAAGTTGCTTTAGTCTCAATCAAAGGACAAGTACACAATCTTACAACTTTTTTTTTTTTAATAGATATAGGAAAAGTAATGTTGTTGTTCACCAAATTACAACATGTGGGGTAAAATGTGGCTCCCACAAGGGTTGGGCCCAACATGCTACTTCAGATAAGTTCAAGTGCCTTAGCATGATATCAAGAGACAACATCAGGAGAAATCATGAACCCAAAGGACAATCTTGTTTTCACATAAGTAGTATCATTTCATTGCAATATAGTGGCAATCAAAGAAACAAAATTGCAGACATAGATCAACTCAGTGAAAGGAGGACAGTAAAGTGTCATAAAGAGCATTAGAAATAGAGGTGCCCATATGATAAGTTGCTTTAGTCTCAATCAAAGGACAAGTACACAATCTTACAACTTTTTTTTTTTTAATAGATATAGGAAAAGTAATGTTGTTGTTCACCAAATTACAACATGTGGGGTAAAATGTGGCTCCCACAAGGGTTGGGCCCAACATGCTACTTTAGATAAGTTCAAGTGCCTTAGCATGATATCAAGAGACAACATCAGGAGAAATCATGAACCAAAGGACAATCTTGTTTTCACATAAGTAGTATCATTTCATTGCAATATAGTGGCAATCAAAGAAACAAAATTGCAGACATGGATCAACTCAGTGAAAGGAGTACAGTAAAGTGTCATAAAGAGCTTTAGAAATAGAGGTGCCCATATGATAAGTTGCTTTAGTCTCAATCAAAGGACAAGTACACAATCTTACAACTTTTTTTTTTTAATAGATTAATAGCTGCAGAGGGGCCACAATCTTACAACTTGAATGAATGAAGATGGAGAAATATAGAACCTAAACATTCATTAGCATGGTATCTTACACCGTCAGCTCATAATTTTATTGGCTCAAGGAATACTCTTGTCATGGTAATTATATAGTGAGCAACATATTTTCCGTCAATGTATAGTCTTGTATAGAGATGTATAGTCATTGTCCAACTCAAATAACAATAAAAGCATATATGAGTAGTTATCAATGCATTGGAAAACCTCACTGCAAGTCCCAGAACTCATGTAAGAACAAAAGTCACATTGTAAAAAGTCACAATAAGCATACACAAGCTAGAGCTGAGATGAAAGTTACAACAAGATACATTCAATGATCATGCCTTGAGGATAGTCAAATGATAAAAGCTAGCCTTACACCAAGCTTCAAAGCAAAGCCATCAAAGATCATGGAAATTTTTAGTATAGTTCTTCAAAGAGTTAACATATACAACAATGGGAAAATCAATTTTATAATGCATGAATAAGAGGTACACAAACAATGGTGAGCATTGCAACAATAATTTGTATTCACAATACACATTGACAGTCTCAAATCTATCTGGGCATGGTGTCACCTCAGAGGGGATAGTGAAGGATCAAAATCTAAGAAAATGATACGAGACAAGTAAGAATACAATAATCAAGTGGCTATCATAACAAATGAAAGTAGCCAAAGCAACAGTCTACATTAATAGTGAAAAGATAATATATGTTTGAAAGACACGATCCCTTTAAGTGTCAAGCATGATGTAGTATCCAATGAAAAAGATCAAAGCAATCTCAGTCTTATTCACCTGGAGTAATCAGAAAATAGTTGCATGCATAATGTAAACTTGATAGTAGAATCTCAATCAGTTGTGTTCAATAGCAGTCACCATACATCAACAAGGTAAAAGACATCAAGAACAGGCAGCCTGACATAAGAGTGCAGTGCCATTAATATTCAGAATAGTAGATGAGAGGCATCTTTTTGTGTCAGTCCTTTCTAGACAAAAATATATATAGCATTCATCATCAACAACAAATCATTTTCGGACTTATTGCAAACAAATAGTGAAAAGGGCACTGTCATAAGAAGTCTATATAGAAAAGAGCAGTGAAAACATCAAGAACATTCATTGGTAACATCACAGTCAAAAGGATAGTTTAAAACTTTCACAAAAGTGACACATAGAAAATATATGCCAAAGAAACATCTACAATAATAAGAGTGTAGTCAAGTGTCACAGAATCATCAATCCTCAAGAGCAAACGACAATGCCTTTAGTGCATGATAGAGACAAGATAGTCCAAATATCAAGCACCTAAGTGACAAAGAGAGCAATTTTTCAAGAAGTACAATTTCCATCAAGTTTTCATGGAGCAGATCCAAAGCATAGACAATGAAAGTGTTGGGATCCAAGAACACTGAGTTCGGGGGGGGGGGGGGGGGGGTGGTGAATCAGTGTTCTACTGGTAAGATGAGATTTTATTCTTTTATAACATAAACACATAAAATGGTAAATGAATAAACATGTAACTTGAAGCAAATAAACCATCCACATGAATGAACACCATAACACACAAAATTTATACGTGGAAAACCTCAAAAAGGAAAAACCATGGCGGGATTTGTGACCCATAATATCAATCACTGGCCATATGAAAGATATTACATAAAGAGGGGGCCTGCACATGTAGGAAGGCACACTGCCTAGAGCACACTGCTCGTCACTAAAGAGTCTCACTGACTACAAGCTTATGCTGAAGTAAAACAATGAAAATGAACTCACAAAATGCATCTCTTATGCCAAAAAGAGTTCCGGTTATAGCTCTGCCTTGTACCAGTTCATAAACCCTGAACACTTCTACCGGTATCTCCTTCCCTCCAAGAATGTCTTACAAACATCTACATATCATTGCATGATACAACATTCACATACAAATGATCTTCGCATTCCATAATCTTATTATTGATAATCCACAATATCATCCACATATTTTATCTTATCATTCATCTATCATATCATAATGACCTAACAAACTGACCTATATACCCTTTACAAACAATATGCCTTATGTTGTCTTACAATACAAAAACATATATAATGTCATCCTTATACAACAATTACAAAATGATTTTTCAAATAAAGCTTCCTTGATGTCAGCTTCCTTGAAGTGTCGGATGCCGATGCTGGTTGTAACCATCTAATCTTCTAATCTTGTTCCCATAAATGACAACAAAATGAATCCAATGAGTGTCAATTGGCAAAAATCTCCCCCTTTGGCATTGATGGGAACACTCATGTGAAAAATGGATTCCCTGTCAGTCCAACTAAAAAATGACATATGCTCCCCCTGAGCAATACACTCCTTTTGATATCCTTCCCATATGTTTTTGTCTGATATTTTCTAATATTTTTCACATATATACACTCCCCCTTTGGCATCAATGCCAAAGACCGGTGAAATAATAGAAAGAATTTGGTTCAGAACAAAAGAATGAATAAATACTATTTATCCTACCAGAGCTTGACTAATTTCAAAATTTCCGACTAAGCCTTATCCAACAACTATAGGTATGTATCCCATCCAGTTTTGAATGTTTCAGATATGGATACCAGTCCATTTAGTAAGTGTGCAATTTTTTCCTTCTCTAAGACTTCTGCCGGTGTGGGTTTTGCAATCATATCCATACACTCTCTCTTATGCACACCTAGTGAATCTAGTCTTGGACTCACCGATCCTCTAAGACTCCTTGCTCTCCTAATGATATTTTCTCTCTCCTTCTTAAGAGCGAAAAAATTATTCTCCAAAGATAAAATTTGACCATTACCAGATGTTGTTAGAGAGGTCAAACCATCAAAAGAATTTGCAATGTTAACTACTTTATCATGTAATTCCTTCAATCTACCATCTATATTTGTTGTAAGAATTTCTATGTTACAACAAACCTTGCAGATACTTGTACACTGTTTTAAACAATTCTCAATAAGAATCAGTTTATCTTCAATTTTCTTCTTCTCTGTTACAATGATTTGGTCAAAGGCGGATCTTTTAGCCACAGTGAATCTCTCTAGTGCTTGTCGATCTGAGATCTACTGCAGTGATTGAAAATTGTTAGATATGTGCTCTGTTAGTGTTTTCAGCTTGCCAGAAGGGCTTTCTTCATTCTCAACATGCAATTAGGCATTAATCTATGAAAATTGTAACTGATTGATGAATTATTCCCTTATCTGTTGATCCCTCCTTTAGTAGCTTTTGAGTAGCTACCATGATTAATTCAGTGGGACTCATCTCAGTTATTGATTTCTTCTCAACTTGAGAAGTGTCAATTGCCAAAATCTTTGCTAAGGAATCAATATCTACTGCCGGTGTAGTCTCAGTTCTCTTTACCTTTACTTTAACCTCCTTTGCATCGGTGGCTTCGCCACTTGGTGTAGTAACAATTACTATCGGTGGAGTATTATCCACAATATTCTCAGTATACTGTATATTTCCTTGCTCAAAAATTATTTATGTCGGTATAGATTGTACACTCTCCTTAGCTGCTGGCGGTGTCTGTACAACCTTATTTTCTACCGATATATCCAAAATTGGTTCTGAAATTCCCAAAATACCTTTCCCTTTTGATTTATCTAGAATGGTGGAAGTTGTTGACTTAACAAATTCTTCATGAGAGGTAAGAAAGTCTGGATTCTTTTGGAAGAATTTGGCCCACTGGTCTCATTTATAACTTCATTAACTCTACCCATCATTAAGCTTATTTGTTGGGGTTTGCTACTAAATACTGTCATATTGGCAATATCTATACACCTCTTCGTTTCTTCATTACTAATTGCACCACACAAATTCAAAAGTTCTACCTCTTTGATCTCTCTATCCCTCTTGACTACGTCAATTCTTCTAGCATCTAGTTTATTGTACAATGATAGAGGAATTTCCTTCAAAATTTCTACTAAGGATTTCTTATAAATATCTATGTGCAACAAAATTGCCTCTTCTATCTCATTCTACTCATTATCCTCTAAACTCTCATAGTAAATAGATACATTTTTCAAAATGCCATCCTTTGTAATTTCATCAATTAATTCAGCACAGGTCATTTTAGCCTTACTAGACTCAGTAGCATCATCACTCTTCTTCTTTTTGATGGGGGTACTGGAGTGGATGTAACTAGTTTTCTCTTTTGTGTAGGCTTCCTTGCTAGAGGTGGGGGTGCAATAGGTTTTGTTACCTTTCTAACAAGTTTCCTCCTTGGCTCCACCTTCTTCTCCTCTACTAGTGGTTGATCTACTTTCTTCTTTTGTACCCTTATGAATGCTAGAGGTTCATTGTCCTCTAGATCAGAATCAGAAGTGACGGTAGAAATGTAAGCTTCAAGCTTCTTCACTTCTAGAGCACTAGCCACTACCAGTTCTGTTGTCAGTTTGGATCCAGAACCCATTTTAGTTCCTATCCTGTGAATGACATTTTGCACAAATGCAAACATCTTATCTATTTTCTTCTCCCTTCTCTTCCTGTTGAAGCCAGTTTTGACTTCAAGAGCTTTTTCTTCCGCAATGCCAAAGTGTTTGGTTTTGTCATCCAATGAAGCATCTAGCAACATTTTAGCATAGAGATCCAGAATGTTATCATCCACCTCATATCCAAGCTCTGTGACCCATAAGGTCCTTGGTTCTACTGACTCCATGAGGGTTTCATTGGTCTTCACCATAAAACAAATATCATGGAGTACTTCTCCATAATGTTTTTTGATATTCTCTCCCTCTGCCTCATATTTTCCTAAAATATTTTGAAATAACCCCAAAGTTTCTCAGCTCTGCCGATACCAAGACCGGTGATTGCTTCCTTGATCTGCATACCTACTGGTATCTCATGAGCCCAATGCTTCTTCCCTAGACCGGGTAGCTCATTTATGAAGTAAAGCATTAAACAAACAATGAGGTTTCCAAATCTAAAGGTTCCTTTCTTAACACCCTTAATCTTTCCAAGATTCAACATCAATTCACTCCTCAACCATTCACATAAATCATATTTTGCATCATTCCTCAACATCTGATATGCAACATGGATGCAAGAACTAGCAACAAAATTCAATCGACTAGATTGAGTTACCTTATAACCGATTATCATGCTTGCAAACTTTAGATCTGTGTCGATGATTGTGTTAATCCTCATTAATCTTTTATCATGGGTTGCACTAGTGAGCTTCTCAACCTCTATATTGGAAATCTTCTTGCCAGGTTCTTGTCCGACCTTGGGTAAGTTGGTGACTGCTTGAATAGTCTCCTTTGTGATCATGTAGGCCTAATCCAACCAGATAAACTTGTTGTGAACCCAACTCAAAATGTATATGATGATCTCATCTTTGAATTCCGATATTTATAGGATACCGGTTAACCCTAGATCCTCAATGACTTTGAATTCCGACTTGATGGTTTAGGAGCTGCCCAGTATCACCGATTGATACATGTCTTTTATCTCCTCTGTGCCTAGATCCTCCAAGGTGCAGTGAATATATGCCCTTACATCTTCAACATACATCACGTCGTTAGGAACCCTAGAGAATTCTCCCATAGAGTCTTCCTTCTTGGCTATCAGGGGAACCTCCTTGAAGATGGGTCTCAGCCTATCCTTAAATTTGATAATGGTGGGATTTGCAATGAAAGTAGGAGCTCAAGATCTGGATGCCATTTCGAAGAATACCTGAAAGTGAACGCCAGTTGGAAGATTCAAATCCTTCCAGAATGTCTTTCTCACTCTTAATTGCCTTAAATTTTGCTTTGCTTTTCTCTGAATGCTTGAATGCTAGGTGAGTGAAAATGAATCCACTTTCCCCTTTTATCAGCGAATAAACCCTAATCTTTCTTTGTCATAAATGCTTCGTGATCTACCCTACCAGATGTTGATTTCACAGTCTTATGCCGGGTGAACCTTCATCAATGATGAACACAACTCTCCAGATCTCTTCGGATCTCCTCCAGGGAATATGCAAGATTTGCAATGAGTTTGTCAACTCCTAAGGCTTATGCTTCAGTTCTCAATGGAATTTCCCAAGGAATGCTCTATTCTATTGGTGGAGTTACCGGTGTTGTTGCATCTCCACTTGGTCCTTTAGATTTTCTAACCCATCTCTTGGTGTGATCTTGAGGTATTTCATCTACCTTCTATTTTCCTTTCTCATTTGCTTGATTATTGCTAACCGGTTGAGTCTTGCTTCTACAGTACTTAGCAATATGACCTATTTTGTTGCATGCATAACATGTAAAATTATTCTTTTGAATTGATTTGACATATCCGGTGTCATTCCTTGACCTACAATGATTATCAAAATGTCCAAACTTTTCACATGCATGAAATTTAACATTCATTTTGCAGTATTTTGACTTATGACCATATTTCTTGCAATTTGTGCATTGACTAGGAACAAAATTGTAGTTTTGATTTGCTCTATTTCTACATTGTTTAGCCATATGCCCAAATTTATTACAAACAAAACATCTACCATTGAATTTATAAGCATTAGATTGCCTTACCGGTTTCCTCAGTTCTGATGAGTTTTGCATACTGGTTGTTTGATATGCAGTACCGAAGCTTTCACCTTGTACAAATCCAAGTCCTCTAGAATCATCACCTTGCCTTTGTCTTTTCAATAAGTCATCCAATTATGCAACACTAATCCTAAACTTTTCTTTGTACTCACTTGCAGTTGTCAAATCATCTCTCTGAGATATTACTTGTCTTTCAAGTTCTTGTTCATTATTCCAGGATTGCACCAAACTGGTTTTCAGCATATCATTCTCATAAGCCAATCTGTCACATTCTTCCAATTTGTTCTTCAAAGATGTAGCAATATTTTCTTCTTTCTTCTTTTTGTCCTCAATATCCTTTGTGTTGGTGTAAATAATTATTCATCATGGATATTATTACACTTTATTTAAGTTTACTTAGGAAATGCATTCCATAGTTGTTTGGGTATGAGACACTTGGGTGTTTGTGCCACATTGGGATAGTGTGTAGAAGAATTTCCATCTTTTATGGTATGATCTTGTTACTACTCTATCATATCCACTTATTGTGGAGTGATAATTCCACCTTCCGTGGGTGATCCACCTGATGTGGAATATTTTATTATTTCTCCTACCTACCACACCCATTTCCTACCTACCCTTGTTTCTTATTGAGCCACATGTCATGTTTGTGTGCTCACATATCCATATTGCCTTGCCTATATGTAGGCTCATATTCATTGTATGTAAGAACTATTGATCTTTATTTATTTATTGATGAGAATACAATTTATGCTTGTCCTATATTTTGTCTCTATTTGTACATTTCATTGAGCTCTTGATCCTGGCAAAATCTCACATGGTATCAGAGCCATTAGAGTGTCATTGATTCGTCTTTGAGAGGCATTATTGCAACGTCAAAAGCCAGATTTGAGGAGAAACATCTTTTGGAGGCGTCCTAGACCAGATCCGACCTTGCCATTGTGTCCGGGTGGTCGTTTCCATGAACTTTGGCTATAAAGTCGGCCTATTTTGGTGAGAGAAAAATTTTCACCAATTTTGCTATATTTGTACGGATTTTGAAAAAATTTTAAAAAAAATTTCCAGAGAAAAAAAATATTTTGAAAAATTTCGATTAAAAAAAAAGTGTAAGTGAAAAAAAAAAGAGTTAAAAAAAATAAAATTTCAGGGACCCCCACCCCCGGTACTCCATACGCTGCAGCTTTGTGTGAAAGGGGTTTCTGTCGGCCGTCGTACTGGCCCGGTCCACCGTAAGAATCTCCCAACCTGTTCCTGGTGGATGGTCCTCTCATGGTAGTCACTTCTCTTCCAGCGACCGCCCGTGGTAGCTCTCGCCGGTCTTCACCTGTCGGCCCGTACTTCTGTCGTGCCAACCCGGCCCCTGCTGCTACTCCCGGCTTCCTCCACGAACTCGAACTCTCCTGCCAACACCGACAACCCCACCAATCGAAAGACCTCCCGGCACCAGACGACCAAGTCACCCACTGCCATGCAGCCCCCAGCTGCCAATGCCTCTACACGTGTCCTCTGTCGACACCTCCACGCCAGCGCCTAGTCATTGCCAATCATCATCGTACCGTCTGCAGTCTACCACGTCATTTTTCTGTCAATCATATTTTGACAAGAAATCCATCCATACAGTATGAACACCACATAGGCAAGGAGGCGAAGTTTTGGCAATGACCATATGACTGTCAAATTTAACCTCATAGTTTGTTGATGTCATTATTTTTTTGAAAATTTGTAGGCCCCCTTCATTGAGCTTTTTGATTTTGTAGTTCAACTTCAAATGGCCATATCTTATTCATTTTTGCTTCTTTTTTGGTGTTTTTTTTTTGAAATGGGCTAGAATTTCGTATACTTTCTTGTGGTGGCATTATTTTTTGACTTTAATGGACAGATTTTGAGAAATCTCATTTTTTAGTGACTATACCTGTCCAATCCATGTTTCTGCAACTTCCGGGACTCCGTTTGGGCTCATACGAACTCCTTTTCAGGTGCCATTTTTTTTGAAAGTGCAATATTTTTTGTCTAATCTCATAATATGCTATCAGTTTGTAGCAATTTTGGGTAGAAATTATACTTTCAGCATATGGTCTTTTTTGGCGAATTTGACACTTGTATTGCATAGATCTATCTTGTTGGTATTTTGCTTTGTAGTTCTCAGCCTATTAGGGCAGTTGTAAAATAAAATTAGAAGTCCACCTTTCCATTGTTTTTAAGTGGCCTATTGTACACACATTGCATATAAAGTGCCAAAATCATCTTTTTTCTTTTTCTTTTTTTTTTGGGGGGGGGGGGGGTACTTTGATTGATTGAATTTAGGGGGGGGGGGGGGTGTCTTGTGCTTTTGTGCTCTTGTGTTCCTTCCTTTTTTCTGCTATGAGTTATTCTAAATTTACTCTCTTAACTCCTCATAATTATGCTACTTGGAAAATTGATGCATGAAGTAAACTTATGAAAAAAGGACTAACTCATTACATTGATGGAACTATTGTTGCTCCCGTTGATCCTAAGGCTGATCCAGTTGGTCACTTGGATTGCCTCACTAAAAATATTGTGAAAATTGTTTTCTTAAGAAAGTATGTATCAAAGTATCTCATTTTTCATATTGGGAAATCTACTCTAATCAAGGATTCTTGGCAAAAGTTTCAAGACTTGTATGGTCAAGTTGATGATATTAGGGGATATCAGATTGATAGTGATCTCACCATGTTAGATCCCAAGAACTTTGATACTATACAAGATTATGTCACTAAGGAAAAAGAGTTGAGGGCACAACTCAAGGATTGTGGCATTGATAAGAAGGATACTCAATTGATCCTCAATTTGATGGGAAAGCTTCCACAAGAATATGTAGCATTTGTTTCTAGTTTCCAAACCCATAGGATGACAATGGGTTAAAGCTACACAATGCCTACGTTTGATGCTTTTGTCAAAAATTGATGATGGAACAAACTAAGTTGATAAGCATGGGCATTCTTAAGGCTTTTAAGTCTCAAGCATTAGAGGCAAATCAAGGGAACAAAGGAAATCAAGGAAAGGATAACTCAAACAAGAAGAAATGACAATCAAAGGCTAAGGACAAAGCATCACCTTCTCCACAACAAGGAGATTCATCCTCTTCCAAGAGGGACAATTCACCAAAGAGAGAGAGACCTACTTGTGCCTATTGTAAAAATTTTGGTCATGAGGAGCATCGTTGCCATTCTAAGAAGATTGATGAGCTCACACATATCCTCAAAAAGCATAACATTGATTTGCCTAATGTCTACAAGAAGGATGATTCATCAACTTCCACTTCCTCACAATCAAAAGGGAAAGGGAAAGAATTCATGGCTTCAACAAGTGGGAAGACTCACTCTTTTGGGACAAGAAAAGGAAAAGCTCTTTGTGCTACTACAAGTCATGATTTAGGGAGATGGCTTCTAGATTCAAGGGCTTCTCATCATATGGCATCTTCACACTCTACATTTGAGCCTTGCACCATGCCGCAGATTTTGATGGGCAATCATACATACATGGATGTGATTGGGGAAGGATCTATTACCATTGGGGAAAACTCCTTCAATGATGTGTTGTGTGTACCCCATTTGACAAACAATCTCCTTTCCATCTATCAAATCACACATGGTGCAACTAAGAGAATTGTGGAGTTCACACCTGAGTCAATTTTAATTAGAGACTTGGAGACTATAGCTATCATTGTGACTAGGGTGGTTGATCATGAATCTCGGTTATACTCCTTTTCAAATTTTGTTGATGATGATTTCACATATGATGATTCTTCACATGATGATCACACTTCTTGTGATGATTTAGATTTTGAGGAGAACTTTGGGTACTTGAACATGGGGATTCTCACTTGTGACCCCGTTCTTGAGCCTTGTGTTTCATCTCCTCATATTGATATCACGTTACCTATTGCACCTGATGATGCATATAGTGCGACAGTTTTGCCTTCATGTGATTTAGTGCAGCAGGATATTCATTGTCTTCCAGCTTCAGTTTCATGGGTTGAGTGCTTGACAAACATTGCAGGTTTGTTTGTGGAATCCTACGTTGCAGATTTGGGAGACACCATTGATGATATCCATCTTCTCTTTGATGATGATGATTCTTCTTCGATTGTGGCGAGGCCACACTCTAACCCTCTCATTCATTCTCTACATGATCATTCTTTTGAGTTTGACATGATTGTGGATACTTATGTACAGTATTTGGAGGAGGTCTCTTTATGTTTAGAGGAGACATGTGAGTCTTTGGACATTATTCTACATTCATCTCCACTAGATCTTGGAGTGCCTTTTTCAGCAGTGTGGAGTAGTTCACCACCTTTGGAGGGGGTATCTTTCAGCATCGACATGGGGACACTTGAGCTATTTTCAGAGATTCCATTCATCATGAGTTTTTTTCCTACATCTTCCCTTCATGATTGGGGAGACTTCATGGATACACCTTTGGTTTTTTTTCTTCTTAAGGGGAGGAATGTTGTTCGAAGTTCATGGAGTAGTTTCTTCATACATCATCGAGCTTCTATCATTGGTGCAGAATCTACATTGAGGGTGGGCTTCCTAACTTCTCTTCTTCTCTCATATGGGGGGGACTTTTTCCTCACATGGGGTTTTATTCCTCAATGCTTCTATGAGAGTTATCTTGTATAGATTTCATCTCTCTTTTTGTAGAGGGTTTTTTCCCATTGTGTTTTTCTCTCTTTCCCCACTTTGTGAGAAATTTCATTGCATTGGTTTTCATGCATTTAAATTTGTACATGGGTACCTAACATGGCCTCGTAGCCGAGACCCATCTTGCATTTCTTAGTTGCATTGTAGACTTAAGGGGGGCATTGGTGTAAATAATTATTCATCGTTACTTAAGTATACTTAGGAAATGCATTTCATAGTAGTTTGGGTATGAGACACTTGGGTGTTTGTGCAACATTGGGATAGTGTGTGTAGGAGAATTTCCACCTTTTATGGTGTGATCTTGTTACTCGTCTATCATATCCACTTATTGTGGAGTGATAATTCCACCTTCAGTGGGTGATCCACCTCATGTGGAATATTTTATTGTTTCTCCTACCTATCACACCCATTTTCTACCTACCCTTGTTTCTTGTTGAGCCACATGTCATGTTTGTGTGCTCACATATCCATATTGTCTTGCCTATATATGCAGGCTCATATTCATTGTATGTAAGAACTATTGATCTTATTTTATCTATTGATGAGAATACAGTTTATGCTTGTCCTATTTTTTGTCTCTATTTGTACATTTCATTGAGCTCTTGATCTTGGCAAAATCCCACACTTTCACATCCTCATAGCCAGGTCTTGCATTTCATTTTGCATGAGCATGTTTTCTTGACTCAGTTTCTAACAATATTCCTTGAGTGCATTATCATCATCCTATTTTTGCAAAAGTTCCTTCCTCCTAGCTTGAGTTGATGATAAATTTTTGGGGACCCCCACCCCCTATACTCCATACGCTGCACCTTTGTGTGCAAGGAGTTTCTGTTGGCCGTCGTACTGGCCCGCTCCACCGTAAGCATCTCCCGACTTGTTCCCGACAAACCGTCCTCTCCTGGCGGTCGTTTCTCTTTCGACAACCACCCGTGGTAGCTCCCGCCAGTCTTCACCCATCGGCCCATACTTCAGTCGTGCCAACTTGGCCCCTGTTGCTGCTCCCGACTTCCTTCGCGGACCCGAAATCTCCTACTGGCACCGGCACCAATGACCCCACCAGTCGGCAAACCTCCTAGCACTAGATGATCATGTCACCCATTGTCGATGCCTCTGCACGTGTCCTCTGCTGACACCTCCATGCGAGCGCCTAGTCACTGCCAATCAGCGACCGTACCATCTGTAGTCTGCCACGCCATTTTTTTGCCAATCAGATTTTGACATGTCATCCATCCGTATAGTACGAATGCCATGTAAGCAAGGAGGTGGAGTTTTGGGGACGACCATACAACCGTCAAATTTAACCCTAAAATTTGCCGACGTCATTATTTTTTTGAAATTTTGCAGGCCCCCTTCATTGAGCTTTTTGATTTTGTAGTTCAACTTCAAATGGCCACATCTTATTCATTTTTGCTCCTTTTTTGGTGCAATTTTTTTGAAATGGGCTATAATTTCGTGTACTTTCTTGTAGTGGCATTATTTTTTTATTTTGATGGACAAATTTTGAGAAATCTCATTTTTTAGTGACTATACCTGTCCAATCCTTGTTTCTGCAACCTCCGAGACTTTGTTTGGGTTCATACGAACTCCTTTTCAGGTTCCATTTTTTTTCAAAGTGCATTATTTTTTGTCTAATCTCATAATATGCTATCTGTTTGTAGCAATTTTGGGTAGAAATTATACTTTCAGCATATGGTCTTTTTTGGCCAATTTGGCACTTGTATTGCATAGATCTATCTTGTTGGTATTTTTTTTTGTAGTTCTTAGCCTATTGGGGCAGTTGTAATATAAAATCAGAATTCCACCTTGCCATTGTTTGCAAGTGGCCTATTGTACACACACTACATATAAAGTTCCAAAATCATCATTTTTGGGGGCGTACTTTGATTGATTGAGTTTGGGGGGGTGTCTCTTGTGCTTTTGTGCTCCTTCCTTTTTACTACTATGGGTTCTTCTAAATTTACTCTCTTAACTCCTCGTAATTATGCTACTTGGAAAATTGATGCATGGAGTAAACTTATGAAAAAAGGACTAACTCATTACATTGATGGAACTATTGTTGCTTCCGTTGATCCTAAGGATGATCCAGTTGGTCACTTGGATTGGCTCACTAAAAATATCACGACAATTGGTTTCTTAAGAAAGTATGTATCAAAGGATCTCATTTTTTCATATTGGGGAATCTACTCTAATCAAGGATTCTTGGCAAAAGTTTTAAGACTTGTATGGTCAAGTTGATGAGATTAGGGGATATCAAATTGATAGTGATCTCACCATGTTGGATCCCAAGAACTTTGATACTGATGAGTCTAAACAAAGGCTCTACTTTTTATACATTTTTGATATAATACTCCTACTTAGGTCTTATGATTAGATGACATTGGATTATAATGTTTTCCTAAGATGATACCTTTCAAGTGTTTTTGAAACAGGTTTAACCTATACCTAAGGGTGTCATATAGTGGTTTTAAATGATATCTCTATGCAAATATCTAAAGTTAATTATAAATATGGTTTATGTTATATCATGTTAGCATTGGTATATACACATGTTGTTGTGCGTGTTAACATCTTGATGCAGGGTCAGCAAAAGTGAGGAAAAGACAGATGGCGGTTCAAAAGATCATCAAGTGTGTAACCGCAATGCTGACCCAGTCAAGGAAATACAGTTATGATTAGGATGAATGGACCGATTCTTAATCAGATTGATTAATGAAAACATTTATAACTGCTCTTAATGGATCTTAGATCTAGGAGGTGACCATGCTATATTTTCTCAACTACAGGACATGTTGTTTTGTTGTCCTGTGCTGACTTCTTCTTCTTCTTTTGTTAAATAAATTATGTTCATCTATTCCGTAGGGATGTGGGCAGTTAGTTAGAAGTTTGTTATAAGCTTTCCTATAAATAAAAGGGATCTCTCTCCTCTCAGGGATAACAGAGAAAAAGCTAGTATTTTGAATACACAGTTTTCTGGTGTTATGTATGTATTTTCCAGTAAAGATGAAATAAAGAGATCAAGTAATTTTGGATGATTAGATAAGTGTAATCTAAAGTTCTGGAAATACTCAATCAAGGGGGCCCACATGGTGAGTAATCCTTGGTATGTTTTAAACTAGTTTTCATACTTGTGTTATAGTTGTTTTTTGTATTTGTTTGTTCCTGTAGCCATAGGAAACAATTCCTGTGTCTGTTCCTGCAGCCACGACAGCAGAGTAGTTCCTGTTGCTCGCCAGAACTTTATCTTTTAAATAGTAATTGTTTAAGGCAATTTCTAGTTGTAGGATTAAGTATTAGTTTATTAGAGATTCTGTGTGTTTACTTTAAGAAGAATTCATTTCCTGTAGTTATATAAAATGGTTGCAATATGAACTTGGTGCACATACAATGCTGGCCCATTTCAAGTTTACGTCCTTGGTTGATAACTAAATGAGCCTTTGTCATGGGAAAAGTTAGCTAATTACGGATATCCAATTTCTGAATTGCATTTTATCCCTTAGTTACCATTCCAGTTAAGAGGACCAACATTTTTGGCATCGTTGCTGGGGATGGTGCCAAGATAAGAATCTGTTGTAAACTGTTAGCTTTAAGTTTTTTAATTAGCTTTATGAATTTATTTCATTAAGATGCATGCATAGAAGGAGAAGGGATGCATTAGGAATATTTCTTCCCTCGCATTCTACTCAAGATATAAGATCAGATCAAGCACCTGAAATAAACCCTTTTGCAGAAACCTATGTACTAACTGGTAGTGTCTTTAATTTGTCAGAAGGAGATCTAGAATTCCTCATCTCAATGGCATTAGCCACAAGGGAATTGGTCTCCCCCTCAAGGTAACTGGTAGCAGTCACCACAATGGAGGGGAGGACAACAATGGGTAAACCAGTCACCAGGGTTCCTGCAACCACAACAATAGTCCCAACAACCAGCTTTAATGCCACCAGCTCCTAATTCTTCTCCACCGAAGCCAACTCAATTGCCAACTCAACCTGTTCCAAATCCAAATAATAAACCACAACAACAACAAGTCTTTTCAACTAATCCTAATAACTATCTTGCATATTCTCTCAATATAAGTGATATTCATCTGAGATTAGGGACAACATTGCCTACTCCATCTCCTCCAGTCATAACAAAGTTACTAGCAAAGGATACTGCTCAAGAAAGCATGCCTAATAAATCTAGAAATCTTGAGCAAGTTTAGCAGTCAGAAACCCCTAATATACCTATAAGAACTCCCCCATTTACTCAAAGGTTAGAATTAGAAATATCTAGGTAGCAGGATGATATAGCATTTGATCTTATTGATCAACTAAAACATATATGTGTTAAAATTCCATTGTTCCAAGTTATTAAAGATTTTCCCATATATGGCAAAGCTATTAAAGATGCATGTTTGAAGAAACCTGGGAGGAAGAAAAAGGATCCAACAACAGTGCATGTAGTAGGACAATTGGTTGATATTATGTTGGGAAAAATAACAGTCCCTAAATATTCTGATCCAAGTAGCCCTATTGTCAAGATAGTTATTAATGGAACTCAAATCAAAAATGCCTTGATAGACCTAGGAGAAGCAATAAATGTGATGACTAAGGATTTCATGCATCGACTCAACATTACTAATCTCAGATCAACTCCAACAGTCCTGCAGCTTGCTGATAGCTCAACTGTTTAGTCCGAAGGAATTGTTGAAGATATTGTTGTCACATTAGATTCTTGGGAATATCCTGCTGATTTTATAATCCTCTCTCCCAAGGCAACATTAGGAGGATATCCAATTATTTTGGGAAGACCTTGGCTAGCAACAACTAATGCATATATAGGTTGTAGGTCTGGAGATATGACAATTTCAGATGGTATTACTACTAAAACACTTGCACTCTATTCTCCAACACAACCTCAACTTGACCAAGAATGAGTAGTGTAGCCAAACATAGGAGAAGAAGCAGAGGAAATTAACTTCATTCAACAACTAATGATGTTATCAAGGGATCCATTCATAGCACTTCAAGAGGATGATACAATACTTTCCAACATCATAAGGAATCATTATGGAACAACTCCGTAGTCAGTGGGTATACCAGTAAGTCCTCTGCATACCCTTCTTCAATCTGCAAGCTTATTAAATTCTCCTGCAACCATAGATATGTTTCACACATTGCTACACAGGAGATTCAAACCTCTTGTCTATTTGAAATATCTAATACAGAATCAATAATTCCAATAGAAGTTGCTACAGGGAGAAATCTAAATATCAATGGTCAATTGCCAGCAGAACAAAGATTGTCATTAATAGAACTACTCAAAGCCCAACAACAAGCTTTTGCATGGGATTATCAAGACATGAAAGGATTAAATCCTACATTGTGTACCCATAGAATTTATATCAAAGAGGATTGTAAACCAATTAGACAACCTCAGAGAAGGATTAATCCTACTTTAAGGGAAATAGTTAAAGAGGAACTGCAAAAATTGCTTCATGTAGGATTCATCTACCCTATTTCAGATAGTCAATGGGTTTCTCCTCTGGTTATAGTTCCCAAGAAAGGAGGAAAATGGAGAGTTTTTGTGGACTATAGGGAGCTCAACACTACTACTAAAAAGGATCATTTCCCACTACCATTTATAGATCAAGTGTTAGACTCTCTAGCAGGTAAGCAATACTTTTAATTTTTGGATGGATTTAGTGGTTATAACCAAATCAGAATAGCTCCAGAAGATCAAGAGAAGACCACCTTTACCTGCCCTTGGGGAACATATGCCTATTCAGTCCTTCCTTTTGGTTTATGTAATGCTCCTGCAACCTTTCAAAGGGCAGTTCTCAGTATAATTTTAGACATATCCCATGATTGTATGGAAATTTATATGGATGATTTTACTACATATGGAACTACATTTAAGGAGGCATTACAAAATCTAACAAAAGTATTGCAGTGATGTGAAGATCACAATCTATCCCTCAATAGTGAAAAATGTTTTATGATGATGCAGGAAGGAATAATGTTGGGGCATCAAATCTCTCAAACATGTATTCAAGTAGATCCAGCTAAAATTGAGGTAATACTTAATCTTCCTACCTCTATTAAACAAAAGGATGTGAGAAGTTTTCTAGGCCGTGCAGGATACTATAGGCGATTTATCCAAAGTTTTAGTCAAATAGCAGGGCCATTGTATTCTTTATTGACAAAGGATGTTGAGTTTGAATGGACAGTTCAATGTGAAGATGCATTTTCTAAACTAAAAGAAGCCTTAACTCAAGCCCTTGTACTTAAAGGACCTAATTGGTCAGTTCCTTTTCACATTCATACTGATGCATCTGATTTTTCAATAGGAGCAGTTTTGGGGCAGAAGCAAGGAATTTTAGAAAATGCAATTTATTACATTAGTAAAAATTTGCAAGGACCTGAACTAAATTATACTATTATTGAAAAAGAGATGTTAGTTGTCATCTATGCCCTTAATACATTTAAGCACTATATAACAAGATATCAAATATTTTTGCATACTGATCATGCAACCATCAGGTACCTCATGAACAAAAGCTCCATTACAGGTAGATTAGAAAGATGGTTGTTACTAATGTAAGAATTTGATATTACTATCATTGATAAGCCTGGAAAAGCAAATGTGGTGGCAGATTTTTTGTCAAGGATTCAAACACCAGACAACAGTGAAGTCATTAATGATGCATTTTCAGATGAGCATCTATTTTCTATTATTTCCAATAGACCATGGTATGGTGACATAGCCAACTACCTTGCAGCTAACAAGACACCCCCACATTTCTCACCCAAAGAAAAGAGACTACTAGTAGAACTTTTTTTTAACTTCTCTTGGATTTTAGATTGCTTATTTTACACAGGTCCAGATCAGGTTATGAGGCGCTGTGTAAGGGAAGATGAGACATATGACATACTTCATGCTTGTCATGATGAAACTTATGGAGGTCACTTTGCAGTCAAAAGAACAACTTTTAAGATATTAACTACAAGGTACTATTTGCCAACCTTGCACAAGGATGCAACTCAATACAACAAGAAATGTGACAGGTGTCAAAGAATGGGCAGACCAACTCGGTCTGATGAAATGCCTCTACACACACAAGTGGTTGTTAAGCCATTTGACAAATGGGGATTAGACTTTGTTGGACCAATTGATCTACCATCTAATGGTCGCTCCTATATTCTTATTTGTACTGATTATGTTACTAAATGGTTAGAGGTCAAAGCCTTCAAGCATGCCCAAGATAATAAAGTGGCCAAGTTCTTATATGAAGAAATTTTCACTCAGTATGGAGTTCCTAGAGAAATAGTAACAAATCAAGGGGCACAATTTATTTCTACTCTGATCATAGCCTTAGTTAATGAATACAATGTCAGGCACAGGAAATCCACTCCTTATCATCCACAGGCTAATGGACAGGAAGAGGTTACTAACAGGGAGCTTGAATCAGTATTAACGAAAATAGTAGCCCTCAACAGAAATATTGGTGTAGCAGACTCTTTGAGGCTGTATGGGCTTATAGAACCACTTGGAAAAATACAACATGGTTTACACCATTTCAAATGGTGTATGGGACAAAAGCAATGATGCCTATTAAGTTTGAACATAAAACTTTGAGAACGACTATTTCCTTAGATATGACACTTTCTGCAACACAAGAAGAAAGGATCCTGCAACTTAATGCTTTGGATGAAATACGAAAATCTGCCCTGTAGCATACTGAATCTATTCAGAATCAGCGCATGAAATGGCATGATTGTTATGTCAGGGATAAATCATTCAAGCAGGGTGATTGGGATCTTCTCTATGATTTCAGGTACAAAGATAACTTAGGAAAATTGCAGACTAGATGGTTAGGCCCTTATGAGATAGTTGAGACTTTTCCCAATGGTGTTGTTAGATTATCTACCATAGATCCTGTTTAGTTTAAATTGTTAGTAAATAGTCATCGGCTATGCCTATATCGTAAACCTTTGAGCAAAGATGACTTCCTACGATAATTTTCCACTACCTAGCATGTCGAGATTCCTACAGCCACTGATGACGGCTTGGCCGTCACCACTCCATCTTAATATCCATCTTGCATGATCATAATAAATGCTTCCGCATATCAAGGAAGCACTTTTCTGCATAATAAATATCTCCTTCTGTATTTACTCATTTCTTTCCTTTCACTTCACCCATTATCACATCAATTTCCATACATGACGGTGTCATATCTTCAAGCTGCAGTCATTCTCGCGTAATATCAGGTACGCTCATGTGTTATTATTTTTGCTTCATGTGTATAATTAAACCATATTACTTTTCATTATGATATTTTACATATGGTCATTTATATTAATCCTCCTCTACATGTGTGGACACCTGTCAAGCCTTAGGTTGGGGGGGGGAGGGGAATTCACTGATGGTTATTCTGCCAGATAATTGTGATGTCCTCTCGAATTGCGTTGTATTTTTCAAAATTTATAGTTGGAGGTCATATCTTCTATTCTATTTTGTCTGTCTGTTTGGAGTTATTTTAAGATTGTAGCTAGATTCCGACCAAGGAAAGGCACATTGAGTACATTGCAATGCGGAACTTAGTGCAGTGTCTAAATAGATTTACGCCATTGTAACCATTATAAAATTGGAAGTGTTATCACTGCGATGAGTGGTCCACCTGTTCGACATGAGCCGACAATCCATGAAGTTCTCCTTTAGGACCAGGATTGTGAACCAGTATTCAGGAACAATGGATTGCTGGATTATTTCTTAAAGTTGACAAAGTTTAATGAAGAAATTGTGAGGGAATTTACCCGCACATTGTTAAATGGAGAAGCTCAGGTAAAAGGTTTAAGAGTAGTGGCTACAAAGGAAAGGATAGTAGAGGTAACTGGGCTACCAACAAATGGGGAGAAGTACTCAGAGTCCAAGGATGCACGCAGTGCAAGGGTAGAATTTACATGTCTAGAAGACCCCCCATTAATAGTAGATAGGCAAGGAGCTAGGCGAGAATCCCTTCCACCTGATTGGAGAGCAGTGACATTGTATGTCTTAAAATATTTAACTTGCGAAGGAAGGTTTTCATGTCTACATTCTCATCACTTCAAGATTCTAAGTCATCTGCGCCACAAAAGAAGGATGAACGTTCCAAGCTTTTTGTACAACCTTCTTTCTATAAGTGCAACAAAGACCCAGAAAGGTAGGCCTCGCTCTATTTCTCACCATTGTCTAATTAAGCTTTTAGTCAAAAAATCCTTGAGAGATGTTTCTATGATGCTTTGGAATGAATTTGTTGAAACCAGAATGTTTAGGGTAGAGCACATTGTCATAGAGGAACCACTTCCATCACAGGAACAAGAAAACCTTGTAGAACTTGGTTCCCCTCTTGAACCCTCATCCTCGTTAAAATCCTTAGAACAAAATCTTCCTGCAGCAGAGGAACCCTTACAAACAAAAGTTGAAACAAGGGTTCCTCCTAAAGGTTTAAGAAAAACTAGGGTTGCTGCACGGAAGGAAAAGGGAAAAGAAAAGCAAGCTGATATAGAGCAAAAGGACATACAAAGTAAAAATGAGAAGGCACCCCTTCCTGTGGCCAAGAAGAGAAGAATTGTAAAACCAGTTCCTACAGAAACTGTTAATGTAGTTGAGGAGGTGGCTATAGGAAGTAGTCCTGCAACTGGAAAAGGAAAAGTTCAAAGAAGTAGTGGTAGGCTCCGTAAAAAGCATAAAAACCAAGACCAATCAACTAAGCCAAAAATTACCATCTTGCTCGACTCCCCAGAACGAGATCAATACAGTCAACTTCAACATGGTATTCCTCCTTCTCCATCTAATGAACCTCAATTGGAACATGAAGAGGAGGAAGGGCTGCAAAATATGGGGGAAGAGCAGGAACTACAACTTCAGACAGAAGAGGAGCTTCCAAATATAGAGCAGCTACAGGAAGAAGTAGATTTTGAGAGACTAAACAGTTTAGCATATGTTGTAGAGCAGGTTATTGAATCAGGGAGTAAAATAGAAATGGAAAAACCTAGGGTGCCTGCTCATAGACCACCTACCTCTCTTACTAGTCAGGCAATGGGACTTGCTCTTTATGAGGATTGGGAATTGGAGAAAGTAAAAATGCAGATGATAATTGACTGGCAGAAGAAGGTTATTGAGTAGAATGATGAGGAAATAGCCCAACTTAAAGCTAAGGTGGAAAAAATAGCCACCATGGTTCCACAACTGATGCAAGGCTGAGCTCTTCCTCGTGTCTACTATCTATATTTAAAAGAACAACACATCAGTTTCCAAATGATGAGGATTGCTAGGGATTTAAGTCCTTCATTGCAAACACTAGAATAATTTTATAGTGCTTTTCAGACATCTCCTATGGAAATCAAAAACTTACTCTATGAATTGTATGTCCATCACTATGATGTCCCTGATGATGTTAATTGGAATCCTCTCCTTTACATTGGAGATATTTAGTTGAGGGCTCTTATGCCATGGATGCAAAATGAAATATCAAGAGGAGAGCAGTTTCAGGTGCATCACAAGGAAGAACTTGAGATTTCATTATCCTTAAGGGCTGAATCGAGAGAACCCAGGTGATTTTACTTTGATTGGCAAAAGATTGTTTATGAACTAGACTATGCAAAGGAAATCCTACCCCTTAGGGAAGCAGTGTATAAAGAATATGAACAGATGGCTCCAAGGGAAGGACATGAAGCAAAAGAACATATAGTCCAATATTGGGATAGCCTCACAAATGAATAAAAGCAATCCGAGCCACACTCTATGCAAAATTACTATGCAACATTAAACAAAGCACCCAAGTACAAGCAATTGGGAAGGACAAAGGGACGACATTGGCTTCCTCTCAATTTTCAGCCTCCAATCCTCCTATGGCCACTGATGGGCTCCAGAGATAGTGACCCACCATTCAGTGAAGCAGTAGAACATACCAGGTGGAAGAGATTGGAGAAAATGAAAGGATTCTACTGGAGCTTAAAGAATGGTGGTTCTGGGTAGGTTACCCTAGGCAATTTCTGAATTAATGCTAGAATCCAAAATTTTCCTGTTGTTGGAGGATCAACAAGAAGTTAGGTTAGGGAGAGATGATGAGTCTAAACAATGGATCTACTTTTTATACATTTTTGATATAATACTCCTACTTAGGTCTTATGATTAGATGACATTTGGATTATAATGTTTTCCTAAGATGATACCTTTCAAGTGTTTTTGAAATTGGTTTAACCTACACCTAAGGGTGTCATATAGTGGTTTTAAATGATCTCTCTATGCAAATATCTAAAGTTAATTATAAATTTGGTTTATGTTATATCATGTTAGCATTGGTATATACACATGTTGTTGTGTGTGTTAACATCTTGATGCAGGGTCAGCAACGGTGAGGAAAAGACAGATGTCAGTTCAAAAGATCATCAAGTGTGTAACCGCAATGCAAACCCAGTCAAGGAAATGTAGTTATGATTAGGATTAATGGACCGGTTCTTTAGTAGATTGATTAATGAAAACATTTATAACTTCTCTCAGTGGATCTTAGATCTAGGAGGTGGCCATGCTATATTTTCTCAGCTACAGGACATATGTTCCACTGTCCTGTGTTGACTTCTTCTTCTTTTGTTAAATAAATTATGTTCACCTATTCCATAGGGATGTGGGCAGTTGGTTAGAAGTTTGTTATAAGCTTTCCTATAAATAAAAGGGATCTCTCTCCTCTCGGGGATAGCAGAGAAAAATGTAGTATTTTGTAATACACATTTTTCCAGTGTTATGAATGTATTTTCCAGTAAGATGAAATAAAGAGATCAAGTAATTTTGGATGATTAGATAAGTATAATCTGAAGTTCTGGAAATACTCAAGGGGGCCCACTTGGTGAGTAATCCTTGGTATGTTTTGAACTAGTTTTCATACTTGTGTTATAGTTGTTTTCTGTAGTTGTATGTTCCTGCAACCATAGGAAACAGTTCATGTGTCTGTTTCTATAGCTAGGACAATAGAGTAGTTCCCGCTGCTCGCTAGAACTTTATCTTTTAAATAGTAATTATTTAAGGCAAATTCCAGTTGTAGGATTAAGTATTAGTTTATTAGAGATTCCGTGTGTTTTTCTTTTAAGAAGAATTCCTTTCCTGCAGTTATATAAAATGGTTGCAATATGAACTTAGTGCACATACAGTGCTGGCCCATTTCAAGTTTACATCCCTCGTTGATAACTAAATGGGCCTTTGCCATAGGAAAAGTTAGATAATTAAGGATATTCAATCTCTGAATTGTGTTTTATCCCTTAGTTGCTAGGTTATGGACCCGTTTATGTAAAATGTTTGTGGATGCTCCCGATGCATTACCAATTGGATTTATTGTTTGGTTAATGTTGTTTTGGTCTTAGGCTGACTTGGATTATCATTGGTTTGTAGGTTCATGTAATGCATTTATTGATTTATCTTTTAGGTGGCCGACCTAATTGTTTAGGTCCCATGTTGGTATAAATATGATGTAAGATCTCTTTGTAGATAGTGGTATGGGATTATGGTTATGGAATTATTTGTGTGCGAATAAAGTTGTAATTATATGATGACACATTCGGTTAGAAGAACAATCGGGAGAATTCACCAGTCAACTGGAATTAGAGGTCATCAGTAAGGCAACCCAATGCACATAAATTTAATGGTAGATTCTTTGTTTGCAATAAGTTTGGTCATATGGGAAGCCAATTCAGAAATAGAGTCAATCATAATAATAATTCAGGTACTGGTCAGTGTTTTAATTGCAAAAAGTATGGTCATAGGACAACAGATTGTAGAATGAATGTAAAATTTCATGCATGTGAAAATTTTGGGCATATGGCTAATCAATGTAGGTCAAGGAATGGTCAAGGTTATAGTAAGGCAATTTAGAAAAAACAATGTCATTTGTTATAGATGCAAAAATGTAGGACGTATTGCTAAATTTTGCAGAAGCAAGAACTTACCGGCAAGAAATAATGAGAAGGGAAAATAGAAGATTGATGATATTTGGAAGGAGCATGAGAAGAAGTGGGTTATGAAGTCCGAGGATCAACTGGCAGAATCAAATTCCCCATATGTTCTTCCGGCTGAAGCATATACCCTAGTTACTCAACTGACAGGAAACTCATATGATATCTAAGGCATTCACCTTAGGGATAGGCAAATTAATGAGAAATCTTGCATTGGCCCTAGTAGTGGTTTGAAATCCTATTTCAAATTTTGGAGTAGTCATCTTGAAGGTTAACCAGTGAAGATTTGTTGGATCTTGGATCTTTGATCTAGTTTGGTTTACCGATAAGTCACATTATGAGTTATGGTTTGGTCATACATCTATAGTTAAGTATTTCATAATCCTTGGTAGTGAATTGGAAAGGTTGATTCTAGATGTGATGAAGGAAGGTTATTTAAATAAAAGAAAAGCATATAGATTTTATAACAAAAGATTGCAAAGAATTGTGGAGAGCGCTAATGTCAAGGTGGATGAGAAGTACAAAGGTCAAATTAGAACTTATGAGAGAGAACTAGAAGTGGAATTGATCATAGCTAGTCCGATAACATTTGTACCAGAACAAAATGTTGAACCAGTTACTCTGACAATATCATAAAATTCAATAGTAACTAAAGATCGAGGCAGAGAAACATAGAGTTAGAAGACTCCTAGGTATGTAAGGTTGAATCATTTAGAAGATCAAATAATTGGACAAGGAGAAGGTTGGTAGGTGATGAGGTATGCTTAATTTCTTTAATTGAACCGACATCATTAGATGAAGCAAGTAAGGATGGATGTTGGATGAAAGCTATGGAAGAGGAATTGGATCAGATAGAATGTTATTGGAACTAAATTTGTTTTTAGGAATAAAATTGAATGGAGATGGTTAAGTTGTGAGGAGAAAGGCTTGATTGGTTTGCAAAGGATACTTTCAAAAGGAAGGAATTGAGTATGTTTAATCCTTTCTCCGGTAGCTATGATTTTTATATATTTTCAAGGATTTTTTAGGTATGGTTTATGGTTTATGATGACTTTACACTATGTGCATATTCAGATACAGATTGGGATGGAGATATAGGTAACCAAAAAAGCACATCCATTGGAGCTTTCTTTCTTGGAAAGAAACTTGTCTCATGGATCAGCAAGAAACAATCATGTACTTCTTTATCTACTACTGAAGTTGACTATGTTGTTGCTGCTACTAGTTGTACACAAGTTCTATGGATGAAGCAAATGCTGAAGGAAATAAGAGTAGATTGCAATGAACCAGTAGTTATTCACTATGATAACTCTGCTGCTATTGACATATCAAAGAATCCAATATTTCATTCTAAGACAAAGCACATATCAATCAATTATAACTTTTGAAGGAAAAGGTGGAAGCAAATGAAGTCAGATTGGTTTATGTGAACACTAAAGAGTAGTTGCATATATCTTCACTAAACCTTTGCCCAAGGAATAATTTGAGTACTTTAGACAAATTGGAGGTCTCTACCCCTCCGGTTGAGACTTGAGTGATGCGGATTGGCATCAGTCCGGTATGCATTGTTAGATATATCATGCATTCTGGATTGATGAGTTGGTACTACTACTCAGGGGGAGTAGTCAGTTGTGTGGTTAAGAGGTTTTATGATTTTTCTTTGATGTTTATGTCAAATTTATGGCATTGATGTCAAAGGGGGAGAGATGTACATGTAAAAAATAGAGCCTAACAAAGATATCAGTCAAAAGGGGAGGAATAGATTTTTCAAATTGGTTGTATCACATTGGGGGAGTTTGGTTCAGGTCTATGGATGCCTAATTGGTACAAAGATAATTATTTCAGAACTTCATTGATATATCATTTGTTGGATGTCTTCCATTAGGGGAGACTTGTTTGGTACTTCTTGGCACTTGAAAGTTTTTCACATCTGGTGTTGCCATCAATGCCAAAGGGGGAGATTGTTGGAAATTTGGAGGAATTGATTATGTGTTGCATTGATGTTTGTCATTGATGTCAACACTAGCTTCTTTGGTTATCTACCGGGTTCTGATAGAGTGGTTGGACTTTGATGATGACTAGGAGATTTGTCTTCAGTATGTTTTGATTGGTGGAATTATTTTGGTTCGGTCATTCATGTTATTCAGATGCATATCACATTCAGTTGGTTTGGGATTTGGTGATTCGTAAGATATCATATGCTCTAGTAAGCCTTTTGGTTACTGATAAGGGTTCTACAGGCAAAGCTTCGTTGAAGATCTTTTGATGGATTCGATAACTGGCGTTGGTGCGGCTTCAAGAAGTTTTTCATGATGTTGATGGTTATCATGTCCATGTTCCATTTGATCGGTGGTATTTCATTTGGCTTATGGCGACATATTTTAGGTCTCGTCTTATTATGCTAGGTTATGGACCAGTTTATGTAACGTGTTGGTGGATTCTCCTGATGCCTTACTGGTTGGATTTATTGTTTGGTTAATGTTGTTTCAGTCTTAGGCCAACTTGGATTATCATTGGTTTACGAGTTCATGTAATGGATTTATTGTATTATCTTTTAGGTGGACAACCTAATTGTTTAGGTCCCAGGTTGGTATAAATATGATGTAATATCTCTTTGTAGATCGTGGTATGGGATTATGGTTATGGAATTATCTATGTGCAAATAAAGTTGTAATTATATGCAGAAGGTTTGGTCAATCATAGGCGATCGAATTGGGTTTGTGTAAAAGGTTTGAGACCTCCGACATTGAGCTTAACTAGAACTGTACTTAGGCATAGGAGATGCTATTCCAATAGTTCAATCTTCATTCCGGATAGTAGTCCCATGTTTTCTGTAGTCAGTGAAACTCCTTTTGTGATGAGCGGTGCGTTGTAGGTTGTTGGCCTTCCTACATGTGCAGGCCCCTTCTTGTAATATTTATTCATCTGATCAGTGGATAGATATCGTGGGTCTCCAATCCCACCGTGGTTTTTCCTCATTGAGGTTTTCCATGTATAAATTTGTGGTTTTATGGTGTTCATCTATGCGGTTGCATTATTACTTGTTGTTATCTGCTTTTATGTTTACCGATTGGTGAGTTGTTGTGTTAACAAGGTCAAATTTAATCATTATAGTAGAACACTGATTCACCCCCCCTCTCAGTGTTCTTGGATCCCAAAAATTGAACTGTGTCTTATTATAACACCAACACCTCATGCGAATAATATATCATGTTATTTACCATCCTTTTATTGACATTGCATGTTATTCGACAACCAGTTTCAGTGCAGCTAGCTAAGTGTTTGGAAAGTTTAGGTTCCATACCATGTGGGATGGTAGGAAGACAAGGAAGTCAGATCCTTTCTTTCCATCGCACAGTCATAGGTCAGGCCGAATGATTATTGCTGGATAAGACAAAATGAGATGTGGGTCATCATCTCGCTATCCCACAGGGTGAAGCAACATGGACCCTTTTCGGCTTAACCTTCCAAGGTGATAGGATGCATTTTCGGTCTTGCCGAAGACCCTTCTCTTAGTGACATGCCAGTTTTCGGAAAGTCTCATGGCTTATCACAATGAAATGACTTTTTGACCAAGTTTCCAAGGGGCGATGGAGGTGATCTTTTGTCTAGCTAAAAGGCCATGCTTGGCGAAAAGCCAAGAAGGCTTGACGGTCAAACGACAGGGTGAGACGTGGGTCCAGAGTGTCACGTCAGTCACTTATGATCATCAGATCATCATTTAAGGGAAATATAACAATGATGTTTTAAATTATCTTTGACCCCATGAGGAGCTATGTGGCACCATCTCACACATCCATCTTCACGTGAGATGATAGAACCAATGGTCGAGTTTTAAACTGCCTAAGGTCATTAAAGATTTGAATGCTCTACAAGAGTAGAAGGCACATAACATGAAAGTTAGTGATTAGGGCCCAATTTTCAATCAGATTTGCATCCAACTGCCTATTTTGATCGCCCTTACTCCAAGGTGACTTCTGTAGGCTGATTTCTGGATGTTGGCATGCCCAATTAATGCATTATTAAAACTTTTGCTCTGTAGATGTACTCAAACCCATTCCATGCAAAGATATCTTCCTTGCGGGGAGATTTTGCATTTCCCAATACTGTAGAGGACGTTCTCGAAGGTGTTTTCATCACGCCATCAGATCTTTCAGTTTTATCTTCTTCCTCTTTTACATTTTTTTTGTAACCTGACCTCTCAGTGAGGTTAGGGGTTTCTAGCTATGATCAATTTTGAGTTATGTCTGACCTATAAAGGAAAATTTTGTAACCCTTTTGGGGGATCTTCTCCTCTTTTCTTTTGTATAATTCTCCATGTCTCTCTATGCTTGTAAAAAAACTGCCTTGCCCTTTCATTTATAAAATTATCTTTCCTACCTGTATCCAGTTCTTACAATTTGTGTAGCTTGCTTACCCTATTGTCTAAATATATTCTTGTTTTCTTTCATTAGCTATAGTTCATTGTATTGATTTTTTCAACCGTCACTCTACTTCTTGGAAATCGATTAGGATATAATATTGTGCATACCTGGGGTAATTTGTTTGAATGGGGTAATTTGTTTGAATGTTTTATGCATCCATAGGTAGGGAGATCATCATTTCAATCTGGGTGCAAACCCCTTTTCCTTTCTTTCAGTATCCCTTCCTTCTATACCTTTTCCTTGTCAAACCAACATATTAGGATTTTATCTGTGTTGGGTTGTTCAAACACTTTGCATCAGATTGAAGAGGAAGCCATCCTTCTCTGGAGATTCAACCTCACAACGCAAGTCCCACACTTAGAGGTTGTTTCCACGCCCGATGGGATCCACTTTCAACATATTTTCTAAGGACTTGGTGCTACTCTTAGCAATCCAACCTATGTAGGCAGTTAATGAAGCACTTGGCAAGTCTAAGGATAAAATTTGGACTCTTGGAGAGAACCAACTACCACTTACATGCCAAGAATAAAAACCAAAGCATCTTCTAGAGGTAACTTTCAATACTTTGAACTTCCATATTCAAATTATAAAAGAACTAGAGGTAGTCATTCCTTGTCACCTATAAGGGGAACCCAAATAGAAGCATCTAGACCCGTAAGGTCTCTTTCTACTCCACCATTCCTAAGATTAACACAATCTAGGAGCCCTACCAACCATGTCAATAGACCCCTATTCGCTATGGTAGTTCCTAGAGCACACACATTTGTCACCTTTAATGGTGGCAACCCTTTAGTTCTTGCCCAAAAGAATGATATTCCAGTACCATCTTTGAAGGCTATTCCATATTTCATAGGAGAAACCTTTGTCACTCTTAAGGAACACATTGAAGATGTGTCTAGAATCTGTACCATTTTTTATGTTACATAAGACAACATAGCAGTAAGGCTCATTGCCTCTTATTTCAAAGAGAAAGCCCTTCAGTGGTATAGAGGGCCAACTCCTGGTACAATACGTAATTACGAACTAGGGGATAAATTGTACAAGCATTTCGAAGACAAAAGTGATCATTCGTCACTTATGGAGCAACTAACTACAATCAAAAGAGCACCCCATAAATTCATCGGTGATTTTAACTATGATTCCAAAATACATGGGATAGAATCCCATCATTAGAAAATCCTTCATCAAACCATGCCTTTTTGTATTTTCTTAAGGCTTTAAATTATGATATTGCAGCTATGATTCAGTCTATGGGAGGAGATAATCTCTCGGGGGCATATGATACTGTCATAAGGGCAAAACATTGATTAATATAGGCAAGAAAATTGTCTCCTAGGCCTCCAATGCACTTATTTCCAGAGGCTTCTACACAACAGCCAACTTTGGAATCATACCAACGACATCCACGAGTCACTTCCTCACACGTGCACTATCTCAACCATATTTAGAGATTAGGGAGTTGCAGGCCTCCCTTGAAGCCTGAATATTGAAAATGATTAGTCCTATACAACAACAGCTGCAGGGGTTTGGAAATGATTTGGTCTCGGTCAAGAGATAGTTGCCGCAAGCTAACAGTAGGCCTTATCAACCCCAAAATCAGAATTATCAGCAACATAGATCAAATTTCCAAGGGCAGAACCAATGGAGTAATGCTAGGCCCTTGAATAGATTGAATCCCTCAGCTACAAGTACCTCAAAGGCACTAGTGCTAGTTCAGAACAATCTTTCTGAGGAGAAAGATTAGTGTACTCCATGCAATCAGCCTCATAAATAGGCCGCTTGTCAAAATGGTGAGTTTTCTCAGGCCCTAGTAGCACAAAATGAACCAACAACATCAGGGCAGAAATAGTTGGTTGATGGCTCTAGTCATCCACAGGGACATACAACTTTTGTGAATTGGCAAGAGGCTGATTTCTATGGAATAAATAAGACAAGTGGGGATAGTTTGGCCAGCAATACAAGATCAAAAAGGAGGGCCATAGACCCTAGTGTCACTTCTATTGCAACAAACCAGGCTTCATCTATGGCATCCATAAAATCTCCAATGCTAAAGACCCCCGATATGGTGGTTGCTTTGAATAAAGAGCAAGATTTGATTCAAAAGGTCATACAAGGGGGGTCACCTAAGGCCCCCTACCATATCAAAATCGGACTTGGTGGCCACCAAGACCTCTACTAAGGTAGTCATCCCCTTTAATATTGTTGAGCAAATGAAGAGGGTCGGCCTCAATGCATCTATGTGGGATGCTCTTGCTATCCCACCTCAAAGAGACCTACTTCAGGAAGCCTCCAATGCATCTATGAATGTTGCAGAGGATACCAACAAAGGCAACATCTCTTCCATTCTTACGAGATTGGTGCATCCGTTAGAAGCAGAAAATCAAAAGAAATATAGTAAGCCTCCGCCCCTTTTATCTATCATTGAGATAAGCTTGTTCATAATTGTATGATAGATAGTGGGGCTAGTAGTTCAGTTATGCCTAAGGGAATAACTAACCGCCTAGGTATCAAATATGAACCTATCACAAGAGGGGTTGTACAACTTGATGGCACATCAATTCAAAGTGTGGGGGTCATTAAAGATTTAAATCCACATCAATTCAAAGTGTGGGGGTCATTAAAGATTTAAATCTAATCTTGTATGCTTTCTCGGGTTGTAGTGTGTTGCAAGACATTTCAGTGATTGATCTCCTTGCTTATTTTTCCATTTGTCTATCTAGGGAATTCACTGCTAAGATAGGTGGATACCTATCTTCTGATTGGTCTCACATGTTGTTTAGGGCAAGGTATGGCACCAAAGTAATCATTAGGGATAAACCTATTACCAATGATCATATAGAGCCCTATACTCCCAGTCCTATTGACATGAATTACACTCTCCATGAGGAGAAAGAGGATATTTCAGTAAGAGAGCTTTCAAATCAGTTGGAAGAGGTCCTTGATTGCCTACTAAACAAATGGCCAAACACATTTCAGTTTGATCCCATTGGTGAGATCAAAGACACAAGGCTAGGTACCTATTGTATCCATGAAAAGAATTCCCCTATCCCCAATCTCTCAAAAGAAGACAATAACATACATGGAGTGTGGTATATGTTCTTTGATGGCTCAAGGAACAAGAATGGTGCAGGGCCAGGTGTGCTCCTTATTTCTCTAAGAGGGGAGAAATATTAGTTTTCTTCTAGACTTCATTTCTATTGCACTAATAATGTAGCCGAGTATGAAGCTTTAATCTTAGGTCTCCAAACAACACAAAAGAGAGGGATCGAATCTTTAAGAGTGCACGAAGATAGTCAGTTGGTCGTAAATCATATTGAAGCTTAATGAACCACAAAGAACAATCTTCTCAAATCCTACAAGCATAGAGCATGGGACCTAATTGAAGGTTTTGAGGCTTTCAAAAAATTTAGTGTGCCTAGAAATCAAAATAAACATGTTGATAGATTAGCAACAATTGGTGCTCAACATGACATTCAATCTCAGGTTGTGGTAGAGAATGAGAAATAGACCAGACTTGTGGTGAGGCCTGCAGTGCCTGATAACCAAGAGAATTGATAGGTTTTTGAATCAGATCAACAAATTGTGAGCCTCCTACAAGATGAGGCAGAGTTCTCGTACAAAAAGAAGAGCATGATGCAAGACCACTATGAACATCAGATTATGCAGCCAAGCTCAAACAAGTTGCCCAAAGTATTGATCACCTTGGAAGGGACCTTCAACGCTAATGATCAAATGAAAGGGAGAGAAATGAACCTAACCGTAAAGAAGGGAGACTTCAAATCAGTCCCTATATCTGATGGAAGAACCCTCAACTTGCGAAAGTTATGCTCCCAAAGTGATCAAGGTACTTTTGTCGATCTTTGTCAAGAAGAATGATATTTTTTCTTTTACATATGAGGATCTAAAAGGGTTTGAACCTAGTTTAGCTCAACATACTATAAAACTCGATCCTAATGTTGTCTGTCAGACAAAAGAAAAGAGCTATAAATCCCAAAATTGAGCCTTTGATGAGAAAAGAGCTACCCAAGCTTATAGAATCTAGCATTCTTTTTCCAATCAAGCATTCTTCTTGGGTAGCCAATCTTGTTCCAGTTAGGAAGAAGAATGGGGAGATTAGATTGTGTGTAAACTTTAGGGACATCAATAAAGCCTCCCTTAAAGATCATTATCCCCTCCCTTCTATGAAACAAATTGTAGCCAAAGTTAGTGGCTCAAAAAGATTTTAATTCTTGGATGGATACTCAGGGTATAATTAGATCCTAGTCCAAGAATCAGACCAATTTAAGACTGCATGGAATACTAAGTGGAACACGTATTCCTATTGTAAAATGCCCTTTGGACTAACAAATGTAGGTGCAACTTTTCAAAGAGCCATAGATATGGCCTTTAATGGAGTATCAATAAAATTTGTGCTTGTATATCTTGATGATATCAATGTATACTCCAAGCATGCGACAAACCATTTTTCTCACCTTGATCAAGTATTCAAAAAATGTAGAGAGTATGGTGTGTCTTTGAACCTCAACAAGTGTGTATTTGCCACTAATTAGGGAAAACTCCTTGGACACATTGTATCCAAGGATGGTTTGGCCATAGACCCAGAGAGAGTGGAAGTCATTGTGTCTCTTCCACTTCCACATCACAAGAAAGGACATCAAAGCTTCCTTGAAAGAATCAACTTTGTCAGAAGGTTCATCCCAAACCTTGTAGCTTTGGTTAAGCCTCTCACAACAATGCTAAAGAAGGATTTTCCCTTGAAATGGACCAAGGAAGGGAAGGAGGGCTTTGAACAAATCAAATAGGCCATTACTTAGGCTCCTACCCTAGTAAATCCAAACTATGAGAAGGATTTCATCCTCTATACATTAGGAGGGGATGTAAGTATATCTGTTATCCTAACGCAGCTAAATTAGGAGGGATTAGAGCAACCCATAGCTTTTTTCAGTGAAGGCCTAAAAGATTATGAACTCAGGTATAGCTATGTGGAAAAGCAGTCCATCATGGTTGTAAGAGCGCTAAAAAAGTTCAAACATATCCTCTCAAACAATATGATTTAGCTCCTAGTTCCACATGTCAGTGTTAAAGATTTCCTTCTCAACAAGGACATAAGTAAGAAGAGGGTTGGATGGATCACTAAGGTCATGGAATATGACCTTGACATCAAGATCACCAGGTTAGTGAGAGGAAGAGGACTCTGTGAGTAGTTCAATTAATCTTTTGAGAAAGATTCAAAGTTATCCCTCTTGCTGTAGGAAGGAGAACAAATTGAAAACCAGGAAAATGTACAAACTGACTGGTTCCAGAATATGATTGCCTTCCTAAAGGATGACAATTATACTCCTCATTTTGATAGAACCAAGAGGAGACATCTTAGGTTGCAGTCCATTCCCTATGTTTTGGTGGATGGGGTTCTATTCAAGAGGGACCTAAATGGTGTTCTTCTAAGGTGCATCCAAGGAGATCATACCAATAGGCTACTAGAGGAGTTTCATAATGGACCCTTAGGCGACCACTTCTCGGCAAGGACCACAAACATGAAAATCATGAGGGCGGGCCATTATTGGCCTTCTCTATTTGGTGACGCTCTGAAGTGGGTCAGGAGGTGCCAGGAGTGTGCCCTCTTTGTAGGAAAACAAAGTCTAGCAACTCTACCCCTTCATCCTATCTCTATTGATCAACCTTTCGCACAATGGGGGCTTGATTTTATTGGTCCCATCAATCCAGTATCAAGTTTAGGCCACAAGTGGATTTTGATCATCACCGATTATTTCACAAGGTGGACAGAGGCAATTTCTTTGAAGGATGCAACTAAAAATTCAGTGATTCAATTCCTTGAGGGGATTACAACCAAATTAGGAGCCCCTTCCACAATAATATTAGACAATGCAAAGGCCTTTGTGGGATTTCAGATCAATCTATGGGTTGTCCAGCATGATGTGTTCCTGAAAACATCATCAAATTACTACCCCCAAGGTAATGGCTTAGGTAAGTCCTCCAACAAAAATCTCATTAGCATCAAGAGGACTCTTCAAGATAATAAGAGGTCAAGACACCTCAAATTGGGATTAACCCTATGGGCTGATAGAATTATTCCCAAAAGAGCTTTAGGCAATTCTCATTTCATGCTAGTATATAGAAGGGAAGCAAGACTTCCCTTATCCCTTGAATTGACATCTCTAGAACTAGCACACTAGTTGGAGCTCTTGGAAAATGATACCTTATTAGTGAGGTACACAGAGGTAACTGAGCTTGAAGAGGTCAGAGAAAAAGTTATGCAGACCTTAAATGTCCATCAAGGACAGGTAAAGAGGTATGTTGACAAGAAAGTCATTTCGAGAGGTCAAAGATTTTGTCCTAAAATGGGACGTTGATAAAGTAAAGGCAGGGATGCACTCAAAATTTGATGCAATATGGAGTGGTCCCTATGTGATTACAAGTTGCAAAAGAGGCTAATTCTTTCAATTTACCCTGGGTAAGTGGTGAAGACCTCCCTATTGTAGTCAATGGCATACATCTTAAACCATGTGCTTAGGAGATTCACGTATCTTTTTGTAAATATTGCGAACATCTATAATTATGTTTTTCTACTTTCCATAAGTGCTTGTACACAAGCTATTCTCTAGAATGGTGAGGTTTTGATCTTTTGATGTGGGGAGGGTTCCCTTTTCTATCCTCCGTTATGACTCTATGGCCAATGGATACTCTTAAGGACACCTAGTCATCCCCTAAGAAGGTTTAGGGCCTCCTCTGAGTCACCACAAATGTTGATAATTTCTCTGTCAAACTTAGAAGATATTAGATCCAAGGATACAGTGTGAAAATACGTCGTGTTATCATACTCTGTAGAGTTAGCTACTTCTTCAATGTTTTGAGAAAATGCATAACAAAAAGGTTATGCAAGGTCATATAACATGAGGGTTATTGACCCGTGTCTTATAGTAACACCAATACCTCATGCAAATAACACGTCGTGTTATTCACCATCCTGTTATTAACATCGTGTGTTATTGGACAACTAGTTTCAATGCAGTCGGCTAAGTGTTTAGCAAGCTCAGGTTCCATACCGTGCGGGATAGTGGGAAGACAAGGAAGTTAGTTCCTTTCTTTCCCCCCCCACGATCATAGGAAAGGACAAATGATTGTTGTGGGATAAGAGAAAACGAGATGTGGGTGGTCATCCTGTTATCCCATAGGGTGAAGCAACATGGCCTCTTTTTGACCTAACCTTCCAAGGTGATAGGATGCATTTTTAGGCTTGTCGAAGACCCTTCTCTCAGTGACATGCCTCATTTTAGAAAGACTCATGTCTTCTTCCAAGGGGCGATGGAGGTGATCTTTTGTCTGGCTGAAAGGCCAGGTCTTGGTGAAAAACCAAGAAGGCTCCTCAATCAAATGACAAGGTAAGATGTGGGTCTAGAGTGCCACGTCAGTCATTGACGACTATCAGATCATCATTTATGGGAAATCTTACAACGATGTTTTAAACTCTCTTTGACCTTGTGAGGAGCTATGTGGCACCATCTCATGGTAGATCCGAAGGTCGAGTTTTAAACTGCCTGTGACCATTGAAGATTTGAATGCTCTGTAGGAGTAGAAGGCGCATAACATGAAAGTTAGTGAAGCAGGACTCAATTTTCGATCATGCCATCAGATCTTTCGATCTGATCTTCTTCCTCTTTGACATTTTTTTTGTAACCTAACCTCCTGGTGAGGTTAGGGGTTTCTAGCTGAGATCAATTTTGAGTTATGCCTAAGCTATAAAGGCAAATTTTGTAACCCTTTCAGGGATCTTCTCCTCTTTTCTTTTACATAATTCTTCATGTCTCTCTCCACTTTTAAAAAAATTGCCTTGCACTTTCATTTATAAAATTATCTTTCTTGTCTGTATTTGGTTCTTACAATTTGTGTAGCTTGCTTGCCCTGTTGTCTAGCTGAGATCAATTTTCAGTTATGCCTGAGCTATAAAGAAAAGAAAATGGGTAATTTGTTTTTAATGTTTTGTGTAGCCATAGGCAGGGAGATCATCATTTCAATATGGGTGCAAACCCCTTTTCTTTTCTTTCAGTATCCCTTCCTTCTATCCCATTTCCCTGTCAGACCAACAGATTAGGATTTTATCTGTGTTGGGTTGGTCCAACACTTTACATCAGATTGAAGAGGAAGTTGACCTTCTCCAGAGACTCATCCTCATAGCACAAGTCCCACACTTTGAGGTTGTTTCCATGTTGCATAAGGTTGATGACCAAGATTGCTCATCAAGTGGGTGAACTTTTGTGACAATGGTGATTTGTTATAATAGTATAACATTTCTAACTGTAAAGGAAATCTACATAAGGCAATAGCCAAGCAACTATGCCCTAAAACAAATCACCTAAACATAATAATAATACACATGAGCCAGATCATTACGAATGGTTATATTTAATGTTTATGGAATGTAAATTTCATATTCTAATTCAACCATTGTCTTTCTACTTCGTACTTGAAACTTTTAATGTTGACTTCTTCAAAACTTATAGGGTTGAAGGTCTTCAAGATATTCTTCCCCAATTCATTTCCAGTGATCCATCTTCCTCTTCATCATCGCCGCCTAAAAACCAGTCCCTTAAAGAATAGCCCACTGCTAAAAAGAAAAGATGCATTGACCGTAAAAAAAAACCCCTTCAATCCGGTGCATATTTTTTTTTAAAGAATTGGACGTGAAGCTCTAATTACAAAAAACCCCTTCAATCCGGTGCATTTTTTTTTTTTAAGAATTGACGTGAGGCTCTAATTACTGTCACTACTGAGTCTTCCATTGATTAACTCCACTTTGCTACAAGATCTCTTCTGGTTTCTTTTGCAAAAGTAACACACATGGTTCCCATGCAAAAGTTCCAAGCATATCAAAACAGAATATCCTAAAAGAGGATTATGTCCTCTATTAGTGAAGAGGTAGTATATATTTTAAGCACCACTCCCTATGAACAGTTTTGAATAATCTCTCCTTGACACACTTAATGCCCTCCTCCTCTTAATATCTCTATAAATTTCTTTTTCTCTCATTCTTGTTGCATTAACTTTAGTTTAAGCTTTAAAAAAATTATGACTTGAATAAGTCAAACTCTTTATTCAAATGTTTCCTTAGTTTTTAATATATTAAAAGTTCCTATGTGCTTTATAAAACATGTATCCCTTACCCCTTATTCTTTAAAAAATAACATTACTTTTCCATTTCTTTTTAAATACTTCACATTTCATATTTAATACCATTATATGGTATAAAGATTTGATTTTTAGTTTAATTAAATTATTTTTCTCAAATTCCTTTTAAGTCTCTTTGTAAATGTTTTCTTTTGCTTTAAGAGGAAATTGGGAGTTAAAGAAGGGTAAGAATTAATAAAATATGAATTTAAGGTAAACTTATAAATTATATATATATATATATCAAATCTAAAATGAATTAATTAAAATATTTAAAATCATACGCATCCAATTTAATAATAAGAGATGTAACATATTTTTAATTATTAATAGTTATAAGATAATTGGAGTTGTGACAAAGACATTATAACATATCATTCCAAGATGAATTCAATGATTTGCATGTGCTAACTCATCTTCCAAAGTCACCATCAAACATTTAACGTGTAGATAGACAATAGAACTCATCAAATTGTTAGCTAAAAGACATCTTCTTATGCATATTATGCCACCTAGAAATCCACAACCCATGGTGAGACCCATAACAATACTCTAACTAACTCATTATCCAATATCTGGACCAAAGAAGATGATCCCATCAAGATAGCCCAATCAGACTCATCAAACTATAACAAAACTGAATATCCCAAACACAATCAACATAGCTCTCTTTTGGAACAACAAATCCACCAAAGAAGCACGCGCTGATAATACTTTACAAGCCATAAGATCACATCAACTAAACCACAACACAAACTGCAACATATTCAAAGGCCACTGAAGACTTTTTGGACTAGTCTAATAGACACTCATTCTGCCAAAAAACAAAAACAACCAACTTCTATAAGCTAGAATCAAAATACCACAACCAAGACCAAAATATCAAACTCAATTTGCAACCCAAAACACAACTGCAACAATTTGGAGAATATCTGGACTATAATCCATCCAAACAACCATACAAACTCATATTTCCAACAAGGGTGGAATGCTCTTTTGAGCGTGTCTCCAATAGATCCACTCCCTCTTCACCTTCCTCCACCTCCAAAACAATAATATTTTGTGAGTCAACAAAGTAAGGTGGACATAGAAGAAACTTCAGTTGAAAAATAAAAATATTGATGTGTGATCTATGAAGATTTAATTGTCTTAAAACAAACCTTGACATCGTAATACTATGTAGAGATACGAGCTTATTTTGTGCAATGAATAATTGTAATCATAAATAAGAATAGTTATAATTAGAATGAAGTTCTTAATTTTAATTCTCGTTTGAAAAAAAATAATTCTTGTCATAGGCATTGAGGAGGCTTGCATAGAATAGAGAAGCAACACGAAAAAGTAGAATGAGGAACTTTATAACAACAATTTAACAAAAACAATTTTTTTTTACAACACTAGTATGATCGCATCTCCAGAACCATGCATATTAATATCAATGATTAAATTACTTTGTAAAGTGTAATAGTGGTTAAAGATTTTAATGATCCCAAATATTACATAGTGAGTATGAAATATGAAAAAAAGACATGTTATAAACTTCAAGTGAATCTTAATATGTGTTCACATTCCAATTTCTTCTTAATCACAACACCATAATAATATCAATAAAAGAAGTAACTATTACCATCCAATGCTAATTATATATATATATATATATTATAATTTTGATTTTATAATATATATATATATATATATATATATATATATATAAATTATAATTTTGATTTTAACATATACCAAATTGCAACTGTACTATTTCCCAAAATTAAATACAACAATGTAATGTATTACTTCAAACAAGAATGTAGGAAATAAAAAAGTGCATTGATTTCATTCATTCAGTTGAAGAAAATAATTAATAAATAAGCATCACAAATATATTATTCCATTATAATGTCATAAAATACTTATCTTTATTTTAATATGCAAAATTGTCCCAACAAAATGCGTGGAGTAGATCCCTGATTTAGCCTCTTTTGTTTGTGGGCAATCAAGGAGGAATAAACCTACTTTGCCACTCTACACAAGTGTCAAGGTTCCATTAGGAGCAATGCTCAACAAAAGTGCCACTACCCAAGCCCTGGCCAACATAATCCCAAGTGCACACTCTGTGCCCGGGGTTAGACACACTTTTCATGTGCCCCCTTCTCCAATGCCCATAACCTACAAACCAGAGATCTCAATCGTGCAACCTCTCCCAATATTTCCTTTTTTCTCCATGTCTATGTTAAGTATCTCATGAGTTCTTTATATAATATTTTAAGGGGTGGTTTCCAAACCATCACACCCTTTCACAAGAGTTTTCTTTAATAAATATTTAACAAATGATTAGTCCTATCCATTTTTAAAAGGTTTTTATAATGTTTCTTTATTATTCTCTCTCTTAATCTTATGATCATAATATTTTTTACTTTTATCTCTCTTTTTAATTCTAAAGAGATATTTCATAACTTTATTCTCTTGGGAAAAAAGTCACATGACACTATTAGACAACTTCATCTCTTCCTCCTTGAATAAAATGGTTTGTGGTCCCCTCCCTAGCATATCCCATTTGTGAATGAATTAGGCCTACATCTAGTTATTTTGGCAACAGTAGATTGTAGTTGATTGACTTGAAGTCCATAGCCAATATCAACCATTACCCTGCACCATTGGACAACTTCAGCTCTTCCTCCTTGGATAAAATGGTTCGTGGTCCCCTCCTCTTCATGGTGGTAACTCCTAGTAGCCATGACCTCAAACTATTAGGCAGGATACCCAACTTTATTGTTGTAGTCCTAATTGACATGTTGTTGTCTTTGATATTAGTAATTGCACTTTGCATGTCAACAATCGACTGTTGTCTAATGGGTAGGTGAGGGCCCCAAATGCACATTGTGTGATCCAGCAATGCTAACAAGTGGTTCGGCATGAATTGTATTGGTTATTTCTTTTCCACAATCAATAACAATTCCTTCTTGACTGGGGATTATTGTCACTACTGAAGTGTACCCCACAAGTGAAACTAATTGTGTGCCTTATAATTGATCCATCTCAATTTTTACCTCATGCCATGATTTTCAGTTAACCTGTACCTACAATATCACTAATATTACTTGTAATTGAAGCATAAATATATTTGTCAATAACAAAAACATAAACATGCATGTTCCAAAAGGCTTAACTCTAGAATGTAACATACAAAGTGTGTCACGAATATATACAAACAAATTCATATAACCCTCGAAAATTTCATGCTTGTTTAAATTGAAAAGTGCATGCTCTTTGCTTTAATTTTTTTATATGTATATGCATATATATGTATGTTTGTATAATGTGTGTGTTTGTGTGTGTGTATACATGTGTGTATGTGTGAAACCTGGTGACATATATATACAAAGAAAGTTTAATATAAAAGGGGGTTTGAGGAAAAACCCACATAATAGATGATTTATTTGATAGTTTGTGTAATTATCTCACATTATAAAGCCATATAATTTCAACAACTATGAAACACTATATAGTACATATATTTGGAATTAGTAGGGTTATTAAAAAAACCTATACCTAAATAAAATTGTAATTACTTCACAATCACTGAAATTATTTCATAGTATAATGAAAACCTACATGGCATTTATACAATGATATGAAATTGACTAGATAAGTAGAGAAAAATAAATTAACTCATATCATTGTCTGCAAAATGTAAGAAGAAATGATAGGGTGAGGTTTCCTGAAACCTGGAGAGCAAGAATGATGTGTAATCCTAAAACTGGTAAAAAAATTGGGACAAAAATCTTATACTCGTAAAATTTCATGATAATGAACGAGAGATACAAAATAAAACTACACAATATTCTATTTATTTCATAAGATATGTAATGATTTCATAGTATAAAGTGAAAGAAATCATTTCAATGAAACCGTTGGTGCCATACAAATAAATGTTGAAAAAAAGACAACAAACTACAACGAGGAATGACATCAAACCATTTGTTGTTGTCAACAAAATGGATAAGCAGTTGTACACATATTTTTATACGTATACATTGATAAATATATGTATTTCTACATATGAATATCTATATGTGTGCATGTATATACATATGCATATACACACATACACACATATCATAGACATACATATAGTTCTAAAGGAGTATATGTAGTTGGAAAGCATAACAACATTATGATATGGATAATGTTGTTGTTTCTAAATTTGGACCTTGACAGTTATAACAACTGACTAAAACGGTATATTTTACATGTCTCTAAATATTTTATACATTGTGTATATAAATATTAATGGTATTTTGATTTATGGAAAACAAAAATTTAATTGTTAATCTATGTAGCCCATTTCCATTTACATATGAGATGGCATTGAAGTTAGGGTGTACCAACTTGAATAAGTGTCCTTCAATCAGGAATGTGTAGAGGTCATCTTCTTAATCTATGAATTTTGCAGAGGATATTTAGTGAAAACAAAGGAGAATCTGTAATGAAAATGAAACTGAGAATTCCCTCTTATAAAATCATTTGAATGTGAAAAATAAATGCATTGATTTGTGGTTGTTGATTTCAAAATTTGAATATATATATATATATATATATATATATATATATATATATATATATATATATATATATATATATATATATATATATATATATATATATATATATATATATATATATATATGAGTGAGAGAGAGAGTCCATCATTTCATTTGCAGTTTCTATTTATGTCTAATTTCTAGGGTGGCTTGAATGAATTCGGTTTTATATTTGTTTTTTTTTTGTGTTTATTAGGGAGCCTTATACCATTTTTTATATGTGCAAGTACCAATAGAAGATAAAGTTAATGCATGGAGTTAATGGAGTTTTTGTGGGAGAATGTGCAATTGATAGCCCATAAAATTGATAGAGGTTTGATATTATGATATATTGGGCACCATTATTTGAGCATGTGTATATGTAAATGCAATATATTTTAAGTTTTGGGCCGCTTGCATAAGGTGGTAATTGTAAACATTAAAGTCTTTTAAAAAATGTAAAAGTGAGTAATTTTGTGCAATTTGTCTTGTATTGGAAATGTATATGTACCAATAGTTGTTTACTTTCATTGATCAAATACATGTTCACTTGTCAATATGTATTGATGTAGGATGAAAAAATTTATTGGACCTTTTAAAAAAATTTCATGACTAAAATGCAAAAGTTTTTTGGGGGGGTCAGTTGTGCATGGAGTGAATGGTAATTGGAACATGGGCAATAACTGGTGCTCTTCCTCTAGTTGAACATTAAATCTTTTTTAGCAATTCTTCACATGTCATGAAAAAATACAAGGTATTTATTGTTCTCACCTTTTATATTTGTGATGAGACAAACTATTACTATGAAATGCTCCAATGCATATGCATTTCTACTCCCTTCAGTTGTATAATAAGAATAATATTTTTTCACTATGACAACAATATTTGTTTAAATGAGAACCTTATAGGCCTCGTGAATAGTTATGATATTTTATTTGAAACAAAATATTAATTTCACTTATTAATGAATGTATTTCTATTTTTTATATATAACATTAATATATTCTCATGTGTTCAACTATAGATTCATTTTGACCAATATTTAATTATTTTTGAATTTACATGTGCATTGATTATTTACAATATATCTATGCATAAATAAATAACAAAATTGAATATTATTATCACAAATAATACCACAGCAATTAAACACATGCAACATACTAACTAATTGAAGCATTCCTTATAGAATTTTTTGAAATGGCTAACGACTTCGGCTCCCACGCATGCAACTTCAGCTCTAACGACTCCTACTCCTACACATACGGCCTTTGTGTCTGGTCTTGGGGCATTCTCTAACATGCAGGGCTCTGATTGGGTCTTCGTCTGTTGCTCTGGGTGTGGATTCTGCTGGGTTGTGCCCCCCACACCCACTTGATGGCGCTAACGACTTTCACACCGTTGTTCCTCCTCCTTCTGCGCAGTGTTCTGCAGGCGGTGGAGGCCCTTCTATCCACGTGGATGAGAATGTCTTGTCTACACCCACGCCCTCTACGCTAGGTGATTGTGCTGGTTCTCCCACGACGGGTGTCTCTGCTCTGGGTTTGGGGGTGGATGCCCTTGTTGCTGGTAATCCCCGGGTTAATGGGAACTCTCCTCGGACTGGTGATGTTGCTGATGGCAACGTCTATCCAGCACTCATATTGTACTATTAACTATTTTTAATAATTAATTGATAAATAAACACTGGTTAAAATTTAATTATTAATTAATTAAAAAATATGGTCAATGGTACAATATGGGTGCTGCATAGACAGAGGTGTTGCGGATAACCTTCCTACGGGTGAAGCGTAGCTTTATTTGTGTGGCTAGATCTGTTGCCCAGTGTTTCAAGGGGTTCATCCTCTTCCCTGTGCCAAGTCCTGTGGTGGTTTGTGGATAGAATGTTTTGGACAATATTGAGTTCTACAAACATTGTGCTCTGGTGTGCAGATTTTCTGGCCTTTGGCCTTCTTTACCTAATCTTCACTACTGGGTGAGTAACTCATGGAAACCTTTGGTTGCTCATAATATTGAGTTCTTTCCCTGTGCTAAAAGCTTTTTCATTGCTTCCTTCACTTCTTCATCTGATTGTGACCTAATCATGGGAAAAATTTGGGCTCATGGAGTTCACTCCCTCTTTGTTAAGCCCTCGACAACTTCTTTCAGTCCCCTTATTGAACCACTAAATGTGCATCCATTTTGGGTTCGTCTCCTGAATCTTCCTCTTCATTTTTGGGAGCACTCTTTTTACAAGGCCATCAACAACTCTTTTGGTTGTTTCTTGATGGTGGATGATATCACGTCTTCCATGGGTCAGTCAACCTTTGCTCGCATCTTGGTGGACATTTACATCTCCTCGCCCCTCCCTAGGGATGTGGTCCTTATGGTTGGGGATAGGCCTTGATCTCAACTGTTGGATTTTGAGGGCCTCCCATTTCGTTGTAGGAAATGCTTTGTTAGGAGTCACTTGGCGTCGGATTGCTCGCTCCCACGTCACAAGAGTGTGGCTACTTGGTGGAAGGACGCCACTTTGGATCACCTAACTGTCCATGCTCCTGACTCGAATGACGAGCTGCTCGCTACCAATTTAATGATGATGTCGATGTTGTTGTTACTCCTGATTTGCAGCTTGGTTCCACTCCTTTCAAACGTGCTCTCGATACCGCTACTTCTACCATCTCTACTCTTGATATTTCTACCATCTCTACTCCTGATGTTGTTCCTCTACAATAGCCTATCGCGGTTTCATCGCAACCTGATGTGGTTCTACAACAACTCTGTCGTTGCTCCTGATGAAAACCTTGCGGAGTCACTCCCACTTGATCTCTCTTTTTATGGTCTTAATGATTGTATCACCTCGACTGTGGTTCGTCGTAGGCAGAAGGGGAGGTCCTCCCCCCTTGCTCAATCCCCTCCCTATCAAGGTGTGGGAGTCTCTAGCCCTCCTTGAGTTGGGTTGGGTTAGTTTTTTCGTCTGATAGGCTTGTGTGTTTTCCTATCTAACGTAGTAGTTAATGACGAGCTTGCTCCCATGAATTTTGTGTTTTTGGTTTGTGTATAGTCAAGGACTATGTAAAGGGTCGACGCCCTAGTTATCACTACTTTTTAATAAAAAACATACTAACTAACCTTGAAAGAAATTCTAAGGTAATATGATACAACTTGCATAAAAGAAATGCCATCTATTGCAAGAACAATTATTTTTGAAAGCATTCCAACTTTTCCAATTTATTAACCGACAAGAAAGAATAATGCATTAACAAAAAAATATCGTGAAACAAGAAACTTATTATTTTTCTCTAACATAAACAATATACAATAATTCAGCAAGAAAGGTTTAGAGTTTATAAAAGTTTGCTTTCCAATCCGGAATTCTTTACAAGTCTTGGCTTATTTTGCATGAGGGAGAGCATCATCAAGGTGATTTTTCTCTAACCACATACCTAGCAGTCCCCCACACACCTTTCTTACGAAAGTGACCCTACCCTTCACGAGGGTGTAGCACGGGACTAGGTCTAATTGTTAGTTGAGTCTGGTGTTTAGAAACCTACATGACTCTAGTTGGTCACACATTATGGGTTCCTCCTAACTAGCATGACCCTCTGACTAGATAGTGTATATGGTTCAAGTGAACTGACAGGCACATGCAAAACCCAGCACCACCTTGGCCAAAGGTTTTGTATAATATCCCACTTGACTTTTTACTTATGACATCGAAGTTTCTAGTTGACTTGATATGGTGGACTTAACCACTACAAGATGCTAACACTACATTTTGTTTCAGCCCTAGGTAGGCAATAGGTTAAAACAAGAACCATTCAAATAAAGCTAATTTAATTCTCAATACACAATCAAGTTCTATCTTGCTAGCTTCAAAAGAGTTATAATTGTAGGGTTGCCATGGTCTCAAGCCTCTCCACTAGTTAGGAATACTTCCTAAAACCTGCTAGAATGAGACTATACCCTGGTATGCATAGGGTTGTTCAAGCATTACCACTCTCAACATGAATCATATCATACAAACTCTATACCTAGTATGCTTGTATGAAGGTGCTTCTTGGCACATTACATGTGCACATGTATGTGCTTCCTTTGCACAATACATGCATACATGCAAGTACTTTCTCTAGACCACTAATAAATAACATGCTCAATTCTTTTCTCAACCCTGCACATAATAAGAGTAGAGGATTTCCATTCTTGTCACTAGGTTCAGTCAATCAAGAAACAATTCTTTATTGGGTTACTCATTCACTGATTCCAATACTACTATTTTAAATCTTCAAACATTTTATTTTTTTGCTTAGATGACCTCTCCCTAATCCAGGCTTTCCATTGTTAATAGATGTGTTAAAATTTTCACAGAAGTTCAAAATAAGCCTATTATGCCTTCATGTCAATTGAAGGTTTCATAATATTGCCCATCCTTATAGCTAGAGGTAAGAACAAAGAACTTTTACTTTCAAGCTCTTGGAGATAGTAACTAGTCAATTCCCAATTATGCAGAAGTTTATACTTTTGACTCACTTAAACAACTTCTATGTTTTATTTTCTTGAGTCTAAGAACATTTTATATTTCTGAAAAATTATAATGACTAATATAAATTCAGAATACAATGGATAATGTTTGTCATTTTCTTGGTTTGATATTATTGTCGACAAATGTAGACTTTAACCAAAAAATACAATGTTTCCTTACAGTTATCACAAAACTTTTCTTAAGCACATTACATTTTCAGATTGTTTCAATAGATTCCTTTGAGAATGAAGTGTATATAGCTGAAAATGATTGCACAATAAGTTCAAAATAAGCAAATATTAATTGGAATGTTTCATGCCTGGAGTTTATGAAGGTTGGGGAAGCAAATGAGTAGTTCCCCCTTGGCTAAGCACCGCGAGCTCACTGGAGCTAAGGCTAATCTTTTCCAGAAATTTTGTTCTTCATCATCTTCTTCTTTATCATCATCATCATTCCCTCTCAAGAATTACTTCGTCAATATATATGGTCGGACTTCATGTTGTCTTTTAATTTGATATATCCAGAATTACTTATGACAAATGCTCGATTTCCATTTGAGTTTAATTTCATTTGCATTCAAAAGCATCATGGAGTCGATCACCATGACTTGCCTGCAATGGTGGGAGCAGTTCTTAATTATGTCGATAATTAAAAATATGTTTTGCTTTATTTCCATGGTGAGCACAAGTTATCTTGGAAATATTAAGTTGATATATAATTAAGTTATTAAGGGAGCTTATATGCTTTTATATATATATATATATATATATATATATAAAAGATTATAAACATCATGGAGATGATTCTAAAAAGATCAATTGGACTATGCAAAGTCTTGACGCTCTAACAACATAACATTGACTCTATCCAAAGCGACTCTAGGATAACAATGATAAATCCTAATTAGAAACATCATGGAGACGATTCTAAAAAGACCAATTCGGCTATGCAAAGTCTTGACACCCTAACAACATAACATTGACTCTACCCAAAGCGACTCTAGGGTAACAATGATAAATCCTAATTAGTTTACTTATCTCAAAAGTCATGACATGGCATTAATGACAACTTTGATCTTTTCACAACCTTGTACCCCTCTCCCTGATGATGCTTTCCCTCCCTCCTTGAAAAGTGATTAGACACATGAAGGTAGTTAAACAAAACCTTAATACCATATAATATCTTCATAACAAGACATTAGTTTACTTAACATCTCAAATCAAAATTCAATTTATTCCATAAAATTCATCAAACAATATTTATATTAAGCTTCACATTTAATCATCACATCTCTACTATGCAACAAAACAAAAATGTAGGTAATTTATGATCATAAGGTAAGATTTATTCAAGCTCGTTGTCATGCGATTGTTTTCAAGTCTAACAATTGTGTAGAATTCTTTGCTTTGTCATTTGGTTTGGATATGGCTATATCTTTGGGAATTAAGGACTTGATAATTGAGGGTGATTCTATGGTTATTATTCAAAGTGTCATGAAAAAGAAGTCGAATTGTTGGCAATTACAATATATACTTGATCATATTTTGCAAAAACTAAATTTTTTTATTCCTTCTTGATTTCCCACTGTTATAGGGAAGTGAATAAGATTGCAGATTTCTTGGCTAACTTAGCCATTGATAGTGATGCTAATATGTGGGAGGTAAGTGTGGATGAGATCCCTTCCTCGGTTTTGGAATATTTGAAGTAAAGAAGGGCATAGTTGTAGTCTTCATCAACCTCCTTATTTGGTGTGGCTTTTCTTTGGTGTGGGTTCTGCTATGCTTGATCACAATGTTTATTTTGACAAGTTCTCTAATTATAGTTTCCTTTCTGCTATGTGGTATCATTCTAACCAGTGGTTTGGAGAATTGTGTTTCATAGACGGGTGGATCAGACTGGTGTTTTTTGGCTGCAATGGATATGCATCCTTCGGTGATCATACTTTAATCTTCCTTCTATATGCTTTTGTTAGCGGCTTCCTTTATATCTAATGCGGCTTATGTAATTGGGATGGATTTTTTGATGAACTATGCCAATAGGCATTTGGTATTGGGTAGAATAGACTTGTGTTACTTAAGCAATACTAAAGGGTTTTCTTACTGATTCTTTCCCTTAAGTACTTTTTGAACTAGACACTGTAAAAAACTTTTAAATATTAATATAGTTGAGTGATTCTATCCACTTTTATCACAAAAAAATAAAAATAAAATGTGATCACCACAAATATTGCCCATTTCCCCTATATATGATTTTTTTCCATTTTCTTTTTAAACAAGTCCATAAAAAACCGGACCAACTTATTAAACCGATGGAGAGTGATTTTTATAGAGCATCTGTCATGTTATCAAAACCGATCTTGGTGAGCCGAGTGATCATTTCAGAATATGTTTTAAGTGTTAATATTTTTATCCATGGAAGCTTGCTTTTGATCTGCATCTGAACTTACGTCCCTCTTGGTTAGATTAATGTCTCTCAAAATGAGATAACAGAGAAACTTTTGCCTTAACCGTGGATTTTATTTGAGCAATACATTTGGCTTTATTCTAAGAATGCAGAGCATTTTATAGGGTAAGTTCTAGACTGAATTGTTTTTTTCTCAATATCTTGTATGTTTGGTTTTAAAATTGACAAAACTGGGTGCAATTGTCGTTGTCCATTCCACACATTTACTGGGATAAAAGGCTGGGAAGTACCATGTTTCTGAGTTTCTTTTAACTAACTTTTATTTGCGTTCCACTGCCTTCTCAGATTAGCAATTTCCTTAGCTCGCTCTTCCATAGATTCATTTACACATTCACAGATCCAGCCACCCTGCGTTCTTTACACTTGTTATTCATTTAAGAAGTCTTCCGCAATTGTAGTAATCACAAGTCGTGTAACCTAAATACATTCTTGGGTTATAATCCCTTTCCATTTCTTGCCTTTATACTTTATTTCCATCTTAAGGTTACCCACTACTATCCCTTTCCATTTCTTGGGTGATATCTGCATCTAAAATCGGTAAGAACAAGTGGTTGATAACTCGGATAAAGGAACAAATGAAGGTCAGATGTCATGAACTTTAGACGCTCCGGATTAGGGGGTCTTTAACCCTCGAATGCAGTGGTTCACTATATCTCTGGAGAACTCAGGCAAATAATATTTAGGTTCTGAGGCAACAGTACTAAGGGTGCCATTGCAGTGTTTATAACAAAGTACACTTCCAGAAACACCGGAATTGGTAGATTAGATTGGGTAGTCTGACGCCTCGTGTCCTTGGCTGGTTGAGCTTTCAAATAGTTCTTGATTCGTCCATGTGGTTTCCAGGGTCTAAAGTTCATCTTAAGAAACGCCATATGCGATAATATCCTGGGTCATAGCTTGCAAAGAGAGAAACTTGTGACATTCATGATTACCCAAAATTAAGGGCAATTTAAAAATGACCCCAAAGATTTAGCCCTTGAAAGGCTATGTTTCTTCACGTTGTTCAAGAGCGTCTTCAGTTTCTTTCCACAAACCATGCTCTTTGGTCTGAGAGATAGCCTCTTCATCAGTGTGTACATTTACATGCGTTCATCCATCTCCTCATGAACGTGTTCGTAAACCAAGCTTGGCTGATTAAGCATTCAAATAGCTCTTAAATCTGCCACGTGGTTTACAGGGTCCGAAGTCCAGAAAACGGATATACAATGATATCCTAGGCCTTAGCTTGCACTGCAAGAAACTCGTGAAATTCAGGACTACTCAAAATTAAGGGTAATTCAGGGTATACCCACAAAGATTTGGCCCTCTTGTTTATCCCGTGTACATATTGACAACACATTTTCACTATGGTTAACTTTATGGTACATAAAACGGAAGCTGAAGCTGGCTTTAGACAAAACTCCTCCAATATGAATCAGAGTCAAAGACTCCCATAGAGACCAGCTAATTATTTTGATATCCTCTGTCAAGGATGCAAAAAAATGAGGCATTTTGATCGAATGCATTGCTCTGTAAACCAATGGAAGAAGTAATTACAGATCCACCATTGGTCCTACTACTTACGACCATACAAAAGTTTCCAAAAACTACATGCATTGGTTAATCTACCTCTGGAGGTCATCTGGGAATGAATCCATAGTCAAATGGTGACCTGCTACGTAGTGTTTCGATGAGATGTGAACACATAGAAACTACCTCCTTAACCTCATCAAATTGCTTTTCCATATTGAAAGAAACAATATCTCCCAATTGGGAATTTCTTCATCAGTGACTATCATGTCCAGCAATGAAACCCATACAACGTTGACATTTTGTATGTTTGAAGCACCACTAGATTTTAGCACTCAAAAACCGCTCAAGGTTTGGAAAATATCCTTCAGGTTTGGTTGGAACTTGTAACCATGGTTAAGATCTTGCTAAAGTAATAGATTCACCAAGTACGAGAGACTCATCGAGATAACAGAGTTAAGTCTTATCTACCCAAGTCCAGAAAATAAGAATATTTTGTGGGTTACGCTGCAGTTCTCTGATGCAGGGGCATCTTTGGTTCTTTAGCGGTCTCCAACACCCAATAAGAATAACATTTTTATTTCTAATCTTTTTGTTTTTACTTAACCTGCAAGGATTAGGCGATCCTCAATTGGAACCCCTTCCTTGACCGCATCAGTTTGATATGAGAGCGGGTTACAGCTCTGGGAAATGGAAGAAAGTGAAAGAGAGAAGCTAGTGAAGGTGGGAAAAGAAGAAACTACAGCAGTAAACCAACAAGTGAAGGATGACAGTTTGTTCCTGACCATTGTGAATGGGTAGGGTACAGAGAAAGGGAGAAGAAAGATAAGTCTTTTCTCCACCAGTGAATGGTGGGTAGCCGAAAGACTGAACAACCCCTAGCTGGGGAGTTTGTTGGGGTCAAATTCAATATTGACGATTTCAAAGCTTGGGCTCTGAGAACATGGAGGTTTTGTGGCCAAATTGTTATGCCGACCTAGCCTTAGGGTTTCTTCTCGATTACTTTTTCAGCTCCTCCAAGCGATTGCAACCACATTCTCACAGTTTGGCCATGCTTCCTCGAATATGTGGGGTTATGACTCCAATGATGGTTTCTAGGTTTCGATTCGAGGATGGATTTTGTTAAATAGGTTTTGGTTTGGCTTAGATTTCCAGGTTTTGATTCGAGGATGGATTTCGTTAAGTTTTGGTTTGGCTTAGACTTCTAAGTTTGCCTCTAGAATATTAGGATGAGAAGTGTTTGTAGGCATTAATAACTCGATTGAACAATTCACAACTATTAATTTGATTAAAAAATCAAGAAAGCACCTATTATCTGCACAATTTTGTATCAATCTGGACATTTGTGAGAAGCTTCCTTCTATTACTTTGTCTTTCAAAATAGTAAGAAGCTTCCTTCTATTACTTTGTCTTCCAAAATAGGAACAGGAGTGCAATAGTGTACTCATATAGATTCATTTGATGATGTTAAAATTGCTTCAAAATAGGTCATGCGCTATCTATTGTATAAATGATAAATGGAAACATAATACTCTAGGAGAGGTCCAGTCCATTCTATGCTTCCCCAACCACAATGTGGTACTTTTGCTGAGTGCAATGTTGAACAGGTTCCCCCTTTGATAGTTTCCACTCCATTTGATGGTGTTGGTCTCTTCAGATGACAGGCCTCAGCCCAAAGCGCTTGATCAGGTGAAATCTCACAAAGAGTTTATCGTGGGCTGTACTGGTTTGGAAAGCTTTTCGGGACTCAAAAGTTCCTTTTCTCTTGCCATTTGATTCCTTTGGATCTGTGCTTGACTTCTAATAGTGGGATTTCTGTCAAGCAGGATTCTGGAAAAGCTTTAGAAAGGGATGGTGTTTATGATCTTAACTCATTGAATAGTTTGATTTCTTCCACCAGGAGTTAGTCGATCTTTTGTGTGTTCAAGCGGCTGCCCAGATTGGCTTATGCTTTTGCTTTTTGGGTACTGCTTCATTGATGTTTGTCTCTTCTTCTTGTTTAGTTGTTGACTGTGCTGTTTGGAGATTCCATCTGTTTAAAAGGGTTCGGGCTCTTTAAAAATCCTATCATTAGTTGAATTATTTTTTTAACAGTTAATGTCAAAACTTGTAGATGCATGACTTGTGGGAGAAATCTCTTAAGTTAGGAAATTCAGAACTTTTTTCAAAAACAGATTGAATTTATCTTGTACCAGATTTATTTTTATCTCATTGACTTCATCCATAGAAATAGATTTTGAAACCCCCTCCATAAGACCACTCTTAAAAACTGTTTATACTTGTACTCTGTAACTTCATGTATTTTTTATATTAGAAAACTGTGAGACTTCATCCATAGAAATCGATTTTGAAACCCCCTCCATAAGACCACTCTTAAAAACTGTTTATACTCGTACTCTGTAACTTGATGTATTTTTTATATTAGCAAACTTACTTAGGCTGTAAGGGTTAGGTGGTCCTTTTAATTGGAACCCCTTGAATTAATCAAGTTCTTGGAAAAAAAAAAACTCGCCAAACAATTAATTCAAATCACAATAAATTATATTCACATATTTAAAAAAAAAACAAATAGAGATAAACTCAGTCAAATTTTTTAGGCCACCAAGAATTAGCAAAAAATTTCACATGGCAGTGCGATTTTTTATATGCATGGCGAAAATAATATACCCATTAACTCTGGTTGAACATTGAGTTATTTACAAAATGACTTCTTACTTGTAATCCTCTCTAGATCATCTTCACAAAGACTGGTCCCAAACGTTTAATCAATTTCTTATCCACCCTGATAACAGATCACAAAGAGTGCCAACTGGACGAGAAAGAGTAGTCCAAACGTGGATCAAATTCCAATCTCTGGGCAAAGCTGAAATGGGAAAGCATGAGGTCTGTTTCAAAAAAGAAAATGCAAACTAATATACATATGGAACTAGGGCTTTTCTGGACTTAGGATAATCCCGAGGAAATTTCTTCAGATACCAAGCATGATTAGAGACAGCTCTGGGACCCAGATTAGATGCAGTGTAAACAAAGAAAGCAAGACCAGGCCATGACCATGTCATGATTGCCCACCCCATCCATTCTACAATTTCCCCAAGATAATTAGGGCAACTTACATATTCATAGATCCCTCCTCTGGGTATCTGGTAGCTCCCATCCCCTCCTTCCTTACTCTTCCTCAAAGAGAACAAAACAGAGTCAGCCCAGATGTTAATATACATTCCAATGAGAAAGACGCCTAGCCCTAAGATAAAGGCTGGGCTCCAAAGCCAGGCGGTGGTATAGACCCCAAAATGAGAGACCCAGCGGACTTGCAGGAAGGTGTTGTAGCAGTTGAAGAATAAAGCAGCGGCTACGATGGTTAAAGGAATGGGCTTTGCAGGGGAGGGGACGCGGAACAGAGGGTATATAAGGGTCCTCTGGATGTAGTGCAAGAGGAAAGGCACGAGAAGCAGCAGGGATGTTGGATTTGCAGAACGGCCGAGGGGGAAGAGAAGGGCGCTCAGCCAAAGGGTGGGGGACTCCATGAGGCACCACCCTAAACGCCCACCTATGCTGGGTCCCCACCCGGAGCGCGAGTGGCGGCCATAGGGCGCTGTTATCAACGCTGTGGAAACTACTGTGAGCGCTGCCAATGCAAACATGCCCTTCAAAGCTTTGTCGTAGACCATCCTCTCAGCCTCCATTGTTGCCATGACTGCTGCTGCTGCACCACAATCACCTAACAAATTTGCATTTTAAACCTGTGAAATGTTCGGTTATGATTCAGTACAAATCCACGGTGTCTTGATTCAAGGATTCGCTGCCGCTTTTCTTTCCCGCAGATCACATCGTTGGCCGTGAGGCCCGGCTTGTGTTTTGCAACTGCCTCTCTTGTTATTGGGTGAGAGTGCCCAATGGTGGGAACGCACTGAAGCAGCATCCGACCAAGAGTAGGTAAAGACATTGACAAAGTGGGACCAAAAATTGAGAATTTTTTTATTTAAAATATAGTGAAATTTGTATTATTGCATCGGAGGTAACCAGGTTTGACCATGTTTGATTGATAAATACAAAAAGGTTGTAGAAATTATACCTTTTTCTCTATAAAATATGAGATGACATGTTATTATTACGCCTTCGGCGTCTCTAATATGAAATGCATCGGCTGATTTTTAAAATAAATGACTGAGAGTTGCAAAAATGGTTGCAAGACGATTCAAGCAATATGTTCGATCTTCATTGTACTAAATCATACATTTATTCTCCCTTACGTGCAAGAGATAGGGCACAGTCTCCTTGCTCTGACGCCAACACCGGGCAGTCAAATCACCAGGCAGCTGCCCTCTGTTCCTTCTGATTTTAAGGAATTAACTGCATGCATACACTTTCTAGGCTTCTTAATCTCCACGTATACAGTGTATTGACAAGTTTATTAATTTATGAAGTATGGATGCATTTAGTTGTTTGAACTGCTTCCCACTGCCTACATTTATTTGTTAACTCTGCTTCCGACCGCCTCTACGACAAGTTTAAAGTATACGGGGGGGCTGCATAAAACAATGCACCAATAACAGAAAGCTTGGAAGAACGAGACAAAAGCCCTTCTTATCAAAGCTTTCTCCTCTTCAAGCAGTGAGTATGGTACTTTTTTCACATTTTGCAGTCTGCCTAACTATAGTAATGAAAGGCTTTAGAACCTCAGAGAACTGCCTTAGAATTATCAGGAACCCTAAATTTTACAGCTGCAAGCATACAATTGACGGTAGCTGATATTCCCCCATCTAATGCACTGTAAATTGTCCGGGTATCAAAGCTGGAAATGCTCTTGTAGGCACGTAGACAAACTTACATAGTTATCCATTGCCCTCCACATTGGGCATAAATGCAAACAGCCGTAAAATCCATGATACACGACAATCATATTACACTGACAGTTTTGTCAGATACGCGAGATAATAAAATATTAAATTTGTTACTGTCGAGATGGGGAAGACGGCTGCAGACTTCAAAACGGATCTTTTCTACAGCGTGTTAGCGACAGGTTAATCAATTGTAGCCGTTAATTGTAAAATCGACGATGTAAAACATGTGTTGACGGTATAAAAACGTATGTCGACGGTGTAAAACGTGTGTCGATGAATCCATAGCGTCCAAGATGGCTGCGTCTATTCTAAGAAGTGAAGTTACAATTAGCTTAATATTCTATTTTTTAAAGATATTTTAAACATTTTATTATTATTAGTTTTTCTTGTTTTGGTATAGTTAATTAGAGATTGAGAGTATATTACAAATTATTTTTTAATTTTTGACAAAATAATTAATTATTATATATAGATATTTTTGAATATTTTAATTGTAAAATAATAAAACAATAAATTAAATTTTTTTAAATAATAATATTATTATTTATGAGAATTTTATTATACATAAATTAATTTAGATTTAATTTAATATTAATTATTAATTAGAATATAATATCATTTTTTTAATGCGGAATATGCTGAAAGTTTTATAAGAAATAAACCCACCTTCTTCAAATTAGTATATTTCCATCTCATAATAAATATTAAGTATATTTTATTACAACTTGAATATTAAAGATGTAGTAATATATTGTATTTAATAATTGGACTTAAAAACTTATAGTTTCTATTGTTGTATGGTAAGTATGTTTTTTAATAATTTTTCAATCATAAATTAATAATTTATATCAAAATGTGAAATGCAAACCTATACAATTAAACATGTTTTATACTATATATTTATAAAACTAATTATATAAAATATAAAATACAAAATAAATAATAAAGACAATTGTTATAAAAAAATATTATATAAATTATATATATTTGAATATATATTATATATATACAATTCTATAATATTACTTTATATTAACAATACATTTGAATTTGAATTTTATAAAAAAAAAACTATAACTAATAATAATATATCTTTTTTAATAAAATAGATTTGTAATTAAATACTAAATATCTAATAAATTTGCTATTCTCTTATTTAGATTTGTAAATATTGATCATAATCAAACGTAGCCCATAATTGGCAAATGACAATTCACTTAACATACTTAAAATTTGTGATTGTGAATCACAATCAATATTAAAGGTTTGTTATCATACATGGCCAAGCATATTTTTTCATCAATACCATACAACTTTAGTCACACTCTCAGTTTTTTAAAAACAAAGTAAAAATAATTTGGAACCATACACTATGCTCCATGTATTAAAGTTTGTAAGTGTGGATCATATGATAAAATGTACTGCATAATTGATACACTACAACTTGTCCTACATTCTTAAGATTTGAAAACCTAGATTGCTTGAAAATTGGCACCATACAATATATGTTCATATTTTTCAAACTTACAAACATGGTTTAAAATCAAATTTAATTGTACAATGGGTTCAATAAGAGAAACACATCAGCTAACTTTCACCATCGATGGACTATAATGTTCTTTAGCATATGCAAGATGATATCATGATTGTCGAATTTTCATTCGCTAATCTTTGTGGTCTGTTTTTCACTTGCCATTCTCGGTCATCTAATTTTCACTCCTACTTTGCATTCGTTGCATTTCACTCATTGTGAAGTTGGAATTGATGTTGTTATCTTTGAAGTGAGATCCATTTGTGGAAAATTGTGGTGTATTCATTGTTGGTGTTTTGCATAGAGATTGCATTAATGATATGTTGTCATTGATGTCAATTGAACCGGTAATGGTATATGTGTTATTGTTGATATTGTTCTTTTTGATATTGGCTAGTAACCGGTAAAGAGAGCTTTGTGGAAGATGTTGTAAACCTATATGTTAAGTTTGTGAGATAAACTGGTGAACCGGTGTAAAGGGTTAAACCTTTCTATGTAATGTAACTAGTAAAACCCTATCAGTTGTTAAACCCTAACCGACCAAGTCTGATGGTTTATTATCTGATGAGTGGTAATCATGGAGGCACGTGTGATCATTGAATAAAGATATGTTCAAATTGTTTTGGTGCATTTGTTATTGTCTAGGAAAGGAGCAAAGTGGATTGCATTTAATGCACAGCTTGTGATGAGTTACAAAGTCCTATGAAGTCGTGATCATGGAGCGGTTGGAATTTTCTTGAAGAATGTGAAGAGATTGTCATGATTTCTAATGGTCAAGATTGTACCTACTTATTTTTAATCTCGATGATGAGAATTAGGTTTTGTTGTGTTACCGACCTAATTGATTTTTATTTAAGGTCGATGAAGTTGTTGTAAAGGTTGTTGGCAAGATTGGTAGAAAACCTGTTGAGTGTGTAGTTGCCTAATTGGTGAATGGATCTGCACTTTGAGTGAAGGCAGATTGAAGCTTAAAAGGATCTGATCAAGCAAATATAGTGCTACTCAGACATATCAAGAAAACCTGTTGTTTTCTAACAATTATAGCATAAGTAAAATCCCTTAACCGAGTAAGCTCTAACAAGCTTGGTTACTTATTAAATCCTCTAACAAGGTGGTCCATTAGCTTGGATTCTTAAATCCTCCAGCGAGGTTACTCCTAACAGGGTATTGTGCTTTTAATCAAAGCATATTTGTAAATCCCTTGACCAGGTGATTCCTAACTGGAATTAGTTCTTAACAAGACTTATTGTAAAGCTTTAACAGGCTTGGCTCCTAACATGGTGAACTTCGAAAGAGTTCAGATAGCTATCCTTGTGAGTCTCATCTCACTATGGTTTTTACCTATTTGGGTTTTCCATGTATAAACATTTGTGTCAAGTGGTGAATGCTTTTTTGGTTGTGATCTTATTTGTTGATGTGGTTAATTTTTGATAAGGCATGTTAAGTAGAAGCATTGAGAGATGAATATATTGAGTTATGATTAAGCATTGTTGATATTCACAAGATTGAAGTTGTTTACTGTTAAAATTGTCATAACAGTTAAACCGATTGATGTCAAGTATTCTTATGATCTTGACTGAGATATGTTTACTTTGTTTGACTAAGTTTGAGTTTGGGAACTTTGTATCAGTTTTTCAATATACTGATTCACCCCCACCCTCTCAATATTCTATCAAATACTTATTCTTTCATCATACCATCAATTGGTATCAGAGCAACTCGGGTCCTCTTAATCTAAAAGCCTAACAGCTTGAGGAAAAGATCTTGTAGATCATGATGAAGAAAGAGGGTCTGAAGTTCAACAAAGATAACTATAGAATATGGAGTGACAAAATGAAGATTTACATTAAGATTTTTGGTAGTCAGTATCGGGATCATATAGAAAATAAGTATACTACACCTACTGGACCCCTGACTAATGATCAGAAGAAAGAACAACAAGAAAATCACCAGGCATTGGAAGCTATTATCAATTCCCTGTCTGATGTTGAATATGTAGATGTTCATGGTCTTGAAATTGCATATGAAGTATGGAAGAAATTAGAAGAGATTTATAGCGGTGATGAACATGTCAAGATTGCCAAAGAGGAGAGTTTAAGAGGAAAGTTTGACGACATGAGGATGTCTAAAGGTGAATATCCAACAGTTTGGTCAAAGAATTAAAGAGATGGTTGGTGAGATAAAGACTGCAGGAGGGAAAGTGGAAGATGCCACGGTAATCTGTAAGGTATTGAGAACCCTACTACCAGTCTATGCTATCTAAGTTGCGGCTATTCAGGAGCTGAAATCCATTGACAAGACAAAGGTAACTCTTGACTCTATTATTGGCAAACTTACTGCTTTTGAACTAAATGTCTATGATGGTAGTGTACAGAAATCAGAATCTGCATTTAGAGCTTCTGTCTCTAACCCATCTGTGAGAAGAAGTAGAGATATCGGCTATAACTATGAATCTAGATCCAACAGAGATGTTGAAGATGAAGACGACTTAGTGGAACTTGAAGCATTGTTGGCAAAACGAATGCCTAGAGGCACTAGTAAATATAGAGGTAAGCTACCTTTAAAATGTTTTGCATGCAACAAGATTGGTCATATAGCAGCAAATTGTCCTAATGGTGAAAATGAATACAAGAACGACAAATTTAAGAAGTATAAGGGTAAAGGCAAGAGAGATTGTTTTGTAGCTATTGACAGTGGTATTATTGATGAAGAATCTGATGATGATGCTAGTGAAGATATTGTGTTTGTAGCTATTAAGGAAGAAATATCAGATCATAAGGCACTAATATCCAAAATGGATAACTTTGATGATTGGATCGTTGATAGTGGTTGTTCACATCACATGACCGGTGATCGGAGCAAATTTCTTTCCCTGAAGGAATTTGATGGTGGTGTTGTTAGATTTGGCAATGACTCACCCTATATGGTTAAAGGTAAGGGAGTTATTTCTCTTAATGGGAAGAGAAGTGTTGACGATGTCTATTGGTTTGAAGGCCTAAAGCATAGTTTGTTAAGTGTGACACAACTTAATGATAGAGGATACCCACTGGAGTTCAAAAATGGAATGTGCAAAATCTTTGACAACAAAGGTGAATTGATTGCAGCCGGGAAACAGACCATAGGTAATCTATTTCATCTCAATCCTAAAGTTAGCAATTATTTGATTGGAAAAATAGATGATAGCTGGCTTTGGCATATAAGATTTTGTCATATAAATTTTGACAATATTGTTAAAGTAAGCAAGTCTAAGATAGTGAGAGATCTACCTCAGCTAGACAAACCGGTTAATGCTCTTTGTAAAGAATGTCCACTTGGAAAGATGACTTCTTCAACTTTTAAGAGCAAGTCCTTCTCAGCAGAGCACTTGTTAGATTTGGTTCATACAGATCTATGTGGACCAATAAGAACAAGAAGCATTCAAGGTGACAGATACTTCATGATCTTCACTGATGATTGCTCAAGGATGATGTGGGTCACATTCTTGAAGGATAAGAATGAAGCTTTTGGTAAATTCAAGGCATTCAGATCCTTAGCTGAGAAAGAGAGTGACAAAAAGATAAAATGTCTAAGAACAGATCAAGGCGATGAATTCACTTTTGCATAGTTCACTAAATATTATGATGATAATGGTATCAAGCGACAACTTTCTGCACCAAGGACACCACAACATAATGGTATAGCAAAGAGGAACAACCGGTCAGTGGTTGAAGCGGCTAAAACTATGTTGATACAAGGAGGTGTATCAAAAACATTTTGGAAAGAAGTTGTAAGTACAACTGTGTACACAATGAACCGAGTTCTGGTGAAAAGAGATGAATGTCCTGAAATTTCAGAAGGAACCAGTTTTGAGAAGGATGAAGATCCTTGCATTTTGCTTTTGGTACCTAAAACTGTTAAATCAAAAACCGGTAAAGCAAATCCTGATGTACTTGTTCAACCAGAACAAATAAATTCAAAGGAAGATGATAATGAAGAAGTTGAACCTGAAGAGAATGATCATGTTATTCCTAGGTATGTGAGACTGAATCACAGTCCTGAATAGATAATTGGGGATAAGGATATTGTAGTACTAACTAGAAGGAGAATAAGAGAGAACTCTTGCATGATATCCACCTTTGAACCTAGAAGTGCTAAGGAGGCCTTTGGTGATGATCATTGGGTGAAAGCTATGGAGGAGGAGTTAGATCAAATTAAGAAGAACAACACTTGGACCCCGGTATGTCGACCGGTAAACAAGAATGTTATAGGTACTAAATGGGTGTTCAGAAACAAACTAAATGAAGATGGTGTTGTAATTCGCAATAGGCAAGACTAGTATGCAAAGGATATGCGCAAGAAGAAGGAGAAGACTATGGAGAAACTTTTGCACCAGTAGCAAGACTGGAAGGTGTCATAACACTACTTGCATTTGAAGTTCATAAGAAGTTTAAGGTATACTAGATGGATGTCAAGTTTGGATTATTGAATGGGATACTGGAAGAAGAGGTTTATATAGAGCATCCTGATGGTTATGCATTGACAGATAAGGAAGACATGGTATGCAAATTGCATAAAGCTTTGTATGGATTAAAGCAAGCACCCAGAGCATGGTATGAATGACTTCATACTCATTTGATGAAGATAGGCTTTACTAGAACCAGTGATGACAACAACATTTATCTCAAGTCTGGAGGAGATGATATACTGGTCAGTGAAGTATTTGTAGATGATATTATATTTAGAGGTGATGATGCTATGAGTGATTGCTTTGCAGATGAAATGAAGAATGAATTTGAGATGTCATTAGTAGGGGAAATAAAAAATTTCATAGGCTTACAGATACAACAGATGAAGAATGGTATTTTTATTACTCAATCCAAGTATGTGAAAGAGGTTTTGAAGACTTTCGGTATGAGTGACTGTAAACTAGTTGGAACCCCAATGGTTACAGGTTGTAAATTGTCCAAGGAAGATGCATCTAAGTCTGTAGATGAAAAGGAATACAGGTCAAATTTTGGCAAATTACACTATGTTGTTCACAGTCGACCGGATATTGCCCATGCAGTTGGTATTGTTGCTAGATTTCAAAAGAATCCAAAGGAGGCACATCTAATGGCAACCAAGATAATTTTTAGATATCTGAAAGGTATTGTTGACTATGGGTTTTGGTATCCATATGGTGGAAATTTTGATTTGAAAGCATAAACAGATGTTGATTGGGCAGAAAATATTGATGACCAGAAGAGTACTATCGATGGAGCATTCTTTCTAAGAGGAAGGCTAGTCTCTTGGAGTAGCAAAAAGCAGAGTTGCACTTCACAATCTACTGTTGAACCTAAGTATGTAGCAGCTTATATGAATTGCACACAAGCTATGTGGATGAGGCACATTTTGGAACGTTTGAAGATGGAAATCTTATAACCTATAAAGATTTTGTGTGATAATACAAGTGCAATAAACATTTCTAAAAATCTTGTTTTGCACGCAAAGAGTAAGCACATTGAATTGAAATATCACTTCTTGAGGGGAAAAAATAAAATTAAAGATGTTATCTCAGAGCATGTTTCTACCAAGGAGAAGCTTGCAGATATCTTTACCAAACCTCTGCCTAAGACCACTTTCAAGTATCTTAGAAGTCAATCGGGGGTTGTTCCTCTTCATGAAGTTAGTTGAGCATGATGTTGATTGCATCAGTCCCTAAATTACTTGCAGAATTTTACATGGATTGATGAAGAAGATGTATTCCACAAGGGGAGCATCAACATCACAGTGAGAGTAGAATTACATGTTTTACTTTCACTTTGGCATTGTTGTCAAAGGGGGAGAAGAATTATGTGATTGAGGAGAAGAATTATGTGTCTGATTAGGTGAACCAGTGGCAGGCTGAAGATAGGACAGAGCAAGGTGAATACTTGGTAATGTAAACCAGGATTCCTATTCACCAATCTCAGCAGCAATCAAAGGCGTTGATATTTGTATTGCCATCAATGCCAAAGGGGGAGATTGTTGGTATTTTGAGTTTGTTGGTATTTTGCATAGAGATTACATTAATGATATGTTGTCATTGATGTTAATTGAACCGCTAATGGTATTTATGTTATTGTTGATATTGTTGTTTTTGATATTGGCTAGTAACCGATAAAGAGAGTTTTGTGGAAGATGTTGTAAACTTGTATGTTAAGTTTGTGAGATAAACTGGTGAACCGATGTAAAGGGTTAAACCTTTCTATGTAATGTAACCAATAAAACCCTATCAGCTGTTAAACCCTAACCGACCAAGTTTGATAGTTTATTATCTGATGAGCGGTAATGATGGAGACACGTGTGATCATTGAATGAGGATATGTTCAAATTGTTTTGGTGCGTTTGTTATTGTCTATGAAAGGAGCAAAGTGGATTGCATTTAATGCACAATGTGTGATGAGTTACAAAGTCATATGAAGCGGTGATCATGGAGCGGTTGGAATTTTCTTAAAGAATGTGAAGAGATTGTCATGACTTCTAACGGTCAAGATTGTACCGACTTGTTTGTAATCTCGATGATGAGAAATAGGTTTTGTTGTGTTATCGACCTAATTGATTTCTATTTAAGGTCGATGAAGTTATTGTAAAGGTTGTTGGCAAGATTGGTAGAAAACCTGTTGAGTGTGTAGTTGCCTAACTGGTGAATGGATCTGCACTTTGAGTGAAGGTAGATTGAAGCTTAGAAGGATCTGATCAAGCAAATATAGTGCTACTCAGACAGATCAATAAAACCCGTTGTTTTCTAACAATTACAGCATAAGTAAAATCCCTTAACCGGGTAAGCTCTAACAAGCTTGGTTACTCATAAAATCCTCTAACAAGGTGGTCCATTAGCTTGGATTCTTAAATCCTCTAGCGAGGTTACTCCTAACAGGGTATTGTGTTTTTAATCAAAGCATATTTGTAAACCCCTTAACTGGGCGATTCCTAATCGAAATTAGTTCTTAACAAGACTTATTGGCTTTTAATCTAAGCGTATTTGTAAATCCCTTAACCGGGTGATTCCTAACCGGAATTAGTTCTTAACAAGACTTATTGTAAAGCTTTAATAGGCTTGGCTCCTAACAAGGCAAACTTTGAAAGAGTTTAGATAGCTATCCTTGTGAGTCTCATCTCACTGTGGTTTTTACCTATTTGGGTTTTCCACGTATAAACATTTGTGTCAAGTGGTGAATGCTTTTGTGGCTATGATCTTATTTGTTGATCATGTGGTTAATTTTTTATAAGGCATGTCAAGTAGAAGCATTGAGAGATGAAAATGTTGAGTTATGATTAAGCATTGTTGATGTTCACAAGATTGAAGTTGTTTACTGTTAAAGTTGTCATAATAGTTAAACCGGTTGATGTCAAGTATTCTTATGATCTTGACTGAGATATGTTTACTTTGTTTGATTGAGTTTGAGTTTGGGAACTTTGTATCAGTTTTTCAATATACTGAATCACCTCCCCCCCTCTAAGTATTCTACCGGATACTTATTCTTTCATCATACCATCGTTCATACTTTCTTTGATATATAAATACCATTCTTCACTATTTGAAATGAAATTTAAATAATAGTTAAATTTTTTTGTGTCACTCCATGATTTATTTCTATTCTTTATATAATATTTATTTTATAACATATTTTAAAAACCAATATTATGAATCAAAAACATGATTTAGATGAGGTACATAATTTAATATTTTTTATGTAAACTTCAATTATGAATAGAAAAAATAAAAAAAATAAATATTTACATGCTTAAAGTTAGTTTAAAAGATAATATATAATTAACATATTTATATTTAAACTTTTATGCCAAAATATATCATTATGGAGACAATTATTTTATTTATGCATTGTTTCAAACTTAAAAATTATATTATTCCACGCCTTCTCCATATCCATAAGTTACAAGTAGCACTTGTGAAACATTTCATAAACATGGCTTATAAGCTGTTTGGGCTACCTCAAAGAAACCTGATCTCATGAATGCTGCTATAGGTAATGGCAATGGTGAGGCATCAGGTCATGAAGGAAAACACCATTTATGTTGAATATCAATATGCGATGATTGCAAGATGTCTACAAATGGATGCACTAATATGGTTGTAAGATAAAGGTTTTCAAAGCAATGCAGTGGTAGCAACTTAGTGATAAGCGTTAAAGAGGAGGAACTCGTCCAAATTTGTGTAAATTGCATGCTTTATTGTTCCAACGATATGTAACACAAGTGTTTCTACCCATTCTTTGTCATTCAATATTCTCTAATGTGCAACCACTATGGGTAAGGTCAAAGTTCAATGCATTTATTGCTTCGAATTTCAGCATATGTAATCCAAGGCTTTGTAGGTGTGATAATTTGCTTGAATTTCCTTCAAGAAGGCACAAGTTTTCAAACAACGGAATATTTTTAGTTATGACAAGGGGAAAAGTGCAGATTGGAAATTTTGAGAAAAGGGGCAAAGAATTTTTTTGTCGCAGAAAGATGAGAGAGATAAGTAGCAGATGCAAATCAGATTTGGAGGAAGGGACAACTATCAGCAACATGATTATTATCGAAGCTTCTTCCATTTCTATTTATAGCCTTCTCTTCTATTTTTTATAGTGGTTCTAAAGTTCTACTTTGTAGGAATAAAATAGGGAAATGTCAGTCTAAGGCTAGATTTTGTCCATAGAAAATGGGTATGTGAACTTTGCAATAGTATTGATCAGTTTGGGCCAATTGTAGAAAATATTCTAAAATTGTCTCTATTTTGTGTTGTCAAATTGCATATGAATTGAAGCATCCAAGATGTTTTAATTTGTCACTGCAATCTTCTTGCAGTTGTATAATTTGTGTATGGGTTTCTTCAAGGAAGAATTAAATTTTGTATCCAAGTTATTGTGGGTTTGAGAAAACAAAATAGATTTGTAAGAATGGTTTTGTAATAATATGAGAGGTTGCATTAATGTGAAAAGGCCACTGGTTTTCAAATAGTTACTGTGCAATTTTGTATTCATCATCTTGGATTTGACTCTATTCTCAATAGATAGGAACTAATCAGATTTGGTTAAGAAACAATCAATTTCATTAATAGTATTTTCATAAAAAAGCAGCCAAAACTAGGGGGTTGACCCAGAGTACATAGAAATCCTCAAAGAGAGCATTAACAACACAAACACATCAACCAAATGACAGAGCATCAACCAATCCCTATCTTAACTATCAAAAACATATTCCACCTACTACTATAGAAAATCACAAGATTGATGGCAATCTTGTCCATATAAAGTCTGAAAAAGCAAATATCCACAAAGAAATTAACATTAAATCAACTAACCCTAGTAGTAAGCATATTGTTCATACGACAATACCTAGAAAAAATATTAAGAGTCTTAATAAGCCACATAGAGTTGATGATGAAATTAAACAAAACCAGGATCCAACAGATTGAACAACGAAACCATAAGCAAAAATGGAAAAAAAACACCCATTACTCATTTTTTCCAGTCACCATGTGCTAGGAAAGTAGCAAACCGGTTCAATCATTTGCAAGGAACTCAAATAGATCCTTTGTGGTGTCACCTCCCAAACCTCCTTGGTCCTCTTTATCCTAATGCAGAAGACACATAGTGGTGGTCGAGGAATGCATAACCTTCAAGGCAAATTTCACAATTCTGTTGAAATGCATATCCAAAGTGTCAAGCGTCTTTTTCACATTGTTCAGATCCTCATAAATTGTTTTACAACTCGCACATTGAATAACCTCTGCCTTTTCACCTCCATCAACAATAGTTTGAATGCCCTCAAACGTCCTCCCATCTTCCTCACAGATCTGTTTACTTTTACCATGGGGGGGGAGTTGCAGATAAAGGGGAGGTGTTCTTACTTTATTCCTACAAAGTCCTAGAGTCAGGAGCATTGGTGTCCAGCTTAGAAGACTGACACCTTAGTGGCCTCCATGTCATCCTTGGTCTTATCATTGTCCTCCTTCTCTGAGTCTTCCATATCATCTTTGACATAGTTTTTTCTCACAACAAGTTGTTTCATGCGAGGTTTAGCAGCAAATCTATTGGACCTACGAGGGGTCACACCATCTTCCACGTCAGACTCAACTAAAAGGACCTTGGGATCATTTCTGGGTTTTTGGAGGCAAATTTGGCAGCAAATGGGTTACATTTGTTTTTTTCCCCAATTTTAGGTGGGGAAAGGGTGTGGCCAAGGGATTGACAAAGGGTTTTGGGATTTTTCGAGATCTTTTTATTGCCCTTTTTAACACCAGTGGGGTTAGCAGAGTGTCTCATGTAGGAGGGGGCAGGCTGGACAAAGATAAGTTTGGGCAGACAGAGGGCCCGATGGAAATTGTAAAGACAAAACATTAAATCTCGGTGAAGGATAGTGAAGTTTCTATCTTGACTCATACATTGCCGAACATCCTTAATAGTGGACTCCAAAGCATGCAGTAAAAAGAAGGGAAAGGAAATAATATAATGGTTACAGAAATGATTAAGCAACAAGAAGTGGTAGTAATAGAAAACCCCACATCTACCTTCAAGGGTAAAATACTTCATTACAGTTGTACACACCTGGTCCCACAGATAAGGAAGACAATCTCTGTTGAAGCCCCTCGCAACTTAACATGCTCCTCACCCTTTTTGAAGAATCTATTCATGCTGGTTTCGTCAGTGAACCTGCTAGTCTTCTTCCATTTCCTTTCCTCGATAAACAATCTCGTAGCCTGGGAAATGAAATCTTCATTAATTTTAAAAGAGATATCACCCATGATGACTCTCATGTCGTTCCAACTATTAACGAACTGCATGGAAATACTTTCGTCGAACCCAGTCATGGCTTCCATGAACAAAACAATGCCCCCTTCCTTGATATACATCCACACACAAGTGTCATTGCAGATGCTCTAATCAATAATGTTCGTCTCTACCCGGACTAAATCGCCCCCCATATCTGTTTCTTCTAGAGTGATGTTGATAAGCAGTGTCGAACAAATTATGGACATGCAGAGAGAGAAACCAGCACGAAGGGACAAAATGGCCAACCAAATTTAAGACGAAGTGTGATAAAAATGACAATACTTATCAGTTGTGGTGCTTCCCAAGGAAAGTACCTGCTAGCTTTGATAAGCATGCGAAAGGACACCTCTTATCTCCTCTGCCAACTTGCATAAAGCTTCATTTGGGAAAATTCTTGAGCTCTAGTTTAAGCAATAATTATTGTACTTGCTAGGTCCTATCATATTAATGATTAAAGGATGCAGCTGCAAACTGTCGGCATCACTTGTACGGGTGGCCAAGAACGTCATCGCCAAGTCAAAGCGGTGCACATTATGGGGACCACTGCTGGCCACCTTGGAAAAACTTGACCAATTCAAATTTGAATTTCCTGCCTTCATCATGGTCCCCCAGATAGACTAGTATATCCACCCGTAAAATAAACCATAGCAATTCATTGGTCGATAAGGTAATTTTGATCTCTCCCTATGAGTGATTTCTGTCTATCAGAAAGCAAGGCCAAGTGTCTCTAGCACCTCATACCCTTCATCTCAAGGCCCGTCGCAACCAGGGAGTCTGCCACATAATTGCCCTCTCTATAAATATGTTGAATGTGAAATTCGTCCAGCCAAATAATCATAGATCATATGTCCTTGAGAATGTTGCGAATCATCCAGCTAATCCCGAAAACACCTTTGGTCGCCTCAATGATCAACTTAGAATCTCCTTCAATGACCAATCTTTTAGAGTCAACAGTGAGAGCCAATTTAAGACCCCAGAAGAGCGCTAAGGCTTCATCCATGTTACTCGAGGCTGAACCAAAATTGCCAGCATAGGCCAAAACCAAATTGCCCAAGTTGTCCCTAATAATTCCACCTTTTGTCACAACCCCACTATGAGCAATGCAATCAAAGTTGAGTTTAAACCATGAGGGGGAAGGGGTCAACCATCTAGTGTTGAATCTCTCTAACCTTTTAGAATTGTCATATTGAAGGAAGTTGTCAGGAAAATTCCATTTCCTAACCCAATTGCAATCCATCATCAAAGGGGCATATTGTGGCCTTTTCTATTTGCAGACTAGAGCATTCTCCCTAAGAAGCTTCTCGGTTATGTCAACCACAATGCCCACAGAGTTGTTGGTATCACGAAAGATCTGGTTAATCCTTTCTTTCCATATGTTCTAGCAGATACGAGGAGGGATGAGTTTCCAAAACTGTCTAACTGGGGGTGAGATGACGGGCACTCCCAGTTGATGACAAATTGCTGCAAGTCTTCTAAGAAGGTCCAGGCGATGTTGAATTTTTGTAAGACTTTGTACCAGACCATGGAGGCGAAGGGACAATGAATAAAAACATGATTGATACTTTCCTCAGCACGATTACACAACACACACCAAATGGCCATAAGAAAGCCTCTCCTCTTAAGGTTATCAATGGTTAGGATCTTCCCATGGAGAGTCGTGCACCCAAAAAAATTATTTTTGGGATAAGTTGTGAATTCCAAACTTTCATCCAGCTGTAGTAATCATTGGTAGGAGTGATGAGAATATCGTAGGCCGAATTGACATTAAAGGACCCAGAGGAATTCTTTGCCCAGAAAAACTTGTCAATGTGGGGGGATAGGGGAATCCTGACCTCCTCAAGAATGGACTGAAGATCCCCTACCAAATGGCCCAAATGAGTGTTATACTCCAAGCCATCAATAAGCCTCTTCCAACGACGAAGGGGGGATATGTAATTCACCACGAGAGGACCAAGCGATTCCTTGAGACTCCCCATGAGGCATTTGAAGCAAGTAAAGGCCAGGGATCTATCCCCAATCCAGTTATCTTCCCAGAATCTAATCTTCTCACCTTGCCCATCTGCCATTTTAGGCCTTCCTTAAGCAGTTTCTGGATTTTGACAATGTTGTTCCATATTTTAGAGCCTGAAGGGAGGTCATGAGAGGATAAAAGGGAAGAAAAGGGGTGTGGTGGAAGTACTTAGCCCACATAATCTTACACCAGTTAGCGCTGCCCATCGCAAGATTCCATCCAATTTTAGTCAACAAGGTCTTATTCAAGTGTGAAATTTTTCTAATCCCTAGGCCTCTTATGTGCTTGGGTTTGCACACCACCTCCCAGTTGACAAGGATGAGTCTAGATTTTTCCTCCATACTAGTCCACAAAAAGCTTCTTTAGAGTTTTTCAAGTTTCTTAACCATATCAATAGAAATCTTAAATAAAGATAGAAAATAGACAGGGACACCTTGAGGAGAAGCCAACGAAAGTTGAAGTTTGCCAGCACTGCTTAGAGTTTTGCCTATCCAACCAATAAGTTTCTTCTGCATTCTTTCCAGAATAGAATCCCAAAATTGGGGAGTGACCTCCTTAATCATGAGGAGAAGACCCAGGTAGGAATTGGGGAGATTAGCAGCACAACATCCAAGAATTTGGATTAATTTACTTTGGAGATTCCCAGCCATGCTGAAAAATAAATTTTACTCTTATTATAGTTAATAAATTGTCCCGAGGCCTTGGTGTAATCCTCCAATAAGTGTTTCCATTCTTTAGCTTTAATAACAAACGAATGGCAAAACAAGAAAGTGTCATCAACAAATTGTTGCATAACCACTGGGGGAAGGATAGAAGCCACTTTCACACTCGAGATTCTTCTATTCATGATCAAGTAGGAGAAGTTTTGGCTAAGAACTTCTGCCACCATAATAAATAAGTAAGGTGATAGAGGGTAGCCCTACCTTAGGCCTTTCCCAACCTTGAAAAATCCCCAAGGAGTGCCATTGACCATCACTGAGTAGTGAACACTTTCCATAACCACCTTGGTAACATTGAGGAATCTTTCCTGAAATCCCAACTTGGATAGGACAACATACAAAAAAATCCAGTTAACTTTATCATAAGCCTTAAAGATGTCAAGTTTAAAAGCCATCCCTGGGTTGCAACTCTTCTCCATGGAATGAATGACTTCATGAGTAGTGATGACCAAATCGAGGATCTGCTGCTCAGAACAAAACCCCTCTGCGAGGGGCTAATACATCTATCAAGAAGAGGTTTGATTCAGTTAACAACAACTTTAGAAAAGATCTTATAAACCATATTGCACAGGCTAATAGGACATAAATCAGTTATAAGCTTAAGATCGGGCACTTTGGGAACCAACACAATTAAAGTATTATTCAATTTCTTCAGAAGGTTCCCCGTTTGAATGAAGTCCCTGGTGGCTTTGATCAAATCATACTTCACAATCTCCCAAAATACCTGAAAGAAGGCAGGGGGGAAGCCATTGGGGCCTTATAGGAAACCATAGAAAAAACCACCTCTTTAACTTCCTCTTGGGTAACTTGACACATCAGCAGCTCATTGTCAGCATCATTCAGGACATGAGGAATAAGATTGAGTATCTTATCACTTAATTCTGTAGGTTCTCTCACTTTGTCGTTAGTGTAAGCATTAGTGAAGAAAAGTGAAGCCCATTGCCCAATCTCGTTAGTCCCCACCAATTCTTCATTCCTGTCATTGAATAAGGAATAGATAGTGTTTGTCCTCTTATGCTTTGAAGCTGACTTCTGAAAGAAGGAGGTGTTCCTATCCCCCTCAGTTAGCCACTAGATCCTGGATCTTTGCTTCCAATATATCTCTTCGAGGCCCATGATTTCTTTCTATTTTTGTCTCCAATGTTCCTCCTCTTTGTGGATATCCATAGAGATGTCCCCCTCAACAATGACTCTTTGGAGTTGGTCTAGTTTAGTTTCAATCTCCTTTTTTCTCTTAAAGATATCTCCAAAAGAAGATTTATTCCAAGCTCTGACCTCCCTTTTAATTATTTCCATCTTTTTAGAGATTCTAAACATAGCAGATTCTTGAAAGGGGAGTTCCACCAATTTTGGATGCACTGTTTAAACTCCGGGTGAGAGTGCCACATAATCTCATACCTAAAGGGTATGGGGCCTAAGACCGACCTATCAACCCAAGAAAGGAGGATTGGGGAATGGTAGGGAAATAGTGTGAGGGAGGTTCAAGAGAGAAGAATTGTTGCCGAGGTCCCACTTAGCTGAGACCAGAAATCTATCTAGCCTAACCTGAATAAGATTAGAGCCTTTTTTGTTATTAGACCAGGTGAAGAGATTCCCTTGAAGATCTAGATCTAACAGGTCATTTTTCCTAATGAAGTCAGGAAAGTCAAGCATGCTATCACTGTAATCAGTTAGACCACCCAACTTCTCTGAGGGATAAAGAGGGGTGTTGAAGTCACCGGTGAACATGAACGTTGCCTCCTTATTATCAACCATGAAGATAGAGATTTCCTCCCAGACCAGGGCCCGACTATTTCTAGTATTGGGAGCATATATGTTAAAAAAGTACCAGGAGAAGTTATTCAAAGTGAACCTTATAGCAAGAAAGTTGTGAGAAAAGGCTACATCATTACCATCCAACTTACTTTTATTCTAGAGAGTCACAACAACACCCGAAGTGCCTTTTGCCTCACTATAATAGAAGGCAACACCAGGCCACAAACTGTCCACAAGAGAAGCAAAGTTTTGATAGGTCATTTTCACTTCCTGATTAAAAATAATATCAACCTTATTGGTTACAATGCATTGCTTAAGAGCATATTGCTTCTAAGGGTTGTTTAAGCCCCTTAAGTTCCAAGAAAGGAACTTCATTTCTTTCCTTTTTGAGATGTCTCCAGAGTTATTGGCAATTTCTCTGGCCATTACCTTAGTTCTGAGGGTCCTCTCAGAGGGTCTACTTGATTTAGAGTCAGTACCAACGTTCGCCTTCCTATTTCCTCTAGTCTTTCTTTTTGGTTCTTGCCATTCATCTTTCTCTTTATCCACAGGCGAAGACGAGGCAAATCGACTACCCTGGGAGAAAAAGGTTTCAGTGATCTCCCCAAAGGATTCCACACAAGTAGCAGTAGAATAAGAATTCAAACCCAGGCCATTCCCTTTGGGGGGCGTGAGGGCAGCCCCGACACACCACAAACCCCCCCCATCATCCCCAATAGTATTGGGATTCAACATTTTAAGCATATTGGGGGTAACCTCCTTGTACCTCTTCTTCTCCCTGAAGCAATCCTCGACTTTCAGTCCTTCTTGTTCTTCCTCCCTCTGGGAGATCTCTCCCTCTTCTAGGTTTGGACCCAAGCAGTTCCCCGAGGAGGGGGGGGCGCCTTGGGGTTCGAGGTCTTCATTATATTAAGAATACCCTCCAGGAAGGGGTAGCCATCCTCAACAGGTACTTGAGAATCGTTCCTTTCCATTAAGTCCTTAACCGAGTCCTCAACCTTGTCAGTGACTAGGGGGCTAGGGGGGAACATTTAGCATCGAATCCTCATTGACAATTCTCGGGGAGGACAATTTCTCCTTTTGTTTGGCCTCTGGAGGTGGAGGGACTAGACAATTAGCTATCACATGGCCATGTTTTCTACATCTTTGGCAATAAAGGGAGGCGTTCTCATAGACAATAGCTTGTGTCCATTTTCCCCATTTTGATTTGAGAGAGATGAAGTTAGGAAGAGGGTTGTTAATAACCACATTCACACAGAGGCGATCATAAACGAGTTTGGACTTCTGAGGAGATTAGCACTAGGGTCAAACCCCGACTCCCACTTAGAGAGGGCCAAGCAGTGTTTGCCATAGGACCACGAACCAGAGAGGATAAAAATAAAGTCTTCTTCAACAGTGAACCTGAATAAAAAGAGTCCACTCGACATAGTAGAGACAGAGACACAACCTTTTAGTTTCCATCTTGAACCAACCCATCTTCTAACCATGTCTATCGTGGGTCTGAAGGCCAAGAATCTCCCCACTAAGCAGAGGTGTAGGGAGGAGGCAATATTATCCATAACATTGTCGGGGAGACAAATTTCAGGACCATCCTCGCCAACAGTGACCATTGACAGCTGAGTCGACAACACCGTCTTGGGATTTCCAACAAGAGCGCCTTTCCAAGTGCTCGCTTGAGCCTCCCCAGACAAAGGCCCCACACCATCAGTCTTGGGATCCTTGTTATGTGAATCCAAGCTAGAGGTCACATGTGGATTCTTCTCATGGGAGTGAACCTCATGCAAAGCTGCATTACAAACCTCCACAACAGAATCCCCGACCAAAGGAACCCACCCAACATTTTGAGAACCCAACACGAGTACCAGATCCAGACACATCTGCAGATGAGCAGGGGTGGTGTCGGGGAGGACGAGCCCTCCCCTGCAGAAATGACAACCATAGCTAAAATTCCAAAAAGTAGAGAGCGGGAAAGTTGCGGAGCTCAAGTTTTTTACAATTATTTTTTCCTTGTTGTTAGCAGTAGGGGTAGAATATGATTCTTCACTCTCAAATATGTATAAATGAATTGTAACTAGAACAAAGCCAATTCTGGGTAATGTTTTATGTGTTATGGATAAACAAATCGAGAGCTATCTGTTATGTGCAACATTTGTCTTAAATTATGTTAGATTGATAAATGTTGCTAGAGGTCTACTCTCCTAGGTTTTGCAGAGCCTGTAGTGTAGGAGGCTTGCTTAATTTATAGGAAACCCTTGTCAATTGATGAATGAACTCAAAATTCTGTTGAAGGAAGAAGGCTATCACTTGAACACACCTACATATTACACACATATACGCAAAAAATAAACTGAAATTGACCTTCCACTTCCCTTCCCTTCCACACACCTATTGCAAACCTAAATACAATTGCTAATATATTTTATAAAAACTTTCCGTCGCAACAAACCTAAAACCTCATTAAAATTTATATTAGTTACTATATAATATCCCTACCAAATCCGAGAGTAATCATAAGTATCCAGAATAAAATAAAATAAAACAAGACACTATTTAGGAATCAATTATAGAGTCGTACATATGAAAATTGAAAAATGGGCGCGGAGAGTTTTTGATTCGATACGAGGGCGGGGAGAACTGTTACTCTTTGGATTCTTCTCATTTAAAAATAAAATAGTGATGGAGATTGTCAAAGATAAGCATTAAGCACAATTTTCTTTCTTTTCAAAAGTCACAGTACAATCATTCTGTCACTACAATGGCGACCCACCGACTAAAGGCGTCACTGAAATCCTGAGAGCATAATGTTGATTTACAGCTGTAAAAACCTATTTGATGTTGACGGCAAAGAAAAAGTGTCAGTGGCTTCCATCTGTAACCCTAATCAACAGCCACAAATTTACAGCCATTTTCTGCCATGGAATTAAGGGGAGCCCTGGCATGCATTTTGGTGGTGCTTTTGGATGTCATTGCAGGAATTTTGAGCTTACAGGGTGAATTGGCTCAAGACAAGGTAATCTGATTAAATCAAGACTTCATCTGATTTTATATGAATTTTTCAGAATATAATATCAATTTGTGTGATATAATATCAATTTTGTGTGTTTATAAAGAATTTTATGTGCATCTTTTCTGATGATTGATCATAAAGTGTGATATTGAATGTTGATTGATTGAAAAAAAAACTGTCAATATGAATTTATATGAATTGTAGAAATATTGTATCTGCTATACTGTTTAAAACCCATTAGAAATATTGTTGTTCTGTTTCTTATTTAGGTCTGATCACAATGAGTGTAAAGATTATGAGATGTTATGTGCTGGTGTGGATGGATTCAGGTGAAATATTTTAGGTCTTTAACATTTAAGTGCAAAGTAGCTAGCAATGCTGCTTTTTGGCATGGGGTAGCAGCAGCTGCTCTTTTGTTGGTGGCTCACATTATTGCTAATGTAAGTGGAGGATGTATCTGCTTTGCTTCAAAACCACACCATCATCAACACTCATCACTTCACAAGCAAGTTGCTGCTGCCTTTCTGCTGCTCTCTTGGTAAGCTATTCTTTTACTAAAGTACTTCTGGTAAACAACTTTTCTGTTTTAGTAGATTACTTAAGCTGCCCTATGACAGATATAAGATGGGAAATAGGGAATGGATTGGGGGCTCTCTCCATCTGACATATTCACCATTTTTAGTGCCTTCAATTAGTACTACTTAATAACTGAACAGAGTAGGCACAACCCACATAATTGAAAAGACAGTTCAAGGAAAACCCATTGGATCTTATTTCTCTTATAATCATTTGACCATATAGAACATATTATTGTTCCTTGGGGATCAGACTCAACATTATTTTAGGGTTATTGTTCCTTGGGGATCAGACTCAACATTATTTTAGGGTTTTGGATCATAGTTTTAGGGGTATTACAGTCTTTAGATTCAAGTTCTTCCTGGTATTTTTATACACCTTGTATTTAGATTTTAAATTTTTAGCCACCCATGACTGTAGTTTCTTCTGTAATATGGAATCAATTTTGATAATTCTGTTTTTTCAATCAAGCATTATGTTGCTTTGGAACAACAGAGGTTTAAGAACAATTATTCCAACCATATAGCACATTTTCTTTCAGAAAACTAAAAGATAAAATTATTTAACTTATGTCAAGACTATTCTCAACTGTGAAATTACACTAACTATACTATAATCGTATTTTTTAAATAAAATTCCATTAATAGCAAAAATAGAAATGACTACAAATAACTAACCGCAAACATTTCATTCCATTCAAAAGTACAAAACAAACCAAGGTAATCATAAGAAATCCAAGTCTGATTTTAACCTTCTCCAATCTCAACTATCATACCATTCCATTCAAAAGTACAAAGCAAAACAAGGTAATCATAAGAAATCCAAGTCTGATTTTAACCTTCTCCAATCTCAACTATCATACACTTATGGCTGGTTTTTAAACATCTTTACACCCTTTACAACAACAATAAATAGTACAAGACGTTCGCTTGTATAATTATTTATCTATTTTTTAAAAAATATTAATTTAGGTTTTTATTTTATTTTATTTTAAATCTATTTTATTTATTTCAGAGTTATTTTTTATTTCTAATAGTTTCATTTGTAAACATTAATATATATTTTAAAAATACGATGTCTTGGAATTTTTTCCTATTAAATAAAAATTAATTAATTTATAATAATATTTATTTTTTCTCATTCACAAAGTAAAATTAAAAAATATGTTTTCATATTTTATTTCTATATGTACTTATGTTTGTTGTGTTTTAACTTTTATGTAGATGGGCATGACGTGAGTCTTTGTCTCGAATTGCCATTGTAGAATTCCAATAGGTCTATTTCTATAATATATCAAATTTGATTACAAAAAGAACTAATTTTTTGCAATCCCATCATTATAATATAATCTTGTTTTGATTGTTATAAGATATCCAGTGATGCCATAAATTGATAGATACATTGTGCTTATACCATGTCATGTTAGACTATGCATGTCATCAACTAACAATAAGAAATTAATGCAAGTTAGAGTCAACTAATTAAATTAAATTTTATACATATATTCATATATAGATCAAAAGTAAAAATGTGAATTTCCTCTGTTAATGTTGTTAGGAAGGTTAATATTCCTTCGAATCCACATGAGGGAGTAGTTTGGGAGGAACCAAAGTATGTTTGGGTGAAAATCAAATTTGATGGGGCCTCCCAAGGCAATCCTAGAGTTAGTGGTGCATGGTACGTTACAATGGATCACAAAGGGGTGGTTCTCGATCAGAGATCAAAATGCTTAGGCATAACAACAAACAATGATGTACAATTTTGGTTAGGTTGAAGTTTGGACTAGAATTAAAAGTAAATCAAGTGCATTTGGATGAAAAGTTCCTCATAATGGTCAATGTGGTCCGACATAAAACAACTCCAAATTGGAGACTTAGGAAATGGATCAAGTTGATATGGGAGTTGGTGGGAAACTTTGAAGGATTCAAAATCATCCATGTGTATAGAGAGGGCAATTTTGTGGCAGATGATTTGGCCAAACATGTGACGAGGCTATTATGACTGGATCAAATGACTTGTGATTGATGAGGTGGTGCTAACGTGGTGTTCAGTGGGTGGAAGGTATATTGTGTCATCCTTGTTTGACGGAGTGGAGATTGGCAATGTATGAACAAATAACCAGCCTATGAGAAATCTTAGGAAAAAGAATCCAAATAAGGATATAACATAAGGAAGGATTTTTTTTTTTATTGGTATTTTGAATTCTTGGGGTATGATTTTGATACTAAATGGATAAAAGGGGAAAATAATCCTTTAGTTGATACTCTAACTAGAAAATTTGCAACTATTATAGACGAAATTGAATATTGAGTTCTAATGGTTTAAGATAATAGAACTCTGCCTCAAATAGAAACACCAAGTATTGAGCTAATATTATATGTTTGGATATTGTATAATTGGATAATGAATTTAAGAAGATTGATTAGAGATAACTATGAAATTGATTTGTTAGAGCCATCAAAGCCATCAAAGGGAGAAATATAATATACCATCAAAGAATACTTTCTAAAGAAATTTGGTTTAGAAGATACTCCAATTTCATTTCTAATTAGAAATAATTGTGCCTTTGATATCCAAATCACTAGATTCACAACAATATCATGGCCTATCAAGAGAATGATGAATGTCCTTAAATGTTGTAAATTTGGTTTTATCTAACAATATAACTTTGTTTTAGTTTGAATTTGAAGATTATGCTAACATATTTACAATATTTTTTATTCCATGTATAGATTAATTCTTTGAATATCTCAAGACATGTTTTAGAACTATTATTACCCAAAGTATGGATATGTATCTTTAACATACCTCATTACTAATATCTGCGATAAATAGAATATTACTATATGATAGAGCTACATTTCTTAAAAGCTTGAATTGAAGGAGAACCAATTCTTATCCCAACCAGACAAGAAAGAAGAATGAAATGGGGTATGGATATGCCTAATGAAATGAAAAGATAAGTATCTAGATATAAACAATTACCATCTAATTGGATATAGTTAAGGGTCCCACTTCTTGAGTAATATTTCCTCCATCATATTTCATGCAAAAGGAAGAAAAGAAAGCACATGTGCTTGTTTGTGCCATGATGTTAGCTATGTTAAGAATTAACTATAGGATTCCCACCTATCCAAATAGCAAGATCCATCCAACCATTTAAGAGTGTTAAGTGGGCCATTCTCACTTTTTGGGTCCCTCAAAAGTGACTTTCTCTTCCACTTTAAAATGTTTGTTCATGATAACATGTCTTTATAGCTATGTACATCTTTAGTGTGCTAATAAAAAATTCTAAGTGTTATAATTCTACAGTTAGATTTCAAAAGATTATTAATTTTTAACATAAAAGTTTAGTGTGGTCTACTATAGAGCTAGCAAGATGTCTTATTGCAAGGATTAAGTGATTTTATGGTTTGAAATAGAATTTGAGTCCTAGGTTTTCATAGGTGTATGCTCTTACTATAGTCTAGGTAATTTGAGTAATAAAAATCTATAATATGTAATTACAAATTAGTATTCTATAATCATGTCCTCATCTTTTAATAAAATATAAAGTTGCATTTTAGTTTTCATTAGTTATTCATAAAATTAGTATTTTAAAGTCACGAGTTCAGTCTTCAATAAAATATAAATTTGCATTTCAATTTTCATTTAAAATCAACAATCTTGACTTGAATAATTCTTTCCTTCTACTCTTCCATTTATCACATAAAACTAGACCCTTTTAGTTCAACAGATCTATGAGTCCATTTTTAGATACAAATTTTTCTAAATCTTCCATACTATTAGAGAATATTTACTTGCCTCCTCTCTTTTCACTTAGAATAAAAGAACTCTTAAATTTCCCAACTAACATCCATTTCAAATCTTTACACACCTTTCTAACCCAAAAAAGATCTTTCCAAGGCCCACTCTTAATAACTCATGAATTAAAACATGTATCTTATATAGAATCTAGGTAGATAATCTCTCTTGGTTGTGTACACAATATCTAGGTGTTGTTGATTATTTAATGTCATAAGTATTACTTTCATTTATAGTCCAAGTGAATGTTAAAGGAAACTAATGGTATAAGTCAAAAAATATTTCCATCTCCATTAGAAGAAAATCAAGAGAGTATTGAAACAACCAAAATTTTGTAAAGTCTCAATAATGGTGGGTGTATTTAGGGCTTTTTGGGTGTAAAGGTTGGATCTAATTGAGGGTTTAATGTTGGATTGGTTGATGTTTATCTATGCTTATGTACCTTTTAATATTTTCTATTAATAAAATTATTATCTATTATTGATTAAAAATATATAATAATTTCATTAGCTTTTGTTATCAATTTTATTCTTTTGATTTTATCATTGTTTACTTTTCTCTTGTCATTTCCTCTTATATTTTCCAAAATTTACATCTCCAAATTTGTTCAATGGATTTTTCATTTTTTATTTATCTTAGATAAAAAGAGATTAAAAGCCCCACACTAGTCATTTTAGTATATAGCCCAAGCATAGAGTGACATTGGGTCCATATTTTAAAATCTGGTAATGAAAGTTTTTTTTTCCTCCACATTATTTACGATCAATAATTCACCTCCATAACAACATTTTAGCTTCTAGCATATATGCTAGCTTAAGACCTTCAAAAGCATAATTGCTCGTTCTTCATTATTTATTATTAGAATGGATAATGAACCTCCTTTAATAAATATTCTACTATGATATATACAAGAAAAGCAACCCCTACTACTTCTATAATCTCACAAGAACCTTTATATAATGTTATTAGATAGTTCCTATTGGATAATCTATTTGTAAATCTTCATTTCAAAATTTCCTATTACAATGCATTTTCTACAATTCAATAAATGTAAGTGTATAATAACACATTTCAAGAAGGTGACTAACAACTTCAAAAACATATACAAATAATGATACAAAGCAATAATAATCCATACATTAAACAAAAATTACATGTATGAAAATTCAATCTTTTAATGTTCCATCTTCTTAATATTGTATATATAAATTTAGGCGGAGAATATATTAAAGACCTCCATATCCACCTTCCATTAGCAGGTATAAGAATATAAAAATAGTTGGTCATGATAAATTTAATATTATATTTATTTTCTAAAATTAAGTTTAATAAATATTTATAGATATTTGTATATTTTATTGAATTGATTTTCTTATTTTGTAAATATAAATCATAAATTCTTTAATTTCATGGAAAAATAAACACATTTTTTTAATCGATTCATCTCAATTATAATAATTAATAATATTTAGAAAATAAAGTTTAATAAGCTTAGATTTAATATTTTTAAATTATAAATTTTTATATTAAAAAAATTATTAGCATAAAGAATAAATAGATTATAACAAAACAATAAGTGGTTTAGAACAAATTCAGATTGCTTATATATTACAACACTCCAAGAAAATATTCCTCTAAACCCTTGGAAAAATCTTGAGAGACCCCTCCTCTTCGCATGACACTAATAATTCCATCCCGACTGGTAATGTGGTCTCGCTCCACCATAACCCGACCCCTCACTCTGTCAACTCCACCCAGGCTTCTGAAAGCCCCACCTCTTCGAAGAGTCTGAAGCCTACACATTTTCCCTCCCCGACTTTCAGATTGGATAAAATGATGGTTGTCGAGGAGGCGAGTAGCATAAAAGAGGAGGAAAACAACCTGGCGGAGCTCGAGAAAAAGGTGGAGGCCCTTGCGGTTAATGTGCAGGATATCACTAGCAGACTGGAGGCGACGGAGTCCAAAATGCATGATGTTTCAAAATTTGTGTTGAATGTTATGCGTTGCTCAGCTACCACTCTGTGCCTCATGCAAGAAAGTGCGTCCAAAGGTAAAGGCAAGGATGACGAGGACTACAAGGCCCTGTTCAAATTCCTCACCAAGGAATGGGCAAGAAAGCTCCTCCCCAAGAGGAGCCATGGGAAAAAGAAGTAATGCTCTGAATGCAGAGGGATACTGGTTTTTTGTTTATGGTTAGTAGCCTATGGGCGGATAGGTTTAGCCTATGCTTTTGTTTAAGTTTCTATGTTTATTGCCCTGCGTGGCAAATATCTAAAACTCTGCTTATTACTACTTTAACTCTGATAAACTCTCGTAGAATGATAGTTGTTTTTGATAGAGGCAAAAGGCTGTAATCTGTTGTTTATATGCGGTCAGTGGTCTTGCCACTGATCTTCTTAATGTTGCTATGGGTCAGCCCCCTTGCATTTTGGCTGCTTTTTAATCTAAAAAATACTTCAAGAAAATATAATTGATAATAGGAAAGATCCGTGAAATTGAAAGTCTTGAAATAATAGAAATGATCTTCAATTTTAATCTAGAGAATATTAGAATTTTAACTAATTACAAATTGATTGAAAAAATACAATAATTTTCTTTAAATTTAATGATAAGAAAATGTCTAATGTGAGAAAGAGATTACAAAATTGAAAAAATGTGAAATTTTATTTTATGTTTATCTATGTACAAATGTGTTTTAATGGTTTAATAACATGCTTGGGTGATGCAGGGTACTTTTTATCGTTGGATTGGGGCTATTAATAGTGGGAGCGGTCTCTAATTCAAAATCCAATGAATTTTGTAGTCTAACTAAACACAAGCTTTTGGCAATTGGAGGTTTGGTGGCTTTCATTCATGCTATTGCAAGTGTGGCTTACTGCTTTACATCAAGGATAGTGAATGTTGAAAAGAATCATAATGATATGGAAGGTTCTACATGAAAAATAGTTTTTTTTTGTTTTGAGAATATATAAAACTTTGTTTATTGATTCATCAATGTAAATATTGTTCAATGTAGTTTTTAGATTTTTAAATTAATCTTATATTTATGTATACATGCTTTGTTTACTTAAAATATTATATTAAGTATGTTGATTATAAATATTTATTTGACTAGCAATAATTTATTGAGACATGTTCTTTTAGTTGTTTATTTTCTTTAAAATTAGATTTAAGATGATTTTAATAAGAAAGAGTTGAAAAATTAGTAACATAAGAACACTTGTTAATGAAAAACACTTGTTAATGAAGAACACTTGATGAATAGATATCTTAGAGTTGCTACTGAAATTATGGAACACAAGTCAATAGTATCAGAAGAGAAGAATGATGGATGACCAACAACTCATAAAATCACTCAATTCATAACTTTAAACATCACTAAATTTATAATGTTAAACATGGTGGTGATGGTAGTAGTAGCACTAATAACATGAATTAAAATTTGCATAATGATAATAATAATCATAATATTTATAAATAAGGATGTAGTTGCATTAAGGGGCATGCAATCAAGCAGGTATTCCAACTTATCATTTTGTAGATTTTATTTATAATGATTCCTTAACATCATTAAACCATTGACTAGGGCATGAGTCCTATATTGAGTGGTTGGTGAGTTTTTAGTGGGTTTACAAAGTGTTCCAATAGCCGAAGGCATCTTTATTGCTTGCATGTTGCATATAGCAATATATGTTATATATTTTGAGGCCATTTCTTGATAATTAGGAAATTAGGTGGCATTTGATCTCTTTTATTGGTGGTAGTATGAATTTTGTGTCCAAAGAAGGTTGTATCAAGGATTTTGGGATGATAAATAAGAAGATATGTACATAGGTGTACTTAGGAGTACAAGATATTATTCATGGTGGTAGAGTAGATACTTGTAAAATTCTAGACCTATTCATTGACTATATCTCATATATATATATGTATGTATGTATGTATGTATGCAAAAATGTTTATGCAGGTTGTAGCTACCAGACATCGACTCCACCTAGTCTCACAAGTTTGAGTGTGTCTTTAAATCCCAATGGTTGTATAAGAGATAGTACAAGGCCTAGAATGTATCTAGCTCTAGCCATTGTCCTTACCTAGGGACAATTATCTAGTCTTTATTTTTATCTAGTCAAATTTGTCATATAGACAATATCTGATCACCTTGTTGTTTATGGTAAGTCTCGTTTTGATATTGGTATTATTTTATGATTTACTTGAGTGTGAGATTTTATGTTATCTTAATTGTTGATATTAATTATAACTTGAGTGTTATAAATTAATTAATAATTAATAATTGTTTATTATTGCTTTGATTGTGTTTTTCGATTTAATAAATATATTCCTATTATTGGATATTATTTATTAAATGATTTATTATTGTGCATGTGAATATTTTTAGTGTGGAAGTTATCTTGAGTGGAAATTATGCTTTATTGTGGAACTAGTTGTTCTTTTTGGTGGATAATTATATTTTTAGTTAGAAATAATTATTTATTCTTTGCATGTTGTTGAGTGGGAGTTAATGATTTTTAGGGGATTTTTTAATTGGTGTTTTAAAATTTAAATATTATTGTTTAATTGTTTTACGAGGATTTTTGTTTGGAAATTAATTCAACATTGATTTAATGTTTTTAGGTGATATTTTTTTTTTATGATTTTTGAATTAGGGTTTTGCTTTTCTTTTGCACATATTTTTGTGAAGCTTTATTTAGGTTGTAGTTGAGTTTTGTATATATTCTCTTTATAAGAGTTTTATTTTATGTTTTCCTTTTCACGAAGTTGTGGGAGAAGAATTATGATTGCGGATTGTGGAGAATTTTGGAGAAGGGTTGCAATTTTTTTGTATTGATTGGAGGATTGTTTTTCTGAGTTTTGCTTGGAGCTTGGATTGGATTGCTTTGGGCTTGATTGCTTGAATTTTGTTCTTGATTAAAAGAGGATTTGGGTAAAAGTACAAAGTTGTGTCACACTTTTATAAAGGAAATGGTCAATGCTGATTCAACTTTTTAAATTAAATCAATAGAAAGTGAAATACATGTTTTGAATTTTGAAGTGATGTAAACTAATAAAATTTATATTCTTATGTCTATTTTATGTTTTTAATTTTAATAAAAATTTAAAAAATTATTTGAGTGTAGTTTTTTATAAAGTAAACACTATAATTTAGTTGCTAAAAAAATGATGAAATTGAAGTTACACAAGCCACCACACTTTATTTAGTAAATTTTACCTTTTTTTTTTTTTGATTTTATCTTGTTATATTTATAACTTGAAACTTTAGTGCATGGATATATTTTTTACTTTTTTTTATAAATACATATTTTTCAATAAATTTGAAAACTTGCGTGCGCTGAAATATAACGCTTTCCAATTCCCACCACCTTTTTTTCTTAATTATTTATCCAAATTAGAAAATAATTATACCATCTTGACATAGATTCTTTTCTCTACTGCATCATATTTTTTTCTATTTTTTTAAATTATTTTAGTATTTTTCCTTGGCAAGATAATCAACCTTATATTTTAGTGTTGATGACCTAATTTCAATAAAAAGTAAATATAAATATAAAAATTAATTAAAATATTAAAAGGTATATATTTTATAAAATTCACTTATAAATCTATAAAAGGGTATTTTTACATTTCAAAAACTTTTTTTTTTATAAGAGTAGGAGTTGTTGAAACATCGAGTTTTACTTTTTGTTGTAATTAGACGAAAAGTAGTATAAATTATACATTTAGTAGACATTTCCAATTGGAAAAGTTGTGGCCCATATATAACTTAGCTATAATGAATCTATATAGACCATATGTTTGAAATTATTATTATTTTTAGTTAGAATTACTTAAATTCACTTGTGCTGATAAGTTAGCCTGAAACGTGACATAGTTTTGTGCTTTTACCCATTCATGTTTCAGAGATTTGTTTGCAAATTCTCTCTATCTCTCTCTCTCTCTCTCTCTCTCTCTCTCTCTCTCTCTCTCTCTCTCTCTCTCTCTCTCTCTCTCTCTCTCTCTCTCTCTCTCCCTCTCTCCCTCTCTCTCTCTCTCTCTCTCTCTCTCTCTCCACAAGTTTTCAAGTAGGTTTCTATATCCCCGTTTTCAATTTAGTTTTATTTGCAGTTTTGTTTAAAATTTATTATTAGGGGGATTTTTTTTTTGAAATCAATCATTTATTTGTGTTTTGAAAAGAGTCCTATATGCTTAAATTGGTTGTGAGAATTGATTGTTTCAATTGATCAGTTTTGCTTTGTGTTTAATTGGAAACCATGTATGAATCCTTATAATTGTTTTTTTTGCTAATTTTTTGGGATGTTATTAGACCTTTTTGAAATTTGTCTTTGTCAAAATTTAGTTTGGAGACTTTATTTTATGTTTTTCTTCATTTTTCTGCATTTTCGAGCAACTATGCAACTGTAGAGCTCAATTGTACACAATTACAGCTTCAACGGTACTCATTCAAGGCATCAATTGCACAACAAATTGTACTCATTTTCACAACTATGAGCCCCAACTATGTTGGTTTTTGGGGTTTTGATTTGGTTTGCAATTTTGGTCAATTTGTTTTCTCTGTCAGTTCTAGAGGCTATAAGTGCCTATGTATCCTACCAATTTTGGATTTCCATGTCTGATTGGACTTGATTTGTCTAAATTGGTGTTCATATACCCTTTCTTCATTTGGATTGTAAAAAGGAACAATGATTTTGAGGTTATGATTTAGTTTCAGGACCCGACTTTGTGATTGGTCTTCGTTTGGAAGTCCTATTTGCAGATTGTCAAATCTATTCATGTATATGAATTCTTGATGTTACTATCTATATATAATATGTTTTATGATGCTTATTTTGAGCCATAGAGGATAGGTTATCTAGGTGCATTAAAGGGGAGTGGCTCTCTATGGGAGTGAAGGCCCAAAGTGGTTGTTAAGATAATCCACAAGAGAGTAGATTAATAAGTGATAACATTAATAAAATATTGGGTTGGGTTTACACACTAATAAGATAATGTTTTGTGCCCCACTCATGGCCTCATGTTCTTGTATAGACAAACGATGAGATTGGGAAGGCTTGTCCATCTGGAGAGATGTTTGGAATTGGAATGATTGTGCAATACCTTGTCATAAGGAAATGATTGTACAATAATGCATGAGTTCTCCATGGGAGCTAGGGTCTAGAGTTAGGAGAGGGTCAGGCTGCCAAGATAACCATTGTCGAGGCTATGCAATGACACTCTCTCCTTTTGTATCCTAGTATCCTATTGTGCCAACTTTTATATGGAAGCTTCTAGAAGTTTGATGTTCTTTTGGAGTACCTTTGAAGTCTTTTGGAAGATCAACGTTTCCTTACTTTGGAAGATTTTGGTTGTTAATATTACTTTGGAAGTATTTTGGTTGTTATCCTTACTTTCTTATCTTGTGCAGTGGTATCTTGTGTATCTTGGTTGTGGTGTATGTTCAATTCTTTTATCCCTATCCTTCTTGCTTGTTGTTTGGGGTCTTGTGTCTATCTCTAGCATGGGGGGTGGACCTCTAGATTCCACATGGTCAGGTGGTAGTGTTTACCATGATCCATTGGATTTTTCGGAGTTCTTCTGTGTGAGCACTTGGATGGATCTTATCTCGTATTCCATTGTTTTCATATTCAAATGAAAATTGTTCTACCATTCTAATTGTATTTGATATTTATCTTTCGAGAGTGATGTAAAAGGATATGTAATTGTATGTTTGTACATTGAAAGGATATTTGTAATTTAATACTCCAAGTGGAAAAGATTGTAATAGAACTATCATGATAGGTGCATTGTATTAATGGATATCTTGTAAGTGATTGTACTCATGTGGATTGTATGTATGTTCTTACTCTTGATGAAGGTTATCATAGGAATCTTCCATTTGTTTCTTTAAAATGAACTTAGCATAGGCCTTTATATAATTAGTTATATGAATAATGATTAGGAGTTTATTTGGTTAAGTCGATGTATCCGATTAGTAATGTTTATGTGATTGGGAATAATGTAATGAAGTCAAATTATCGTCATGTGATTAACTTAGTGATGTTTATTACATGCTAGTAAGTGTTGCTTAGTAGTGACATTAGGAAACCCATAGAGGAATTGTTTTGAGAAGTGATTAAGTTTTCTGTTAAACATTGTTATGATTCACCCATGTTATGTTAAAAAGTTACTTAGTGTTGCATTTAACTATAACATGGTTGATCTCAACAACCAGCCCTGGTGATCTCAACAACTAGCCCATGGAGGAGCCGGATGACCAGAAAAAACAGGAGGACAAGGAATGAAAACAGAGCTGAACAAGGATAAGGAGGATACGAGCATGGAAAAGGATAGAGCTGGTGATGAGATGAATACTGGTATGCTTATCTTGTATAAGCTAAGAACCAGTTTGATGCTCATCTGCGTTTCGATAGATGGGTTTATGAAAGAATTAATAAAATGGAAAAAAAGGCTAAACATCAGGAAGAGAAGGGACATAAAGGTGAAAGCAACTTGGAGAAATGGAAAAAGGAAATGGACGAAAAGGTGGAGAAGCTGGAAGTTTAGATCAACAAGCTGGAGGAAGGGAAGGCTGCCATGAAGAACTTCCTGATTTTGATTCCGGAGATCCTCAACTCTGCGACCAAAAACATGGAGTAAATAGCCAAATACCTTGATGGTCCCAGCCCTACCAAGTCTATTGTGGACCTTGATGCTGAAGAGGTTGCTACTGAGGTTGGGAATGTGGATAGTGCTCCTAGAGGTGCGGCTAAAAGGACTAGGGCAATCTTGAAAAAGGCTGCCTTGGCTTCTTCAAAGGAAATCCCAATTCTCAAGGAGAATATCAAAGAAATGCAAGGGATTAGCGAGAAATTGGCTAATGCCCTTAAAAACATAATGTAATTTATCTTTTTTTTATTTTTGCTGGTTGTTGTTGGTAGTGTTGGCTTTTGCCCAACACTTTGCTGGTTTTTTCGCTGTCTGTCCCATTTAGTTTCTTACTGCTTTTATCTTTTATGGTTCCTTTGTAAAGGGTTTCGGGGTCCCTTCAAAACCTGATTTTCCCGTACTAAAAAACTATAAGATGGTTGATGTATTATGATTTCTTTTATTTTAAAAAATATTTGCTATGTGTTTTGGTTTATTAGTTATTATTACTTCGGGGTTCCTTGGTGGGGCGTGACATTTTTCTCCTCCAATAAGGATCAATGGGAGGTTGTTAATTATCCAACCTAGAGGATTAACTATTGCATTCTTTGATATGGTCTTTCTCTAGAGTTTTCGGGTGAGAACTAGGAAAGGATAAGGAATCATCTATGTTGAGTGATTAAAATGTATCCTAAATCTCTTTCTAGATCATACTTAGGGTATTCTCATATCAATATATCCCATAGTTTGGATCTTCCCCTCTAAAAAATTTTCATTTGGTACTTATATTTCAAAAATCCCATGCAATTATTAGAAATCATAAGTACATTTATTAGTCCTTTATGTATCAAATATATTACAATAGAGTTATTAGTATAAAGAGAGATTTGAATACATGAAACTAGGAAGCCCTTGATAATATTTTTGTGGAAATAGAGTTTCCAAAAAAAGTTAGAATTGGTTAATTAAATAATTTAATTAGATGTCATTACTAGTGAGCTCCTCTCTTAGAAAGATAACATGATTCACCTCTACGAATATTATTAGGCATTTAGATCTTTTTGAGACAAAAATTAGGGAAAGATGGATTATGGAGGAGGTTTAAAAATGTAATTAATTCCATTGGCCCATTGTGGCTCAAAGTAAAATTATAAAATTGACATTATTGAGGATAGAACTTAGCCCCTCTTCATTCTAATACCTTATTTCAATTAGGAAATTAACTTCCTTTGAGGAGACTTTGCTAGAGATAAAGAGGAGGAATATGATCTTGGTGTACTTGCATCCTTTTTTTAGTTACTTTGTTTATTAGTGATGATCAAACTGTGACTCTTCTTTGAGTTTTTAATATTGAGGAAATGCAAAGTATCGTTTTATCATTGCAAGGTGATATATCCCATGATAGATATTTTTCAAGTGGACATTCAAGTTTTTTGGAATATATTGGAGGAATTGAATATAGTAATTTATGAACAAAGCAAATCTATTATTGCTATGAAAGAATTTAAGTGCACTTTTATAGCTCTTATTCAAAAAATAGATAATCCCTCATATTTTTTTACTTTTGAATATTTTTAATGTATTACACTATTATAAAGATAGTTTATAAGAAAATAGATCAGATACTTAAACCCCTATTTCTAAGATCATTTCTTTAAAACAAGGTGGGTTTGTGAAGTGCTAGTAGTTCATCTAGATGAGATCATATTGATGCATGAGATTGAATTCTCTCAAGTTGTAATGACCACACATTTATGCCTTGGGTTCGATATTGTCAAAATTATATTTCCAACTATGTATCATGGGATGCATAGCGCATGCCTGTGTATGTTACTTTGAGTGTTTACTAGTGTTAAATGTTTGAACTCCACTATTTCATTAATAGATTTAGTTATGTTTATTGATTATATACTTTATATCCTACATGATTATGGTTGTATATGATTTGTAGGAGATGTGATGATTTATTTCATGTTGTCATATTTCATGCTTTGGTTGGCATATTTGTCAAATGAGTTGATGTATGCACTATATGCCACATGTTAGACCACTCACACATCTAGAAAGGGTGTTCATAAACATACTGGTTGTTATTTTATTTCTTGTACTAGGGTGTGTGTTTAGTGTTGTGACAAGTTACTTTTGAGAACTTGATATATTTCTTGTCGTGTAGTTTGTGTTAAAGTTGTGAGATCTCTTATGCATATATTTTATATTTGTCATTAGGATCATGTTGTTTATTGGAGATGAATATGTTATGCTTTTATGACTAGATTATCATAGTTTTCTATTTCATGGAAATCCTTATGGAATTTTGGTTTATAGATGTGATTACTAAATGATCTCAATATCTTATCTTTTGATTGATTATCATATTTCTATATTTGGTTGATGTACACCAATGCCATTGAGTTATTTGGATGGGATATATGACTGATGTGGTGTTGTACCTCATTGGGTTGTTTTGTATTGCTTCAGCTATTATGTATGGAGTAGGTATGATTGATGTATGATGTGAGTATGTAGATACATGGTTATCTCCCCAGCTGAAAACATAGGTTTGGTTATTTATGAAGTGATGGTTATTATTGGAGATGTCACTTTTGGTCAATATTCTTGGTAACCTTTATTGCACCTAGTTTGAGTGTGAGATGAGCCCTATTTTTACATATGAATTTGGATCTAAATTGATGGTAATTCGAGAATCCATGTGCTATGTAAAACTTGTACAAGTGTGATTGTGGTTGTAGTTGTTTAGTTTCCTATTTACATTCAATTATAGTTTTGATGCAGGAGCATCCCCGGTTCACAACAATCTTGCATCAACCAAAAACATTTTCCTTTCTGTTTTGTTTTTTGTTTGTAGTTTTAGTTTTCCTTTCTATGTGTCTCGGTTTTGGCTCATCGGATCCTGTGGAGTTGGATTCTACTTGAAGACTTGATCATCTTTCTTGCTTTCAGACCACATCTCATTTGGATCACTTTCCAACAAGATATTGCTACCGGTTTCCATGATAGTTTCTTGTTATCAGTTGTTCCTTTGTAACCAGTTGCCTGAGACCTATTCTGGTGATCTATTAGAACCCATTTCGAAGCTTGTGGAGCCTTGAGCGTTGATTTCAATGTTCCTTGGCATGTGGCTGACCTTTTCTTGTGATCTATGTTTCATCCTTTGGATTTTTCGGAGGAATCTCTTGGCAGAGGCCGAGCTTGTTCATTTTGCACGTTAGGTCTTGTTCTTCGGGTTTTTTAATCCCTTTTGGGCCGACTAGATCCTTTGGATCAATATATATATTTGTAATAATGCTTTAGAATGAATCAATTAGAATCAATCAGAGTATCAGATAGATAGACTGTGCCTAGAGGATAGATCTTTCGATTTAAGGTCCTGGTTGTGACCTATTCTACTAGACCTGTGTGCCAGTATGTTGTAACCCGATTGTTACTGGTTAGATGTAATCAAATTTTATTAAATAAAATTATCTGTTCTACATTGCCTCCATCATATATGTGTGTTTCCATTGTGTTTACTCTTTCTGATCGGTCTAGATTGATCTCCTTGAGGTCCCTCCTCACCGGTGACTGCTTCAAGTGGTATCAGAGCGAAGTTTCATTCCGGAGGTTGCGTGTCCTGAATTTTGTTGTAGGGTGGCGGATTGCGGATCCGACCTACAATTGCAAAGGACTAGCGTGAACCAATGGTGTGAAGAGGAACTAGGAATGGTGGAGCACGTGGGAATGCAGACCCTGCTGTGATGGAGATGTTACGAGGAATAGCAGCCCAGTTAGAAGTCGTGGAGACATCCCAGAGAAGAGGTTGACATATTGAAGATGTAAGTGAAGATGAAAGAGAAGAAGCCCTGATAGAACAAGTAAACCTACCAGTGGTTGATCCAGATGAAGAAAGGATTTTGAAGGTTTTGAGTAGGGTGAACACTAAACCTCATTTTACCCCACTGGAATATGATGGGAAGTTAGATTCAGATGAATTGATGGATTGGATCTCAGAGATAGAGAAGTATTTTTATTTTGAAAATACTGCAGAAGAGAGAAAGGTGAAATATGCCTATACCCAGTTGAAAGGTCACACATCTATTTGGTGGGAGAATTTGCAAGTTGATAGACAAACAAGAGGTAAAAAATAGATTAAGACATGGGATCAGATGATTGCTAAGTTGAAATCAAAGTTTGTCATGGCGAATTATCAAGTGGATTTAATCCGTAAGTTACAAAACCTGAGATAGAAGGAATCTAGTGTGAAGGAGTACACCAAAGCATTTTACAAGTTGAACATCAGATCCAGACATGTTGATGATGAAGTTGAACAAATTGCAAGATATTTGAACGGATTGCGGATGTCTATACAAGATTAGTCTCAGTATGATCAAATTGGAGAGTGTTGAAGAGGCTTACCAGTATGCACTAAAGGCTGAAATGAAATTGAATAAAATACAGGAGTAGAGACAGAGAGGTAGAGGTGGAAGGTTTACTAGAGGAAGATTTCAAGGAGGAAGAGAATATACCGAAGGAAGAGGAACCAATACAGATCAGAACAAGGACAAGGAAGTGAGAAAATAAGGTAATTCATACTGGAAGGATGATAGAAATTTCTATTGGAGGAGAGAACCAGATGGTTACCGAAATGAGAACTTTGGAAGACAAGATTTAAGAGGACATTTAGAAGAACTTTCTTTAAGTGTGGAGGAGAAGGACACCATGAATTTGAGTGTAAGAAGATAGAGGGTACCAGAAGAGTAGTAGTGGTGGAAGCAAACCCCACCGAGTCAGACAATAAATCAAAAGATGGAGAATTGCTGATGATGAGGAGAGCTTTGTGTCATGCTGGAGGAGATGAAGAACCCTTGCAGGGGAAGAATCTATTCAAAACCAGATGTAAGGTATCCGGTAAGTGTTGTAAAGTTGTTATTGATAGTGCTAGTTCAGATAATCTTGTTTCCAAAGAGATGGTGAATAAGTTGAAATTAAGGAGATTATGTCAGTTTTTCACTTGGGTTATCATATTTAAGATTAGTCTTATATAATACAAATGTATTTGACTTAATGGAAGATAATGAACATATAATGGGAGCTCAATGATTATTGTTTGTGATGTTGATTTTCCTCAAGATAAAATTTAAGCCTCTTTGGAGTAAATTTTATTCAATAAGGGTCACATGGAGGAGTTATAAGAATTTTTTTTGGAATAAAAGTTTTTATGAGAAGAAAAAAATTATGTTACAAGTTCATTTAAAATCTTGTGCAAGAGAACATAAGCCCCTAATTATAATATTTAAAATTTAAGGGGGTCTCTTTAGGGTGAGGCTGAAAGTTTCCCTCATTGCTTCTTAAACTTTTATTGTCACATGTCATTCTCTTATAATCTTTTAAAATATATTAAATCTCTTTTAAAATTTAACTATAAAATTGTAGATTTAACATTTCTTGTTGCTAAAAATAATCATAAGATTATTGTGTCTGCAAATTTTCAAGTTTTAAGTTTGAAATCTACCTCATACTATAAAATCTATAGGACCTGTACTTAAGTTGGGGTTTCATAGTGGGGGGCTTCCTAAAAATTTTAGTGAGTGCCATGGAGATTTTTTAGGATTATTTTTGTAATTCCTCTCATGTTTGCATTCCGACGCATATTTTTGAGACATGATTCGTATGATTATACCTGCAAATTTAATTCAGGATTGTTCATATCACCATTCTTTTTGTATTGGCATCAATATTGGATGCACTTTTGAGAACTGATAATATTATTATAGTATGTTAATGATGATGTGTTATTTAAGCTAATCATGCACATTCATGTTTATTTAATTGTTTTCTTGATTAGGATGTTGCACTTCATTAGGGAGATGTATGTGCTTAGTCTTTTATATATTTGCACAAGTACACTTGACATGGGTTGAGTGGTTACAGTTATTGGGAATTTTTTTACCTCGCTTCATAGGTTTGAATTATTCCTTGATAGTGGTTAAAAGAAGTCGCATTGGCCATACCCATTCTACCTCACTCATCATACTCGAATACAAGTATGATTTCCTATTATTAAATCCAACATTATATCTCAGGTATTGTGATCAGTAAAAAATTGAAAACTATAATCTCCATGTGCAAGACCAGTAAAGAGTGTCTAGATGTTTAAGATTAATTGCAATTGTTATAAATTTAAATAAGAACAATTTTTGTGACTTTATACCATTATTGAATTATTTAAATTACTATGTGGATTAAGAGTATTGTCAATTATGTGTTTGGGAATAAAATTTGGAATATATGCATCATAGATAACTTTAAGAAACCACCCCCGGGGAAAAAAAGTGTAAAATCCTGGCGAATCAGACATTATTTTTTTGGGGGAAAATTTTTTATTGATGACAAAAAAAATTTCAAATTTGGAAAAAAAAAAAATTTTTACTGGCAATTTTTTTTAGGGTGTGAAAACTCTATAAAATCCTGGCGAATAATTCATTATTGTGTGGGGAAAATATATAATGTAGGAGGTGAATGTTTTTTCGTTTAAAGGAAAAATATATAAGTGTATGGGCGAAAAGTTATACTTTGAAGAAAAAATTATTTAAGTGTATTGGCGATTTTTATCTACCATTTGAAAATTATTTAATTTTGTTGGCTAATATTTCATTATTTATGAAAAAATAAATATTTTATTGGAGATTTCATAGATTCATTGCCATTTTCGTTATCTAATTAATGCAACATCACGTCGAGTACAGACTCTGCATGATGTATCGATAAGCGCTACCTCATCGACATGTCACACGTACCTAAAATCCATCAATGATTGAAAATCATTCAATGATCGTAGATCAATGGCTGAAGTTTTATTTCGACTCAAATTTCTAAAGAGAGTGTAGTTCTCGAGAAATTCCCCAGAATGGAATTGGAGACAGTACACACGTATCAGATCTCATCTTAATCAAGTATCGACATTTATTAATGTCTTGTCACTGACATTCTCTAACTGCGATCCACTTAGCACACACGACTTCCAATCTGGTAATTGGTAGTGGTTTACGGTTGTTTCCAATTTCGCACACGTGCATTTATGAGAAAGATTTACTGAGAGATATGAAAGATTTATAAAAAATTAAAGGACAAAGGAATTAATATGGTTGGTGAAGGGATTGCTAGTATCAAGAGCTATTTATAGACGATCTCCGCTTCTTTCTTCTTCAATTCACCTTTGGTAGATAAATTGTCAAAGTTGACGTTAGTTGAAATTATGCCTCTAGTTTAGGTCTTTAGGCCGTATAATTTGGTATTCAGATTTCTGAAGATGGACACTCCTATCTGGTTGAGAAGCACATCTGAGGAGGACCAGAGGGCTTGGGCTACGCCAAAGACCCAAACCTCCAATCGGCTTGTAAGGAGGTCAGGATGTTCACTAACGAGACTGTGAGGATGGTGTTGGGTCGAGAGTTTTTGAGAAATGATAATAAATACCGTGTTAACATGGACATTACGTCCCAGTTCTTGGCGTCTCTTATGGACCTCTGAGGAGAAAAGGTGGATATGTTGATGCTATTGAGAGTGTTCAAAGAAGAATTCCTTGTGGATGATGTTACTATTGTCATCTTTGCAGAAGTAGGGGTTGGGATCCCTTGGGCGAGTGATTTACCCAAGCTTCTCCTCTCTAACCAAAATGTGGCCAAGAAACCTTTTCGTTTGAACCCAAATGCTGAGTAGTTGACAAGACATAGGAAATGGGCGCAGATTGGTAGGGATTTACTCCGAAAATGGTTTCTCCTAGATGAATTTCAAGACTATAGATGGCTCAAAGAATTCTCAGAGTTTCTCATCTCTGAAGAATTCTACCTAGACAGAGGGCAAGATCCTTAGGGTTACCCATGAAGGGTTTTAATTTTTTGTCTTGTTTTTTGGATACCACTGGTCCACCGTCCACTGCAACTGCCCTAGCCCCTAGTGGTTATATTTTTTTGGCTATTTCCTTGTAACCTCTCTCATTTTAGCTTAAAATTTTTGGAGGGATAGGGACTCCAACAGTTGAAAATTATAAATTTGCGCAACATATTAATAAATTTTTTTGCAAATTCTAGTTCGTTTTAGTTTGCCTTTTATGGATTTAAAAAAACTTTCTATTTCATTGTATTATTAGTTCATGCCATGGCAGGATACTTAGCATTATCATTATGCTCTCAAAGAGCTTAAATAGTTATTAATTTGTGTGGATATTGTTGGATCTCAAATCAACAGAATGGATAGGTTCTAAGGAAATGCCAACTCCTATGATCAAACCCTCCAATTTGACTTGGCCAACTTATAGAGTGAACCTATTTGGTTACTAACTCCCTCACTTTAGGCGCTGCAAGACCTAGGCGAGTATACCTATTCACTAGTGGCTTTCGATGACTAGTGCTTTTTATAGCAGATTGAGTGTCTTGATCTAAGTTCTTCCCTGTCTCAAAATGGCATAGGTTCCTAGGATAGGTAGCTTTTAGATAAGTTCAAGATGGTTATTTGTGAAAGCTATTTTATATTTAAACTTGAAATTTATATATTACACTATTGCTAGTTTATTCTATATTTCCTACTCAACTATTCCTATTGCTTTAATAAAGTAAAGGTAATTGATATGCTAAAAAGTTGTGATTTGTGGATGACCAATGTCTTTCCTGTTATTTGGGCTACAGAGTCTTATATTTCTCTAGGACTTAAAGTGTGATTTGTGAGATAGTTTTTAAACTTACCCCCTTTGGTAAATCTGTCAGTTACTGTTTCTTATGAGATCTGCTAAATGTTTATATCATAAACCGCTTGAATGAATTTAACCTTAACCTTAAAGGACCATCCAAGGAAGAACTACAAGGAACAATTACAATTCACAAGTAGATCCTTTTAATCCAAGTTTATAACATAGAAACATAAACTTCACTATAAGAATACGAATAATCTTATCTACTTTAGATAAAATCACAAACAACTGCCTATAGAAGATGAGATGATCCACAACACATATGCAGAGAAAACAACTGATTCTATTAGAGTTTCAAAATGGTACAATAGTATGCCAGAGGCTATAGTATTTGTTTGATATTCTATCTTCTAATTTCTCCTCTTCTTTCTCTCTCCAATATCTACATTTTTTAACCACTTATATATGTGGTTGAATGGGAACCATACCCCTTTTGGGGTGAAAAGTCACCATTTTACATTAAAATTAACAAAACCCTTAGAAATTAATATGCAAACTAGTTAGTCAATAACCTTGCTTTAAGCTATCTTTCTGGTTTTTGTTTGGTCAACAGCCTTAAACTTCAAATACGGATCTGAAATTTTTTGTGGTGGTAGGAAACTTACACTTCTAAAATGGGTCTTCATCAGATTTGACATTTGCATACATTTGCATTCCAAGTTGACATCTTCTTTCATGAAGGTCGAAATAACAGGCTTTTCAGCCTTCTTATGGTCTTCTGTATGGTCTATAGCCAAAAACACATTGTACAGATATAATATTTTTATTGGAGCTTGGAAACTTGATTTTCTGAAATGGGTATTTCTTATATTTTCATGTTTCATTCATTTTAATTCTTTGTTCATATCATCTTTTCTACAGATCAAAAACACTAGTCTTTCATGGGGTCCATTGGAATTAATTTATTCATATCCTCCTTTACTCTAGGTGTTCAAATCATTAATCATCCATTATGTTTCATTTCCATGAAGTGACCACCATTTTCAATAGTAGGGTGCTTGAAATTACTTGCAAATTTGAAGCCCCAATAGATATAAAATTTAATTTTCACCATTAAAAAATATAAAATTTTAAACAAATGTCAAATCTCATTAAATTAAATCTCAAGCAGAGAGAAAGCGAAATGCCATTTTGAACACAAGTTGGAATCAGAAGATTCCAGATATGGGATATTAATTAAAGGAGGGAAGATAGTGTCGAACATAGAAGGTCTATTCTAATTTCTTATCTAAAGTTAAAGAACAAACTCAGTGTCACTTCTAAGACGACCTTTTCTAAAAGATATTTGAAGTCCTTGATAAATAAGTATTTGAAAAAGCATAATGTCAGGGATTGGCTGCGAGTGATAGCATCCAATAAGGAACACAATGCCTATGAGCTACGTTATTTCAACATTACTGAGAACGAGGCAGAGAATGAAGATTGAATTTAAGTTTTGTTAGTATTTAGGTGTAAGTGATATTGATTTTTTTAACTATAAAAAGTCAGTTGCTGCAATTCTGTCATAAATATCATGCTAGATTTGTGTTTATTTTGTTTTCTTCTACTTTGGAACACTATTTATATGCAGTGATATTTCCTTATCGTACGCACGCCACTAAATGGTTAACATTTAGGCAGCTTTAATGTCGGCTTGTGTGGACGAATTGTGCAGCTGAATTCATACATGCAAAGGAATGATAGAAGAGTTGTGATTAATGGCAAATGTCGACGACCGCTCCTGTTGGATGTCAGAATTGAGTGTGAGGTGTATAAAGATTGGGTGGATTGGATGAGTCATGGAGTGTAGTTGGATTGCCATTTTCTTGGTATCATACTGTCTACACTTGCAATGTTTTCTTGGGTTTCTTAAGCAGCATGGAAGCCAATTTATCCTTCCATACTAATAAGAAATTAGTCCCATTTCTCGAACGATTTACAGACATGAGGCTGAAAGGTTTTTTCTTGTTTAAGGATGAGCGGTTGTAAAAGAGTGTGAAAATACTGTTGGGAGAGGAAATTGTCCATGTTGGTCATCGCTACAGGACGAACATGGAGGCATATTCATTTATTGCCACTTGGGGTTTCCAATTTGAGGACGAGGTGGAAAAGGTAAAAAATGCCTTGAGAGTTGTAATTGATTCAAACTACCTGTTAAATCTGGATAGTGTGTGTGCTCGTGTGGTCCCGAAGGTGGGAATTGTTTCTGAGGTAGGGGTGGTTGGTCCAGTGGCGCCACTACCACTCATTTGATGGGCTGATGATGATTTGAAGGCAAGATATAGAGCCCTTGCTTGGCGTGGGTGGCAGGCCTTCAAATTGTTCGAAAGGTTGATGCAGAATGATGAGGTTTAAGGGTCCATCATGAAGTGGTACGAGAAGAGGTGGGTCAAGAGTTGCGGCTGAGACCCAAGACTACCCAAGCAATGAAGGAACTCTCAGAATTCTATGATGACTGGAGTACAAGCCACTTCTGGGTTAATCCTGCTATGGTCGGTGGTGTTTGGTGTTGTATGTTTGTATCTTTTTGTTCCATGTCCATTTTCTCTCCAACTTTGTATGTACGAGGGGATGTTTGCTAACAATTTTGGTAGGCCGAACTAGAATTGTGTGGTTTCTTCATGTAGTAGGGTTTTGTTTTTTATCGGGAATGGTGGTTTTTGGGGTGTTTTTTGCGGTGGCAAAACTCAGGTGGTTTTACTATACCACCTATACTTGCATATTTGTAATATTTTATTTCCAAGTAATACAATACAAAAATTATCAATTAAAAAAAATTAAATATCATGCAAGTTTTGAAACCACATATTTAATTCATATTTAAATCCTATTGATAATGGGACCGACGATAATTGACAACGTATACTGTCATCCGTTGGAAGAGCACAGATCAACGACTTAAGGTGTATTTCGGGTTGACTGTGGGATCTCTAATTTTTTTTGCAAACTTCCACCGGAAACACGTGTCATTGAACACCGACATGAAAGAAAGGTTATGGCCGATGAGACGATGAAGTGTCGAGTGACGTGGTATTTGGGTGGCAAAAATCATATGTATAATGGGACCTACGACAACTAACAAAAGATATTGTCTTTCGTTGGATGACCACAGATCAATGACATAAGGTGTATTTCGGGCCGAATGTGAGAATGATAAATATTTTTTGCAAACTTCTACCAGAAGACTTCCATAAACGATAAACATTTAATTAAGTATAGTTAAATTCTAAATTTGTAATTGTATACTTAATTAAGTGTAATAAGCTCTATTTCGGGCAGAAGTTGTAAAGGAATATAAAGTCTTCAAAAACATTTCGAAAAAGAGACTCATGTGACGTGTCAGACTGTCAGCCATCAGAATTTAGAAATAAGCAATGGCTTTTTTTCCCTGTGGCAGCAAATAGTTAATAATAATTTATAAAACTACAACACGATTCTAGAAATTTTGCCCTTTAGGTTTTACTTTTGAACTTTTGAGGGTTTTCAAACTAAGGGACTCATATTGGTATTTTGATTCTTGGACAAACTAGTAAATCCAAGGAGATTCAAAAATGACTACTAGATTGAGGAATGCAACAGAGTCTGTCTACGTCAATCTACTTAAATAGAAATTTTGGGTAAAATCTAGAACATCTACATCCCGCATTTTTAATTTTTGAATCTCGTGGTTTACCTTTTAGATTGTCAAACTAGAATTAAGTGTTCAACTTAGCATTATTTCCAACCATTAACAGTACCAATGATGGGGAAACCAGGTAGTACAACTAAAACCTAGGTGAATTAAAAAATAGACTTAACCGAACTGGTTAAAACAATAGGTTTCATTAATGAATACCATGATATTTATAACCATGTTATCCATGGTAAAAAGAGAATCATAGAAATTAGATATTCATTGTCTAATAAGGCAAGATATCTAGATAGGGCAAAATATACAGTCTATAACATAATGTTAAAGGCAAGTACAAATAAAATTGCATCGTGGTCTACAAGACTTGCTAGCATGGTGTTACCTGAAGTATTCCCTTGCCTAGAAATTGTCATGGTCTGTGCCCAAAATTATGATGAAGATAGAAAAACAATTGTCGATAAAAATATTGAAGAGGAAATTTTGTCCATAACCGAGGGAGAATTTTCTCATTTGTTGAACCTAGGGTTTGAAGCACAAAACTCAAACGTCCACATTGACCTAGGAAATTTGGCGGAGCAATATGACAGAATTGATGCAAATTATAAAGATTCATTTATCAAAGGTCTAACAGTGTGTGGTACTCGATTGGATCGCAATCATAAACCTCCTTATGATTATAATCTTTTTGTGCCATGGGTTCAGGATACTATTTCCTTGCTAACATTTTTCCTAGGATTGGAAAATGACAGGGAAGTGGGGTGCCAACCTTCTTGAAATGATTTTTAATATCCATTGTGTAGCAGAACCAATAATATTTAATTTTGTTGAGCACGTTGTTCAATCCATGCAAACACAATTACTAAAGATTAAAATAGGTTCCCGTATGAAATTTAGGTTCACATCCTACTTGTGCTATCTTCTTCTATCAAATTATCGTGCAATATTCAAGACCAACAAGCTTCACATTGAGGTCTATAAGATTGATGAGAAGACTTAGAAAAGAACAGAGTGTCCAATATATGAATGAACACCTAAGATAAGGATGAACGATAATAGAAAAAAAACTATAACCATTTTGTAGACTTCTTTTTGGCACCAATGTATAATGAAATTACAAGCACTCCAATTCCTAGATTGCCTGTGTCTTGTAGAGATTACATTCAACTCAGAAGTCAAATACAATTGGCTGACTGGTTCTTCATGGAAGAATACACTATGTTAAGGTTTTACGGATCAATAATAGAACCCCACAAACTTCCAATACATGCAACAAAGAGGGTTTTTGCACTGGAATATGTATGACAGTTGGAGAGCAAAAATGTACTCTTTCATGCTCAATAAAATAAGAGCCTATTTCCTTCCTTGCCTTTTTTATGTGGAGGGTTCGCATTTGACAGAAAAGCATTCAAAGTGGCACATGATTTTTTGACAATTTTTAGATTTGGTGTTGAGGGTCATTGGCAGTATGATCCACTCAGCATCATTCAAACAAGGCTTAAGAAAAATGGGAAATCTGAAAGGTTATGTCAACATGAAAGTAAACCATTGCTAGAAAATCTTAGAAACATGGACTCCTGGGATGAGGTAAAAAAAGAGATGGAGAAAATTGTCGCTGAAAATAAAATTTTAATAGAATAATTCTCATCACAAATTTTGGCATTGCACACATAGAAAACAACAAAGCAAGGCATTCAAAATCAAAATGAAAATAGGAGGTCCTACAATTTCTACCAAAAAGCTACTAATCCATCTAACAAAGCTATTCCTAAAAAATACTGTAAGAATGTAAAAATAGACATTGGACTCAAACCAAAATAATTGATTTTTGGACTATGAGGAAGACTCTTGGTGAACCAAAGACCAGTGCAGACTTTGATGAAAACAATGAGGATATTGGATTTAGCAAATTGTAGAATATGGAGCATCCCATAGAAGCATATGATAGAAGTGATGATGAAAATGAGTATGAAGTTGAGGTGACACCAACAACTACTACAGTCTCTACAAAATTCAGTGAAGTTGATGCTTCCATGCAAGAAAAATATAGCAAAGAGGTAAACATTGTGGAAAAAATGGGTTTTGAAGGTGGTGGTCTAGGTCCCAGAGGAGAAGGCCCTTGATTTCCACTTGAGGTACCTCTTCCATCAAATTCAAAATCAAAATGTCCCGAGAAACAAGTCATTGGACTTGATTCGTCAGATTCATCACAGAAAGGTACTACTCATTACCCTGCATCTCCACTTCAATTTGTTAGAGCTTCAAATCCAACTTGTGCAGACACTCAAATTCAATGACAACCACTACCACAACATGGTATTCCTATTGGTGGTGAATCAAGTGCCACTACTAATGATGGGGATGGCATGGGTACTAATATTAGTTTTTTTTGATCAAGTGCAACAACAAGATATCTCTCACAAGAGGACAATAGTAGTAGATACTATATAGAATCCTAGTGATCAAGGTAATGTGAAGAAGCAAAAGGTTATGACAATAAAGGTGGGTACAAAAACACCTTCAGAACAAACCCCTCAAAAGAGTAAAAAAACTACACTTGCAAGTGACAATGGGATAGGATTAGGAAAGGCTTTTTGTGTTGGTATTCTACACTCTTATGAGAATAGTTGATGTTGTCATTGATGGCAACCATCTGGAGACCAACTGGTATTCATCTGGTAAGCCATCAGTAGTTATCGGCACCGGCAATAGACTTCTACATACACCGGCAGACACTTCACCGACAACGACAACAATGCATACCGACAATCCAGCCGACAGGGAATAAACTTTTGTTTATTGTATTTTAATGTAATTATCTTTTGTAGAGACGACATGATACATTGTAAAAGACTCTTATTGAGCAATGAGCTCTAGGCAGATGGCCTTCCTGCATGTGCAGGCCCCTCATTGTGAGTAATATTTATTCATTGACCAGTGAGTGAATATTGTGGGTCACAAATCCCACCGAGGTTTTTCCCACACTGGGTTTCCTCGTTAAATATCTTGTGTTATGGTGTGTTCTCTATGTTGTCTCTGTTATTCTTATTTGCTGCATTAATTCTTATTTATCGGTACACTGTTTTGGGATGCAAATTTCTTAATAAGTTTAAATATTTTGTTAACCGGTTAGACACTGATTCACCCCCCCTCTTAGTGTCTTTGGGATTGTCATTATTCCTAACAATTGGTATCAGAGCCCGGTCCTCTATTTTTAAAAGCCTAACAGCTTGAGGAAGATTTTGACACTGGTATAGATGAAGAACTTAAGAAAACAATTGGAAGGAGCTCTTCTAGACTATGATGCAGAAAAATTGAAGAATATCAAACTTGAAGATGATCTGAGGACTGCACAAGAATTCATTCAAGGACTTCAAGAGAATCTTACTATAGCTTGAAATAAAAGAAAAGAACTTCATGAGAAGATGCAAAAAGATGATGATGAAAAGGAAACTCTTAATGAACTTGTGAACAAGTTGAGAATAGAGAATAGTAACATGAAGAATGAAATGCAAGATATGACTATGAGGTTATGTAAAGACATTGAAGATAGGAAGAAGAATGAAGAAGACTTGACTAGGAGACTTAATGATGCTGGAAATGAAAATCTAAGACTCAGTCATGAAAATGATATGCTGAAGACAGATCTAATTCACATGCAACATGATATAACTGAGCTTGTGAGACAAAAGGGAATTCTGGAAAATGAGTTGGCGACTGCAAATCAATATAAAGAGAAATTCAAGAAAAGTTCAAAGGAACTTGATGATATGCTGAAAAGTCAGAAACCTAATGGAGATACTAATGGACTTGGATTTGAAGTTGGAGAAAGTTCCGGTACTGCAAACAATCATGATCACGGTAAACTGGTAAGACAACCTAGTGCTTATAAATTTAATGGGAAATGCTTTAACTGTAACAAGTATGGTCATAGAGAAAATTAGTGTAGATTTAGAAACAATCAGAACATTAATGCACTCACTGGTCAATGTTCCAAATGCAACAAAGTTGGTCATAATTTAGAAAACTGTAGAATGAATGTGAGATGCTATGTTTGTGGAAGATTTGGGCACTTATCTAATCAATGCAGAACACAAGCCGATGTAGGATATGGAAAGACTATTCAAAAGAATAGTGTAACTTGTTATGCTTGTAACAAGATTGGACATATTGCAAAATTCTGTAGAAGCAAGACTGCACCGACGAATGATAAAGGATCCAGTTTGAAAGGCAAAGAAAAGGTAGATGAGGTAAAGCAAGAATTTTCAAAACAATGGATTAGAAAGAAAGATCTGAATGTTGACGAAACTATCTCTATATCGATAGAATAGAGTAATACTCCACTGGCAGGAGATTCTTCATCCAATTGAGAAGTAACCCATTTTGGGGGTATTGCAGAAAGTTGAAAATCATGCAGAGTACCCTCAGTTGATGGTGATAAGATAGATTTATTCCTTACCGGTAGATGGGTTAATTTTTCACTTAACTGGCAAGCATTTAATGCAGTTGTTGAGAGAAATTTCATTATAAATCAGCTGATTTCCCTCTTTTTCGACACACCGAACATTTGAATTAGCAGAGAGCGCAAAAACTAAGCAAAGGCATTCAAGGCAAAGGTGCGAAGTGATTTCTCCAAGCATTCAAAATATTTTCAAGCAGCTAAAGGTATTTTTCAATGGCTTCTTTGTTTGCTCCCAAATTTGTTCAGAACCCTACTATTGTGAAAAATGTGAAACGCCCTAGGCCCATGTTTAAGATAATTCCCCAAATAGCTAAGAAAGATGACTCTATAGGGGCATTCTCTAAAATTCCTAAAGGTGTAGCATTTGTTGAAGACCCTAGGATTTATATTCATTGCAACATTGAAGAATTAGGTTATGAGGAATTGATGAAAATGTTTAAAATGGTAATTTTTGATTAAAATGGTACTGTTAAACTTGAACACAAGATTGTAGAAACTTTAGGTTTTGTTGAGATATTGAATATCCCTAAATTTCTGGAGGAAGTAGTTAGGATTGTTTTAAGTAGAGCACATGGAGAATTCTTATGGTTGGATTCTGTCTACAAAATAACCAGACAAGCAATTAGGGCAGTAACTCGTTTACCCTCAACCGACAAAAGACCTGATAAAAATAAGAAGATTCCCAACAACACAGTGATAAGCCTAACCTGAGCAACATTTGACAGTAGATCACTAAGAGTGAATGATATTAAGGACATCAATGTGAGATTTGTGAGTATGGTGTTAGGATACAAGACTACACATGCCAACAGGCTAAATTCAGTTTCTAGTCTCTGTATACACAGTGCTTATGAGATGGTTAACAATAATGCAATGATTGATGTAGGTGAATGGCTGAAAGATGAACTTATTGACAACCTGAAAAAAGATCAAAGGTGACAAGAAAGGCACATTCCATTTTGGAAACCTTTTGGTATGTTTAATGTTGTATTTCACTAAGGAGATTCTCGGTACAGGACCCAAAGACTTTGGTTATGATATACTGGTAGGAAAACAAATACAGGAAGCTTTCACTGGCATGGGAATTGCAAAGGACAACAACATAATTGAATATTTCAAAACCTTCCAAGCTAAGATGAAAACTAGAGAAAGATTACCACAGAGTATAGTAGACAAGTATGACAAAGAAATCTATTTTGTTATAAAAAAGGATGAGACATGAATGGAAGTTGTACTCCCTAGGACTGTATGGGTAACTAAAATGGGATATGAGGTAGACATTAACATTTTGGAAACATATGCTAAAGCATTACTAGATGCACCGAGAGAACCATTAGAACAAGTTTTTGGCAGTCAGAAACTATTGAAAGTGATGTAAAAATATTGAAGAAAAGGAAGAGAAGAGAAAAATACATTAGAGATGCTTTGAAGAAAGTTAAAGAAATCAAGGAAAATGTAATGAACATCAGTGGCATATCGGCTAGTGATCTTGAAGGATTGCAACCGGAGGCACACATTTCACCAGTTGGCACATCTTCTGGAACCGACGGTGACAAGGCAACAGAGTTTAAGAGAGTAGAAAGAAGGAAGAGAAAACCTTCACCGGTACCCTCTCCTTCACCTAAGAGAATAAGGACCTTGAGGAAGAAACAATAGGTAGTAAGGGAACCAGCCAAGAAGCTAACTCCTAAGAAGAAATAGAAACCAATCACATCTTCATTCAATGATTTGTCGAATGAAATAACTGATGATGGAAATTTGGCTAATGTGAGTAAACTATATAATTCATTTAAAGATTCTGACAAGGAAAGCATTGAGAACAGTATTATTTTATACTTGGAAATATATATAAGAAAGTCTTAATTGAAGTTGTGGATGATTTACTAAGTGAATTGTATAGAAGATTGGATGCAAAAAGGATAGCAATGATATAATTAGATAAGAAACTAAAAATTGAAAAACTTCTAGCTATTCATCCTGTGAATTTAAATGAGGAAATTGATGAATTGATTTGTGAGGCTAATAGATCCGTTTTTGCTAGTGGGCATCGACAAGTAAGTTTAATGGAAGGAAGAGTAAATGAGATTGCAGAAGAGACTGCTGATAAATGTGATATATTTTTTGTGGAAAAAGAAAAACAAGAGGAAAGGAACCGACCAAAGAAGACATTCAAAGTGTATCAGAAGGATAAGGATAAGGGAAAAGGTAAAGTTGGTGGAATTTCGAACATCGAGATTACTGATAATATACCACCACCACCTTTAGATACTGCACCGGTACACACAGATGATACACCAACTGTTGACACTAAAGGTATCACGCATGATGATACAAATCCTAAATCTGAGATACTTTTTACCATGAATGTGGATACTCAGGAAGTAAATATTATTGTGGATAAGGACAATGCAGAGGTTAAGAATGATAATGTTGACAGTGGCAACATAGCTGAGAAACCGATAGAGACTGTTGAGGTTGAGATCCCAACCCAAACAGAGCAACCATCAGATATAGGAAAACCTACTGAAGAAAAGGATGTTGGCACAAGGCCACTAGAGACAGAGATATCAACAATTGAACTTATTGAAAAACCTACAGAGGCAGAGGTACATACTGAGGCAGAGAAATCGACAATCACTGAGATACCTAAACGATCAGACAAACCTTTACAGGTTGAAATGCAAACTCAGACTGATCCACCAGAGGTAAACACAAACAAAATGGTTAATAATGATGGAAGCACAAAGGTAATAAAGGTAATTGGTTAGACATCCAACACTTCAACAAGTGAATTCAGACCTACAAATGTTATCGAAGTACTTTTAAATTCAATTAAGAAGATAACAGACTGCAATGCATTGGCCTACAAGGCAATTGATAACACTACTAATTCTGAAGTTGATTGCACCAAATTGTAACACTGATCACATCAAGGATTCTATAGGAAAATTGGACACACTATCAAAATTTATTACTGATAATGTAATAACCATTGACAAGGTGAATGAGGACACCTTCAGGGAGAAATTTGAAAAGGAGAAGGATAAATTCTTTGAAGACACAATAAAGAAGTGCACATAACACATGAATACACTATTACTGGCACTGAACACTACAATTCTGGAATACAAGGAGCTTTACAGGGAAACATGCAAACCCCATCTTTTGACAGAGGACCTAGAAAAGGAGATCAACAGAGTACAGAAAGAAATAGATGACATAGCTGATACCATAATTGGTTCATCCGAACCTATATCAGTTATTGAGCAGGAAATAGTAGGTTTTGAGGAGAAATTGGAGAAACTTGAGAAAAAGAAGGCAATGATTAAGTCTAATGCCAGAGAACTTAAATAAAAACTTGGTCCTAAGTTGGACAATCTTATCTCTTTGAGAAATGAAATATTTAAGGCATTACTTCAAGGAGAGCGATCACCAGAAGAACACATGCACTATCTCACCGGGACGATCCAATAGACTGAGGCAACCTTGACCGACAACAAAATATTCATGCAGAGTCTAAATTTGGTTTTGGTAGACATCTTTCAGATTGTAACCAACCGGTTACAAACTTTGAGGTGAAATTTTTGCACTCATTTGACTATTTTTGACAACCTTTGTCATTGATGTCAAAGAGGGAGTAGTGGAGAGAAAAATACATCTTTAGAGGAGTTCATTTGCTCAGGGGGAGCACATCTTTTTGGAAACTTTTTGGACTTCAGTTTTTGGAACAGTTTTTGGATTTTTCTCATGAGTGTTGCCATCAATGCCAAAGGGGGAGATTGTTGGCATTCTACACTCTTATGAGAATAGTTGATGTTGTCATTGATGGAAACCATCTGGAAACCAACTGGCATTCATCTGGTAAGCCACCAACAATTACCAGCACCGGCAATAGACTTCTACATACACTGACAGGCACTTCACCGGCAACGGCAACAATGCATACCGACACTCCAGCCGACAAGGAATAAACTTCTGTTTATTGTATTTTAATGTAATTATCTTTTGTAAAGACAACATGATACATTGTAAAAGACTCATATATATGTATGAGATCTTATAGGTCATTTTGTAAGTAAGAGAGAGAGGATGATATTGTGATATAATTGACAGCGAAGGTTTTTGGTAATAGACTGAGCTTAAACCGGTACTGAACCTGACATAGTTGATGCTGATTTGAAGCAGTACATTGTATTGGATTTCATAATCCACTTTTGTAGTTAGTGTGACTCTTATTGAGCAATGAGCTCTAGGCAGTTGGCCTTCCTGCATGTGCAGGCCCCTCATTGTAAGTAATATTTATTCATTGGCCAGTGAGTGAATATTGTGGGTCACAAATCCCACCGTGGGTTTTCCCACACCAGGTTTCCTTGTTAAATATCTTGTGTTATGGTGTGTTCTCTATGCTGTCTCTATTATTCTTATTTGCTGCATTAATTTTTATTTACCGGTACACTGTTTTGGGATGCAAAGTTCTTAATAAGTTTAAATATTTTGTTAACCAGTTAGACACTGATTCACCCCCCCCTCTCAGTGTCTTTGGGACTGTCATTAATCATAACATTTTTTACTCCTCAAAATGCATTAGTTAGAATCACAAGTATAGGTGGAGCCTCATGTATCACTGCAAGTGCTATTTCACCTTTCAAACATTCAATTGCTTCAACAAACCCAAATTTTCGTTACAATGATTTCTTTAATAAATTTGCACAAAAAACAAATATGAATAAAGAAAAAAAGAAGACATTGAAGAGGGGTGCCCTTACTACAACTTTAGAGGAACAACCTGCATCAAACAAGGTATTTCCCACATATGACCCAAACAAAGATATGATGGATTTCATGGTTGTTATGCCCCCAAATAAAGATAAAAATCCACCATAGAATCAGATAGATCCCTTTGAATTTTATGTTAGCACCGTTCAAATGGATTTTTCCAAAGTTCAAAATGTGGACAAAATTAGTGTGTCAAAAAAGACCAACGAAGTGATCTACACTTCACTACTAAAGATGGAGAGAGAGAAAAATAAGGTGGAGAAACAAATGGAAAAGTTACATGTAGATCTGATAAATGAAAAAGAAAAAAGGAAAGCAGTAGAAAAATAGTGCAATGAATTATAGTAAAGGATAAAAAATTCGGCCTCTACCTCAGCAATAACAAAGCAGGAACAAATGGAGGCAGATCTGAAGGAACTGACGGAAAAATTGGATGAAAGCATTAAAAAATTTGATGATGAAAGAGCCTCTACAACAAAATTATACAAAAACCTGGAGTCTGTTGCTGCCTTAAACAAAAATTTACATAACCAATTGGAGCATGAGACGGAAAAAGCAAAACATTTGGAAGACAAAGAAGAAGAAGAAAGAAAAAAATGTGCACAAATGAAAGAAGAGCTGCATAATGCAAATAGTAAAATTAAAAATTTGAAAGACAGATTGAAGGACAATATGAACAATACAGTGAAGTATATAAAAGAAAACATTTTTGGGCAAATAATACAGAGGAGTGACAAGTTGTGTGAATGGTTGGAATTGAATGAAAATCTAAAAGTAGTTTTTTGGAAGCTCAAAGAGCACATTGAGAAGAACAAAAATGTTTATTCAAAAGAGAATATTGCAAAACATATTTTGCAATAAGTCTACAATAACAATGACAACTATTTGGCATCAAAGGAATTAAGAGCCGCATTGATGCATCAGTTAAGGCATCATCTATCATTCAAAAATGCCAGAAAACTAAGGGAAGCACATGAAAATTTGGATAAAGTTGGGGAAAAGATATTGAAGTTGTAACAAAAGACAAACAATTTGTTAAATCTTGGTTTGTCGAAGAGTGTTGACACATCAAATAATTTTATTGGAAAAGAGGCTTTCAAAAAATGATGGAGGGCAAAATGAAGTCTGATTTAGACTTGCTTCCTAAGGACACAATTCCTCACAGATTTCTGGATTTCATCAAACCATTAACAAATTTGAATGTGATATTGGGTGAAACAGTGGTGTCAAGTCACTCTTCCAAATATGGATTGTTGATGAAGTTGCAGTTGGCTTACTATGCTTAAAAAAAAATGAACTTCCATCAGACGAAGAGTGGAGCACCCTACAAAAACTAGCACAAAGATCTCATGAATCATAGTATGTATTGCATAGTTTTATGCATTTACTCTTAATTTCAAGGTTTTCTACTTTTTTCTGTTTGGAATTTGGCATCACCTAAAATAACTCTATTTTATGAACAGGAAAAATGGAGCCCTCACTATTACTAATCCAACCTATGGTGCACACCTTCATCCTTGTAGATTTGTAATCTCAAATTCTCTCAAGTTTTAACTTTTTTGCATTTCTCTATTTCTGATTTCTAGGTTTTCTGCACTTCTATTCTATATATTTAATTTGTAATGGCTTGGATCAAGTTTTAAGTTTGAACTCTATTTTTTGAACATGGCTCAGGAGACATGTAACCGTTGCTAAATTGCTAATCCGACCTATGATGGTCATAGATACCTTCAACCTTGTAAAATTGTACTGAGTTTCTGATATTGATGGGACAATAGATTCAGTGCCTTGGTAATTGATTTTTATGTTGAGTCTTCACATGTTGCAAATCGACCTAAAGATGTTGTTGCTCCCTTGTTTCTATAAAAGGGAATCCACTGTCTTTTGTAAAGGGTTCTGAAATTTGGTATTGACTTTTGCATAGAGAAACCCACATAGTTGTGTATTGAATGAATTGTATCTTATGGCTATATTTTGAAAGAATTAATGAAAATCTCAACATGTCTAAATAAAAATTTCTCTATCAATAAACACATTATGCTATTTTATTCTACTATTTTCTATCTAAAAATAGAAAGTTGAAAAATGCAATTGCAATTCAATATTAAATTTTAATTGCAAAAAGTTGACACACATAAAATATCATCAAGTTATCAGCCACAATAGTATGTTTTTGTAATATGAATGATGAGATATAACAATAAGATTAGTTAATACCCACAAACTTGTAGTCCTAAATATCTTACAGTTGCCATTCCTCATTAAAATTGAGCTTCCTTGATTCTTTTTTGTGTTGTCTTCACTCTGAGTCTGCATATATTTGCTGAACTGCATCTCAATGCTACCAGTAGGTCCAGTACATGAGTCAATTGTCCCACTGACACTTTGGTTTGAAGTGTTGCCCAAACCTATTCTTTTGCATTTCGACCTCCAGATTTTCATTGCCCTGTCATAAGGAAAAGTGTGGATATCATACCTAGATGTATAGAGCCTCAAACAATTTTCCAAATTCTTGTCTAGTTTGTTTCTTAGCTTTGATTTTAGGAACCCCAAAGAACTTAAAACTCTTTCATCCTCCACCGAACCCAATATCATGGTAAGACATAAATCAACAAGCTTGAAATATTCTGATATTGAATCATACAACACTTCATTCTTACCTAGATTTGTCCAAAGCCTTGTTATTGATCCCTCTTCGTGGGGGTTCTCCATTATGTCATATTGTTCCCACATAGTGTATGCAAAACGAGATGATTTATCTCTAAGATGTTTAAAATTCCATTTATCGTTACTCCATTGAATTCTATGGATTTGCAAAATTGATTTATCAAAGTCAGTAGCTTAGCTCGAAAATCAGTTGCACTATTGAAGTTTGAATATTGATGAAACACAATAGACATGGCTTTAAGTAGTCTCTAAGGAGGGAATTTGGTTCTAATATGTGAAGAAAGATCATAGGCAATTTTCTTCACATAAGCAGTTATAGACTCAACAATCTTGCTAAAATCTTCCCTTGTAACTCTTGCTAGTTGCTTCTTGGGGCACTTTCCAGGTTCCTTAGGCTCAATCACGGAAAAAAAGTGCATTGGTATCTCAACTCCACATACACTGGCACATATCTCCTCGTTTGCACCAATCTGTAAAAAGTTATCAGGATTGTTCAAATTTGTGAGTGTCCGCCACTTCACAAATTTTTCATCAGATAATGTTGGTTGAAATTGATAGAGATTATCCAGGGTGAGGCATGTCATCTTACGCAACTTAGCATATTCTGCAATATACATAGCTCTTTGCTGGGATTTTTTCATAATATTCCTCATTTCCTCTAGCATGGGCAGAATAGCTGCTAAAGTCAAGAGTGTCTCTATATTACTTAACCTCCGAAGCAGGTTAGGAAATTTTGGTTGCTCTGATTCATCGTGATTTGTGTGAAATAGTCCAATCAAGGATGGATATTTTGAAAAAACTTGATACACTGGACCATCCAAAGAGATCCATCTGGTATCATTATCCTTAAGAAGCTTGTTTCCATCGGTTATTCCATCAACAAAGTGTTGAAATTCCATAAATCGTTTGGGACTTCGACAAAAGTGTGAGTAGAGCTCTCAGACTAAATGTTCAATTCTTTTTACTGGAGCATACTTGCTCACAATTCCAAAATCCAGATTCATTATGTGGGCTATGTAGTGAATGCTAGTAATGTAGGGTGCACAAGAAGTTTCTATCTTTGTGCAAAGACTATTCCTGTGACCTTGCATTATTGAAGCTCCATCCACTCCAACACACACCAAATTTTTGGCAATCGTCATGTCATCCATACCTCCATATTCAATTAAACAACTCTTTACTAGTTGAAATAAATTTTCCGTTGTCGCACTATCCTTCATTTTAGAAATAGATAGTAGATGAGGTTGGCGGGCATGATTCTATACGGTATAAATATGCATGCATACCCATGAAGTATTATCTATTGTCGTAACTTCGTCTAAAGACAGTGCAATAAAGTTTGACTCTCTTATTTTTTGCTTTATATCTTCTTTTTCAACATTAGAAAGACAACTTGCCCATTCCCATCCACTGTTTATTGATTGGTGACTATTAGGATAGTAAGGAACTTTCAAAAAGTGTAATAAACCACTCATTGATGGGTAGTCTATCATAGCACGCCCTTTGCTCAAAATATAAAAAACAACACTTAACTGAACAACTTTTCGAAGTGTTCTATTTGCATTGCTTTTACAAGAATAGCTTAAATAGAACCTTTAACTTCAGTAGGCTTCGTTTGTATTTTCTCATGAAAAATAAAATTCGTCAGCATTCCTCACATGGTTACATTCATCCTTTGTTTTCCATCTTATCACTGATTTTTCAACTCCATCTATCATTTTTTTTTCATAAAATTTACCCATATGCTTTTCTATGGTGTCAATTTTTAGCTGCAACCTATTTTCCTTCGTATGCTTCCAAGTGAAAATCTTACACCCGCATTCTATTGGAGGCTTGCCTTCAATTGGATTCTCCACTGGTTCAATGAATGGATACTTTGACGCCTAATTAATTTGAAAATTCCTCATTGACATATCCCACTCCTGATCCTTTTTTTATTTTGGTTGATCCTTTTTTTATTTTGGTTGATCCTTTTTTGATATGGCTTTCCTTTTCCCCTTTCATGCATTATCATCTGTGGCATTATCACCCAAGTCGATTATATCATTCCGGCTAACTTGGGTATCTACCATAAAATCTTCTTCAAGCTCAACATAATATGAGATATCAGGTTCTCCCTCTTCTTCAATATGCGGTGAAGGTTGTGAATCTTGTACTTGTACTTGTGATGATGTACCTTCCTGATTTTCACCATGATCTTTGCCAACACCAAAGTATGAAGATAACGTTCTGCATTTTATTGGCCTCTCTTGGCCTTCCCCACATTCATGATTCATGTCCTTCTTCCTGTTTGACATTTCCAATGAAATAAAGGCTATAAAAACATATCAAGTTGTTGAAGGAGTAATAATAGTAAATAGACTAGACTATATGACTCATTGGCCCTATGGCCTACAATCTAGATGTTTGAGGTCTCCTGGGTGACCACTGGCACTGACAGGTCCCCACTAAATAAGAATGAACTCAACAGTGCAAACAAATAGAGATGAATTTAGAATAACATTATAACACTTCAAAAATATGATCACTCATGGGCACTAGCAGTCACCAATGTAGTCAACAAAAATGGTTGTTCTTGGTCTGAAACTTCACTATTGATCTGAATTGAGAGCCCTGAATCGACCAAATTGTGTAGAGATAGATCTGATCTTTGAATGTATTTATACCAATCCTTATTTGGTGAATTCAGCAGGAATTTTATATGATATACATATATTTGGCGAATTCTGCTTAACTATAACATGTCTTAGATAATTTTGAGGTGATTATGGATCGACTTTTTAATTGGAAAATATAATAGAGTTGGCGAAAATTGGGGTGAATGGAGACATGCGTCCGTAAAATGCCAGATGAATTAGGTCCTCCTAGAAAATAAATCTTTATATGAATATTGGCAAATTATGATAATCTCTTAAGGGAACCTCAGAGAGTGTAGGCGAAAAACTTGAATTTATTGTGTGGAAAACGTGGATTCTATTGGCAAAATATTCACATAGATACAATTAATTACATAAAATAATGGGCGATTGAGTCATGCATTTGACGAATATTTATAAATTCCTGGCGACATGGCCACCCCCGGTTGGTACAATATATTTGCCATTTTCCAGGTTGCCGACGTGAAATATTCACCATTGGCGAATATTCACCACTAAAGTAAACTCTGATATGCATTTAAGAATTAAAATAATTATTTTAAATGTTTTATTTTCAAAAAGTGAAAATGGGAAGAAAATGTTGAGAGGGGAGAAACCCTACAGTTGCAAAATTGATTTGATGATTGTGGGAGCTAGAGTGGATAGATTTGCATGATATTTGGTGCATTAGGATAAGAATTTGAAGGAATTTGTATTGCAACAAGGAATTTTGCATTGATTGTGTGTGTGGAAAGAACTCTCCATTTGAATTTCCAACCAAACCTGGGGTAAAAAAGTTGATTTCTCTCTCAATTCATCCCATTCTTGGTGTTTCATATTTGAAAAATGTTAAAGGGATTGGGAAATACTTTTCCATAAATTTAAATCTTGCATTGGGTATTTCATTAGTTTATTTGAACAATTTTTATGGTTTTTATCCCAAAAACATTCTCACGTTGCCCAATCCACCATAGGGTTCGAGTGAAATGCATGTTTTATCTTAAGAGAGGGGTATTGTGTGCATTGAAATCAAAAGGATATTCTTAAGAATTTCAATTTTATGATCTTCAAATTTTTATGAATTTTAAGCTATTTCCATGGAGTGGTAAATCCTAGTTTTAGTTAAAATGGTAAAAAGCTAGAAAAATGTGATTTTATGGTATTTAGTGTTGAATTATTATGTGTAGTATGGTTATAACTTGTAAAAAGTAAGAATGGATCCATTTGGATCGTACATTATGATATGGGTCAAAATTGAGAATGGTGCAATGTCATGTGAAAGTGAAATTAACAATGTATTTGTTTGATCCCACATTTGTTGGTGAACATGATGAGCTTCAGACTTAGGTACTAAAGAGGGTTAAGGGAGTGGCTTCTAATGCGACCTCAAATCAAACTCTTTGAGGATGGTTGTCACATGTGGAACTTGATTAATCAAGTGAAAACTAATGAAAACATGGGTAAATAATTAACTGAGATAATGGCTACCCGTCACATGCCTTGAGTGCTCGTAAAGGCTAAGGATGTCTTGGGAAGAAAAGCCCACTCTAGGAGTGATGGTACTTGTATGATCAAACATCCTTGTCCATATGAGAGGTATTTGATTCCACGTGGTAGCTAATCTTGTGCTCTATGAAGACACTCCCTAATTGGCACTCGAGTATATAGTCCTAGTGTTGCATGACTAATACTTGAAAGATGTATCTTGCATTTCTTTGTTGATGTTGTGTTACTTCTTTGGATGTGATATATTCTTTGTGTTTGATGTGGGTGTAAGCCCTTCTCCCCTTGTGTATTATATGTGTGAGTGTTTGTGGACCATACGACTATCTCCTATCATGGTGGGGTCGACCTATGGGCTTTACATGGTTGGGTTGCCTGGAAGCACCATTGGGGACTGGAAGTTATTGATCAAAGGCAACATTGGACACCAACTATCATCTTTCTTTTATGCATTCTAGTAGTACCATTCATGAGAATATGTAATTTTAGGACATTTGAGTCCTATGAAATGTAATTTGTAATTGAATTTATTGGACCTTTTCTGAAGAGGCATTTGCAATTTGAACATGTAACAATGGGCTAGTTTTAGTCAATGCCTCAATGTTGGTATTGACAACAAATATCTTGTGCAATTTTGCCTCAATATTTGAATGTTTCAATTGGTTAAAATGTATTTAGGAATTATTATATAGGCTTAAAATGAATCTATTAGTTGTAAGGAAAAATCCTCTCAAATTTTGTTTTCATAGTCAAAAAGACAAAATAATGTCTAAGTGTTTTGGGCTTCGAGGATCAGGGTTGAGGCTTATGAAGTTCACTTATGTGTGAATAAGGTATAGTGTATCCCTGACCCTAACCTAAAATGGTTCTTTTTCATCTCAAAATATTTTAAGTGTATTGGGTTTCGAAGATCAGACCTTCACTCTTCAAAGTTCTCCTATTGTGTAAAATGTATAGTGGAACCCTAATCCTCAAACCTTGATCCTCCAACCCCAAAACCACTTTCTCTATCGATAAATTTTCCTAAGTGTGTCGAGAGTTAGATATTGGATGTTTTATTTACACATTCAATCTTTTGTGGAAAGTGAAAGGTGTTTCCTTGATCCCTAATCCCTGAAGCTAATTTTTTAGACTTGCAACCCTGACAAATTTTAGACATTAAGCATTGGGCCTTTGCTATTTGACTTTGAATTGGGTAAGTAAAACTCCCGACCCTTGATCCTTGATGAATACCTTTCAGGCCTTGGATGTCAAGGGTTCCATATTTGTTGGACTTCAAACATCGAACCTTTGCATGAGCCTTTTTGATATTCGGTATGCTGGACTGTGATTCTTGACCCTTGATTGTTCTTTGAACATTGGAATTTGGGATTCCTTTGTTAAAATATCAACTCAATATCATCAATAACCATTAACAAGATATTATTCATGAACCATTGATGATCTTAACCTAGCCCAACTGACTTACTATAAATAGCAAGTATCCCAAAAACACGTCAAAACACCTCAAACTCACCTGTAACTAAAATTACTTGGGCCAAATATCATCAAGATCCTTTAAAAGTCCTGGTTAGCCTATGGGACCATTGAGAAATGGGATAATGACAACATCATACATCGCGTGCTAGAAAAGGGGACGTTATAGTCTACCCTTCCCAAAATTGCTTGTCCTGAAGCAATTCCAATGCTGCCCCAAGATCACTATGCTGAACCAAACTGAAACTGAGTATGATCCTAGGATCCCAAGATAACCTAGGAGATCTATAGCACCAACCCCTGAATGCACTACCCTGTTGGATGGCAACATAAGAGACCTCCTGATAACATCTAGTAAGTAGAGCAATCAAATACTGCACCATCTTTATCATCTCCTTAGGAAACTGCTCTCCATAAAACTAAAATAGAACACCATGGGAGTAAACCATGGAGTAAGCCAACATTGGATTCCTCATCTTCAATTGTTGAACTACAAACCCAAGAGATCGTAGGGTTCCAAATCAACCTAAAAAAGGAACCACCATGCCGACGTTGCATCACTCTGATATAATCATAAATTGGAACTCTGCTATCATGTGTAAGCTTGTCACCCATGTATGTACCTAAATCTCTTATGTCATTAAGCATACTTAGAATGAAATGAGGAATAGTTTTCAACGTATCTCCAAATGTTATCACACACATCTCTTCACAATTTTCAACAACAATGAGCTTGAAAAACTGATTTATACTCACTTCTCGAATTCCTTTGTTCTCATGGACTTGTAAATTATCATCAACATCGAATTCCAAAGTACTGTAGAGATCATTATGTGCACTCAAATCTATACAACCAGTTGTTATCATCATTGCATGATCTGAAAATTCAATGATTAGCATAATAGGTGCACTCAAATCTATACAACTAGTTGTTATCATCACTACATGATCTGACAATTCAATGATTAGCATCATAGGAGAACTTTTATACATTGAAATATGAGAAGGAGGCCAAGGACCCAAATTTGAAAATTCATTCCCAATTGGTTGCAGGTTACTAAAAATGGCTCATGCAACAAATATAATTCTTTCTTATTGGTTAGAGAGAGAGTGTGATCATTTGCTAACCATTTAACTATCAAATCTTCAATGCTATGACTCCCATGTTCATTCAAACTTCTTGGTATATCTGTGGTATATCCATGCAAACAAGAAATTTGTATACCTCATGCTCCTTAATGCCAATCCTGAAATAACAAGAGAAGTTCATACCTTGTCAGAAACTTGAAACAATAAAGACATCCTCATGCTTAGGTTTGCAATGTTGAGTATATGCATATCCAAATCCATGTCAACCTGAAAATTCATAGTTGACACCTTATGACAAACAAGTGCACAAGGACTGTTCTTCACCATCAACAAATCAACATTTAATATAAATTCCTTTATAGAATCTTCATAACGTTCAATCAATTCTTCTTCAAACATCGATTACTCATCAATGGTGGTTGTCCTCTCTAATGTGGCTATCATAGAAGACTGATTTTTTTATTGAGATTGTGCCAAACTCAGCTCTAAATTAAGTTTGTTAATCTGATTTCCTGCTATTTGTAGAGCCTCTTGAGTAGCTTCCAAGGTGTCCTTAGTAACCACAATCTCATAGGTGAGATTGTCAACCTTTTCTTCTTTCCTATATAATGATTATGAATAAATTCTGTGAGATTAAGGAGGTGATCACAATCTGAAAGTAAGTGCAAATAATTTGACTTCATAGTCTCTATACCTTCTTTGATTACTTGCAAATTAGCTTGAGTAGATTCATCTTTACTCCTTTTTTCTCTACCGTCAAGTAGTCCCTTCCAAAGGTGACCTTCAACCAACTTGTGCATGTCATCAAAATGTGTTAACGCTACAACTATCTTATCTTCATTGACCTTCAATTGGTTCTCCAGTTTGTGTGACTTAACAACATTAGATTCATATTTTAAAATAGTTGATTTATTGTGACGGATTTGGATCTCATATAAAACTTCTTATATGATATCTTCTTCACACTCTTGTTGATTTAGAACTAAGGCAACATTAGAATCAAGCATAGAATCACCATCATAAACATTTGGACCAATCTTTTCATGTAGAGAAAGTGGGGCAGCAATAACACGAGTCACAAAATCACCAAAAGAAGCCATTACCTTTCCAGAATTGTCAAGAATGATTTCTAAATTACCCACCAAGAGGCCCATGCAACTTTTACTTATAGCAACAACTGATTCATTATGCTGGAACCAATCCTCTTCATCATTGGACATTACTTCTTTGACTACAAAATCTTTAGATTGAATGTTCTTTTCTTCACTAGTAGATGGGGAGTCAACTTTAACCTTAAAATCAACTTCTTTGTTCAACTGATAATTTTGAAGCAAATTTGTGTTGGAATCCTCATTCACCTAAAATTCTTCTGTGCTGGTAGAAACACAAGGAGAATTAACTTCAGCCATAATTTCCTCTTTCTGAATTTCCAAGAAAAATGGCATAGGAATACTGGTAACACTTGGACACTCTTCCTTACATATTTCCATCTTAAATCCACTTGCACATTGGTGATTAGGCTTCCAATCCTTGTTACAGGAGAAGCACATATTCTACCTCCTCAATTCATTCTTGCTCACTTTTTGAATTTTGTCATTGAAGAAGTCCTTTGCATTAACTTTTGATTTCTCTTTATCCAAGAAAGGTTTCAATTTCTCTGCACAACAAAATATCACCCTTCTAACCAATCCCTCTTTTACTGATAGGAGTCCAAGAATTCCCTTCTTCTAGTTAGGTGATAGGATAGAGAACAAAGACTTAGGTACATTGTAGCTCTCATTAATGGACAAAACCATAGTGGTTTGTATTGCTGCAATTAACATCATTATCATGATCTTCCCTGATTAAAGCAAGGAAATGGTGAAACATTTTGTACATTAAATCCTGCAACTCCAAGTCTATAATGAGATTACTCAATCTGATTCCTGCAAATGTTTGTGGTATGGCGACTCTTTTTAGAAAATGGGGTTTTTTAATATCGCCAAAATCTTGGAAGCTATCCACAACCAGTTGCATTACCTCTTTCATTGTGTCATCATCATAAGGTACTAGAGGTGTTAATCCTCATGATATTAGATAAGCAAGAAGTAACCACCAACTTAATCTCATCACCTGGATATCTCAACCACTTGTGTTGATTCAAAGAGAACACTATAGGAGATAGCTATCACTTCACAAGGTGACTACCCAACAAGGATCAAACATTATTCTACACTTTTAAGTGTGTTCAAGATATCATCCCTTGATTGGAATTGATTACTAAGGTTGCTACCTACTTCATAGAGTGATCTTGCCAATTGTTTCCTATCTTCTATTGCCATGGTTTAGATTGAAATCCAGCTTCCTAAATCACCCAAAGGCTGCCAGGAACTTTAGCTCTGATACCACTGTAGTTTCCACCCTAGTTTGCAACGTTTTAAAAAAAATTCCCCTACGAGTAATTTTGTCAAATAGTTGGCACCCAAGCTTGAGCTGGAATTTTTGATGTTTGTTTGAATGCTCACGTGTAGAGTTAATGCATATAATTTCATTCATATATTAAGAGAAAATGCAAAACAAGATTGCAACTTCTAAATGTATGATAAACTCAAATTTGCAAGGTTGCTTTGGGGAAAGCAAAAATTCTCCGATTAATGGGGAGAGGGGAGCTTTGGCCTCCCCTCGAGGACAATGAGAATTATTTCTTGGAATGTTAGGGGCTTAAATGCCCCTAACAAGAGACACTTAATTAAGTCCCAAATGGACTTAATTAAGTGTGATATTTTTATGTTGCAAGAAACAAAGTTGTCAAAGGAGTCTGCTGATTTGGTTTTTTCATCTTGGAGACGGTGGAATTTTCTTTAATCTCTGGCTTGTGGTGCTTCAGGAGGTTTGACATTGCTTTGGAATAATTATAATATTGAGGTATAGTTAGTGGCATCTGCTACAAATTGGATATTGACTTTAGTTATAAGCAAGATTTCAAAGGTTAAATTCTGGCTTTTTAACATTTATGCTCCGTCAAGAATTCAAGGGAAGAGTAAGTTATGGGGTGAATTAAAGAGGATTTCTTCTCCCTTAAAACATGGTTCCTTTATTATCTTCGGGGGTGATTTTAATGCTATCACCGATTTAGATGAGAAAAGAGGAGGTGTTTTCCCTAATAAAAGGATTAAGGATGACTTTGGGGATTTCATTTCTGATATGAGCCTTTTTGATTGTAAGTCTCAGAATGGGGTTATCACATGGACAAACATGAGAAGGGATTTTTCTCAGATTGTTGAGAGATTAGATTGGATTTTGTTATCTGAGAATTGGATTGATTCAGATTTTGAATTCTTTTCCTCTATTCTACCGATATCAGGTTCTGATCATTTTCCAATTTCCCTTTTAGTTATTGAGGATAAGGCTCCTTTTAAGTCTCCATTTAAATTTGAGCCCATGTGGTTTAGGGATTCTTCCTTTTTGCCTCTGCTTATGAAATGGTGGAATTCTGCTCCTTTTTGTTCTGGGTCTCGTATGTTTCAGATTGCTAAGAAGTTAAGTTATTTGAAATTGAATATTAGGGAGTGAAATATCTCTCATTTTAAGAATATTTTTTAGGAGAAACAAAGGATTCAAGATACGATTGAGTGTTTTAATACTCATGTGCTTCAACATGGTATGGTGCCACAAGTTTTTGATGAATTGAAGTCACTAAAATTACAACTTGAGGAGGTGTTAGCTAGAGAGGAAATCTATTGGAGACAGAAATCTAGAGAGTTATGGCTTTCAGATGGTGACAGGAACACAAATTTTTTTCATTCTTCAAATAAGATTAAAAGATGTAAGAATAGGATATCTTGTATTCAGTGTTAGAATGGGAATTTATTGACAGAGCCAGAGGACATTGCTTCAGAGGCAGTTAGGTTTTTTAAGTCATTATTATCTTCGGAAAATGGAAATCTCAGCAATGATATTATATCTAATATTCCTCCTTTAGTATCTTTGGAAGCCAATAAGATGTTGATGTCTCCCTTTTCCTTAGAAGAAGTTAAGAGTGCTGTCTTTGCCATGAATCCAGATAAAGCCCCGAGACCAGATGGTTTTACTCCTTTATTTTTTTAGAAATGTTAGGATTTTGTGGGAAATGATGTTTTATTGGCTCTGGAGGAATCTAGGAGAAATTGGTCCATTTTAAAAGAACTTAATACTACAATGATTGTAATTATTCCTGAAAGAGAGGATACTAAGACTTTTGCTGACTTTCGCCCCATTGCTTTATGTAACACTTTGTATAAGATATTTATGAAGGCAATTTCCCTTAGGTTGGCAAAAGTTCTACCTAGGATCATTTCATTGGAGCAAGGTGGTTTTGTTCCCGGAAGGGAGATGATAGAGGGTGCAATTGTAGCACATGAGGTGCTGCATTCTATTTCCACCCAAAGAACCCCGACCATGATACTTAAACTAGACATGATGAAGACTTATGATAGAGTAGAGTGGGGGGCTTTATGTGTTATTCTTGAGAAGTTAGGTTTTTCCAAGGCCTGGGTCAAATGGATTCGTGCATGTATTTCTTCTGCAAGATTCTCAGTTTTAATTAATGGTTCTCCTTGTGGTTTTTTCACTTCCTCTAGGGGTTTGAGACAGGGAGATCCCCTTTCTCCCTTTTTGTTTATTTTCCTAGCTGAAACCTTTAGTTAGGCTATTAGGGCTGCTAAAGTGGGGGGGCTTTGGAAAGGTATAAGGATTCCGAATATTTCGCAAAGTATTTCTCATTGTCTCTTTGCAGATGATACTCTATTATTTGGACATGCTTCGTTAGTTGAGGCAAAAGTGATTAAAGAAATAATACAAAATTATGCCTCGTTTTTTGGTCAGAAAGTGAATGGTGATAAATCAAAGATTTTTTTCCTTAATACATCACAACTGGTTCAACATAGGTTACAATCCTTTTGGGGATTTGAGACTGGAAATCTTCCATGTACTTATATTGGGATTCCTTTCTTTGTTAAACAGGATAATATTGGTTTTTGGGATAAGATTATTTCGGTCATTTCTAAAAGAATTCTCTCATGGAATCATAGATGGTTAACTTTGGCGGGTAAAATTGTTCTCATCAAGTCTGTTTTGAATGTTTTTCCCATATATCTCATGTCTGTTTTGAAGTCTCCAAAAGCAGCCATTGTTAGTTTACATGATACTCTTAGAGATTTTCTTTGGAACAATAATAAAGATGGCAAGAAGAAACTCCCTTTAGTTGCATGGGATAAGGTATGTTTGCCTAAGGAATTTGGGGGAACAAGAATTCGGAGTCTAGAGAATCAAAATTTAGCCTTAGGTGCTAAGTTGGTTTGGAAATTATATGACAAGCCTAGCTCCTTATGGGCACAGATTATGTTTGCCAAATATTTAAATAATGGACCGAGAGAGTACATTTTTAAAGTCTCAAATTTGCCTTCGGGTTCTGCTATTTGGAATTTCCTTTGTAAATGTAGATCAGTTATTTTGCCTCATCTCTCATGGATTGTTCATAATGGTAGAAAGGTTAGATTCTGGGATGAAGTATGGAATGGATGCACACCTTTGGTGAATATTAGGGATTGGTCTCCTCTGATCATTGTTCTTTCCTCCCTTTGGGGTGTTTTTGTAGTAGATTATTTTGAAATTGTGACTATTGGACCCCTTAAGCTAGCTAGATGGAAGTCGATTGATTTCTTAGATGTTGATCAAAGCATGAAATTAGATTTTGAAAAGATTTTGGGGGATAGAATTGTATTTCTTTCTGATTCTGAGGATGAACTTATTTGGACAAAGAATATTTCTGGTAAGTACACTGTTAAAGATGGTTACAACTCTCTTATGGTTGCTAAAGATTTATCTTCTTGGCCTTATAAGTTGTTTTGGCATTCGGCTTGTCTTCCCAAAGCTGGAGCCTTTGCTTGGTTGGCAGTTCAGGATAGAGTCCTTACAGGTATGAGACTAGACAGGTTGGTATTACTGTTGTTTTCCCTTGTGTCCTTTGTAACAAAAATTTGGAATCTTCTTCACACCTGTTCCTACATTGTGATTATGCTTATGAATGTTGGCAGTGGTTGTTTGAGAAGTTAAATATATCCTTTGTTATTGGTAAGGATCTCATTTCCCATTTTAGCTCTTGGCCCTTTATGTTTGCCTCATCTTTTTATGCATGCCTTTGGATCATATCTCCATCTATTGTGATTTGGAATGTTTGGATAAAGAGAAACAACAAGATATTTAAAAAAACAAGGTCTCCTATGTCTGAGGTTCTATTAAAAATTGAGTCTTCAATCTCTGAGGTTGCTTTGTCATTTATTTATAAGAATTTGGAAAATCTTACTTCTTTTTCACACTGGGATAGTAGAGTTACTAGAGTTTGGAAGCTGCTGTCAGTTTTACCCTCTCATGGTTCAATTTTAAAAAATAATGATGCAATAGGTAAGAGATGCTCTGCTAGATGGAAACCTCCTTCGCAGGGGCACTTTAAACTGAATTTTGATGGGGCCTCTCATGGTAACCCTGGGCCAGCTGGGGCAGGCATGGTAATTTATGATCACAATGGAAATTTTATTTGAGCTAAGTGTCATGCTATTGGTTTTAAAACTAACAATTATGCGGAATTTCATGCTTTGTCTTTTGGATTGGATATGGCAATCTCTTTGGGAATTAAGGACTTAATAATTGAAGGTGATTCTACGGTGATTATTCAATGTTTTATGAAAAAAAAATCTAATTGTTGGAATTTGCAGTATATACTTGATCCCATTTTACAAAAATTAGAATTGTTTGAATCTTTCTTGGTATCCCATTGTTACAGAGAAGTTAATAAGATTGCAGATTATTTGGCAAATTTAGCCATTGATAGCAATGCTAATCAGCGAGAGGTGGGTTTTGAGGAAATTCCTTCTAGGGTATGGGAAGGTTTGCAACAATAGCCATATGATTTTCTTGAGTAACATCGATGTAAAATTTTATGATGAGAATTATTAACGCTTTCCCCTTTCATTTCAAGTATTCATGTTCGTTGTCTGGAGAAGAGTTCGAGGTCATGGTATTTGATATAATAGTATTTTTCCAAAGGTTTTTTGATACTTTCTTTTTTGGCAGGAAGGTTTTTGGCTCATGGGATTTGGCACAGGGCTTTGCAAAATTTTGTCTTCTTCCATTGATAGCAGCTATGGAGTCTACATTTGAAAATTATCCGATGGTTTTTTATGGAAAATTGTCATATGGGCTCTATGCAAAACTGATATTATATGTGTTGTAACCGCATTTTGTATGTGGTTTTGGGCGGGGTGTATAAATTGATCCGTTAGATATTATAGGTTTATTTTATGAGTTGTGACCAAAGGTTTTCTTCCCAGGGTTCTTTCCTCTGGTATGCTCTTTGAATCCTGTGTAAAAATAAAAAATATTAATAAAAACGTTTAGTGGAATAATCCACTTTTATTGAAAAAAAAACAATATTATTTTCCCACAAATTACCCATAGTTCTAATTTTCAAACCATTACACATAAATCCCAGTTCTACTTGAGATTTCATTACAAATAAATCTTGACATTCCTAGTGACTGTTGCTAACATAATAATGTTGTTTCTCAGACCAAACACAACAAATGAGGGATTGGAACCCTAATCACAACTCCCAGAAAACACAGTTTGCATCAACAACAGGGGTGTCTGTGTGATTTATCAGACAACGATAAGTCTGAGGTGATTCTCAGCTCCACAAATTGGTAGCAATCTTAGCACACACGTATCCCATCTCACATGCCAAAGCTAATAAAGAAGGAAGATGTCCCAGGAAGAATTTGCAGTCTAGAATATAGAAAGTATGACCAATAATATGTGTAGTATAAGTACAACCAAGAATATGTGCAGTACGAATTCCTAACAACAAGTACGACCAACAATTAACCATCCTTCACAATAATATTTCCTTTCCCTTCAAGGTTCGCTCTTCCAATTTGACTGTAGATGTGGCAATAACTCTTTAAACTGGAAATTTGGAAGTGCACAAAGTTGTTTCTTAATACTGAAAACACTAACCTCTAGGGGAAGAGCACCAATAGCCGTCATAGCTAACTTTGCGCAACTATAGGTCTTAAATGATACATCGAATTTCGATTTTGTTTTTTGGTTGTCATCATATGCGACTTAACCGCTTATAGCTATTGATCTGGCTTCTGGGTAGTAACGATCTGATTTCTATGGTTCGTTATGCATCGAAAGGTTAAAAAGTGGTCATTTCGAAGTGATGACCGATACTTGACCTCTTTTGCGTCAATACCCACATATGAAAAAATGCCAATAGATGTTTATTAAATGCCTAATAAATAATATGTTTATCACATTTTTAAAACGACAAAAAAACTTTTCTATAATATGTAATGAATTAAAAATAAAAAATTTGAATATTAATAAGTTTTAAATGGGTGGTCAACTAAATCATTGACCACCCATGTCTACCTTCCCGCGTACTAAAAATAGTGCCACGTGGCGCAAATTACTGCTACCTATGCCCTAAAAAATTAGGGAAAATGATGTTTTGTCAAGGACAAAATGTTGTCTCCCGCTATGGTTTCTCCACCGTGGTTTCTCCCCACCGTTTTTGCTCTACAAATGCTTCGGCTCCATCGGCTCCATCTCTGCAATGCCTTGCTTCAGCTTGAGGTAACTGTCACTGCACTTCCTTCATGCTTTTTGGATGTCCAATGATGGTTTAGCTCCTTCGTAGCTGCATTATGCTTTGCCTATTGATTATTTCTTTGTATGCGGGTTAGGGTTTCATTTCAATGGTCTGTTACAGTTTAATAATGTCAAAATCCTCACAGAGAATGGCAAAAAAATGATTGTCTCTTTGTTTTCTTCGGCAACCCTTTATTATTTTCATTTCCCTTAATGGGTGAGTTGTTAAATGGTGTCTCTCTATGTACAATGCCAAAATAGATACAGAGAATGTAAAAAAAAATGATTGTTGTTCGTATTTATTTGAAACCCTTTCATTATTTATGATTTCATATTATGGGTGTGTTGTTAAATTGTGTCCCTTTGTTTATAATGTCAATATAGTTGCAGAGAGTGCAAAAAAATTAATTATTGTTCATAATTATTCGATATCCCTTCATTATTTATCATTTTATTTTATGGGTGTGTTGTTCAATGGTGTCTCTCTGTTTATAATGCCAGAATAGTTACAGAGAATGTAAAAAAAATTGATTATTGTTCATATTTATTCGAAACCATTTCATTATTTATGATTTCATATTATGGGTGCATTGTTAAATTATATCTCTGTTTATAATGCCAATATAATTGCAGAGAGTGCAAAAAAAATTGATTATTGTTCATAATTATTTGATACCCCTTCATTATTTATCATTTTATTTTATGGGTGTGTTGTTCAATGGTGACTCTTTGTTTATAATGCCAAAACAATTACATAGAGAGCAAAAAAATTTGATTATTGTTCATAATTATTTGACACCCCATTCTTATTTATCATTTTATTTTATGGGTGCGTCGTTCAATGGTGTCTCTATGTTTACAATGCCAAAATAATTATAGAGAGTGCAAAAATAATTGATTATTGTTCATAATTATTTGATACCCCTTCATTATTTATCATTTTATTTTATGGGCGCGTCGTTCAATGGTGTCTCTTTGTTTATTATGCCAAAATAATTACAGAGTGCAAAAAAAATTGATTATTGTTGATAATTATTCGAAACCCCTTCATTATTTATCATTTTTTTTATGGGTTGGTTGTTAAATGGCGTCTCTCTGTTTATAATGCCAAAATAATTACAGAGAATGCAAAAAAAAAAGATTATTGTTCATAATTATTCGAAAGCCCTTCTTTATTTATCATTTTTTTTTATGGGTGGTCTGTTCAATGGTGTCTCTCTATTTATAATGCCAAAATAACTACAGAGAATGCAAAAAAATTGATTATTGTTGATAATTATTCGAAACACCTTCATTATTTATCATTTTTTTTATGGGTGGGTTGTTAAATGGTGTCTCTCTGTTTATAATACCAAAATAATTATAGAGAATGCAAAAAAAAAAGATTATTGTTCATAATTATTCAAAAGGCTTCTTTATTTATCATTTTATTTTATGGGTGGTTTGTTAAATGGTTCTCTTTGTTTATAATGCCAAATAATTACAAAGAATGCAAAAAAAATTGATTATTGTTTATAATTATTCGATGATTTGCCTATTGATGATTTTTTGTAATCCTTACAGTATGATAATGTCGAAATCCTGATTTTTTTGTAATGCTCAGTTACAGTTTAATAATGCTGAAATCCTTACAGTATAATAATATTGAAATCCTCACAGAGAATGGCAAAAAAATTGATTATCTCTTTGTTTTCTTCGAAACCCCTTCATTATTTATCATTTCATTTTATGGAAGCGTTGTTAAATGGTCTCCTCAGTTTATAATGCAAAATTAATTATATATATGTGTGTGATATATATATATATATATATATATATATATATATATATATATATATATATATATATATATATATATAGAAAGCACCATTTTATTTTGTTCAAAGATGTTCAATGATGGATTTGTACTCATTGGTACCTGTGGAAATTGATTTGTTTTTTCATCATTTATCTCAATGGCATTGAGGGTTTCATTTCAATGATCTATCTCTGTATATATATTTATATAGGCACACATAGTAGCATTTGCATTTTGTTGAAAGATATTCAATGATAAAATTGTTTTGTATCTAATAAAATATTAGCATATCCAGTTTTCAATCACATCACAGTTACATATTCCACTCCTTCATCTCATGCTTTTAGTTTGTCTCCTTATTATATACAGTTTCAAGTTTTGCGCTTGTATGGTTATTGTCCATATCTATGTATACACATACATATACACATACATATATATATATACATATACATATATATGTATATGTATGTGTGTATATATATACATGAATATGTATACATGAAGAAACACACACAATAGCATAATATGTTCTATAATGATGGTTGTTTCGAGTTCTGTGGCTATATAGCCACAAAACTTGTTGTAATCAACAACAATTTCCTTATTCAAGAGCACTCATTCAAATAGGTACACACTAAATAACTAAATTCCTTCTACAGTCAATGTTAAATGTTATAAATCTTTCAATTTAAATTATACTGTTTTCAGTAAACCAGCATTTCTTTCAATATAGTCATTGTAAATAATATTAACAACCAAATTGGATGTACAATGATGGTTTATGTTCCTTCGTAGCCGCATTATGCTTTGTATATTGATGATATATTTGTATGCGGTTTACAGTTTCATTTCAATGCTCTCTTACAATTTAATGTGCGTATATGGTTATTGTCCACACACACACACACACACACACACACACACACATAGATATATGGTTATTGTCCACACACACACACACATATAGATATATGTTTATTGTCCATACACACACATATACATATATGTGTGTGTGTGTGTAGACACACACAATAGCATTTCTTTTTGTTCAAAGGTTTTGAATGATGGATTTGTACTCATTAATCATTATAGTGTGAACTTGACTCCACTTTCTTTGCTTCATTATAGTGTGAACTTGAGGGTTTATAGTATGAACTTGACTCCAAATTATTTGCTTCATTATAGGGTGAAATTGACTCAACTTTCTTTGCTTCATTATATGTGAACTTGAGGGTTTATAGTGTGAACTTGACTCCAAATTATTTGCTTCATTATAGTGTGAACTTGACTCATTATAGTGTGAACTTGATTCAAGTTTCTTTGCTTTATTATAGTGTGAACTTGAGGGCTTATAGTGTCAACTTGACTCCACATTATTTATTTAATTATAGTATGAATTTGAATCATTATATTGTTTCAACATACATATATAGTGTGAACTTGACTCATTATAGTGTGAACAATTCAAAGCATAGAAGAAAATTGAACAATTCAAAGCAATGGAGGATTGCATATTTGATATGACATGACTGACTGTTTCCCACAAAAATTCAAATTTAAAATAAGCTAGCTACCACAATCGAATGTATTGCATATTCGAATTATATTATAAGACAAATTTTTCCTTGTCACTTTCATTACAATCCAATTCATTGCATATTTCTGATTTCTACAAATTCCCTTTGCACATTCCTTATGCAACTATATGTTTGCAATATGTATGTATGTTATACATATGCATATGCATATGCATATGTATGTAGGTGGATATGTATATGTATGTACTTATGCATTTGAATATGTATGTATGAATGTGTAAGGATTGTATTCATGATGTCAAATATTAAAGATGGTCAAAAAATTATTCTGCATTCAATAATATATGGATGATTTGTTGTGACAACATTACGCTACCCTTAATTATTACTATTTTTTGCAGGTGTGCTAGAGCATCGAGGGAAGAACCATACTTGTGGAAGATAATCATATCAACGTAAATGTGTTTATTAACACACTTCAATTCTTTGGAGATTATGCCTTTAATGCTTACATTTTATATTAATTTGTGTAGATATCTTAGGTAGTTATGCATTTCTTATTAAATGTGTTTCTTAACACACTTTAATTTGTTTTTCATTTTGTTGTGATTTTTATGGCAGGCAATTACAAACACGATAAGGAGACACTATGTCAAAGACAACAAGCCTTCCTCTCAGGTAAAGTCAATATGACTTTACTTTGGCAATGATCTAGTAGACAATTCAATTTGTGATTTGTTTATGTTTCAATTTGTGAATTGTTTATGTTTCAATTTCTAAATTGTTTATGTTTTAATTTGTTTAAATTCCTCACTTAGTTCACATGTCTGCAAGAAACACACTTAGTTCACATTAGAAAAAAATCTACTAGAAAATGCATTTTGTGAATTGTTTATCTTTCAATCTTCTCTTTGTGGGACTTTACTTTGGCAATGATCTAGTAGACAATGCAATTTCTGATTTGTTTATGTTTCAATTTGTGAATTGTTTATGTTTCAATTTCTAAATTGTTTATGTTTCAATTTGTTTAAATTCCTCACTTAGTTCATATGGTTGCAAGAAACACACTTAGTTAACATTAGAAAAAACTCTAGTAGAAAATACATTTTTTGATTTGTTTATCTTTCAATCTTCTCTTTGTGGGACTTTACTCTGGCAATGATCTATTAGACAATGCAATTTCTGATTTGTTTATGTTTCAATCATCTCTATTATTGATCAAAAGGAAGTGCCCCATTTGTAAAAAAAATCAGACAAAGAATTGTTTTATAGTGCCTTAAAAGCTATTTTTCTAGATACTGCCAACAAGGAAAAATTGGCAGCTAACAAGATATCTTGTAAGGCACTAGAAAATAGTTCTTTGTCTAGTGCCTTTTTACAAATAGGACACTTCCTTTTATCATTTCAATGCAATGACCTAGTAGACATATTAGACATTGCAATTTATATATGATGACTGCAATTTGAACACTTATAAGTGTTCAAATTTCTCACTATCAAAAGAGGACATATCAGTGGCATATGACTAATCAGATGCCACTGATATGGCCTTTTTGATAGTGAGCAATTTGAACACTTATGTGGCCTCTTTTGATAGTGAGACAGATATATGAAAAATATCACATCAGAAAAAACAAACATATGAGATTTATAACAACACCGTCAATTAATTGGAATATCCATATGAGATATATGAAAACAACAGAGTTCTAAAAACATTACAAAATATGGCAGTATGTCATTCTATAATCACATCACAGTTATATCAAAACTAAAAATCTTCTCTTTGAAGGGCTCAGAAAATAGAATTGATCACAAACTTGATCAATTCTCCATATGGTTATTAAATGGAGGAGGTGTCACAAATCCAACCCCAATAGATTGTGGCCTACTAGGGTCTGGCCCAACAACAATGTTTTCTTGGCTGGGAGGGATTTGTATGAAACTTGCTATTTGAGCAAGGAATGCTTGGTTTACACCTGAAGTAAGCTAGTGATGAATAATGATGAACAAATAATACCCTAACTGGTACTGAGAGGGGGGGTAAATCAGTACAGACAAAAAATTTCTCAACACTTTATCATATTAAAACAATGTTGACCGGTTGTCTTCACCACTGAACTTAACCATAGGTATACTGGTTAAACACAGATACTTCAAACATCATTTAACAGATCTTAAACCTTGATGACTACTTCCTGATATAATCAAGCATGAGTTGTATCAACAATACCACAATCATTTAGCACTGCATGCATAACTAACTTAATCAAAAACTACTCAATCATCACATGAAAACTCACAACCCATAACACGCATATTTTTCACGTGGAAACCCAAATGGGAAAAACCACAGTGGGGATGAATACCCACAAACTTGTTTTGAACTCTTTTGAAGTCCGCTTTGTTAGGAGCCTAGTCTGGTTAAAGAGTTTACAATAAGGTTCTGTTAGGAACAGATCCTGTTAGGGATCACTTGGTTAAGGGTTGACTATAAACTTTATTAAAGGTTACCTTGCTAGAGGATTTAAAGAACTCAATGAACTTGAGTCACTTGGTTAGAGGATTTGCAACAAGCTTGTTAAAGCTACCTGGTCAAGGGATTTTCCTTTCGTTGAAATGGTTAGAAGTCAACAGGTAAAGCTTTGATCTGATAACAACACTACTTGCTAAGGCAGATCCTTTTTAGCTCCTCTCCTCTACAATCACACTTTGCAGATTCCACACTCTGGTTTGGCAAGTATCTCAACATGTGGACACAAAAACATCATTTTCCAACACAAATAATAACAAACATCATCGAACTTATGGATAATAATTAGGTTGTTAGCATAAACCCTAAACCCTAAACATTTTAGGCTTACAATTACAAGCGGTCCAATCCTGACCGTTAGATCCATTGCATAGAATGAAGTGATCTAAAATAGATCTCAAGTCATTCTGCATCATCCAATCTTCACCGCATCTGGAAATCAGTAACCCATCACGCGCTCTTCATACACCGCTCAGAACATCGCGCATTCCCGAGGTAGACATTCAATGCATTTGATCTTCATGCGCAAGATCCTCAAGGAAATCCTTCACATGCACATAACTGACATGGCACCACGATTTCATCCTTATCTCTTAACTAAATCATCACAGAATGTCAACGGTTTCACCGCATAAGCCAAACCGGAAACCCTAGAGCTGAACAGAGACTACCAACCGGTAGTCACACTTAGTGAACCCCGACACCAATCCACTCCATCCCGGTCGACTATAGCCGCTTCCAGTCTTCATACCAGTTCATATTGGTTCACCTATTGATATCAATGATAACATACATTGTCACCGCTTCATCATATGCCAACAATCTCCCCCTTTGGTATTGATGGTAATATTTAGTGTATCATTGCTTAGTAACATCCAGTTCCTCAATATCTTCTCCCCAAACAATATATCTTCTTCATCAGATATCTTCTCCCCATTTGACAATAAGGCCAAAGTGGAGGCACAAGCTTCCAAGCTCTTCTATAATGCTTCCCCTATTGAGTAGTATCCTTCAACACATCAATCATGTAAGATCTGACACAGTAGTACCTGACTGATGTGGAGAACAAAACTTTAGTTTACTTCATGAAGGGGTAGAACCCCTAATTCACCTCTCAAATAAGTAAATGTAGTCTTCGGTAAGCGCTTAGTGAATATGTGTGCTAGCTTCTCCTTATTGGAAACATGTTCTAATACAACCTCTTTATTGTGAACCTTTTCTCTCAAGAAATGATACTTGAGTTCAATGTGCTTTGTCCTAGCATGCAATACCAAATTTTTGGAAATATTGATTGCACTAGTATTATCACAGAAAATACTCATTGGTTCAGATATAGGCAGTTTGAAGCCATTCAGTACATGCTTCATCTAGATTGCCTGAGAGCAGTCCATAAATGCTTCCACATACTTTGCTTGAACTGTAGACTAGGAATTACAACTCTACTTCTTGCTCGTCCATGAGAATGGTCTTCCACCAAGGAAACACTCCACTGGTTATGCTCTTCCGGTCATCCACATTACCTGCCCAATCTGCATCGGTAAACACTTTGAGACCAAAGTCACCATTGTATGGATACCACAATCCATAATCAACTGTCCCTTTTAGGTATCTAAGAATCCTCTTTACCGCTACCAAGTGGGATTCTGTTGGACTCTTCTGAAAATAGGCTACTATGCCCACTGCATGAGCAATATTCGGTTTGTTGTGCACCACATAGTGCAGCTTACCAATCATTGACCGGTACTCCTTCTCATCCACCAATGTTGTATCATCCTCCTTTGTCAGTTTGTAGCCAATCACCATCGGTGTTCCAATTGGTTTTCTCTCCTCTATGCCAAAGGTCTTCAATACCTCTTTGATATACTTGGACTGGGTAATAAAGATACCTTCCTTCATCTGCTGAATCTGTAGACCAATGAAGAAATTTATCTCTCCAATCAGAGACATCTCAAACTCTTTCTTCATTTCATCCGCAAATGCATGGCTCATTTCATCATCTCCTCCAAAGATTATGTCATCTACAAATACTTCACAAATCAGAATCTAATCACCTTCAGATTTCAGGTAGATGTTGTTGTCCTTGCTTGTTCTCTAAAATCCTATATTCACAAGATGAGAGTGTAACTATTCATAACATGCCCTTGGTGCTTGTTTCAATCCATACAGGGCCTTGTGTAATCTACACACCATGTTACTATCTTCTGACAAAGAAAATCTAGCTGTTTGCTCGATATACACTTCTTCTAGGATTCAATTCAAGAATGCAGACTTCACATCCATCTAGTATACCTTAAATCCCTTGAATGTTGCAAATGTAAGTAGCATTCAGACACCTTCCAGTCTAGCCACTGGGGCAAAGGTTTCTCCATAGTCTTCTCCCTCTTCCTGAGCATATCCCTTGCATACAAGTCTTGCCTTGTTCCTTACCAATGTGCCTTTTTCATTCAACTTATTATTGAAGACCCATTTGGTACCTATTACATTCTTGTGTTCCAATTTGGGTACCAAGGACCATGCTGCATTCTTTTCTATCTGGTCCAACTCTTTTTCCATTGCCTTTATCCAGTCTTCAAGTGCCTCTCTAGTGGTCTTAGGCTCAAATTTTGAAATCATGCAAGAGTTTTCTTTCACCTTTCTCCTTGTGAGTATCCCTGCATCTTTATCTCCTATGATCTACTTTGGATCATGATGTAGTTTCACATACCTAGGAATGACCCTAGCTGGTTCTGCTTGCTTTTCCTCTTCTTCTTCCATTTCATCTTCTTCTTCACCTACTGCAGCTTCTACCAGTATAGGAATACTGAGGTCTTTTTGGTGTTTACAACTTGTTTCCTTCTTAACTAGTTCCTAGAAGGATACACCTGGTTCATCTTCTACTTGCTTGCTGCAGGTTTCCTCAGGCTCCTCAGGGGATTCATCAACCTTGACATTGATACTCTCAACAATTTTTTGAGTCCTATTGTTGTAGCATTTGAGAGCTTTGCATTTAGTGGAATATCCCAGAAATATTCCTTCATCACATTTAGCATCAAACTTGCTCAGATGCTCACCTCTCTCTATATAGCACTTACTACCAAACACTTTGAAATAACTCACATTAGGAGTTCTCTCGTTCGAGTACTCATAAGAGGTTTTGTCTTTACCTTTCTTGATGAGTACCCGGTTCATGGTATAGACTGCAGTGCTCACCGCTTCTCTTCAAAAAGTTTGAGCTACCTTTCCTTGGATCAGCATAGTTCTGGCTGCTTCAACTACAGTCTTGTTATTCCTTTCTTCTATGCCATTCTGTTGTGGTGTCCTTGGGGAAGACAACTGCCTCTTAATGTCGTTCTCTTCACAGTACTTGTTGAATTCATCAGAAGTTAATTCACCTCCTTGATTAGTTCTTAGGCATTTTATTCTTTTGTCGCTCTCCTTTTCCACCAATGCTCTAAAGGCTTTGAACTTTCCAAATGCCTCAGACTTGTCTTCCAAGAATATGACCCACGTCATTCTTGAGCAGTCATCGGTAAGAATAATGAAGTACCGATCTCCCTAAATGCTTCTAGTTTTCATTAGGCCACACATATTAGTGTGCACAAGATCAAGTAGGTTCTCTGCTGAAAAAGAGCTACCTTTGAATGTTGAGGAAGACATCTTCCCAAGTTGACATTCTCTGCATAAAGCATTCTCTGGTTTGTTCAACAAAGGTAATCCTCTTGCCTTGATCTTACTAGACTTTACAATATTATGAAAATTCATATGACAAAGTCTCCTATGCCATATCCAACTGTCATCAAACTTCGCCATCAGGCATTGACTAATCTTGGCATTCAGTTGAAACATGTTTCCTCTAGTCTACTTACTGGTGGCAATAAGTTCACCACTCTTTCCAATTATTCTACAGACTCCACCTTTGAACTCCTGAATGATTCCTTTGTCATTCAGTTGAGCAACACTCAAAAGGTTGTGCTGAATGCCTTCCACCTAGTAGACATCATCCGCACTACTTTTTCCATTCAGTGAGATGGATCCTTTTCCTTTCACCATGCAAGGTCAACCATTGCCAAACTGGACAACACCTCCATCATATTCTTCCAGAGACAAAAAATTTCTTCGATCACCGGTCATTTCGTGAGAACACCCACTATCAATGATCTACTCATTTGAGTTGTCAATGCGAGAGACAAGGGCTTTCTGATCAAACACCTCTTCCTTTCCAGCTACAAACACTATGTCCTCATTCTCTTCATCCTCAGATTCTTCATCGGTAACACCTTCATCCACTACAACAAGACAATTTCTCCTACCTCTTTCTAAACCTTTCCGGTTTATCCTTATTGTCATTGTTAGGACAGTTAACAGCTATATATCCTATCATATTGCAGGAAAAAACTTTAGAGGAAGCTTACCTCTGTATTTTCCGGTGCCTTTTGGAAGTCTCTTCTCAAGAAGAGCTTCAAAATCCATCAGAATCTCCTCATCATCCATGTCTCTGCTTGGCCTAGATTCATAACTAGTGCTGACCTCTTTTCCTTTTTTGGTTAGTGCAGAGGAAACAGACGCTCTAAAGGCTAACTTTGTCTTCTGAACACTACCATCATAGCTAGTCAATTCATATGTAGTCAACTTTGCAATGATAGAGTCTAGAAATACCTTTGTCTTGTCGATAGACCTTAACTTCTGAATAGCGGCAACCCTAATTGTATAGACTGGTAACAATGATCTCAGAACTTTACTAACAACGGTGGCATCATCAATTGTTCCACCAGTGCTCTTGATATCTCTAGCCACAATCTTGATCCTTATGCCATATTGTTGAATGGTCTCACCTTCAACCATCCTCATGTGTTCAAATTTTCCTCTGAGGCTTTCTTCCTCAGCTTGTTTCACATGCTCATCACCGCCATAAATGGTTTCCAGTGTCTCCCATACATCCTTAGGATTGTCCTTATCTTGTACATCAATGAACTCAATATCAGACAGGCTGCTAATAAGGGCTTCCATGACTTGTCCATTTTCTTGAATCTCTCTTTTCTGATCATCGGTTAGAGTGCTAGTGGGGATTACATAGGCATTCTCAACATAGCTCGAGTGTTGAGCACCCAAACTCATGATATAGATCTTCATTCTGTCCTTCCATATTTTGAAGTTATCGCTATTGAACTTAGGACCTTCCTTCTTCATCATTAAAGTAGGATCTTTTGCCTCAAGCGGTTAAGCTTATATCACCGAGGACTTGGAGTCGCTCTGATACCAATTGATGAATAATGATGGACAAATAATACCCTAACTGGTATTGGGAGGGGGGGTGAATTAGTATAGACAAAAATTTTCTCAACACTTTATCATATTAAAACAATGCAGATCGGCTGTCTTCACCACTGAACTTAACCATGAGTATACTGGTTAAACATAGATACTTTAGACAACATTTAACAAATCTTAAACCTTGATGACTACTTCCTGATACAATGAAGCATGAGTTGTATGAACAATACCACAATCATTTAGCACTACATGCATAAATAACTTAATAAAAAACTACTCAATCATCACATGAAAACTCACAACCCATAACACACAAATTTTTCACGTGGAAACCCAAATAGGAAAAACCACGGTGGGAATGAATACCCACAAGATTGTTTTGAACTCTTTTGAAGTATGCTCTGTTAGGAGCCTAGTCCGGTTAAAGAATTTACAATAAGGTTCTATCAGGAACCGATCCTATTAGGGATCACCCGGTTAAGGGATGGCTATAAACCCTGTTAAAGGTTACCTCGCTAGAGGATTTAAAGAACTCAATGAACTTGAGTCACCTGGTTAGAGGATTTGCAACAAGCCTGTTAAAGCTACCTAGTCAAGGGATTTTCCTTCTCTTGAAATGGTTAGAAAGTCAATAGGTAGAGCTTTGATCTGATAACTGTAAAGCGGAAAATCGCGATCGAACCCTAGTTGCTCTCCCCTCTTCCAACTCCAAGGAGAGAGAAGGGAGATTCACTAGGGTTGATGGTTTTCACTTAGGGGAGAGACTTTACATTCAAAAGAGGGGTTGAAACCCACAAGATCCAATCCCACGCAATGCAAGATTGGATGCTAAATGAGTTTCAAGGGTTATGACAGCAAGACTACCCTCTTTTGTAAAGAATGTGCATAGAAGAATTAAGCTAGGAATGCATAGAAAGTGAGAAAGATTCGCTTATAAACTGAGATAGGAATACAGTATGAAGCTGCGGACCTGGAATTAGCAGTAAAATGTCGATACGGCGCTGTCCTGCAAATTTGAGCGAAAGTTGCCGGGACGATGGCGCCCGAGCGCCACGGTCCTCCGAAAAATCCGCGAAACGAAGGGGGATCTGTTCGTCTCTGCACAAGGATTCCAGATCTTCAATTTCAGCTGCGTACCTGCAACCTACACACAGAAAAGCGAAGACGATTGGGGGGTTAGGGATTAGGGGTTTGCCTTTAGGTCAAACCCCGGTTTTGGAATTAACCAAGAAATGAGCAATGCTGTAAATGTAAATGTCTGTAATGTAAAACAAGTACTAATACCTTGTTGTAAGGATGTTTGTATCCTTATGTGCGAAGGTATAGATGTTGTATGTTGTATGTTGCAAGTGATCTCCTCTTCAATGGTTGAATCCTTGTCTTGAATGCAACACTTAGCCTTGAATGGAGACTTGAAATGATCAATTGCTTGAAAGAATGCTTGAATGCTTGAATGCTTGAGTATAGTTTCCACGCTTTTTCCCTCATGTATGTCTCTCCCCAAATGAGAGAGGAAAATGTAGTTTATATACTTGTCAATTAGGGCTGATAGAATGATTTTCCCGACCTTAGGCCGACCAAGAAAGATAATTTTCCAATTTGCAAACATAAAGGCCCGAAGTCCAAAAGAGACCGGGCCCAAAATAGGACCCAGGGACCAGGGCGCTGGGCGCCATGGTCCTGGGGGACTAGGGCGCTGGGTGCCTTGGTCCTGAAGGACCAGGGCGCTGGGCGCTCTGGTCCCACCTCCCGGGACAGCAGGGTGCAAAGGAGGTTCAGGCCAGGGTGCAAGAAAATGCAGTTTTTAGTGTCATAATCAGGTTTCGGGGTCTCCATTCAGGTTGCGTGCTGCGTCACCATCGTGAAGACCGAAATGCAGTCGAAATTGCAAGTGTCGCTATTTTAGGACGCTACATTTAGCCCCCACTTTAGCAAGAGTATGTATGCTCATACTTCCGGTAAAGTACAAGGAAACAATATTGAAAGACTTTCACCACGTCAAGGAGGCAAGATACACCAAGCCCCTAGTGGACTAAGGATCTTACGACTTTGATTGACAAAGTAAAAGGGAAGATCACGAGGGAGAACCATGACTGTCAGTAGTAAGGTTCCCTCACTATGAGTCATGCAAGAAAGATATCAAAAATTTTCAAGGCAAAGCTAAATTTGTCAAGAAATTTTCAAGTATCTTGAAAAGATATCAATGGGATGTATGCCCCCCTACGTTAAAGCGATCGCACACGCCTCACCGGGGGTGATTTATTTAAGGTAGTGATATATATAAGGAATGAGAAAGGAAAGGAGCATGTTATCGCAAGGATTTAGCCCCCAAGTGTGAGATAAACCCAAGGATAATAGACACAAAACACAAAGCACAAGGTGACTTCACTTTCCTCGGGGTCAGTATGCTGTATGATAATTCATGTATATATATCATATGTATGTATGCATAATTGTTTTTCATTCTCCAATCAAGGAAGGTCACCTAGAAGAAGGGAACACATGTGTCTTTTGAGTCAACATGAGAGAGATCGAGAGATCTCAATGCTTTGCATCGTCCTCAAGTAGACAACACCAAGGACAACAAATAGAAGAATGAGAATAACGTATAGAAGAAGTAACACAAGAGAGGAGGAGAGAATCTGCTATGCTAATGTAACTAGTCTAGCACGTCATCTACCCCCCGATCTTGCTGATCAATGTTTCGGGAAGGCAGGGAACACGCTAGAGGAGGAACATTCAACACAGTAGATGGAGCTATCACAAGATCCAAACAAGGGCTATGTTCATGTTCCAAGCCACGTTGTTCTTGTCTAGGAGCTAGGATAAGTGCTTTAGAAAATTCGTTAGATAAATGGTTATCAACATCAACAAGTTCATATTCACTATCAGAAGCAAGAGAAGCAACATTTTCATCATGAATAACATTTTCATCTATAGCATCATCAAGATTTATAAAAATAGGATCTTTAACTCGCACAAGATCAAGACCATCATGCATCTTATGTTTAGGAGATTTTGCCTCAATCGTCGGCTGAGGAGAAAATGGAATAATGCTTGTTGAAGGTGTTTTTGGAGATTGCGAAGTTTGAGAAGCAGCTGCCTGAGCTCTAAGACGACGCTTTCATCGGCGTTCACGTGCAAAACGATTTCATCTAGTCTTAGTAGGAAGTGAAGAAGATTGAGGAGGAGGAATGTTCTCATCCTTATCACTTGGGTGTTTAGGTTGTGGTCTCTTAGGTTGAATAATAGGAGAAGAGGAAGGTCTCTTCTCTCCATAAGAGGAAGGAGGAGGAACTGCTCCATATAAGGGAGGAATATTTGGTTTAGGAAGGAGACCAAGTCCATCATGACGAGGAGGAATAGGTCTACTTTTAGGAAGTTTATTAGATATAGACATAGTCACATCCATAGGGATGGGTTGGGAATCTTCTTGAGGAAAGACATTAGTTTTATCTTTCAAAGGAAGAACTTCCTTCTCAAGAATGATAGGAATGTCAAGTTTGGGTGTTCTAGGTTCACTTAGAGATAGGATCATATCTGTTTTCCACTTTTGATAATATTTGAAAAGATGATCACTTCGCGGAGGAAGAGATTGGAATTGTTTAGGCCAAAAGTAATCAATAGGAACGCTAGAAGTTCTTTCAGTTGGTTTAAAGAGACTATGATTGACAGTAACAACTTCACCATTATGGGGAAATTTCAAACACTTATGAATAGGAGAAGCAATAGCTTTCATGGAAGATAGCCAAGGATAGCCAAGCTTCACACGAAATTGTTCAGAAGATGGAATAATAGCAAAGTTCACATCAAGGGATTTGTTATGGACCTCAATAGGCAATGTAATATAACCAATTGCAGGAGAAGAAAATGCATCAAATAATTTCACAATCACATCTGTTTTGTCATATATCACTTGATTCAATTGCAAAGTAAAAAGAAATTCTTCAGTAATAACATTAACCATGCACGAAGGATCAATAAGCACTCCACGGCAAGGTGTATTCTTGACTTTTGCAACTATATATAAAGGACCATCAGGTGCCCTAATGGTTTCACTGGAATCAAATGTGATGGAAGGTTCTTTAGGGTTTTCTTGCTGCTCTACAAAGTTAATCACATTCGGAGTCATAGACACAAGACCATTAGATGAAAAAGAGGAATCATTAGTCTCAATCGCATTAGAGGTATGAGAAGGTAATGGATCAGTGAAAATCTGAAGATTTTGATTAGGAGGAGCTATAGATGTATTGCCTTTATCATTCACTCCAGAAACAGAAATAGTATTATTATCAATCAAATCTTGAATTTTACCTTTTAAAGAAAAACATTTTTCAGTATCATGCCCAGGCTGACGATGAAATTGACAAAAAGCTTTGTTATCAAAATAAGGTGAAGTAATCTTTGCAGGATCAATTTGCCTTATAGGAGGAAGAGTAAGCACATTTTGTTCCAATAACTTATTCATAATACTATGCAATGATTCATTCAAAGGAGTATACTTTCTTTCTTTCTTGAAAAATTTAGAAATAGGAGGCACACCTGATGCTGCATTCACATTGTTGTTGATGATGTTTTCATTGAATTTGATGGAATCTCCGTTCGGTTTAAACTTCCCAAATGGTTGTTGACTGCTATCACCCTTATCACTCGGAGCCATAGGATGTGATTGTTCCATTTGACTCACAGCCAGTTGATAATTGTGAAGAGTTGCACACAACTGGTGGAAAGAAGTAAACTCAGAAAACAGAAGTTTGTCTCGAATATCTGTTTGTAAATTAGAAATAAAGATTCTTTGAATATCATTGTCAGGCACTGGAAAAGAAATTTGAGCATACAAATGCTTATATCTACCAATGAAATCAGTCACTTTTTCTTTAACACCTTGTTTACAATGCATTAAATCAATCAAAGTAACTTTAGGACTTATATTGTTTTGAAATTGTTGAATGAAAGCATTTGCAAGTTGTTCGAAAGAAGTAATAGAATAAGAAGGCAACGAGCAATACCATTGTAGGGCTTTGTTTCTTAATGTTCTAGTGAACAGTTTTGCAAGCAACCTTTGGTCATAAGCAAAATCAGTACATATTGTTTGAAAAGTCTTAACATGTGTTAGAGGATCACCTTTACCATTATAAAGCTCCAAATGCGGGATTTCAACATGTTTAGGAGGGATAGCTCGAACAATGTCAAGAGAAAGTGGGCTCGCAACATCAAATGTGGGCACACTAAACTTAGATTGATTCATAGAGGCAATTTGTTGCTGTAAAGAAGAGACAGTTTGTGCAAGATTGTTAATGGTCGCTTTAGTCGAAGAGTTCATATTAGATGTGTTAGATTGAGATGGAGGTGTTATGTTATTGAAAGAAGGTAGAGAATAAGGTGGTGGGACCCTATGATAATTAGTCATAGGAGATTATTGGACAGGAGGAACACTACAAGGAGGAATGGAATGATTTAATGAATTGCCCCCTTGCATCATGTTCATTTGTGGAGATGTAATAGGAACACTCATTGAAGGAATGAATGAAGAAATCGGATTAAATGAAGGAAGAGGGTTAATTGAAGAGGAAGGATTGCCCCCATGATTAGTGATCATAGGAGGAATGTCCTGTATTGAAGTAGTCATTATGTTTGATGTAAAAGTAGGTATACTAGCAATAGGAGTCGTCAAAGGAATAGAATGATTGTCTTGAGTAGGAGGTTGCGTATAACCCAAATTTTCAGCACAATTCTTCATAGGCATCACATTCGAATCCACAATGTGTGCAATACCACGCAAAATATCAATTCCATTCTTATCACTTTGAAGCATACATTTTAGACCCTCAATTAAAGGAAGAGCTTGACTATCAGGGTATTCTTGAGACATCCATTGTCGAAAATCATCAAATTGGTTATCCAATTTTGAAAGTTGTTCTACAGAAACCTCATGGAGAGCTTCTTCATCATTAGGAGGATTAGAGGAATTACCCATGTCCTCGTTAAAAAGGCTATTCAAATTAGGTTCCATCTCCTCAGTAGTTAAACCTCGGAAAGACTTAATTCTACGGCTTCGTCTAACGGGAATAGTGTAAGTAGGGCTTATTGTTGAAAAACTCATGCACTAGAGAGAGAGAAAGTTTTGATTTTAGAGGTAGCAATTTTCAGTAAAATCAGCCAATCTTCCAGATTTAAGTTGTTAAATACAATCAGGACAATCTCTCGAAATTTCAGAAAAAATGTCAGGGACCGTGGCGCTTCGGAGTGCACACGGTCCCGACAACTTTTTTCGAAATTTGCTGGGATGAAAGTTATGATGATTTTGGAGCTAATTTGAAAAAATTGAGTGGTTTTACGATCTGTAGATAGGCCAAATTAAAGTTGCAATCTCGAAATTGAACCCTACCAAGATTGTCGAAAAATGCAAAAATTTGAATTTTGAAAAAAAGAGGGAAACTGAAATTTTGAATTTTATGATTTTAGAGGGAATACCGAAAGCAATGCAAGTTTTGAAATTCAAAAGTTGACTCAATTTCACGCAAAATTCAATTTTGAAAGCGGAAATTAAAGTTGTTGTAATTAAGCACTTAATTTCAAAAGTCACAAATTGTAAGAATTTGAATAAAGCACTGAAATTTCGAATGAATGCAAACACACTTTTCAGATTTAGGACAGTAAGAACACAATTTTGACAAAATTTCAATTTCAATGATTTTTGAATGTTTAGAAGCCTTAATCCAAGCAATCACAAGACCAACTTTGACTGTAATTTTGAAAGTGTTAGATTTGATAAAATCAGCCAAAATTCTGGATTTTGGCAGGAAAATACAGTAAGATCTAGCTCCCGAAATTTCGGAAAAAATGTCGGGGACGATGGCGCTCGGAGTGCACACGGTCCTCACAACTTTTTTCCAAATTTTCAGGGATGAAAGATATTGTGATTTTATTGCGGAATCCAAAGTTACAGTTGATTTGGAGATGTTTTGATCAGTGAAATTGTCGGACAAAGGTTGAATCAAGAGGGTTTTAAAAATTAGGGTTTTAACACTTAACCACTTAATTTTCAAAATTAAAGCATAGATATGAATTGATAATTTGTAATAGAAGGGCAGATCTGAAACAAGCATTAACAATTAAACATTTCACAAGTTTAATTACTTAAAAGAAAATTTAGGGTTTTTATGCAATTAACCTCTAAAATTTTGCAAAAGATTAAACATGAAAATGTAATCAAGGAATCCAATTTTCAGATCTAACCATGAATAATCAGAAAGGATGTTCACGTCGGGTTCACCAAGATGTAAAGCGGAAAATCGCGATCGAACCCTAGTTGCTCTCCCCTCTTCCAACTCCAAGGAGAGAGAAGGGAGATCCACTAGGGTTGATGGTTTTCACTTAGGGGAGAGACTTTACATTCAAAAGAGGGGTTGAAACCCACAAGATCCAATCCCACGCAATGCAAGATTGGATGCTAAATGAGTTTCAAGGGTTATGACAGCAAGACTACCCTCTTTTGTAAAGAATGTGCATAGAAGAATTAAGCTAGGAATGCATAGAAAGTGAGAAAGATTCGCTTATAAACTGAGATAGGAATACAGTATGAAGCTGCGGACCTGGAATTAGCAGTAAAATGTCGATATGGCGTTGTCCTGCAAATTTGAGCGAAAGTTGCCGGGACGATGGCGCCCGAGCGCCACGGTCCTCCGAAAAATCCGCGAAACGGAGGGGGATCTGTTCGTCCCTGCACAAGGATTCCAGATCTTCAATTTCAGCCGCGTACCTGCAACCTACACACAGAAAAGCGAAAATGATTGGGGGGTTAGGGATTAGGGGTTTGCCTTTAGGTCAAACCCCGGTTTTGGAATTAACCAAGAAATGAGCAATGCTGTAAATGTAAATGTCTGTAATGTAAAACAAGTACTAATACCTTGTTGTAAGGATGTTTGTATCCTTATGTGCGAAGGTATAGATGTTGTATGTTGTATGTTGTAGTAGTATGTTGTAAGTGATCTCCTCTTCAATGGTTGAATCCTTGTCTTGAATGCAACACTTAGCCTTGAATGGAGACTTGAAATGATCAATTGCTTGAAAGAATGCTTGAATGCTTGAATGCTTGAGTATAGTTTCCACGCTTTTTCTCTCATGTATGTCTCTCCCCAAATGAGAGAGGAAAATGTAGTTTATATACTTGTCAATTAGGGCTGATAGACTGATTTTCCCGACCTTAGGCCGACCAAGAAAGATAATTTTCCAATTTGCAAACATAAAGGCCCGAAGTCCAAAAGAGATCGGGCCCAAAATAGGACCCAGGGACCAGGGCGCTGGGCGCCATGGTCCTGGGGGACCAGGGTGCTAGGCGCCCTAGTCCTGAAGGACCAGGGGGCTAGGCGCTTTGGTCCCACCTCCCGGGACAGTAGGGTGCAAAGGAGGTTCAAGCCAGGGTGCAAGAAAATGCAGTTTTCAATGTCATAATCAGGTTTCGGGGTCTCCATTCAGGTTGCGTGCTGCGTCGCCATCGTGAAGACCGAAATGCAGTCGAAATTGCAAGTGTCGCAATTTTAGGATGCTACAATAACAACACTACTTGCTAAGGTAGATCCTTTTCAGCTCCTCTCCTCTGCAATCACACTTTGCAGATTCCACATTCTGGTTTGGCAAGTATCTCAACATGCAGACACAAATCATCATTTTCCAACACAAACAATAACAAACACCATCGATCTTATAGACAACAGTTAGGTCAGTAGCATAAACCCTAAACCCTAAATATTTTAGGTTTACAATTACAAGCGGTCCAATCCTGATTGTTAGATCCATTGCATATAATGAAGTGATCTAAAACATATCTCAAGTCATTCTACATCATCCAATCTTCACTGCATTTGGAAATCAGTAACCCATCACGCGCTCTTCATACACCGCTCAAAACATCACGCATTCCCGAGGTAGACATTCAATGCATTTGATCTTCACGCGCAAGATCCTCAATTAAATCCTTCACATGCACATAACTAACATGGCACCATGATTTCATCCTTATCTCTTAACTAACTCATCACAAAATGTCATTGGTTGCACCACATCAGCCAAACCGGAAACCCTAGAGCTAAATAGAGACTACCAACCAGTAGTCACATTTAGTGAACCTCGACACTGGTCCACTCCATCTCGGTTCACTATAGCCGCTTCCAGTCTTCATACCAGTTCATACCGGTTCACCTATTGACATCAATGACAACATACATTTTTATCACTTTATCATATGCCAATAGGTACATGGTGTCTGAGGATTCAGGTGCAGTCCCAACTATCATAGTATTAATAGTTACAAAGGCTGGGGACAAGAGGTTCATCATTTTCATGAGAATTGGGTGTCAGATGGGTAGAGGTTTTGTGACCGTGACCACATCTTTCATCCTCTTTGCACTCTTGGCTTCCTTTTCATCTTTCATCCTCGCCTTCTCAAGCTTTGCTTCTGCATCTTTCTTTGCCTTCTCTTGTCTTTTAATGAACTTCTCTTGGGAATCCTGTAATTTTTTGGCCTATTTTTCCACTCTCATAGGCTCCTTTTCTATCACTTATGCCTTATATTATGACTTCCTTTGTCTCATTTGTTCTTTCTTACATTATGCCAATTCCTCATCTCTTTTCCTTTCAACCTCTTTCTCTTTTTCCGTTTGAATGTACTCATCAGATGTCAAGATCTGTGACTGGCTACTAAGACGTAGCACCCATTTCCTACCTCCATGTGAAGATTGATTCATTCTCTGTAATGGAAGTCTTAAGAATCTGGTGATTTGCCTTGACACTTGTTGCCCATCCTCTTGTGTACATGTCATGAACTCGGGTTCGTCTTCACTGATGTGAATTTCATCTTCACAATTAACACCATCTTGCTGCTCCCAATTGAATGCATTGGTGAAGTAATGTATCACATTTGATGGATCAATTTCTGACATACTTGGCATGGAAAGGGTTGCATCACCACAGTTGGCTGCTTTTTGGGTCTAGTCTGGTATGACAGCTGTAGACACCCAAAATTGTCATGTCTAATTAAATAAATATTTTATTTATTTAATTATCTAAGCCTAATTCTTCTATTAATTAAATAAATATTTATTTATTTAATTAATTCATTTATCCTCTTCTAGCCTTATTTCTCATTTAAATAAATACATTTATTTATTTAAATTATCATTTTCCTAAATTAAATAAATATTTTTATTTATTTAATTATCCCACTTCTTCTATTAATTAAATAAATCTTTATTTATTTAATTAATTCATTAACCTTTTCTACCCATGACACATGTCATTCATCTCTTAATTCATACACTACCTACCCCTTTCATTATTTTATTATTTCTTTTACCTACCCTCTAATCATAGCCGACCTCCTTTTACACCTCTCAATCTTATCCCTCCATTTCATATGTTATCTTCTATATAAGGAGATGCTTCCTTCATTATCAAACCCTAAGGACTGAGTCTAATGAATCAATTTATGCAATTGACTACACTACGATCCTACTTGCAACCACATTCCATTCTTTGTTGAGCTCTTGTGCATATAAAATCTGAGAGCAAATATATCAAACAAGATCAATGGAGATAGGAAGAATGGAGATCAAAACCCTATTGGACATGTGATGGTATAATCTTTGTGATTTCATTTGATTTGCATTGTCTTAGGTAATCTTCATATGTTATGGTGGATCTTTGTTGTTGTTAGGCTAGGGTTTTGTGGTTGAATTCATTTAGCCTTTCAATATCGTTATTATTGTTGTATCCATTTTCACCATATACATTTTGGCACGCCCGGTGGGACTCTTGTCCCTTTTTGCATTTAACATCTTGTTGCAGATTTTGTATTTTGAAGTTGCAGATCTGACGTTTTCGAGAATATTTTTGACATTTCCATGTTTGCGCACTTTCTGATCGCGTTTTTGATTTTCTGGCGCATCTGCGACCTCTGGAATCACGTCTGTGTTATTGGCAATATTTTATTTTGCAGGTTCCAGGAAAGCGCGTTTGGGTTGTAAAGTCACGTTTGCGTTGTTTTAACCCACGTCTGTGTCCAGGAAGCGCGTCTGAGTTCTTTGGTCATGTCTGTACCTCATAGAACCGCGTCTGTGTCACCCAGTCGCGTCTGTGTTGAGGGTAACCATGTCTGTGTTCACCAGTTTCAAGTTTTGGGTTTTTATTGATTCAGTTTTTTGGATTTTGCATTTAGGGTTTCAGATCTGGTTTATTTTGAGCTAACATTTTCAGATCTATCTAACAAAATTGGTGCAGCTTGTCTTGGAAGCTAAATCATTTGGTTGAAGGCCCCTATTTTCACAAAGTCTTTTGGGTTTAAAATTTACCTAACTTGTGTGCTTGCAGGAAGGGGTGATTATTTGAAACAATCCAAACTACTAACAACTCTTTGTTGTAGGTCCTTGGCAAGCATTTTTAGATTTTTATTGTGTGCCTTGTTTTCATAGACTAGCAAACACTTCAATTGGTGCACTAAAATTGAATCATTGTCTTTTGTGTCTTGAGCAATAGGCTCTTTTTGTTTAATCTTTAGAGGGCCTGTCTTCCCGTGTGGTCATTAGGAATACTAGTGAGAAGAGAACGACCCAAGTGGTAGCGAGGAAAACCCACCTCTTCCGAACCACTATAAATAAATGTATTTATGGTGAAAACTATGGATAACGTGTGCTGATTAGTTCATACTGACACTATGTCTCCCCATAAACCCATTTGATCAAATTTATTTGATCTGTTGTAGGGCGTAACCCCTACCGGCGGGGAGCCTTCTATATTTACAGAGCTGAAAGTGCCGCATGTATGGCCACACGAGCGGATGCCCTTACTAGCACCTTTTTGTTTTAGAAGCCCAAATCCTTCTAGTTGTTGGGGCAGGAGGTCGGACCTCTGGTAGTGGTTCACACACATACGGTTCTTAGTAGAGATACAAAGTTCGCCACGGGGAGTTTTCGTGGGGACTGATGCTTGGCTGACCCGAGAAGTGAGTGCTGAGGGTGGAGCCAGTGAGGTCAAGCATCTAAGTATCCGCTCTGAATAGCGTAGCCTCGAGGGTAAAACCCCATGTGGGATCAACAACTATTGTTTTGGCCAGCTATAAGAATTGTGCTTGACTTATGTTAAACATTCAAAACATTCAAGACCAAACAGCAAAACATTGTGTCTTTTGTGTCTTCAAGTGTATGCAAAACATTTTTACATCAAACAACACACTTTTCTTGGAGTCATTTTGAGTCTAGACACTTGCAAACATTGAGTCCTCATCAACACTATGTCCTCTTGTCACGAAAAACAGTCAAACAGTCAGATTGGGTCACAACAAAACAACTTTACAGATTGGAAAAATTGCACAAAATTTGTAGAAATGCGTCTATGTCGGGCATAATAGCGTCTGTGTTGTTTAGTCACGTCTGTGAAGGGCAGAAACGCGTATGTGTCCACAAAAATTAACATTACACTTTGAAAAAAATTCTCAGAAGCGCATCTATGTTAAATAGAGCAGCATTTGTGTCGGGAAACCACGTCTGTGAAGTATACAGGCGCGTCTGTGTCTAGAATTGAAAAAACTGTTACAGTCCAACAAACAAACACAATCAGTTTCAGAATTCTTGAGCTTTCTAGGTCATTTCTCCAGGGTTTCATTTAGCATTCAACCTGTCCTTGGGTCTCACAAAGTCCATCATTGCTTTACATCTCACTTTACGGTCACATTTGTCTAGACTTGAGTCAAAAGGTCACTTGCTTGTCCTCATCATACTTTGTCAACACACTACATACAACAACACTTTGCTAAGTGGTCCCTCATCAAGGTTTCTTACCTTTGGGTCTCATTTGGTCTTACTTAGAGTCAAGGTCAACTTACCTCATCAAGAGAAACTATCCTGTCTTTGGAAGTCACACCTACTCTACTACATACATACTTGGTCTTACACTTTGGACATTGCAAGTACACTTCAGATTCATTTACATTCCATCCAACTCTTAGTCTTCCATACTCTTTCCATTTTTCATCTAGTCTCTCACATCTTGGTCAATACCTAGTTCATGGTTGAAACCCGTCTTCAAAAATCTAGGAGAGAAACTAAAGAGGCTCAAGAGTCCGCAAACATGAGTTCTTATGAGTATGACAATGATATCTTTTTCAATTCTGATCATACTACATTACCTGACATGGATGCTTATAGAAACATTCCAAATGTTGAGAACATGGACACTATAAACAACAATGCTACACACAATGACAATGTGGACAACTTTTCAGTACATTTAGCAGATGTGGAAGAATCCATTATGAATCCCCATTTCAATCGATTGATTGAGGAAATAATGAGAAGGGATAGACAATACTTCTTACAAATGATGGCACAAAGTGGAGCCAAGATACCTCATGATTTTGACATGTCTCAAATAATGGAACATAGACCTTTGCAACAAACTCACTCCAACATGGACCAAAGAAGACCTAATAGTGGAGGAAACAGAGGACCACATATGGTACCTGAATCACCATCAGCTTTGCTTCAAAAACCAGAGGTCCCACATATACATGGTCAAACATATGATACTCACCTTCGTAGACAATTATGGAAATTTTATGGAGAAAAATATGCTCAATCACATACTAATGCTAAGGATCAACCACCAAAGCAATTGGATATTCAAAGGCATGCTCAAAATTTGGACACAAGGAAACCTCATGTCAAATTTGGGAGCAACACATTAGAACATAACATACCTGTAGAGTATGGTATACATGCACAAAATAGATATGGTGTTCCTCAACATGAATCTATACCAAGTGGTCCATATACACAACATTACTATAGACCTCCTCCATATGAACATGTGTATGATCAATATCATCCATATATGCAACATGCTCCTCCTCCAATTGGTGCCTCAAGCATGGGGTATGGTCCAAGAAGTTGATCTCCACCTAAGAGCAATTTGGAGCAACAAATCAGGGAATTACAAAAGAAAATGGAGGACATAAATACACCGAAGCCAACATACACAATGAGAGACATATGTCCTTATCCATTTGACAAGAGCATTCCAATGCCTCCTTTTCCTACACATTTTGTGACGCCTAAATTTGATAAGTATAGAGAAAGGGGGATCCTAAGGCACACAGAAGACAATTTTTCACAGCTTGCATTGAGGTAGTAGCAGAAGAGACATATTTGATGAGATTATTCCCACAAAGATTAGGCGATCAAGCTATGGAATGGTTCTCCCAACTTCCACCTGGAATTAAGTCATGGGGTGACTTAGCAGAGGCATTTATCCAACATTTCTCCTACAACATAGAGACAAACATATCAGTCACTACTTTGTGTAACACCAAGCAAAAAGAGGGAGAGTCTTTTTCATCATTTTTACAAAGATGGAGGAATTTAGCAAGCAGATGCTCTTGTGAAATTCCACAAAAACAAATGGTAGAGATGTTCACACAAAATGTTAACAAAGACATTGACTATGACCTAAGAAAGCTTGTTTGTCCACCTTCAAGGACGTTATTGAAAAAGGCTTAGCGACAGAAAAGGTCCTACTTGAACAAGGAGTCATTAAGATATTCAAGGAAAACAAAGATGACTTTAAAGGAAAAGACAAGCCAAGATTCTGGAATAAAAACAAGAACACAGTCAATGATGGTGTTGTCGATGCCAACACAGTGCGACCCAAAGTCATCTTTTCAGGATCAAGTTCTACAAACAATCAAGTGAATACTCAAACAACTTCCAGATCACAAAGGAAGTACACCCCATTGGGAGAACCACTTGAGTCAGTCTTCAAGAAGCTAGTGGCAAACAAGGTAATCACTATTCCAGATTTTCCTCCATATGAACCAAAGGTCAAACCAAATTGGTGGAATGATGATGAATATTGTGAATTTCATAAGAGCAAGGGTCATAAGACAAGAAATTGTCATCGACTGAAGAACATCATACAGGATCTCATTGATAGAGGTGACATTGAAATTGAGGGACATTCGTCTAATCAAGAACATGAGATGTTTAAGGAACCATTCCCAAAACATGACAAAGGAAAAGCTAAAGCCAGAGAGGATCAAACCAACTATACCAGAGCATCCTATAACTATGATTCAACCATCAATCACATCTCGATGGACAATTATGTCTCTACTATTATCATCAAGGACAAAGTGTCTGAGAATTCTACTAAGAGACCCAAGATTGTCTTAAAAGGTGTTGGATCTTCTTCAGAGCCTACCTCTGAATGTCATGTTACAACCCGCCGAAGTAAATTCACTTTGTAGAACAGTTAGGGAAGACACTCGCGCTCATCTCCATCCTTGAGTTATTACGCATATCTCCCGCACATAAAGCCATTCTTGACAAAATCTTGAGAGATACTGCTGTTCCTACTGATCTGAACGTGGACCAGTTTCAAGCCATGGTGGGATACCTTTCCATTCCACATTCCCTTACATTCACAGAAGTCGATGACACCTCCGTAAGTCAGCCACATAATGCACCATTACATATTGAAGCCTTCATACACAAACATCGAATAAAAAGAGTCCTGATAGATGGAGGAGCAAGTCTAAACATTTGCACATTAAGCATTATTACACAATTGGGATATTCTAATAAAGCTGTGAATTCTACAAATCAAATCACCATTAAGGCATATGATGATGAAGAGCGTTCATCCAAGGGCACAGTCACCTTACCTCTCAGAGTTGGGCCAGTTACAAAGGATGTGGTTTGTCAAGTCCTGGATTTAAATCTCACTTATAACATATTGCTAGGACGTCCTTGGATTCATGAAATGAGGGCAGTCCCATCCACATATCACCAATGCATTAAGTTTCCTCATAATGGAGTGGAAGTAACAGTTAACGTTGATCCTAATCCATTCATATACTACAATAACCTGAAGTCAAAGACCGAGACCATCATTCCCAGTAATCGTGAGGCTGTTCCTTCGTCAGCGTACATTGATCCTGAGTCATTAAAACCTTCGACATCAAAACAAGGTGAGCTTAAAGGCAAGTTTCAGGACAAAGGCATGGGGGAATATACTTTCAATCAGACCATGTACTTACGACAAGTCATGAGTTCCACAAAAGAATATGGAAGACCACATCCTAACAAACAAATCTCCGTTATGATGCTCAAATGGGACCCTACTACCTTTCAAAGATGGGGTGAACTAGAAGAGGAAGATTTATACAAAATGCTTTTCAGGGAAAATGAAGAGGAAACACAAGACCACATCAATCTACCATGTGAGAAATATGGTAAAGGCTTTAAAATTCTACAAAAATTTGGGTATGATGGAAAAAGCCCTCTGGGGTTACGAAAGGAAGGCATCATGGAACCTTTACAACCCGAATTGACCTTCAAAAAGGAACGCTCGAAAGGACTTGGTTTCTTAACTTCCAAGGTCCACACCCAAAGGACAAAAGAAGCCTTACAAATCAAAGCTGCCAAAATGCAACAAGAGGATCGCTATTCCACAGATTCTAACGAATGGGAATGGGGTTCAGATAAGTCTACCAGTGACTACGAGCTCAACGAGATATTCAGAGAGCTAGATGAACCCACAGAAGAAGAGGAATTTTATAACAAGTTCAGAGTTGGTCAAGAAACAACCCATGAGGATTCCACACAGTCCTTGTCTCAAGGTTCTAGGTTGAAATCACATAAAATGAGAACACCTATCCTAGAGTACGCTACTAGTAATGATAATTTGGATTCACTCATGATCGAGATTGATGAGGAGAGTGCCATCGATGACCTCGATAATTACCTTGACATACCCAAATATAACCACATCTTCACTCTTAGCTCCCCTAACCTCGAAGACATTAACGGGCTTCCCCTTGTCCACCACCAACTCATTGATTGGGATGATGAAGGACCTGCACAGTTTGATACATTCCAAAACAATGAAGCTTTTATTGACTATCTGGGCATAAGAGATGATCTTCCCCCTGGAGACCATAAAGCGGGATACAACATAGAACTCAATAGCGTGGCATATTTTGGTGAGGGTGTCGGACCTTCTAGTCACAAAAATGTGAAAATAAGAACAAATCAAGGGTCTTATGGTGAAAACCACACTGTGGCATTGTCTGACCCCAAAAAAGTAAAAAGAAAGGACGTATCTGAGGGCGAAAACCTCTCTGAGGCACCCGAAGATGGAAGGCTCGACATTCTCCCAGCATCATATGAGGAAAAGTCATCCATGTTGGTAGAGGAGACTATCAAAACAAACATTGGTACAGAAGAGGTTCCACACAACATATTCTTAGCTCAATCATTGACGGAGTCCGAAAGGTCAAAATTCATAAGTTTCTTCAAAGAGCGACAAATCAACTTTGCTTGGTCATACGCAGATATGCCTGGATTAGATCCGGATTTGGTAATGCATCATTTGACAGTTAAACCGGGGGCAAAACCAGTAAAATAGAAATTACGAAAAATGCATCCACAAGTGGCATTACTAGTCAAAGCAGAACTTGAGAAGTTATTGGATGTCAGATTCATACGCCCAATCGATTATCTCGAATGGATCTCCAACTTGGTACCTGTTAGTAAACCAGATCGCAGCATCAGAATATGTACAGATTTCAGAGACATCAACAAAGCTTGTCCAAAAGATGACTTCCCATTGCCAAATATTGACTTGATCGTTGATCTCATAGCAGGTCATGAAATGTTATCATTGATGGATGGATTTTCTGCTTATAATCAAATAAGGATCGCGCCTGAGGATCAACACAAAACATCATTTACTTGTCCGTGGGGAACTTTCTGCTAGAATGTTTTGCCCTTCGGGCTAAAGAATGCAGGTGCGACATATCAAAGAGCCATGACTACTATCTTTCATGATCTCATGCATGTAACCGTGGAAGATTATGTTGATGACCTCTTGGGCAAATCCATAGACAGGAATACACATTTGGACATACTTTTAGTCATCTTTGATCGGTTGGAAAAATACAAAGTAAGATTAAACCCCAAGAAATGTGTCTTTGGAGTAACCTCTGGGAAGCTCCTAGGATTCATTGTATCCAAAAGAGGAATTGAAGCTGATCCAGCAAAAGTCAAGGCCATCTTGGAAATGCAACCACCAAGAAATATTAGTCAACTTCGATCCTTACAAGGCAGACTCCAGTCCATCCAAAGATTCATAGCACAACTGGCAGATAAGTGTAATCCTTTTCAGCACCTGCTACATAAAAACATCAAATTCAAATGGGATGATAACTGTCAACAGGCTTTCCAGACGCTCAAAGATTATCTTCTAAATCCGCTAATTCTGATGCCACCAGTTCCAGATCAGCCTCTGTTACTATACATATCAGCTACTCCAACAGCACTGGGGGCACTCTTAGCACAACAAATCACTGAGGGCAAGGAAAAAGCAGTATACTATATCAGTCACACACTGGTAGGATACGAGCTAAACTACACACCAATTGAGCGTGCATGTCTCGCCGTGGTCTTTGCTTCGCAGAAATTACGACATTACATGCTCACTCATAAGACTAAGTTAGTTGCAAGGATAGACCCACTGAAATACCTTCTTAATAAAGCAACACTTACTGGGCGACTAGCCAAATGGGTAATGATCCTGAGTGAATTCGACATCGAGTATGTGGACAAAAAAGCAATAAAAGGACAAGCCATCGCAGTTCAATTAGCAGATGCTCCCATGATAGATGATGTTCCTCTAAGTTCAGGATTTCCAGATGAATCCATTTTGACAATGTCACATGCAAAGCCATGGCAACTGTACTTCGACGGCTCATACACACAGCATGGGGCAGGAGCCGGCATCCTTTTTATAACTCCTCAAGGAGATTCTATACCAAAATCATACCGCTTATCATTTCCTTGCACTAACAATATAGCGGAATTAGAGGCATTAACAACAGGATTACGAATTGCAGTTCAATGGAAGATCCAAGAGCTTCATGTTTTTGGGGACGCCCAACTTGTCATCCATCAAGCAACTGATGATTACCAAACAAAAGATGAAAATTTAACGCCTTATAAACAAATGGTGGATGATCTGAAACAACAGTTCACAAAGATAGACTTTGAGTAGATACCAAGAGAGCAGAATCGTGCCACAGATGCCATGGCTACTATTGCTTCACTGATCGATCTACCTCTAAACGAGACCCGCTATGAGTTCTTGGTAGATAACCTTTTGGTCCCTTCATATGAGATCATGCCTACTGAGACGATATGTGTTGTTGGTCCCGAGTCCCAGTTATATGGTTCCATTTTCACATACCTACGTGACAATACTCTACCTCCTGATCTATCAAATAACCAACGTCGTACTTTCATTCGCCAATCCTCTCGATATGTCATTTTAGCTGATATCCTATATCGGCGAGGTCTAGATGGCACTCTTCTTAGATGTTTAAAAGCGACGAAGCTCAAATTGCGTTACGGGAAGTGCATGAAGGAATATGTGGTCTGCATGCTAGTGGTCCTACCTTGGCCAAGAAACTCATCAGGACTGGATATTACGAGCCCAATATGGAGAAAGACTCATATCAGTTTGTCAAGAAATGTAAGCAATGCCAAATTCATGGAGACCTCATACATGCACCAGCACAAGAACTTCAACCACTTGCGTCTCCTTGGCCCTTTTGTCAGTGGGGACTCGATCTCATAGGCAAGATTCACCCTCCTTCTTCCAATGGTCATAAATTCATTATCACTGCCACAGAGTATTTTACAAAATGGATTGAAGCCGTGCCTCTCACACAAGTTATGGGAAAACAGATTGCTACATTCATCCTTAACTATATCATTTGCCGATACGGTATTCTTGTTTCCATTATCACTAATAACGGGCGTCCCTTCAAAAATTAGGATGTTCGTGAACTCTGTGACCGCTTCCATATCTCTCATCATTTCTCCACACCATATTACCCCCAAGGTAATGGCCAAGCTGAGGCATCTAATAAAACAATCCTTAAAATCCTAAAGAAGACAGTCGACGATGTTGGTCGTAATTGGCATATCCAACTTAATCCTGCACTTTGGGCCTACTGCACAAGTGTCCGCACACCTACAGGAGCTACACCCTATTCACTTGTTTACGGCGCTGAAGCTATCTTGCCTATTGAGGTCGAGCTACCTTCTTTACGAGTTTCTTTGTAGAACATCATCAGTGATGAAGACTATAGGGTCTCTCGCTTACAAGAACTAGAACTACTGGATGAACGAAGACAAACTGCTTTTAATCATCTCAAGGCTTATCAACAATGAATGAGTCGCAACTACAATCACAAGGTCAAGCCTCGCACATTTGAGGTAGGGGATTTAGTTCTCAGAGAAAAGGGCAAGTTCGAACCAAACTGGGTTGGTCCCTACATTGTTACAGCAGCATATGGATCTGGTGCATATCAGCTCTCAACTACAAAAGGTGAACCTTTGGAGGATCCTATCAACAGCATGCACCTTCGCAGGTTCTACACATAGCTCTTCAGAGTATCCTAATTCGAAAATACAAAAAAATAAAAAAAAATTCAAAAATACAAAAAAAATAAAATTATAAAACATAAAAAATTGTTACTTGGTGAAAACTTGGCAAACAGGTGCCTTGTGACACAAAAAAACATTGAAAAATTGAAAAAAGTAAAGAGAAATAATGTCGTCCAACGGTGAAAACCACTTTGGTGGCGCCTTGGGCAAGTACCATGGTGAAAACTGGGTCACCAGCGCCATGCGTAGAGACATTGCTCCTCCCTCCTTCAGGATTCACTTTCATCCTTTCACTTTGCACACACTCACAACCTATTCGTTCATAATAAACTTACCCATTCCCATCATGGCTTGTTATTGATCTACCCAAGATTGGTTAGCCATTCATAATAAACCTCCCTTTTCATTCCCTTTCCATCCATAATAAATCAGATCCTATCTGTGGCTAAGGCAAATCCTACGTCTAGTGATGGGTGTGGAATTGAGAACATCGCATGTTTCAAGGAGTACAGTTTCTTCCAGCTTCCTTCAGTCTATCCGCGCAAAATCCGCAATAAAGCAACATTTGCATCACAGATCCGCAATAAAGTTTCATCTTCTCTTCAATAAAGTATCAGTTTCATGGATTCAGTCAGTTTCAGATGAGACATAGTAGCAACAATGGGCTTCATCAAATCAAATATTTCAACGAACTCAGACAACATTATGGTTCAGTGCTATCTATCCTTTCTGTGGAAGTAAACATTGTGACCGCAATCAAATAAGACTTATACACGTGACAAGAGACACTAAACTTGAGGACTACAGTGGATGTTGGTGTCGAGTCTTGGTTTTCTTTTGATTTTATCTTTTTGGTGACATGTCTTTTAGCTTTCCCGGGATGTCTCTGACTAGAGAGTCTATCTCCAGGATGTTTTTGACTAGAAAGGCAAGGATGGGGTATCGTCACCTATTTTTCTTTGTTGTCTGTGGATTGTCTTTTAGTAATGCTATGACTTGTCCAAGGATATGAGGACACTGTGAGTCTAGTGTGAACTGGGGCATTCCTTGTTTGTGACTGTCTTATCTCCATGCAAACAGGTACAATGACTTTCTGGGTCGAACATATGCCTCAATTGTCATAACCTATTTTGCCATAATAAAGCTCAATGATGATAACACACAAGAAGCTCTTTCACTTTCATATCTTCTGTCTTTCATCCCCCTTTCTTGATTAACTTCCATCGTCCTTCTCAAGTCCGCGTAGCCTGCTATCACATGACTGAGTATAATGACACACCAAAAACATTTGCATTTCATGTAGTTGCACCTGCATTATCACATGTTAGCATTCCATACATACATATAGATATCACAACTGCATCACATCCTATACACAACACCTGTTAGCACAATTTACATTTTGCATTATCATATTCATTTGCATTTTATACATTCACATTTGCATCATGCATACATATTAAAAACATAAAAGAACAAAACTATGGCACTGCATCATATACATATTTGTATCCATCACATAGAAACATACATCATGAAACATCTCATCACATAGGTACACATGCATATAGCTGTCGCAAAAATGAATCATCTCATATATATAATCCAAAAAGGGTCATGATACAATGATGTCAAAATCATATGGCTACAAAAGCACCCGCAGGTGTCTACAATACAAAAATGGTACAAAACTGATACATAGGGAGCCCTCTAAGGCTATGATGAACTCCCTCCCTCGGAGCCGCCTGGCCTCGACGAAATCTAAGCCCCTGAAGGACCCGCCCCAGGATCATCCTGCTTGTCCCCTCTATCTGGTGGTGGTGGAGGACCCATAACCCCACCACTCGATGCCTGCCTCCTTCGGCTCCCTCCCGTAGCTGTTGCTATACGCGACGGTCTATGGAAGCTCCTCGCCCGCTGATCTACTGGCACTGCACCATAGTAGAGGTCTCTCCAGTAGGCAATCTCCTCCCCTGCCCGCAGGACATAAGCATACCCTGCCCTTGTATCCTCCGCGGCCTGTCTCCCTGCCCTCAGTGCTGTCTCAGCCTCTATATAGCGCTGGATAGCTTGATCCCGCTCTCACTCAGTATCTCTGAGCCTCGTCTTGAGCCGATCCCTCTCCCTCTCCAACTCTTGGATCTCATCTGCCTGGCCCTGGCAGATCTCCCTCAGCTCTAGCAGCTCATCCTCCACTGGGTCAGCCCCCTCTGCCTCTGCCTATGGCTCCCCCTATACGGCTGCCTGCCCTTGTACCTATACCTGTATTGGTGCCTATACTAGTACCTGTCTCTGTCCTTGTCCCTGTATCTGTACCTACCTGGGACCCTGTGCTGCTAGCACCTGTAAAGGCAATCCACCGTGACCCCTCACCACCCGAGCCTGCCTCTCCTCGCCACCCTCCCTCCGAGGTGCAACCCGCCTCTCTCCAACTACTCCCCTCCTCCTCCGTCGGCCTCTGCCACCATCACCTCCACCATCATCCTCATCACCGCCCCCATCTCCATCCAATGTCTCTCCTAGATCTGTCAATCGTGGGAACGGATGCTCTGCCCAGTAAGCTGTGTACTCGACATCCATGCCGACATCCTTGATCTCAGGCCACATGTCCCAGGGTAGGGGCATCATCTCTACCAGCTGTGTCACTGCCTGATCATATGACAACAATGGCCCAAACTGTGCCTGATCTCTAACCGTACGGGCATACATGCCTGAGCCCCGGGGCATCCTCTGAATCCCCCCAAACTGTCGGCCAACCCTGTCCACAAGCTATCTCTCTATCACATAGGGTGTCCACCCAATCAAGTACCTACTCCATAAGGTGTAAGGCAGCTCAACTGCGTCATCCTCCCACTGCTCGCAGCCCAGATATGGTCTCCATATGACCACATCAATGTCGTCTATCACCCGCCGCCAATGCTCTAACCTGCCAATCCGCGGCTGCGATGTGATCATGTCATACAAATGAAGAAAGCTGCATCCATGCCCCCTGCCCCTGAAGTGTATCGGGTGGGTAACCGACAGATGCTCATAGGCCCATACCTGCAGTAGTGTCACTCCACAGCCCAATCCCACTAATCCATGATAAACAAACTGATGTAGCTCATAATACAAATGGGCCAGCACACATGGTCCCCAGGCATATCTGGTGTGCTTCGTCACCAGTGTCTCCAATGCTCCTCCCCAGCTCACAGCCAACCCCCGTGTCGCCCTATCTGGACATAGGAACCCACTGATAGCTCCTCCGATCACTACCGGCAATGCTAACCCGGTGGCTGTCATGGTATCCCATGCCACATGTCCTGCACTCATCTCCAATCCAGGGTCCTGGAACACCCGTCTCAAGGCCTCTCTGTCTCCATCTCGATCATATGGGATCAGCTCCCCATCGATTGGTATCCTCAATATCCTGTACACATCCTCCAGGGTGACTGTCATCTCACCCATCGGCAAATGGAATGTGCACGTCTCAGAGTGCCATCTCTCAGCCAGCGCAGTCAGTAAACCTATGTTTGCCTGAAACTCAGGCACATATAGCACATGTCTCAATCCCATCTCCTTGATGGCAGCTCTGTCCTCGAATGACAACTCAGGTCGCAACCTCTACGTCGATGGGAATCTCTCCCGTGACTCCAGCATTGGCAAATACTCCTGCAGTCAAGAAAATCAAATCATGTCAGTCATAGTGGCATTCACTGTTCATCACAAAATGCTACTTTTTGTCCAAATGCATATGGCTATCTATCCTAGTGACACTCACTGTTCATCACAAAGTGTTGCTATTTATCCTAGTGGTACTCCCTATTCATCACAAAGTACTACGTGTGGGACACTAACTGTTCATCACAAAGTGTTACTCACATTTGCACTCACTGTTCATCACAAAGTGTTGCTTATATTTTAGTACTCTCTGTTTATCACAAAGTACTCTATCTTGGTACTCACTGTTCATCACAAAGTGCCTTGATCTATCCTAGTCTTCCTAGAGGACCTGCTTGAGTGTATCCTCTCAGCAGCTTATCCAATCGACAGCGTATGTTCATCACAGAACTGTCGATTTGACCTAGAAGATGAAAATTCACACTTTTTCAAACGCAAATGTGCTTACCTGACATAAACGCGCTTACAAACTGCACAGACGCGCCCGATTGACATAGACGTGCCTATGCTCTGCACAGACACGCCTGGGAGACACAGACGTGCCTTCTTGGCACAAACGTGCCTGAACAGCATAGACGCGGCCGCAATTGACACAGACGCAGGTCCAGACATAGACGCGCCTGGCACAAACACAGACGTGCCTAGCGAGCACAGACGCGCTTGGCACCAACGCAGACGCGCCTGGGCATTTTTTGACACTTTTTGGACCCTAGTCTAAGCGCATTTATGAACCTATCTAGCATGCATTAATGACAAAATTAAATGCATCAAAGTACGAGGAGGTTTGGTGGTACTTACCGGCTCTCCTGCCTCTGCTGGCCTCTAGAATCGGCGAACACGGTCAAATTTGTGAGTAAAAGCCATAGCTGCTGACTGCTCCTGCTCAATTTTCGCTCTGCAATATGCTCTCGTGGATGTGTAGATGACATTGAGGATGTATTTTCCCCCGTGGTCTATCTTATAGCCTACCCTAGCCCTCGCCTTCGTTTCCCGAGTTAGTCTTCATTATCCTGTGACTTTGTCACTTTATCCGGTTAGTCCATTCTAGCCTTTCTTTCTTATCGAGAGATTGTCTACGATCTTTCCAGACATTTTCATCCAATCTCTCGAGGGGGCATATCATTCCCATCTTGGGGCAACTCTGTATCAGTTCATCTTATCTTCTTTGAAACAACGCGACAAGCCGCATTGTCTCAAAGAGGGGCAAAATGTAGACACCCAAAATTGTCATGTCTAATTAAATAAATATTTTATTTATTTAATTATCTAAGCCTAAATCTTCTATTAATTAAATAAATCTTTATTTATTTAATTAATTCATTTATCCTCTTCTAGCCTTATTTCTCATTTAAATAAATACATTTATTTATTTAAATTATCATTTTCCTAAATTAAATAAATATTTTTATTTATTTAATTATCCCACTTCTTCAATTAATTAAATAAATCTTTATTTATTTAATTAATTCATTAACCTTTTCTACCCATGACACATGTCATTCATCTCTTAATTCATACACTACCTACCCCTTTCATTATTTTATTATTTCTTTTACCTACCCTCTAATCATAGCCGACCTCCTTTTACACCTCTCAATCTTATCCCTCCATTTCAGATAGTGTCTTCTATATAAGGAGATGCTTCCTTCATTATCAAACCCTAAGGACTGAGTCTAATGAATCAATTTATGCAATTGACTACACTACGATCCTACTTGCAACCACATTCCGTTCTTTGTTGAGCTCTTTTGCATATAAAATCTGAGAGCAAATATATCAAGCAAGATCAATGGAGATAGGAAGAATGGAGATCAAAACCCTATTGGACATGTGATGGTATAATCTTTGTGATTTCATTTGATTTGCATTGTCTTAGGTAATCTTCATATGTTATGGTGGATCTTTGTTGTTGTTAGGCTAGGGTTTTGTGGTTGAATTCATTTAGCCTTTCAATATCGTTATTATTGTTGTATCCATTTTCACCATATACAACAGCTTATCTTGGAAAAGACATGCCTGCTAATGTAATTTCCAAACACTCATTTGGTTGGCTGGTTTGTGGGGGCAGACCTGGTTCGATAGTTTGTGGTGTCAAACTTGTACCCTCAACCATTTCTTGTGTTCTTCTATGGCATTCTACAAAATCTTGAATGTCTTCCTCATTATAACCAGCCAACTGCAAGCAAGCTTCTGTTGCCATATACTTTGGTTCTTCATCACTTAATTTGGCACCATGTTTTGTTCCAATAGTTGGTTGTATAGCAACTGTAACCTCAAATGCCTCACTTGGCCTCATATCATTCTGTAATGCCGATTGGTTAAGTTACCAAATCCCTATCCTTTGAAAGCCACTGATTATATTAGCCGGTGTCAATGCTTGGGCAAAGGCCTTGCTCGCATGAGTTGCCAACTCTTCCCTTCCAATTTTAATTTGTGGGTACTTTGACATCCATATACTCCTCTTCTATTTGGAGTAATTCTTGAAAGGTGAGAATACAGAAACATCAAGTGGCTGCAATTTGTGGCTTGTATGAGCGGGAAGTGTTACCAAATCTATACGTATCTGCCTTTCTTCTTCAATTGACTTGAAGGATACATGGCTTCCATGACCGTCGAAGATCAATAGGGCCCTATGTGAGGGTGAAACTCCACCATGGACTGAACATGCAAAATGTTCCAACCAATTTAAGAACAATTCCTTTCTCATCCATGCATGCTCTTGGCTTGCAGTTTGCAATGTAGTTTTGAATATGCCTCTTAGATTTAAACAAATAAAATCCAGGAATGTTGAAACCACATGCACTAACACATGCCAAAACAGTAATCCACTCTCTATTCTTGGAAATTAGGTGCGGTACACACCTCTGGCCCAATTTGGCTATCACTCTCATTCCACAACTCCTCCTAGCTTGCATACTAGTCTCATCACAATTCCAAATTTGATTGCGACCATAGTGATTGAGGTTGTACATTACCTCCAAGTTGTTGTAGAAAGAGACAAAAATACAAGGTCGACGCATAATAGCCCTATCGGAGTCCAGTCCTTCTGTTGTTCTCATCATCAGATCAAGGTGCCTTCATCTAAAACCTTCCCACCATGACCTCCTGGCGTCCCATTTTTGAATGGATTAGGCCTATTCTCGGTAATTTGGGCAACGGTTGATTGAAGTTGACTGATCTGGAGACCGTGGCCAATTTCAACCATGTCTTCGCACCATTGGACAACTTCATCCTCCTCCTCTACTAATAAAATGGCACGTGGACCCCTCACAGTTGTGGTTGTGGTTCCCATCATCCATGCCCTCAAAGAGGCAATGGGGATACCATACTTAATTGATGTGACTCTAAGAGACATGTGCTTGTCTTCTATGCATGATATTGCTTCTTTCATGTCAGATATGCTCCATTTTGGTTTGGGAACCTTTGAGGCCACATGTACTTGTGGTATTTCTGGAATAGGATTACAAGCTACAGTAGATTGGTCATGTACAATAGTAGTTTACATGCCAGTTGCATTGTTAGGTGAATGATCATCTACAATAGGAGTCACTGGGTCTTCAGTTTGGACAAAACTATCTTCATCAGGGAAGTGCACCCTACAAGTGACTCTAATTGTTCGACGTCTAACACATGTTTCCCTTTCTACCTGGTGCCATTATGTTCAGTGAACCTGCAATGATAAAATGCAACTGTGTGTGCCTATATAAATATATATTTACAGAGATAGATCATTGAAATTAAACCCTCAATGCCATTAAGATAAATGATGAAAAACAAATCAATTTTTGTAGGTACTAATGTGTACAAATCCATCATTGAACATATTTGAACAAAATAAAATGGTATTGTGTCTCTATTCTTATATGCTTGATAATATAGACAATAACCATATAGCCAAAGAACTCAAAACATACATGCAGGAGTTAAGTATGTAACTATGATGTGATTGAAAATTGGATATTGTTGATATTCTATTAGATAGTGAACAATTACATCATTGAACATGTTTCAACAAAATAAAATGGTGTTGTGTATGACACACACACACACACACACACACACACACACTTGAAACATTATATAACAAGGAGAGAAACTAGAATCACGAGATGCATGAGTAAAAGATGTAATTGTGATGTGATTAAAAACTAGATATTGTTGATATAGTATTGTAGCATAGGAAATTAGGAATCATCACAAACAATATAAAATTAGTAATCTAGCCCAATCACAAAAGCTTAAATGTAATGATCTATCCTAAACACACTCAATAAAGACATAAAGATGAAACATTCAAAAGTAAATACTATGCAAACCAAACGTGGATATGAATGCTTCCTTCATGCGGCTCCATTGTTCTTCTTTCCTCTTCAAATAGTTTGGTTGTGGATCTCACCTACAAGTGCACATACATGATTGAAAGCAAGTAGGTAAGAAAATTGCTCAAAAGTACTTGAAGCGTGATTGATTAGAAATTCGATAATCTGATTAGGGGATTTGATTGAAGAAATTCATCCAATTTATAGACAACTTGGAGAGATGATCAAATTAGCATGATTCAATTCAAATGGAAATTTCAAATCAATATGACAAATTATGACAAATTATGACAAATTATGCACTTTCTATGCAAAATTTGTTGATTGATAATTTATGACAAATTATGACAAATTTCTATGTCAAAAATTGATTGATTGTCAATTATGACAAATTATGACAAATTGACATGTCATTCCCATGAATTTAGGAGAAAAATAGGAGGAAATTGAAATTAGGAATTAAGAAATTGATGAAAATTAGAAATTAGGTAAATTAATTAATAATCTTTCATTTATTAATTAATTCACAAAAAGAGGAATAATTAGCCAATTAAATGAACATTTAATTGTGACAAGAAGACTTAGGATAAATAAATAATTTATTAATCCTAAAGGAAGAAATGACACACAAGGTTAAATGATTAAAACATGAAACCCAAGAAGATGAATTAGCAATGCGAGAATGACAATTCAGTCTTGATTGAAGATAATTGATATCGATCATGATTCTGATTAAATGATTTGATTGATAAATGCGCCAATTGACGAGGAACAATGACAAATTGATCCAAATTGACATAATTGAGATAGACAATGATCAATAGCGAAATGATCGCAAAATGACAAATTTGACAAAAGGACAAGGATCGATGACAAATTGATCATAAAACGACGAGATTGACAAGTTGATAAGAGATTGACAAAAATCATGATTGAAGCTTGTTGTTGACAAGACCAAATTCGAAAGCGAGACAGATGAAGAATGTAGAAGAATGACTCGATGCTCGCAAATGATAAAGACCAAGTGCGTGACATAGGAGAAATGTTAATGCTACGCGAAAACCTAAAATGAGGCAATGCGCAAATGTTAAAGTATGATTCCGCAAGCATTGACCATTTTTAGGTGTCTACATTTTGCCCCTCTTTGAGACAATGCAATTTTAAGCATTGTTTCAAAGAACAATAATGAAAATGCCCCGGATGCTGACAATGACATATGAAAATGCCCCAGACAATAACAATGACATATGCATGCCCCCTCGAGGAATTGGCCGGAAACAGGCAGAAAAGAGGCCAATTGATTGATAAGAATGATAGAAAATGATAGGATCAAACGGACTGCCAAGACTGACCGATGAAATGTTAGTAAGCAGAAATTAGACAGAGGACAGGTAGAGATGAAGAAATACTTGCTTTCACCAATGCACAGAAGTAGGTGAGAACCTTTATTTGATATGGCAAAATGGATGCGGCGCTACATGGCAGTGAAGGCCAGAGCGATAATGCAATCCCTTTGCATAAGACAGATACATCGCAGACAAACAACAATCACAACCAAAATAAAAGGACCATGAACCATCCCAGTCACTCTAAATCACTCAGTGACATCATCGAGCAACATAGGAACTTGATTGAAGATAAATCAATAAAAAGATAAGATGCACAAATTCCAACAAATCAAACAAACATCTTGATCTTCATTGTCAAAAGTTGAAAGCGTTGATAGGACGATCATGCTGTCTGGTTTCAGGACATGCGGTACCCCGTCTAAGACAGGACACAGTTTGGTTTCGAGTATACCACACCCTGTATAAGACCCATGATAGTAGAGACAAGGACAAATGATTTTGAGGTTGATTGATATGACACTTTTGATCAGTTTGAATGTCTGGTTTGATTGAAAAAGTTCATCTGTTTATGCATGATTTCATTAAAGCACATCGTTTGATTGCGTGTCGTTGGATGTATACTCAGTGAGCTGTCAATGCACAAAGGGGATATTTTTGTTTTTGTTTTGCTTTTCAAATTTTTTTGTTCATTTTTTCAGGACTTTATTTGATTTTTTTTAGGGATTTTTTTCAGGACGTTTTTTGATTTTTTATGATTTTTTTTTTCAGGACATTTTTCAATTTTTTTTTTATCTTTTTTGAGGACATTTTTTCAATTTTTATGATCTTTTTTCAGGACATTTTTAAATGTTTTTTGAAGATTTTTTCAGGACATTTTTAAATGTTTTTATGATTTTGCCCCCAATGTCTAGCCAGTGAAGGAATATGACAGGTGAATAAATAGGCTTTCTGAAATGTTGGTGGATAGAGGGAAGACAAAGGCCTTTTATCATGGATGCAATTTTCAAGGGCTATTGCATGATGGGACAAGAGACTAGATATGACAATGTAAAGCAGTGACATGGCATGAGGGACATGTCAAGAGGTTTTTGAAACCATGTTTAAATTTTGTGTCCTTATGTCAGATCAAGATCAAGGGACAGAAAGAGTGTATGGATAGGATAAGCAAGACCAAGAATGGATAAGGGACATGGATTGAAGGTCGGGATAGGATACGGGATAGTGGCAGAAAGTTGCAATAAGCTAGGGAATATGGATGAAAGGTTATAATAAGCAAATGGATAAATACCAAAAGCTATGATGGACTAAAAGCTGCAAACAAGATGCATGATGCTCATGAAGATCCTCAGCCTTGTCAAGCTCAAAGGTGGAAACGGGGATATGGACATGAGGGATGATAGGACAAGGAAGGGTAATAGGACATGAAGGAGTATGACATGGTATGATAGGATAATGAAGGGCAATAGGATATGAAGGGTAATGACAGGGGTTCAATAGGATAATGGAAGGGCAATAGGATATGAAGGAGGAAACTTGCCCCCAAGTGTGGTGTACAAGAAGTTCATAAATTACGCATGATGCCTGTTTGCCAGGTTTTCATCACGGTACTTGCCCAAAGCGCCTGTTTGCCAGGTTTTCACCAGTGGACGAATTATTTTTCATTACTTTTTTTTTCTTTTGTCTTTTTTTTTTCACTTTTTTTTTTCTTTGGACTTTTCAGCGTCTTTTTTTTTTTTTGGACAGTAGCCTTGAAAAAAAAATGGACCATGACCTTTAAAAGTATGCTCAAAGACATTGGTAGGATAAGGACATGGAAAAAGAGATGAAACTAAGGCAATAATTTATGCAAAGGATTGGATCAAAGGGATGGAAGGATGGAAAATATGCATTGTATAATAGGTAGGGTATTGGAAGAATTGGGCTTCAGTGGATGGAAATGAAGGCAAGATTGACATTGGCACACACCTTGAGGGGTGATGGACTGATGGAGGAAAGAAGTATTTTGGATATTGAGATTTTGATGAAGGAATAGCTAGGGATTTGTGGACATAAGGGCCCAAAACGGATGAAGAAGGTGGTGGAGAAATAGACTTGGAAGGTTTGGATGGAGGAATAGCAACTTTGGATGCCAAGTTGGATGTTTCTTTAGGCTTTTGTGCTTCAAGGAGCCGCTTAGGGATCCACATGGTTTTTGATTTTTCATGCTTTTGTGGTTCCTTGGAGTGCATTGCTTGCACAAGGGATTCAGGAACCCATATATATTTTGACTTTGCTTTATTTTTCTTAGTGGGCCTTTGTGGCCTTTTGGATATTTCTTTTTCTTTATAGATCATATTGTTCTTTGTTTTGACATGTCGATTATATTGGACATGTTGATCCTTGAATACATGTGGATTTTTAGACTTATGACTTTGATACTTGGCATCCAAATTGCTTGGAGGGGGAAAGGAATGCATGGATGGATATGAATGAAATGAAGTTCTTTTGGGTTGATGAAATTTACTCAAGGATGTGTGCCTTTGCTGACCTTGCATAGAGGATGAAGAGATATAAGGACCTACGATGGATGGAAGGTATGATGGGGAAGGTATATGTTTTGATTTTGATGGAGGGATACCAACGTCTTGAGAGTGAGTTGTGTAGACATGACCCTTAATATTTTCTTTAACATGAAGGGATTCTTGCTTATGAAGATCTACTCCTTTGCCTTTATGAATATCTTGACTTGTAAGATACTCTTTTCTTTGGGAAGAAGATGCGAGTCCATTATGAGGTGGATATGATATGAGAGAAATAATGAGATCTTGAAGCGGATCGGATTGCACCAAAGTGGAAGAACCCATTGTGCATGTAGAGGGTTCATGAACATCTTGCACTAACACATTAGAATCATGAGGAGGATTAGGATCATGAGGGCGATTAGGATCATGTAGTGGACATGGTTCAATGACAGACTCTTCAAGAGATGGAATGGGAAAAATAATGGGATCATCAAAAGAAATGCGATCTTGGAGTGGATATGCTGGATTAGGATGTGGAGATGGAGGAACAAGTGGATCTTGTGGAGGATCTGAAGGAATAATTTGATCTTGACAAGGAGGAAGATCATTGGAATCCTCTTTAAAGGTGCTTTGCTCTTGACTTTCAATGGGATCATCATAAAGGATGGAAGAGATATCTTGATCTTTCTTAGAAAGTGGAATGTCAATGGGATTTTAAAGGACATTGTGTTCATGAAATGGAAGGGGATCGTTTGGGATTGGATGGACTGGGATATCTTGATCTTGCTTGGGGAATGGAGTGTCAATAGCACTTTGGATAGGATGGACAAGAATAGGGGAATCATCATGAGTGTCTGGGAAGATGAGATCCTGGTCAACAATTGGATGGGATGATAAGGTTTCGGGATCTTGCTCTTGATCTATTTTAACATGCGTTTCTTTATGCTCTAAATTATCCTCTTGACATGGGGTTAGACTTTGGATATGCATGGGGGATTCTGACAAGGTATCAATGGTTTGGCATGAAGGAAATGCACTTTGAACATTTGTGATGGATTCTGGCAAGGAATCAATGCTTGAACATGAGGAAGAGGGACTTCGAATGGGGTCCTCTAAAATAGGTAATGGCAATAAAGTGCATGGTGGCATTGGGTCTTGTATTTCTGAAACATGACAAGGATGTGCATCATGAATTGGATTATCGTGGCAATCAATTATGGATAGCCCTTGGGTAATTGCATCCATGGGTGTATTGTTTGATGAGGACAATATAGAAGGTTCTTGTGAAACTTCTAGAGGTGTAAGGATAGATGCCACTGGAGAGTCAATTTGTTTGCAGGGGGATGAGGCATTGCTAGACATAATTGTATTATCTTGATCTTCTTCAAAGAACTCACTTGGTAGTTTCCTTAAGATCATTGCAATAAATCCACTTTTCTTTCGAGGTTTTGACATAGTTGTATCTGGAATTTGAACTTGTTTGGCAAGGAGTTGGTTCTGATCTGATGTCATGTTTTGATTTCGAACTAGATGTTGATCAAATTGGTTTGACATGTTCAACATTTGGCTTGGTGTGTGTTGTAACCTTTGTTTTTGAATGTTTGGTGATTGTGGTTGTTGACATTGATATTCCACTATTGGTTGAACCATTTGTGGACATTGTATAGTTGGTTGGACATATTGTTGAAATTGGACCATTGGTTGTATTGGTTGTATATGTTGAACAATTGGATGAACCATTGGTTGTACTGGTTGAAAATCTGATTGATAGTAAACACCTTCTTGTTCTTGTTGTGGAGGCACATAATGTTGAAATTGATGTTGTCTCTTTTCTTGAAATTGTTTCATCATCTCTATTTCGGAGAGGAGAGCTGGTATGTCTGATTGCTCAAGAAGAGATCTTACATCAATTGGCTCAATATTTGGATTTCGACCTGGAAATTTTTGAAACATTTTGGACACTTGTGATCTATTCTTCGCAATGTTTTTCACTTTTTGTTCCAATATCTCATTTTCTTGAGCTAGCTTCTCCTCTAGTTTTTGTATTTGGAGATTTGTTTCATCATAAAGAGTTTGATCTACATTGCCTTGTTGTTAGGTTGGATATAATTGTGATTGCCTTGGATTAAAATTTGATTGCATTGTCGGTTGATACGTCAAACTTTGTTGCATCATTGGTGCTTGGAACCTTGTTTCAATAGACATGTCACTATGCAAATGGAATATTTTTGGAATTTTTCAAGGACAATATATGGTATGCAACTAAATGCAAACTTAAATAGATGAAAATGCAATCTATGTTTTTGGTTGTTTTTGGAGATTTTGACAAACTTATGAATGCAATTCTAAGAGAGGGACCCTTAGGAAATTGGAATGATGTCTAGACCTCAAAGGACAAAAGGACTAAGTGACAAAGGACAAGATGACAATGTCTCCCCTATATGCTTGGATACTAAGCTAGGTTTGATGAAATGACATTGATGACAAAAGGACAAAAGGTTTGACAAGGTCTAGACTTCTTAACAATGACTTAGGGTTTATCAAAGATTTGGATTACTCAAGTATGACAAAACCTAGTTTTGGAGACTATATGCAAAAGGACAATTAATATGCAAATGACCCTAATATGATATGATAATGACTTAAGCTTAATGAAGAGACTTAGGGTATGCAAAGTATGACAACGGTATGACTTTAATGCAAGAGGACACATGCAAATGGATGACCTTTATTGATATGCAAAGGAGTATGACTTAGGTGAAACCTAACCTTGGTACTTGACAATGAACTTTGCAAAATGCAACCTAGGATGAACTTTAAATGTAAGTGACATGCATGTTGAGACAAAATTTTGAACAATGTTTGACAACCATGTTTGAAGATGTGTTTTGAACCTTGTTGAACTTTTTGTTGGATGAAAAGTTGTTATGTTTAATCTTATGTTGGATAAATTTGCCTTGTTCTTGAAATGAGATACAATCCAACTTTTGACAATCAAAGAATACAAGATATTTCAACTTAGACTCAAGACAATCATGCTCATTCTCACATTTCTTATGGTAGGCAAGGACATTAGGTACTTGAGAGGTAGACTCATTATGGGATTCAAGGAGAATACATAGATGCTTGACCCCACGGGCTCCCCTCCACGGCACTCACTTCTCAGGGCAGCCAAGCATCAGTCCCCATGGAAATCTCCCCATGGCGAACTTAGTATCTCTTCCAAGTATCCGAACTTGTCCTTCTCAAGCAACTAGAAGGGTTTTTGGCCTCTAAAAACAAGGTGTTTAGTAAGGATTTCTATTAAGCGTTACTCCTTGATGTCACGCAAGCGTGATTGAGACATTAATCCCATTAAGATACCAAACAAATGTAGTCGTGCAAGCATGATTTAGACCAAGAGGCCCTACTTAGATGTTGATATGAGAAAGAGTTCAAGGGTCATCACTTCCCAAGTAACTGCAATTCCCACGTAACCCTTCCTTCAAAGCTTTTGCCCATTAGGTATTTGTTTATAGTGAGTTAGAATGCCAAGGTATTCTAGCCGTACTCACTTTGGGTTGTTCCCTTCTCATGATTATCACTTGCTTGCAAAAGCAAAGTGGTCGGGAAGGCAGGCCCTCTAAAGGTGACACACAATCAAAGACATGAGCATGGTATCGAAGATCTGAATTTCTGATCACCCTAAGAAGGATGAGAGCATACTCTCCTACTCCAATGTCACACTCAACAATAAAAGCAAAAACATGTTCATTCCAACCTATTTAGAAATCACTAGGTGCCTAAAACATTAAAGACAAACACCAAGTTTAGTTGTTTCTCCAAGGCAACCTGCAAAACCCAAGTTAGAAGTTTGAGGTCTTTATTCTTTGACTATCGATTCTGCATAAAACATGTTATTAGTTTCATTTGTTGTCTTTGCCATGCATATGCCAAGATTCTGCACAGATAATTAGTACCAAAAACCAAAAAAATAGAAAACAGAATGCAAAAACAAGACAATTTTCAAGTAAAACACTGCATTTTTACCTCTATTCTGGACTTTACACAGGCGCAGAACTCAGGACACAGGCGCAAAATGCATGACACAGATGCAGGTTGTCTTCAACATAGGTGCAAGTTGCTTGACACAGGCGCAAGTTGTCTTACACAGGCGCAGAAGTCTCCAGAAAACCCTGCACGACCCTGTTTTTGGGTTTTTGGCCTACAAATCAACTCAAAAGCACTCAAAAACATAGTTAAAGGGTTAGATGGTTAGTGTTCACATCGGGTTCACCAATTAATGTAGCATAGGAAATTAGGAATCATCACAAACAATATAAAATTAGTAATCTAGCCCAATCACGAAAGCTTAAATGTAATGATCTATCCTAAACACACTCAATAAAGACATAAAGATGAAACATTCAAAAGTAAATACTATGCAAACCAAACGTGGATATGAATGCTTCCTTCATGCGGCTCCATTGTTCTTCTTTCCTCTTCAAATAGTTTGGTTGTGGATCTCACCTACAAGTGCACATACATGATTGAAAGCAAGTAGGTAAGAAAATTGCTCAAAAGTACTTGAAGCGTGATTGATTAGAAATTCGATAATCTGATTAGGGGATTTGATTGAAGAAATTCATCCAATTTATAGACAAATTGGAGAGATGATCAAATTAGCATGATTCAATTCAAATGGAAATTGCAAATCAATATGACAAATTATGACAAATTATGACAAATTATGACAAATTATGCACTTTCTATGCAAAATTTGTTGATTGATAATTTATGACAAATTATGACAAATTTCTATGTCAAAAATTGATTGATTGTCAATTATGACAAATTATGACAAATTGACATGTCATTCCCATGAATTTAGGAGAAAAATAGGAGGAAATTGAAATTAGGAATTAAGAAATTGATGAAAATTAGAAATTAGGTAAATTAATTAATAATCTTTCATTTATTAATTAATTCACAAAAAGAGGAATAATTAGCCAATTAAATGAACATTTAATTGTGACAAGAAGACTTAGGATAAATAAATAATTTATTAATCCTAAAGGAAGAAATGACACACAAGGTTAAATGATTAAAACATGAAACCCTAGAAGATGAATTAGCAATGCGAGAATGACAATTAGGTCTTGATTGAAGATAATTGATATCGATCATGATTCTGATTGAATGATTTGATTGATAAATGCGCCAATTGACGAGGAACAATGACAAATTGATCCAAATTGACATAATTGAGATAGACAATGATCGATAGCGAAATGATCGCAAAACGACAAATTTGACAAAAGGACAAGGATCGATGACAAATCGATCGTAAAACGACGAGATTGACAAGTTGATAAGAGATTGACAAAAATCATGATTGAAGCTTGTTGTCGACAAGACCAAATTTGAAAGCGAGACAGATGAAGAATGTAGAAGAATGACTCGATGCTCGCAAATGATAAAGACCAAGTGCGTGACATAGGAGAAATGTTAATGCTACGCAAAAACCTAAAATGAGGCAATGCGCAAATGTTAAAGTATGATTCCGCAAGCGTTGACCATTTTTAGGTGTCTACAAGTATTAAGAAGTATATTCATTTCTCAAATGACTAATAATTGAATGATGTTGTATTTCTCATATGAAATTTATTGGAAGTAATATATTGTATGCTTGATAATATTATTTACAGTGAGTAGATTAACAAATTGAAGGCAGAGCAAACAATGAAAATGCCTCAAAAAATCTTCATTTCCCAAAGTTTTTAGGGCAATGTAGTTGGCGGTAATTCGTGCCAAGTGGTCCATAACGTGTATGTGAGAAGGTTGTTATATGTTGACAATAACACACACACACGGACACATAGATATATATATATATATATATATATATATATATATATATATATAGGTGGGGGGTGGGGGAAGCGAGATCCGGTGTCCTACTTTTGCCAACACATTGGAATACAAAAGAACCTAGGGAGATAGATCACTTTGGCTACTTCTTGTGGGAAAGAGAGAGCCAAGGACTATCTCTTAGGGTTTCTATTCCTCTTGTTGCAAATGATGAGAAAACCTAGGATTTGAATGATCAACTAGATTAAGAGATAAAGAATGAAGCAAAAATGAACTCAAAATTGTACAAACTTGCAAATCTGAAATTGAAATACTGAAAGCATGAAAGGGGGAGGGTTTTGGATGTGTACTTGATGCTACAAATTGAACAAAATTAACCTGGACTAGGGTGCCACACCACTATCTTGTTTCTCCAAATAGGAGGCTGCAATCGAGACATTGCAAATTGGAGGTCCTCAATCTACAACCAGTCAAATTTGACTGCAAAATGGGGGGACCAGGGTGCCATGCCCCTGTCCTTGATATATTTCTGCACTTATAAGACTTATGAGTGGTTCTGATGCCTTTTCCAGATCTAAAAACTACCTCCGAGTGCCTGTTTCTGCACCTGCAACTGAAAAGGGAAGGTTTGGGTGGCTATATGGGGTTTTGCCTTATTCAAACCCCTATGTTGGTGATTTCCACCTCCACAAATAGCCGATAATGTACTAAAAATGTGTGTGCTAGAACCTTGTGTGTATGCAAGATCCTAAATGATAAGAAAATAGACCTACCCTACATGTGAGAGTAAACCCTAAATGTAAATATGAATGTAAATGAAAATGCTTCAAACCAAACATGCTAATGATCTAAAGCATGAATGTAAATATGCAAATTGATGTAAAGAATCTCATATAAAGACATGAAAATAACATGAAATCATACCAATCCCCAAGGGAGAGATATTGCCACTAGACCTCTTATTACTCTTCAATGTCTTCAAGGCTCCTAATTGATGATGAATGCTTGATGAAATGTTGTTGAATGTTGTTTAATGTTGTTGAAGACTCCACATAGGCTTCTCTTTCACTACATAGAAGGCTCCTTGTGCTCCAAAAACATGCTCTTAGATTCTCAGATAAATAGATCTTCGTTCTTAGTTCCCTTGAAATGAAGAAAAAGAGCTCTTATGTATGAAACCCTAGATCTTAATTTTGACATAATTTTGCCTTTAGGCCAACCTAGGAACTGAATTTCCTGCCAATATTTTGGGGTTAAGCATTATAATATCATAGAATTGTGCTCTCAAAATTTTGAGAAAAAAGTCGAGGACCATGTGCATTCCTGCCACGGTCTGACCAACTTTTCACCAAATTTTTAGGGTCATTAGATATGATGATATTAGAGCCAATCCCAAATTTACAGCTAATTTTTAGTTGTTTTGATATGCGAAATTGGGCCTTAAAGGTCGAAATAGGACATAATTAGGGTTTATGATTAAATGATTTATTGGAGGAATAAAATAAAAAGGGCACACTAGGGTAAAGGGCCCAATTTTATAATTTATGAAGTGATGAAATATGACTTTATATTATATTAAATTAATTAATTAAATTCTTAAAGGGAGATTAGAAATGCAAGATGCAAGACACACTAAGGCGGGTGCTAACCTAAGTGTGAAATTGTAGTACCCTAGCAATGGTGTACAATTTACGACTCTACATTTAGCCCCCACTTTAGCAGTCATATGACACTACGTGCATATGCAAGCTAAAGTAAAGAAAAGTAAACCTTCATGAAAAAGGATATATCCATAAGATGTCAAACGAAGCCCCCAACAGTATCTGTAGTACACAGTTAGGATCCGCACCCTACAAAAACACATGTTAGATAAAATCACAAAATCACCTAAATGTGTACTAAGGAAGGTGATGAAAATTTGAGGGTAGCTATATGCCCCCCCTACTTCCGCTTGCTAATTTTAGTGAGTTGAAACAGAGTATCATGTTTACCACATCGAATTGTGAAATAATATTGATGGCAAATGCTCACAAGAAGATTTGATACAAGATCAAAAACTAATGGAGAATCATTTGGTAAGAAAGAGAAATAAGCCTCAATTCCAACACAACAAAGAGTGTGAGGATTTGAGAGCTCTCTAACAAAAGATGAAAGATTTAAATGGAAACAAATGCAAAGAGAAGGAAGAAGAGATAGAAAGAATGAATACACACTTTGGCGACCCATGAGAAGAGAAAAGGAACCATGGATATCTTGCCCCTAAAACTAGGTGATCCATGGGGAGAAGGACATGGAAAACTAGCCCCCAGAGTTTGTCTGGGTGATCCATGTAAGGGAGGAGAGTAAGAACGTCGTTAGTTTCACTCAACCTCGTGCATGTGTGTGCAAGTAGAACAAGGATACCTACCTTTGACACCAAGAAGATATACATCATGCAACAATGTCTTAAATCCAAGAAAGAGAGTGAATACTCTTCAAGAAAGGATAAGATAGTTGAAAATAGATATCTTGATATATAAGTGTAAAGGAGATCCTTGGAGGAGAAGAGATTTTTTTTCAAAAGACATCTACCTTCAAGAGGAGTTGTCTTAGAAAAATATAACATCTTCTATAATGAATGAATGCAAGAGATTTGAAAATAATAGAGGATTGAGATGACATCAAAGAGATATTATTTATAATAACTCTCTTCTAAAAGAAGGAAAGAGTTCCTCATTAGGGATATGCACATGCACAAAATAGAAGGGTGTATTATAAAAGATACTACTCAATGAAGAAAATAAATTAATGAATGATCAAAGACTTCCAATCACCAAGGAGAAGGTCACAATTAAGGATATGTACTTAAGATCCCCATTAGGGATGCTTGTTCCAATATGAGAGAAGGAATTCAAATATGAATACACCTCTACACTAAATAAGAAATCCTTATATAAGACACTACTTCACAAAGGGGAAATTTTAATCTTCAAGGAGGGATGTTTGAAATCACTCTTGCCCCCCATATATATAGGGAGAAGAGATGAGATAGAAATAAGCTATTGTGTTACTTCCAAAAGTATGATTTCACGTGAAATTGTACCACCATGAATGACAATGAGCCCCTAGTAAGTGAGATAATAGTGCCACATAATGATGAGCAACATAATAGCCATTAATGTTATTTAAAGACATGATAGATTGAATGAGGTATTTGAATATGACATGTTAAATGCCCTACTATAAGTGAGATTAAAAACATGTATAAGATAATGAATGTTAAAAAGTCTTTAGAAAGAGAGAAGTTTATAGAAGAAGAATAGGCCACTAAGTCATACTTTTCTTGCACACAATAAATCTTGGGAAAGGGATAAGTGTAATTTATCAGAGCCTTATTCCTAGAAGAATGGATTTAAGAATGAGTAGAAAATAAAATCTCATAAGTGGGATTAGAAATTTCTTGAGGAGATTCATAAAGAGATTTGTTTATCACCAAGATTTTCTTATGAGGGGGATGAGTGTTGAAAGAAGTAAAAGATGATTTAATTGAGGTGAGGTTAACATCACTACTAAATATAGCATTCACATTGAGAGATGGTCTTTTAGATGCTTTGGTGGGCTTAGAAGGATTATATCCATGTCCAAATGAAGCTTCATGTGTATTATGTTCTAAAGGAACTTTAATTCCTTGTTCATTTGCACCACAACCATTGCCATCATAGCCACTCCTAGCTAAAATGTGAAAACTAGGACCATAAAGGGATGCCAAATCAGAAGGAGATGGTGATGCCTCATAGGTCTCAGTGCTATATGAATTAGAGGAAGGATTTGAAGAATCATTTGAATTAGAAGCAACCATAAACTGGTTACTTATTTGTTTAGACAAGGTGGGTTGCTCTTTAGATTCCCCTTCACAGTCTTAGATCCGTTACAAGGTACCCTATATTCTCCAATAAAAGTAGGGGTAAAGTCTAGAGATCCCCAATCATCATTTGCGAACACTTCTTCGGGAGAAAAGATATCTTTGGGAGGAGATTCCAATTGAGTAGGAGAATCAAAAGTACTAGAAGGAACAACATCATTAAAGAAAATAGATGCATTTGAATAAGTAGAAGGATTGGAAGAAGAATGGGAAGTAGTTGAACAAGAAGATCTAGATTTTAATGGTTCTTGAGGTTTGGCAGCAAACAAGGTGTATGTTGTTGGCATTTTTGATGATTATGTTGTGATTGTCATTGATGGACACACACTTGCATTGAGATCTTTTTTGTATGTATAAGTTAAAGCTCAACCGGTACATGTTCCAACCCGTATGATGCATTATAGTCCTTACACTATTGATATTTTGCAGAAAGTGATTATCGATCTGAAGCGGTATGTTGACCCCAAGCGGCTTGAGGATCTCAAGCAGCATGAAGGATCAAAGCGGCAGAACACATATTTCCCAGTCTTCATTTTGTGAAACTGGCAACTGACATTTTGCTTGAACTAGTATTTTGTATGAACCGACAATACTTTGTGATGAGTTACCATCCACCGATTGTTTGACGGTGCCAACACTTTAATGGTGCTTTTTGTGTCGTATTATAGAATATGTCTAGATACATTGAACCTAGGAAATTGTATTGTAATCCTATTGGACCGACATGAAATTAGATTCCTTTATAAGGACATCATGTCTAGGGTTTTAGGTTGTTGATGTTGTTGCTAGGGTTTAAGGTGGTTGATGAGTTAGAGAGAATATGAATGTGTAGAAGACTGAAGTAATGCTAGAATGCATTAGGAATGAGCTATCAAGGATCTAACCAAGCAATTTGTGCTATTAGCTAGATCAATCACTTGTTGATTACTCACATCTTCGACAAGTATGAAGCCCTTAACCGGGTAGGCCCAAAAAGCCTTTTGTAAATCCTCTAACAAGGTGGTTCACATCTGTGGATCTAAAATCCTCTAGCAAGGTAGTCTTTAATCGAACTTATCTCCTAACAGAGATTGAGATTCCTAACAGGATCTGTTCTAGTAAAGAACATTGTATGACCTTAACTGGTCTGACCTTAATCGGTCTGGTTCCTATTCTACAGATAGTTACTTGTGAGTTCCATCTCACCATGGTTTTTCCCATTTGGGTTTCCACGTCAAAATCTCTTGTGTTATGGTGTTTGTGCTTCTATGGGTGAATGCATTATTTGCTATTTGGTTTGCATGTGTGCTAACCGGTTTGTTTGCTAAACTGTTTTACTGTTAGACTAGCAAAGTGTTTAAGTACTAAGATTTTTGGCATACTAATTCACCCCCCCTCTTAGTATTCATCAATTGGTATCAGAGCCAACCTTTCTATAAGTTTAACCACTTGGAAAGAGATATGGGGGAATACACATTGAGGGAACTTACTCATCGGCTCACTCAATCTGAGAAAGCCTATGTTGATCTTATGGTCAAATATAAGGCATCTCAAGAAAAGAGGAGAGAGCATGCTGAAAAGCTGATGGAGCTATTTGAAAATAGTTCTTTTGATGAAGCGGACATGGAAGCCCTAATTTAAGAAGTAGAAAAGCTGAATGAATCCAATTCCAACCTAAGAAAAGAATTGGAAGGACTGACTATCCGAATGTGCCAAGAGCTTGAGAACTGGAGGAAAGCTAAAAATCTGGTCAAAGACAAAGATCATGAAAACTCCAAGCTGAAGCAAGAGATCAGTGCCCTAACTGCTCAACTCCATGTGAGCAAAGTGGAAAAGGAAGACATACAAGGAGAACTAAACATTGCCATCTCTGAGAATGAAAACCTGAAGGAAACAAATGCTGCTATTTCCAAAGAACTCTCTGAGTCAAAGGAAATACTTGCTATGTTCAACAAGAGTACTATCAAGCTAGAGAAAAAGCTTGAATCTACCAAACCTGTCAAGAATACTGATGGACTTGGTTATTCCGGTCATGAGGAAGGTGAGAACTCTAGTACAAATGCTGGAGCATCAAAGAAACAACCGACATCAAAGGATAAAGGTAAGCAAAAGTTTAAACTTGTTTGCTTTAACTATCTTAAAGAAGGACATACTGCCAATGTGTGTAGGAGTAAGGCTTACAATAATTTTCCTTATTTTCTAAATGATAAGCCTAGATCCTATGGATTCAATGGTAACTGTTATGCATGCAACAAGTTTGGGCATAGAGCATCTGAATGCAGGTCTGTTATAAACAATGTTGGAAGATATCCTCAGAGGACCCAAGGAGTTGGTCCTAAACCTTTTGTGAACTGGAATAACAACCGGTTTAATACCTTCAATCATCAGTCAAGTAGTGGTGGCTATCAAGCGACAACCAGATGGAGAGCAAACTGTTTGATCTGTCATAATCATGGTCACACTGCTGCAACATGCAGGAGGAAGTTCGACAACATGAATAATGGACCTTGGAGAGCACCTAGAGTGGTCATCTATTATTGCAACAAACTAGGTCACATTGCCAGATTCTGTAGATCAAGAAAGAACATATCAGATGATATACCGGTCACTCCGGAAGGAAAGATTGATATTGACACTGTTCAAGCGGATATGAACAAAACCTGGAAGAAGAACTAGCGGTGTTACAAGAAGAACTGGTTTCTGCACCTAGTGTGGAAATATCGAAACCGACAAACTAAGCATCGAAAAAGCTTAGGGGGAGCAAATGGTGAAATGTTTTGAACCCCCGGTTTACATTGGTAAAAGACCTTAATTGGTAAGCGATACTTGTCATTTGGCGAAAGACTGAAAATGGTAAAAGGCAAATTAGGGTTTACACCCTAATGGTGGAGCATTAATTACGATAGGTGAGGAATATGTTTAAAAGGGTTTTTCAAATCATTTCTCACTATCATTTTTTCGAGCGAAGAGGGTTTTCAAGTGCAGAGCGACGAAAAAGTGATTTGTGCTGCGATTCAGAGAAATTTAGAAACCTTGAAGGAGATTCAAAAGCAAATTACAAACAATCAAGAGAAGAACGCAAAGTGGTGATTCAACAACCGACGAAGTGGAAGGCGAAGTGGAATTTGCAAAGCCCTAAATTCTTAATTTCCAAAAGGTATTTCTCGAGTTTTCTATTTTTTCATGGCTTCCGCATCTCATGATAGTTCTAGTGCAACTGTCGATTTTATGGATTTCATTCAAAGAAAATTGAAATATAATGCTTTGTCACAAGTACCGGCTGGGGTTATAGTAGAAGAAGGGATTTCAGATTATATAGATTGCAAAATTGAAGACCTAGGGTCTCTTGTGATCCATTCACAGCTAGGTCTATTATGTGGGAAGGATAAAAAGATTGAACCGGAGTATAGCATTTTGGAGAAGAAGAAACTTCACAATGCAGTTTACTTCCTTGAGGATTTCATAGATGATCATATTAGAATCATTTTGAGTAGAGTTCATGGTGACAAGATGTACCTGGAGAGAACGCATGATATCACTCCACAAGTTATTCATGCCGTCACCAGTTTCTGCAATACAGGGGAAGTGCCAGCCCTTAGGAAGGTCAACAAGACAAAAATGTCCAAGCTCACCGATTCAGTGAGCGACTCACGAGGAATGACTGTTAATTCCATCAAGGATGACCTCGTGAAATATACATGCATGGTGATTGGATACCAGACATTCTCTACCAGTAGAATTAACTCTGTATCTGTTGCAGCGGTAAATACCGCTTACCAGATGATCAAGGAAGATGCATCATTTGACCTCTGCATCGGTATGTAAAGGCAACTCCTGTTGAACCTTAAATCAATCAAATAGGATAATGCATTAAAAGTCAAGTTTGGACAACTTCTAGTAGGACTATTTTTCTACTTCCAAGGTTACTTTCCTGGAGTGGGAGATATTCAGTGGTCTGCGGACCAACCGGTTACCAAGCAGATCAAAGAAAGCCTGCAAGCAGTTGGAACCAGTTACCTTGATGTTCTGAACAGGTACTTTGATGAGTTCAGAAGTAAGATGAGCCTAAGGATGAGGATATCCAATGACATTGTCAAGAAGTATGAAGATGATATCTGCTTTATCATCAATGTGGATCAATGCATAATGGAGGCCGTTGAGCCCAAACAGGAAGAAGTGGAGCCTATGGGCTATGAGGTCATGTATGATATGTTGGACGGGTATGCCTCTACCCTAATTGCCTCACCCCTAGAACCCAAGGGAAAGAGAACCGACACCTATCTGGAAAGGGTAGCACCAGTTGTAAAACCTCCTGAAAAGAAAGGAAAGGTAGTGCCTTCGGCATCGACACCGGTTACTGCAGCTAGTCCCAAAGTGACCAAGCGGTCACCTGCAAAGAAGAAACCGGTAGCGGCACCTGCCAAAGTGTTCGAGAGAAAAAGGAAGACAAGGAATGCCTCTTCGGACTTAGAAGAAACTGTGTCTGAGGAAAAACCCAAGAAGACAAGACAAGCAAAGAAAAAGACAAAGAATGAACCGGCATCATCGGCACTGGTAAATATTGACATTTCTTCCTACAAACCTTTGACACATTGTCAAAGAACCATTAAAAATATTAGGAGAAAAGTGTTGAATGATTTGATTGATTGTTTTGATGATTTTAATGATGATGAAAAGGAAGCAGTTGAAAAAGAATTCATTCGGTATTTATGTGTTAATGATCGGTCACCTTCAGAAATTAGATCTGAGACATCGGATTCTTTATATAATTCCTTAGACAATAAATGGCGCATTGCCATAGAGAAGGAACAACAAATGAGAGAGAAAGTTTTTGCTGAACATTTTCCTGATGTATCAAATTCAGAACTGTTCAAAGTAATGAATAAATACAAAGGCCTCTTCTTCATGAGGAGAAGAAGACTCCTGTTACTGGAAGGAAAGGGTCAAGAAGTGCTCAAGAATACACACACTCTTTCTTTAGAAGCTCTTAAGATGCATCAGGTGGCTGAAGCCAACAGGAAGGCTGAGCAAGAACTGACAATAACTAAACCGGATGAAGTGTTTGACAATGAAGGAAACCTGGTTATTGAACCCATAGACACTATTGATGTCAATGCTCTGGATGGAGAGGATGTTGCTCAGGGTACACCATCGAAAGCAACAGGACAGGAGAAGCAGGTAGAACAAGAAGTAAAGCAAAAGGAAATTGAGGACAAAAAGGAGGAAGCAAAGAGGCAAGCGAAGAAGAAGAAAGCAGAAGAGGAGAAGGAGAAGAAGGATGAAGAGGACAAGAAGAAGAAGGAAGAAGATGAGGAAAAATGGAAAGAAGAAGAAAAGAGAAAAGAAGAAGAGAAGAAAAGAAAGGAAGAGGAGAAGAGAAAGGAAGAGGAGAAGTGAAAGGAAGCAGAAAAGAAGAAGGAAGAGGAAGATAAGGCAGAGGAAGACAAGGAAGCAAAAGCGGCAAAGAGCACGTAGATGGAGACTCCAAAGGCAACCGGTAGTCCTATTGACCTCCAATCTGCAAGCGAAATGGAGTTGCTACAGAGCATTAAGGTTGCTCAAGAACACCTTGAGGTGTTAAGGAGGAAGAAGGAGGAAGATGCGATCCAAGCTGCGGTGGACACTCTAACCGATTTGTTACCCGACACAAACCTCCCCAATACCGACTTGTCATTAGCACAACTGAAGCTCCTATGCACAGTAGTGGATGATTAGGTGCAGAGCCTAGAAGAGGTAGCAGAGGCAAATGCCAAGAAAGAGCATCAAAAGGCTCTCAACATTACCCTGGTGAAGAAGCTTAATGAGCTCCGGTCCGAACTGCAAAAAGCACAAAAAAATATAAGGAATGCTCTGGATGAGGGGAATCTACTATGAAGTAAGATTTGCCAACCCCATCTCTTCTATGATGATGTGCTTGCACAGAAGAAAAAGCTTCAAACTGACTTGCAGTTGTATATGAGTACCTTCAAGCTGCCATATGACTCTTTTACAATTTATGGGCAAACCGTTCACCGGTTTCACGTCCAGTCTGCCAAAATAGAGTTGGAAATAAGCAACCGGACTCAAGATTTGCAGGAACTCCAACTGGTTCTACTCCCACGCCTGCAGATACTTAAAAAATGTTATCTCAATCTAGATGCTTTAACAATGACTCAGGAGATGAGCACATTAGATGCCATGGAAGAATAGGTCTCCCAGATGCAAACAGAGAAAGAAGTGGCAACCTCCCTACTTGAGTCCTGGTCCTTATCTATGAAACAATTTTTGCAGGACTTTAAATCAGTTTTTGACAAGTTTTATTCCTTATTGTCATAAACTCTTATTATTTTAATACTAATGACACAAGTGTTAGTATGTAATATTTTGTTGTCATTGTTGGCAAAGGGGGAGAAGTATAAATTTTGAATGTTTTGATGTATACTTTCATGCTATTTCTGTAGTATACATTGTATTTTCTGCAAAAAGGGATAGTGTATATGCTTAGGGGGAGTAATTTTGATTATGACATATTTTTGTTGTAATGCACTTAGATGTCAAAATTTCCTAAGTGTTGCCATCAATGCCAAAGGGGGAGATTGTTGGCATTTTTGATGATTATGTTGTGATTGTCATTGATGGACACACACTTGCATTGAGATCATTTTTGTATGTATAAGTTAAAGCTCAACCGGTACATGTTCCAACCGGTATGATGCATTATAGTCCTTAGACTATTGATGTTTTGCAGAAAGTGATTACAGATCTGAAGCGGTATGTTGACCCCAAGCGGCTCGAGGATCTCAAGCGGCACGAAGGATCGAAGCGGCATAACACATATTTCCCAGTCTTCATTTCGTCAAACCGGCAACCAACATTTTGCTTGAACCGATATTTTGTATGAACCGGTAATACTTTGTGATGAGTTACCAACCGACATTTTGTGATGAGTTACCATAACCGATTGTTTGACGGTGCTGACACTTTAATGGTGCTTTTTGTGTCGTGTTACAAAATATTTCTAGATGCATTGAACCTAGGAAATTGTATTGTAATCCTATTGGACCGACATGAAATTAGATTCCTTTATAAGGACATCATGTCTAGGGTTTTAGGTTGTTGATGTTGCTGCTAGGGTTTAAGGTGGTTGATGAGTTAGAGAGAATATGAATGTGTAGAAGACTGAAGTAATGCTGGAATGCATTAGGAACGAGCTATCAAGGATCTAACCAAGCAATCTGTGCTATTAGCTAAATCAATCACTTGTTGATTACTCACATCTTCGACAAGTCTGAAGCCCTTAACCGGGTAGGCCCAAAAAGCCTTTTGTAAATCCTCTAACAAGGTGGTTCACATATGTGGATCTAAAATCCTCTAGCAAGGTAGTCTTTAATCAGATTCATCTCGTAACAGAGATTGAGTTTCCTAACAGGATCTGTTTTGGTAAAGAACATTGTATGACCTTAACCGGTATGGTTCCTATTATGCAGATAGTTACTTGTGAGTTCCATCTCACTGTGGTTTTTCCCATTTGGGTTTCCATGTCAAAATCTCTTGTGTTATGGTGTTTGTGCTTCTATGGGTGAATGCATTATTTGCTATTTGGTTTGCATGTGTGCTAACCGGTTTATTTGCTAAACTGTTTTACCGGTTTACTGTTAGACTAGCAAAGTGTTTAAGTACTAAAATTTTTGGCATACTAATTCACCCCCCCTCTTAGTATTCATCATATGTCGTATTGTTATATGAATTTGACTTGCCTATGCAAAGTTGAGGGGACAACTTGTATGCTATGAATCCAAGGTCTCCCTACTAGAAGGTTATATGTCAAATTACCAGACATAACATGAATAGGTGTAGGTATCACAACATGACCTACCCTAACATGCAAGGTTATGACACCTAGACATTGTTTAGCCATATTATCAAAACCTCAAATAGTAAGAGAAGAAGGTTCAATGAGAGAACGATCCACAATTATCTTATCCCATAAGTTTACACCACAAACATTCAGGCCAGATCCATTGTCCATAAGGGTTCGTCTTATAGCACTATCATGGATAATAACCACAATCATAAGAGGATCATATTGATTTTGAATTTCAGGAGAAGGTAACTCATCTTGTGTGAATACAATTTGAGCTTTGGATATGTTTGTAGGGTCAATCAAAGAGGACATGTTATTAGGTGTCACTACAGGTGGGACATCTAATTTTTTCAAAGCATCTTGTAACATCCCATGATAAGCAATTGAAGTTTGAACCAAATCCCAAATATAAATCTTGGTAGGAGTAGCTTTAAGTTGTTCAATGAGATCATACTCCTTACTAAGAGTTTGTGATATACGAGGTGCTTGAGGAATAATAGGTTGAGGATCAAGAAGAGAAATTAGGATAACCGGAGGAGGAATAGGTTTCCTATTGTTTCTTGTGTTGTTAGTATGAGAAACCGTATGATAAATCTCTCTAGTAATTTTCTTAGCATACTCATAAGGGCTCTTAGTAGGATAACCTCCTTGCACAATAATAATAGGTTTCTTAGGAGTGCAAAAAGAATCATTAGCATAACCACCTCGAACCACTAAGATAGGATTACGTAAGGAATTTTGAGAAGGAGAAGCACCTTGAACTATATAGAGGGGTTTATTAGGTGTTCCATTCACATGTATCAAATTGATTGAATATTGTTTAGGAATATCAAAGGTGTCCTTAGAAGAAGAATGAACAAGATTGTTGGAAGAATTGTTGATAGTCTCTTCTTGCACTAAAATATTATCATGGATAAAACCAATTTTATGAGGGAGACTAGAAGTAGGCACTGATGTTTCAGGAGAAAGAGTATTACTAGGAAATGTCATATCATCCTCTATCACCAAAGGATCTACATGGGGAATAAACTCTCTAGGAGAAGGATCAACATTACTCTTTAAAGTCTCACCTTTGAGAGGGAGATCTTTGAAAAAGATATTAACCATCTTATCTTGAACTAGGGTATTCATATGAGTAGAACCAAGTTGAGGAGAGGGAGATGCTTTATTTTTAGAGGGAGAATGATTGAGATTCATGGAAGGTGAGATGCTATCAAGGGAGTTTTAATTCATGATTTCATCCCCTTTGGCTAGGGTTCTCTCATGGGGGAGAGAATAATCAACACCTTCTTCTAATGGTTCATCCCAAATAGTGAGGTCATTAGGGAAAGTATTAGAAATATCTTGCACAAAGTTGTCCTTGTTGATATTGCCAATTTTGGGAGAAGGGATAACATTGTTCATTAATTCTTCATCCTTAGGAAGTAGAGAATCACTACATGTATTTAAATCATCCTCTTTCCTCAAAATATCTTCAATAGGATCTTTAGGGGAGAGAGAATTAAGGAAATTTATCATGATTTCATCTTCTTTCGCTAAGGAATCTTTAGGGATAAGACAAACTTTAGGAGAAGGGAGAGCATTTCTCATCAATGCATCATCTCTAGTGGGAATTTTATTGGAATCAAAAGAGGAAATGCTATCACTAGGAAAAGTAGAGACAATACCATCTTCTTGCACAAAATGAACCTCATGAGGGGAGTATTCTTTAGGAGGGAGATGAACATATTTTTCCAAAGATTCATGCTTAGAAAGGAGATATTTGAGAAAAGTGCTTATAACCTCTTGTTGTACTAGCATGCCCCCATTGGTAAGACCAAATTTAGGAGAAGATAAGTCAATGTCCATCAATACCTTTTCACTTATAGAGGCATCATGTAAAGAAGGTAAAGTAACATTAAGAAAAAAAATTATGATACCATCCTCTTCCTCTAAGATTGCTAGATGGGAAGGACACATTTTAGGAGAATTGTCAAGATCGCTCTTCAAATATTCATCCTTAGAGCATATGAGAGCTTTGAAAGGATTGGTAAGGACTCTTTTAGGAACTAAAATGTTGTCATAGATAGGAAGAGGTTCTTTAGGAGAAGGAAAAATTGAAACAATGGAAGCTAACCCATTATCACATTTACGAAATGAATGCATCATGACAAAAAAATTCCTCTTTCAAATGATAACATATGCAAAATAGAAGGAAATGTTCAATTTTAACCAATGCAAGCACTCTAAATGTTGATTTAGAAAATGAAATTGATGAGTAAAATATGTTCCTAAATTAGATATTAAATTAATGATCCAAAATAAGCTATCCATAAGTTCAATTTTGAATTGAAAAATTAGGGTTTCAACAAAATTAACCTCTAAATTTTGAAATTTGCGAGGAATTAAAACTTGTAAATGTAAATTTGAATTTTAAATAGAAAAAACACTAAGATCTGAGAACATAAATCATAATTAAATAAGGTTGGATTCACGTCGGGTTCACTAAAATGTGGGGGCGGGAAAAGCGAGATCGGGTGACTAGGACCTAATCCCACTTTTTCCAACACATTAGGAATACGAAAGAGCTTAGGGAGATCGATCACTTTGGCTACTTCATGTGGGAAAGAGAGAGCCAAGGATTATCTCTTAGGGTTTCTATTCCTCTTGTTGCAAATGATGAGAAAAACTAGGGTTTGAATGATCAACTAGATTAGGAGATAAAGAATGAAGCATAAATGAACTCGGAATTGCACAAACTTGCAGATCTGAAACTGAGATAGTGAAAGCATGAAATGGGGAGTATTCTGGATGTGTCCCTGATGTTGCGAATTGAACAAAACTAACCTGGACCAGGGTTCCATGCCACCGTCCTGTTTCTGCAGACAGGAGGCTGGAACTGACACACTGCAAATTGGAGGTCCTGAGCTGCAACCTATCAAATTTGACTGCAAAATGGGGGGACTAGGGAGCCACGCCCCTGTCCTGGGTAGGACTAGGGTGCCATGCCCCTATCCTTGATAGATTTTTGCACTTCTGAGTGGTTTTGATGCCTTTTCCAGATCTGAAACTGCCTTTGAATGCCTCTTTCTACACCTGCAACTAAAAAGGGAAGGTTTGGGTGGCTATATGGGGTTTTGCCTTAGTTAAACCCCTGTGTTGGTGATTTCCACCTCCACAAATAGCCGATAATTTATTGAAAATGTGTGTGCTAGAACCTTGTGTGTATGCAAGATCCTAAATGATAAGAAACTAGAGCTACCCTACGCGTGAGAGTAAACCCTAAATGTAAATGACAATGTTTCAAACCAATATGCTAAATGATCTAAAACATGAATGTAAATATGCAAATTGATATAAAGAAGTTCATACAAATACATGAAAATAACATGAAATCATACCAATTCCCAAGGGAGAGATATTGCCACTAGGTCTCCTATTACTCTTCAATGTCTTCAAGGCTCCTTATTGATGATGAATGTTTGATGAAATATTGTTGAATGTTGTTGAAGACTCCACATAGGCTTCTCTTTCACTACATAGAAGACTCCTTGTGCTCCAAAAACCTGCTCTTAGATTCTCAGATAGATAGATCTCATTCTTAGTTTCCTTCAAATGAAGAAAGAGAACTTTTATGTATGAAACCCTAGATCTTAATTTTGACATAAATTTGCCTTTAGGCCGACCTAGGAATTGAATTTCCCGCCAATCTTTTGGGGTTAAGCATTATAATATCATAGAATTGTGCTTCTGAAATTTCGGGAAAAAAGTCGAGGACCATGTGCATTCCTGCCACAATCCGACCAACTTTTCACCAAATTTTTAGGGTCGTTAGATATGATGATATTAGAGTGAATCCCAAAGTTACAACTTATTTTGATGTGTTTTGATATGCGAAATCGGGCCTTAAAGGTCAAAATAGGATATAATTAGGGTTTATGATTAAATGATTTAATGGAGGAATAAAATAAAAAGGGCACACTTAGGGTAAAGGGCCCAATTTTATAATGTATGAAGTGATTAAATATGACTGTAGATTTAATTAAATTAATTAATTAAATGCTTAAAGGAAAATTAGAAATGCAAGATGCAAGACACACTAAGGCGGGTGCTAACCTAAGTGTGAAATTGTACTACCCTAGCAAGGGTGTACAATTTACGACACTACACTATGTGTGTGTGTGTGTGTGTGTGTGTGTGTGTGTGTGTGTGTGTGTGTGTGCGTGTGTGTGTGTGTGTGGACAACAACCTTATAGCGAGTATATAGTCACTGTAAGTAATAGTATCAGGCATACACATTATTGTAATGATAAATAATGAAGGGGTTTCGAATAATTATGAACAATAATCATTTTTTTTTGCATTCTCTGTAATTATTTTGGCATTATAAACAGAGAGACACCATTTAACAACACCCATAAAATGAAAGGATAAATAATGACAGAGTTTCAAAGAAAATGAAGACATAATCAATTGTTTTTCCATTCTCTGTGAGGATTTCGGCATTATAAATAGAGAAACACCATTTAACAACGCAACCATAAAATGAAATGAAAAATAATGAAAGGGTTTCGAAGAAAACGAAGAGATATTCAATTGTTTTGCCATTCTCTGTGAGGATTTCAGCATTAATAAACTGTAAGAGAGTATTGAAATGAAATTGTAAACCACATACAAAGAAATCATCAATAGACAAAGAATAATGCAGCTACAAATGAGCTAAACCATCATTGGACATCCAATATGGTTGTTAACATTATTTACAGTGACTATATTGAAAGAAATGTTAGTTTATTGAAAACAGTATAATTTCAATTGAAAGATTTAAAGCATTTAACGTTGACTGCAGAGGGAATTTAGTTATTTTGTGTGTACCAACCTGAATGTGCGCCCTTGAATAAGGAATGTGCAGAGGGCATTTGCAGATCTCAGAAATATGCAGTGAATTGGATTGTAATGAAAGTGACATGAAAAATTCTCTCTTATAATATAATTCGAATGTGCAATGCATTCGATTGTGGTAGCTAGCTATTTTCAAATTTGAATTTTTGTGGGAAACAGTCGGTCATGTCATATTAAATATGCAGTCCTCCATTGCTTCGAGTTGTTCAATTTTCTTCTATGCTTTGAATGAAACTTGATTTTTTTAATTTGATTTTATGCAAATTCTTGGTTCATGGGGAGCCTTACACCAGTTGTTGCAAATGCAGGTACCAAATGCAGATCCATTTAATGAATGAAGGAGTGAAGTGATATTTGGAATAATGTACACTTGAGTGTCTAAGAAGTCTAAAGTTGATTGTTTTTATGTCATGTAATGCACCAATAACTGTGCATATGTAATTATAATTGGAGTACATTTGTACTTTTTTGCCACTTGTATAAAGTGGCAAATGTAAACATTAGGTTTTAAAAAAAAATATGTTTATTATTTGTGCAAGTTGTTTTGTATTAAAATAGGAAATGTACCCAGAGTTTATTTTTTTTACTTTTTTGTTGTCAACTACTAATTCATTTGTGAACATGTATTGGTGTTAAAATAAATATTTACTGGTATTTTTATACTAACAATTTTTTTTTATGTTTTGGGGGGTCAACATGGCAATAAGGTGATGGTTATTAGAACTATGTTATCTATTGGTACTCTTCCCCTAGGCTGTATGTTTCAACAATGTAGAGGTTGTTAGCAAAGAGGATGAACGTCCTCCAAGCCCAAGCAAATAACTCTCCCAAGAAAGTCTCAATATTATCAATTCTTCAACCCAACATCCAACAAATCTCACAACTACATAGCAAGTGCGACATTGTAGCAGTCGCGTCACTATAGCAAGTATGAGTACTGTAGTAGTCATGTCACTGTAGCAAGTACGAGTACTATAGCAAGCTTCCAAAAAATAAACATAAAATCTTCATCTGAGTACTTGGAAACTTCACAGCTAAACTAGGGCATTGATCAATGAAGCACAATGCGAATTTTGAATGAATCCACCGAAGATGGAATTGAGTTTTTTCATCCAATTCACCCAAACCCAAGGGTTTTCGTCCTACTACATAAAAAACTGAAAGCTAGAACCTCCCAAATTATCTAAGAAAAAAAATAATAAACCAAGCATGCCAAAAGAGACTCGTGAATGTCTTTTATTTCTTTCTCAAGAGAGGCAATTCACTTTTCCAAGCAATGTGGGATAAAAGATATACTTTTTCCCTTTAACATTCATGTCTCCACATACTTTAATAAAGGGAACTTTTAATATTTAAATTACTTTCTCTTTTAACTTAAGTTCCCACATCAATAAAGTTAAATATTTTAATTTAACTTTATAACTTAACTTTATTGATAAATTAATTAATAATTGCAAATGATTATTAAAATCTCCAATCAATATTAAGTATTCCAAAAACACATCAAAACACTTCAGAATCACTTGTAATTGAAACTGCTTAGGCCAAATATCATCAAAATTCTTTAAAAGTCTTGGTTAGCTTACAAGACCATGGAGAAATAGGCTAACAATAACATCATACATTGCGTGCTAGAAAAGGGGACATTACATTGCTTATGCAATGGTGAGGAATATGCTCTTAACTCAATCATGTTAGTATTGTAACCCCATGTTAAACTATTAAGCTTTATCACCTCGTAGATGAGATTAATTAGTCTTTTATCTTCCTTGATGTGGTATGTTAATGCAAGTATTTAAAAAAAAACTGCTAGCCCATTTGCCTTGGTCCTTTAAATGAGGCATTACAATTTTAAAGCAGATGGTCTCATGAATTTTGTAGTGCAATTTAAGCTTAAACGTTTAAGCTATGAAATTTATGAAAGCTAGTGGTCTTTTGAATTTTATTAATTAACATATGTAATATAACAAAATAATAAATATAAAATAATTTAAAAATTAATTGATAAAGATTGGAAAACTTGAGATGATAGACAAGAACGAAAAAATGTCAAATATTTCTAATCCCTCTCTTTATCCATCTACTGGAATCTACACTCCTAAAATGTAGAATTGTTATCAGTTAATCCTGTAACAAATTTATTTTTGATTCATGAACCTCCGAATCTTAAAAATAGATCCTCAAGCTCCTCAAATTCGTGCTAGTATATTTCAAGGTCTCATCCGCCAGGATACTTTTAAGAACCCCTCTATGTAACAGTTCCCGTAGTTCCTCATAAGACCCAAGCTAGCATATTTAAGGTCTCTATGGAACTGTAGCCTAAGCCATTTCTTGGGAGATCTTGTAGGCTTCCTCACTTTGTCCGGAATGGCCTTTCTTCAGACTAGACTACAAGACTACAGACGAACGGAGCAATTTCAATTTATCTCACCAGCACCCAGTAGAATTTGGGTAGGTAACTTCATGGAACCAAATAGTAGATGGTAAAAAAATCAATTGTAATATCTTCAGCGGCTCACTTATTTGCGTTTTGAATGTGCACATTTCGATAGCGTAATGTGCGGCTGAAAATCTAGGACAAAAACTTCTCTATGGACCTCCTTGGGGGAAGGTTCAGCAAGGCGAGAAAAGTAAAAAATTGTACGTTTAGCAAAATTCCTCCCACCGCAAACCTGGGATACTTCTTTTCAGAAATGGTCACCAAGGATTTTTTAAGTCAGAAAACAAACCGAAAGGTATGCAATACATTCAGCAAGAAATCCATAATTAAAGCAAAAGCAGATCAGAGATGGGAATTCCAGTGCTGTTGTTCTGTTGCTATGCATAACCAAGATAAAGGTAGCAGCCGGTACCAACTTCAACTTCCCTAATAAGATCAGTGGCTGCCATGGATGCTGGTCTTATCTATACAAGTTCACTGATTCCTCATCCAGAATTTACATACGAGTCTACTTGCTGAAATGAATCTTGTCGGATGGCTTGTCACACAAGGAACAATGGTGTTACTACAATAAGCCATATTTGGAAAGGTATCTTTTTAATATAGACGACATAGCAAAATCATAGAAAAAATCTTTGGTTAAATCGGATCTCTTACGAGACATTCATTTTAAAACATGACAATTCCCTGATGGAGTATTTTATTTTTCAGAATCCCCTTTTTTCTAAATAATTTTTTTCAGCTGGACTTAGTTTTGCATGCCATTGGCTAGCTTTGCTCAAAACGGGATACATTGACCATCAATTATGCCATATTGTTAAATCCAGGAAGCAGGAATTATGCTAAGAATATTAGATAACTGCAGCGACTACTTAGACTTCAATTGTCACATTCCAAATCTGTTGCTCCCTGGGTTTTTCCAAAATTAGCATCACAAGGCCAGAGACAGAATCATATGAAAAATCAGTTGGTGAAGAGTCCACAAAGCATTTCCTTGGTTTGATGGATGAATAGCCTCCAAACCGCCCACATCCACGGATTGCCATCTGGATGGTTGCTGTTGGTACATGGCCACTGTCTTCAGAAGGTTTTACTGGAATTCCTAACACTTTAGGAGTCTCCATAAACTCATTCTGCATGTTTTGATAGTGTATTTTATAGTCTAATGAGTTGATGGCACCTCCAGAATTGAACATGTCAATAAGACCAATCGGAGCAAAGGAGACACCTCCTGTTAAATTCTGCAAAATAAACCAAGGAGAGTTTTGCACGATATATTAAATTTTGCATGAAACAAATAAATGTTAGTATCAAGCTTTTCTGTGTGACCTCATTAGGAGATGTTGCTTCTATTTAGGGGACTTCAGAGACCACTGACCTTTATTGGCGTTACAGTGTAAACTACGTGCTCCAATACTCTGAGTGTAATTGGTAAAGCAGCATTCCTAGGAAGGTGCACAAGCTCACCTGCCATAAAATCAAACATTAAAAATCAATTGGGTATTTATGCTAAAGGAAACATTGTGTGAAATTGTTTCGTGGCCATACCTTTGTCAGAATACACTACACAGTTCCCATTCCAGTCATTTTCAGCTACCTCTTCCAACAAGTGTACGTCATGCGCATGAATAGATCCAGATATCTCATTGGGTTTTTTATCATGGAATACATTTTTCTTGTCTAAATGGCTCCAAGCAGCACCTTGGCAATTAAATACCCCTAAAACTCCAGTGTATTTGTTTATGTTCCAAATTTTTAACAAACTGCAAGAAACAATCATTGCCAAAATTAGCAGTTAAGGTAGCGAGACATTTGAGTCGATAATGGAGTCCACAATTAAATCATTTGGTTAAGCGCAATTTATGGTTTAAATGATTCTCCCTGACCTCTTTCCATCACGAGTAGGATCATTAAATAAACAATCACATGTAGGCCGGCCAGGCAATTGTGCCCGCAAAATAGAACCATCTGGGAGAACAAGCTTCCTCAATAAATCAAAGTTGTGATGACCAGGCTTGTCACTGCATAAGGTCAGAGATATGCTCATAAAATTTCAAACAAACTCTAAAATAAGCAAATTATTTTGGTTAAAATATGTCCCATTTTTCTTTGATTTGTTGGTAATGTGCCATTTCAGGTATTGCAAATTTAGATCCAATAGCAAAATATTCTTGTCACTTGAAAAGTTGTCATCATTACCTAACATACACAGGGCAGCCACCAACTGCCCTTGCAGCGGCATGGAATTCTCCAGCAGGATGAACACTCTGCAAATATTGAAATATTTTATCCTTCTTGTTTGCATTGAATATACCTTTCAAGTTTCAAATGAAAAGCTAGAACTTCCCAGCACAGCTACATCAATTCTTTGAAAAGAAATTTTCTTACATGGAACATATCCCAATCTGGTAGCATGAATTCCCCAAGGAAGACGCTGTTGTAAGCAACTGAAGCTATGTGGATTGTGTGAGTTACAGGGTCCCTTGGAAAGAAATCATCTGAGGCTCTTACAACTGCTGTTTGCTTTGAACTGCAAATAAATAGGTGAAAGCGTGACTCCATTGTTAAGCTCTCTTAGAACCCAATTCAAATAAAAAAGTAAGAATGAAAGCGTTTGAAATCAAGCACATCATTTACCAATAAAGTGCATCCGTGTTGTGGCTCATGCATGCAATGCACCCATTGTCTGCGAAATTCCTAGCAATAGAGGCATCCAATGCTTTATGGTATTGTGAAGTTAATGCTACTCGTCCACCAAGGCCTGCTCCAAGTGTCTCAAGGATGCATTGAACATCAACTTTGACCCCATCAACTCCAGCAGCAGCTAGGTAGCTGTGCAATTCATTATAGAACTCAAAAACCTTTGCAGGATTTACCAAACCAATTCCATGCATGGTAAGAACATCTGAGTCCATTCCAGGTTCATTGTTCAAGACACCTGGAGAATGTACGGGGTATTTGATAGTAGATTCATATTGTTCCATTCCATAAACACCAGGCTTAACTCCTCCCCAATAGCCTGTGATTGCGTGCCACACATACACATATCTACAAGCACAGAGGACGTTCATAGCTCTATGAATGGGAAGTGAATTAATCAATATCAGATGGTCAATGTTATCATGGTCTGACCATATACTTTAATATTTTAGAAATCAGTTTGGTTTTGTTTATAGACATTGTCTAATATTAATGAATCATTCAGTTGCCAATTTTACTTAATTGAATTAGTTGCTAGCATTTTAATGTTAAAATCTTTAAATATGATACATGTTTCATGCTTTCAGATATAAAACGGGTTTCATGCTTACTTTAGATTGTGCTTCTTTTTAGCTATTTCAACCAGATGTTGAATGCCAAGGGCTGGATCTTCTTGCTCTTCACCCGCTTTCCCATTGTTTCCAAATTTGTAGTTCTCTTTGATGTGAGTTAAGCGCCTCAATGCCCTGAACAGCCCAAGATGAAAAGGAGGATTGATTTTCCATTAAGCATTCAGATTTCACAACAGGCCACTAATATTTAATATTTATGTACCTTTTGGAAAGGAAAAAAACCGTAAAATACAATGCTTACTCTTTATCAGGAGCATCTTCTTCTTTTTTGTCAGTACCAACAGATTGCCAACCATCATCAATTATAACAAAACGTGGTGGTGTTCCTCCTTCTGACAGACTGTAAGTTGATCATTGTTAGAAACATAAACCAAATTCTATGATATGTATGCTAATCAAAGCCAATGGCTTAATAGCATTCCATACCAGTGCTCACAGATGAAGCAGGAGCACAGAAAAAGAAAGGTCCTATATCAATATGTAGACCAGTTGATTAATGCCAAAGGCAATTTTGAATGCTTTAACCTAAACAATATATTTCACTTCAGATTTCAAGGCAAAAATCAATAATACAATAAAGAACACAAGAGATTAACATTATAAAAGACCTTTGCATTCCAGAGTAAACATTAACATTATTGGTCTTACCTCTTTAATCCGTCTTCTACTCCTCTGGCAGAGACGTCAGTGTAAAATGCATCCCAGGTACACCATCCAAACCAATCAATGATTCCTGGCATCTGCTGATTTCACAAGATTGTGAATTTATGCCAATCAATGGGAAAACAATTCTCCCATGCTCTGAAATCAAAAATGAAAATGATACGAAAATTTAAATAAGAATCATGAACATCACCTTCTTCTCATCTCTGTGACGGAATGACTGCAAGTGAAGCTCCACAGCCCTGGAATACAAAGTGAAAAAATATTAGATATTTACATTGCATATCAGATGATTTAATTATTTATCCATCTTAAAATGTATGTATTCTCTTGTATAGTTTAATGTGTGTGTAAACCTGTGCACTTAAACACTGACAATCTAATAATTGTCTATTGTTAAATCAATTCGGTTAAAGAACTATATGAATTCATGAATGAATCTTACTCAAGCTATAAGACAAGTCAACAAAAGGAAATCGTGATACAAAATTGCAGATCAACTCTTTCTAGAGAGAGAGAGAGATGTATAATCTTTTACCTAACAGCCTCTGTAATTACTTTATATGGGTCTTTCCCAGCATGAACCAACAGAGAATGTGTGAAAGATGATTCGGTAATGTCAGGATCTCCTGCAATGTGAATTTGCAAAGAAAGGAATATCAAATTTCTATGTAATTAACGTCTTTGCATGGCAAAGAGAATGGTTCTATAAAATTAAATTGCCACAGTAGATTGCTTTCAAGGATTTCAATTGTCTACTCTGTTTATAGATTGAGAAATGAAGTCCTAACTCTTCAAATGCCAAAATACAATTTATAATTTCAGCGGCCATGTGTTTCAGAAAAGACGTGCATTAATCTCATTATCATAGAGATTCAATTTGATAAATGCTTCAATGAAATGATCTCCAAAATCACTACAATCATTGGAAATGAAGAATGCATGGTTTATTCCATTTGAATGGTCTCCTTTTATGTATAAAGTTGATTTTGTAGCAGTATGCTTTGCTTATGTTTTTAACTTGTAGAGATTTTCTCAAGCCTTCCCTTTGAAGTATTAATGTTGGGAAGTGCAAGACTAGATGGTCTGTTAAATAAGTTAGAAACTACAGGTTTCCCACTTCTATACTTTTCCTTGGGGTTCCTTTACCTTTGTCTGAGTGCCCCCATGCTGATTTCTGATGAACATCAGCAGTGTGTCTTTGTTTGCTAATGTTTGTTGCATGTAGAAATTCTCTCAAAACTACTCTTTAAGTATCAATGTTGGGAAGTGCAAGAATAGATGGTCTGTTAAATAAGTTAGATAATTACAAGTTTCCCACTTCTATATTTTGCCTTGGGGGTTCCTTAACCTTTGGCTGAGTGCCTTTATGCTGATTTCTGATGAACATCAGCAGTGTGTCTTGTTTGCTAATGTTTGTAGCATATACAATGTTGATTTTGTTGCAGTATATTTTGCTAATGTCTCTGGATGTAGAGATTCTCACCAACCTATCCTTTTAAGTATCGGTGTTGGAAAGTGCAAGAGTAAATGGTCTGTGAAATAAGTTAGATACTACAGGTTTCCCACTTCTAAACTTTGCCCCAGAAGTTCCTGTACCTTTGTCTTAGCGCTCCTATGCTGATTTCTGATGAACATCAGCAGTGTGTCTTTGTTTTGAAGGCAATGTTTGGAGGTGAAATCAGGACTTCCATAAAATCCATAGCCACTATTCTTCTAAGCATGGTAGCATTTTGAGGCTGTCCAAGGTTTTTCCACCCAGGGAAACAAAAACCCCTATCATCCTTTTATCTTTGTTTTTTGCCATTGATTTTGTGAAACCCTAAAATCTCTGCTGAGCAGGATGCTGTTTGCTGGGGATACTTTCCTTGTGAATTTGATCTTGTCTTCTGAAAAGTGTGTGCCTGAGTAGACCCCAGGAGAAAAAGTATTGAAGAAATGCCATGCTTAAATCCCAAATCCATACCCATACCCATACCCATACCTGAACCAGAACTGGCAACCTAGCTAAAAATGCAAGAGCCTAGAGGTAACGTGAATCAGTTAAGGACTTAAACGAAAGTTTTTTTTGTTTTTTTCAAAAATATGCAGTTCACTGGGTGTGACTGTTAAAACAAAAGCATTCAAACTGTTCAAATGCTACAGGAAATGCATCTGAATTATTAATGCTAATCTAGGTGTGGAAGTAAAAGAAGAGTTAAAATTGTTGTATTTAGAACACATGGAGTGAATCTGGTGTGGGTCAGATGTGCATATATGCCGAATCTAGTAAGTTGGTAACTTTGATACCTTGAGGAAGAATTGACTGAAGGCATCTAGAATCTCTAGACTCCATGGGTAAAAGATGACCATAAAAATCCCACATGGTGACTTTGTACCAGACAGATTCAAGATAGCAAGAAAAATCCAAAGCATGGCAGAAAATGCCACTGTGCAAACCCTTGACAAGCGTATTTGAGGTTCTCACATTTTCATGAGTATATTAATCATAATGAATAGATATTATATAATGATGATCTATGAATTCTAGATTTTTTTCATATGACAAATATTTTGGGTGGATCTATGCAGGTTTGTTAATAGATGCATACATATTGAACAAGTACTCTGTCACTCACGAAAAGGAAACAGAAGTAAAGCTTTGTAAATTAAAGCAGTTGGAAACAACTGCAAGAATACCTTGTCACTGTATCAATCGGAACCATAATGCGTCGCTCAAAACACAATCCATGTGCAAAAATGTCTTTGTAAATTATGAGAGGGCTGTTCAAATGTCTATGATGTATAAAGTACAAATTTCACTTCTCAAACCTTGTTGCTGACCATACAATTTTATGAATTTTGGAATCTTGATTAACAAAATTACATGTAAACAAAACTGAGTTCAATGTTGAAACAAAGCAATTCAGCTTGCTGCACAAACAAGGTCCACCCCCAGTTATAAAGGTAAAGAAGGAAAAAGAAGATAAATATGTACAGACATAGAGTATCGACCAAGAGTAACAAGACTGATAAAAAGTGCTCAAATCAACCTTAGTTTGGATAAAACACATGAATTCAATAAATGGAAAAACTGAAAAAAGAAGTTAAGTTTATGTACCACTTTCCAAGCATAGTTCCATCTCATCTTTTTCATTTCCTTGCAAACATGCCCTAAACACACCCTCCACTAAAGGCAGGAATACTGTGTAGACCATTTGCTCACGTGATCTCCAATGCATGTCCTGGTTTGAAGAGCATCCAGTCTTGGTTTCCAACAGCAAAAATTGAGTTTCGGGTTGAATTTCCCTTCCACAATCCCCAAATTTTTGTGTCATCCACCATAACTTGAAGCGGAAACAAGAGAGAAATCGAACATCCCTGCATATATTTTTCCCAGATTACAATTCTTTTTATCAAGTTATCTACTTAAGAGTTTCAGCATCAGTTGGTGACAAATTTTAGCTGTAACATTAAATATCTTTTTCTCTTGTAACAAAAATATGGCAATGTCAACTGCTCTGTCAACTTGCAGTGATAGCTTGCATGGATGTCTAGAAGCCAAGACAATGCAAATGAAAGTTTAAAATTTAACAGCTAGATTCCAGCATTATGTCTCTGGGTTGCAATAGTTTGAAAATGGATTCAAATACTCTGTTATCAGCAAAATCAGAACAACTTACTTGAGAGTCCCCAGAGGAATGACATGGCGGCTCTTACTCTCTGAAAACAGAGCTCCAACAAGTAAACTTTCCTCAAGGCCAATTTCTGAGGCACAAGTAAAGACTACATTTTCTGGAACACCTGACAGAATACTCTTTTCACCGATAATTAATTGATTGTTGGAATTTTTCACAGATGACATGCTTGTTTTATCCTCTTCTGCTTCTAGGGTAGATTGATGTCTAATTACTACCTTTAAGGTATTCTCCAGCCTCTGTCTTGGGACAAAAAACAAAAAGAATTTTTTTAAATAAACACACAGAACCAGAAATAAAAATTTGTCCAAAGAGATACATATAATAATTTAATCTACTTACAATGCACAGGGCACACAGTTCAAACAGCTAGAATAATGGCAAGGAGGTGCTGTCGCATGAGAGTAACCTAAATACAAAGTCCCACACTGCAAAAAAGGAGCCCATAACCCATAGGGCATGCCTAGGATCTTATGATTCATGAATCTAGCAAAGAGGCTTTAATAGGAGACAGGAGTGTCCCTTTGGATTATATGGTGCAGGATGGAGAGTTTTTGACTTCCAAAGGTATCTGGTGTTCTTGGTGAACATTTTGGAAGAGAACAGACTCTTAGGCAGTTGGGAAAGGAGGTAGCCACACATGTGGATGGGTATGTATTCTCAACTCACCAGTTGTGAGCAACAAAATTTGGATGGCCACAGATTTTATGTTAAGATTCCCTTGAAATCAGAGCCTAGTGTTAAGGCTTTTGTTTTTGTTGTTGCAGATCAATTTTCTAGAGGTGTTCATTTAATAGCTTGTAAAAATCACGGGGATGCTTGACATTGAAGACTTGTTCTTCATAAAAGTGACAAAGTTGCATGGATTGCTCTTCTACATATCCTGTGATAAAGATACTAAATTCTTGTCACTATTTTATGTATTCTATTGAAAATGTTGGGCACAAAGCTTAGTTCTGCATACAATGCTTAAATGACTGGAAAAAGAAAAGTAGTAAATCAACTTCATGCGAACATGTTATGCTGCTTTATAAGATTGGCCAAAAGGAGGGTTTGGATGCTGCCTTAAGCTTAAGCTCTCTCAACAATTCTGTCAATTGATTAACAAGGTGTTCTCCATTCGAGAAAGCATATGGGTTCTCTCCTGGAGAAGTGACTGAATTGAGGTCTTTCTGTCTGTAGTTTATGGAAGGGATGATGGAATTCTTTAAGAAGGTTAAAGACATAGTCATCTAAAGATACAAGGGTATGGGTAAGGATATTTGGATGCCATTTAAAACCAAGAGTAAATAAATAAGGATACAACTATATTATATATAAATATAGTCACTAGAAGATTGAGTGTAAGAGTCTACTAATGAATGCTTCAAATATGATATCGAACAGCATGAAAATGTGTACAAGGAAAAGGCAAACTGTAAGAGAAGAGAAAAGAAGTACCACCAAGAAGGAGACTTAAAAATGGTGTATTTGCATGAAGACCAGTTTCCCAAATCCCTATATAACGAAATTGGCTTTTGTTGGATTTTAAGGAAACTAAGTAGTAAGCTCGCCTTTTGGAGTTACCATCAAAGTTGGATGTTCATTGTTGCTGATTTGTATGATTACACCTTCAAGACAACTTCAAACTGGGATATTGGATTTCCGGAGAAGTCTTCTGAAATAGTTTAAGAAATTATAGAAATGAACATGAGTGGTATACCATCTTGGTGTGGAACTGCAGAATGATACTTGGTCTAATGGAAGAACCAGCCATGAGCTAATGCTCCCTAGATAACACAAGCAGAACTCGAGAGACTTGCACCTGCTTTGCTGGAAGAATTATGTCAGCATGATATGCTTATTATAGAAAATCAAATGAGGTTACATGCTTTCAAACTAGAAAGGTTTGATGCAGGGGGACGCACAAAATCAGTCACCTAGTTTCGTTCAGTCATCTGGAGGCAGTTGTATACCTAAAATATGACTGTTTTCACTAATGGTTAAGGCCTTATTTACCATAATATGCATAAGTTATTATGACATACTTATTTAGCACTTCTATTATAGTTCAGGAAAGAGTAGGTCTAACTGAATTTGATGCAGAAAAAATACTAATTTAGGAGAGAAGTCTGTGATAAATGAAATTGTTGTTTCCTTGGAATAAAGAAATAAGAAAGGATAAAGAAGCGAGGGGTGGAGAAGAAATAATGGAATCTAGATTTAAGGACTCTTTATGCCATTTTGATTATTTTTTCCTTAAAATTTCGTGCATATAAATTTGGATTTTCTTCTGTTTGTGCCAAGGGTTTGTGGGGTGATGAAAATGGTTCCATAAGCATGTAACCCAAGTTCAACCCGACGCTACAATAAATTGGCCATAGAGCTGTACTCCGCTTCAGCAATAAGGCAGCCCATAGTCTTAGATGCACACAATTTGGTTCAAATTTTAACTAAGCTAAATATGATAAATTTACAGTGTTCCACGGAGTTTCCTAATAGGGGGACATGGGGATGGGGACCATGGGCCTAAGTTTGAGGATGGCAGGGGGACGGCGACGTTAATATACATACAGTACTTGAAAAACTAGTTATAAAAAGATGTGCAAGGAATAAGTATAAGAACTATAAATGAAATTTTGCCACACTATGTAAAGTTTACAATAATAAACATTAAAAACATGAAAATTTGAACTTTGAACATTAACAATGCTCGGTAGAGTTTTGGAATTTTGGGAGCAAAGTGCAAACCAAGAATAAGTAGAAGAATTGCAAATGAAACTTTAGCATACTAAGTACCATTTGTAGCATTCATAGCTACAACTCTAACCTTATTATTTCCTAATAATTGTTGTACCTCACAAGTCACACTTATTGGCTGACCAGTTGTATCGTTATCCTTAACTATCAAGGAATTACAAATTCTAGCCATATTACTTGGAGGAAATATACGTCTAGTAATGGGCCGATGATCTAAGCAATACATCTTGCCTTCCTTTCTACAAATGCGGAAACCCCAAGAATAAAAGGATTGGTTCTCATAAAAAAAAAAAAGAAAGGATATTGGTTCCAATTGTTAATACTAGCGAAAAACCTAAAAAAGGTTTAAAGTTTTAATAAACATAAAAAACATGGATATGATTGAATAAACAATAAGAATGGTGGGTGGAGGTTTAATGGCTAGTGCCCTTTGCAGGGGTCTTGATTGTGGCTTTGACTATGAATATGCAAAGATTTGCAACAAGGGATATGTATTATGTAGATTTTTATGATCACGATTCATCATTGGCCTATTACTTTCTTAGACTTATAGTTTGATGGGGGTTTGGGGGAAACACCAAAACGAGGTTGAGGATAGCACCCCTTACAAGGGTCTGGAGGTGAGAGAGATAAAGATGTAGAGAGATAGCTCTAGATCTTGGGGGAGGGAGAAGAAAGTGAGATAGAGAGAGGTAGAGAGAGGGGATCGAGGAAGAGTGATACGGAGAGAGATAGGTCTAGACTTCGGGGGAGATAAAGAGAGAGAGATAGATAGAGCGAAAGAATGTTAATGGGAGTTTGCTATTGCTGAAATTTGACTAAGTTTGAGAATTTATAAATCTTTAAATTCGACCAAGTCTGAGAATTTATAAATTCTGAAATTTGACTAAGTCAGAGAATTTATAAATTTTCTAAAACGTAGAATCTACATTATAACTCCTAGAGATTTGAAACCACTCTCAAACATCCTGCCAATATATACATGAAATAACTTGAAGTATAAGAAAGAAAAAAGACGAAACTAACTTGAAGACTGGAATGCCATTTTCATCATTTTTTGCTTTAGGATCGAGTTTATAAGTGCGGACTATGGGTGACTCTTAGGTGTCCCTGAGACGGGCAAGGGATTCCTAGGAGTGCCTGGGATGTCCCTGTCGTCTCGGTGGCGTCCTTGTGGCAATGGGGGTACAGCGGGGGGACTTCCTTCCTCGACTTGTTCCCACATCCTAGAGACATCTCGGAAATGTGAGGTTTTGTGGGGTAAGGGGGGAAGGGGGACACGTCCCCGTGGAACACTAAAATTTATTAAAATATCAGGAAAGCAAACACATTATTTATTTTTACCCTTGGTTCAAGGGTGAGGGAAGAAGGGTTTTCTAAGGAATAACAACTGCTATAGTAAGCCATAGGTGTGTTTTTCAAAGCAGAGGCAAATGCTTTAGAGATTGAAAATGTGGCATGACCTTTAATTTCTTACTGTGAAAGAAAGAAAGAAAGCATCTGCTTTCCAAAATGCAGGGAGATTGATATTTCTTTTATCCTAAAAGAAGGCTCATAATTAAATTGACATCTACAACTTCAGGCTTCTGGACCCCATTAATCTTGAAATTAGAAGCACTTCTTTCGATAACAAACTGCAAAACAATGATTGACACTTGGTGGTCAAGAAAAGTGATGAATTGTATTGCACAAAGAGCTCCTTATGCAGGTAACACTTGTACAAGAAAGAAACAAAGAGAAAAAGCTAAGTAATTATTGATTTATTAGTTATTACCCACCCCATGACAAAAACATTAAGGCGGGCCAAAACTGGGGGAAACCAATTCGCAACAAACAACTAGATTTTTGTTTTTCCAATGGATTCTATTTCGACTTAAGTTTAGACTATCATACCTGTTCATATGGATTAGATGTTTCCAAACTCTATTGCCTACGCCAGTGGGTATTTCCTATAATCAAGCTATGCATCTTAGGGGGATTTTTAGAAAAGGATCAAGAGTGAAGTTTACAGCATTACGTACCCGATTCGGTAAAGGCCCTGTGAAATGCTGGGACAAACTAAAACAGTTTCTGTTCCAACTCATACGAGGCCTTCTGCAGTCAATAATTTATGATTATCAAACAATAATTCATAACAAAAATTTAAAGATTTGGAAGAAATTTCAAGCACTGAACTAAAAGTATTTCCTCCAAAACTTAATAAGAAGTTAATCGAAACGAGAATTAAAGCGGGTAGAATCGACCAGCTTGAACGAAGAAACAAAAATCAGACAGTTTAAAAGATAAAAACAAAAAAATATCAGACGAGAATCTTACCAGTAAGAGACAGAGGGAGAAGAGGGGGAAGCAATTTTACGGGTGTTATTGACATTATTAAGGCGGCATGTCCCTCTGCAAAGCTGGCTTGCGCTTACTTTCCGCGCCTCCATGCTGATCTTCCTCCTTAATGTCTGGATATATACAATGTATATATACTTCGGAGGATTTCAGAGACAGTCGTGTTGGGCGCGCAATGTAGCTCCTCAACGGCACCTTGTGGATCGTACCAACATTTACAAACATCGTGGATGCCGTTGGCTCTGACGTGGATTCAACCTAATCTGACACAGGAAATTGGCAGGTAGTAACTGATATATTTATTTTTTCCCTCACGTGTTTCCATGTGTGACAAAATATTAATATAATGTCAATATCAATATTCTGTTCATCAAGCAAGCGTATGGCAGTTTGACACGGCAACCGTAACCAAAGTAATACATGGATAACACGTTTTCTTTGGCTTTAAAAAAATTATATTAGACATGTGTTTAAGGTTTATCTTAGTCTCACAGTTTATATAAAAAAGCACAGTTGTGTATACAAGGATCATTTTGTGGAATTTATATTGAATTAGTAATAGTATAGCGGATTGTGTAAGTTTTTTTTGGTTTAATATGTTGTAGATGGCATTTATGATTTTATTATCAAAATAAAAATAAAATAGTTGATCATGTTTGGATAATTAAGGGACATAGGGGAAGGGTACTAGTAGTCGTTATATCTAACTTTGTGCATCCACATATTCTAAATGGTACATCAGATTTTGACTATTTTTTTTTGTTGTCTTTGCATGCTACTTAACTACTTATAGCTATTGTTTTAGCTTTTGGGTAGTAGCAATGCACGTTGTGGGATCCGTTATGCGCGAAAGAGTTAGAAAGTATACATTTCAAAGTGTCGCCTGATACCTGCTTAAAGATGCCTTAATAATCATGCACTTAAAATCATCAATACTTCTGCACAAATGCCCTAGTAGTTGTGCGCTATGGTACCAAAAAAGGTGCACAGATGGGCCAATTATGGTTCAAAAAAGCTAAAAAATGAGCGGCTACTGGTACATGTGAAATTTATTAATGGGCTTTTAGTTTTATTTTTTTTCAGTTTTTTCGAAGTTAATAATTGGGGGGTTGGGTGTGTAGGGAGTGGATGGCTATTGTATAATGAACAGTAACTAGTGATCTTCCCCTATTGTTCAAAGGAAAGGGATTTATTGAGTATGTTTCAATTGTTGTGAGGGTATTTGTTATATTTTAATTTATTAGTAGAACATATTCTCATTATTATTGTTTAAATATATAAAAAATAATAAATATAAAATTAACATATCTATCTTTAGAGGGATATAATCTTTGTTTTGGTCATCTAGTACAATCTGAAGATTCAATTTAGTTCAAGGTTCAATTAGGTTTATAGTTAGCATTTAATTTGATTTAGTACTAGGGTTAGATTTCAAATTGGTTTTATGTTCGATTAGGTAGAGGCTTAGGGTCTAATTTTAGTTTAATATTCAAATACTAGGTTTAGGGTTGGGTAAGTGCACAAATATGGTGTGCAAAAAGGGGGGTATAAGTGGACACTTTTTTTTCTTTTGAAATCAGGGGAACTTGAACTTGGAGGCGAAAGTTGAAAGTCATCCATTCAAGATATGAAGATAATCAAAGAACAAATATTATAGTACTCTGAATCTAGTTACCAAACTACTAAACTTTTTCAATATTGGATAAGATTAAAGGAGTCAAATCCTTCGTGCACAAAAAATAGACCCTGATTTTTTTTAAAAAACATAACATAGTGTCTGATGCACGCATCAAAAAATTCATAGTTAGATTTAGTATTTTGACAAATCCTTTGATAGAAAGATAGTTAAGAGTGAGCACTAGAATTTGCGTATTTTTTGTTGAGTATTTGTTTTTTTATGATTTTTCCAATCGAGCACATCCTGAAAATCAGGTACCTGTTCATACGCAAAGCATAACTTGCACCAAAACAATCAAAAATACAGGCACTACAATAATATATAAAGTTTTTAAAATTTGTATAAGTAGATCAAAAGTTATTAAAAAAATGGTACACGTATGTCTCTGAGAACTATGGAGACACTGGTAAAAGAAATTCAATAATAATGTTATTGTTGTTCAAATTTTAAAAAAAAACTACGGTTAGAAAGCCCGGAAGATGGGTGAAAATATGGTGGCAATTTTAGAAATACCCACTTGATGAAGTGTAAACCTGATGATGACAAAGTCGAGAAACCAAGTTGATAAAACAAAACACGTCAAAAAGGAGGGAAATGGAGGGTGTAGACACCTAAAACTTGCACAACTAATTAAATGAATTTATATTTGTTTAATTACCTTAATCCGCCTATTGACTAAATTAAGGTTTAATCAATATCTCTTTTCTTCTAATCAACCATTAATCAAATTAAAGATTTAATTTCTCCTTTCTTCTATCTAATCCATTTGAATCAAATTCAACATTTAATTAAATATCCCCTTTTAGCCATTTTAATTAAATTTGACATTTAATTAAATATCCCCTTTTAGCCATTTTAATTAAATTCGACATTTAATTAAATATCCCCTTTTAGCCATTTTAATTAAATTCGGCAGTTAATTAAATATCCCCTTCTAGCCATTTTAATTAAATTCAATAGTTAATTAAATATCCCCTTCTAGCCATTTTATTCAAATTCAACATTTAATTAAAATCTCCTTTCCATTTTAATTAAATTCAACATTTAATTAAAATCCCCTTTCCCATTTAATTAAATTTATATTTAATTAAAAATCCCTATTTCCCTCACCCCACTTGCATTTTACAACATATGCAAGTTGCATCTCCTTTTGGCTAAAATAAATATTTTATTTTATCTAAAAAATCTTATTTCCCTCCACCCACTTGCATTTTCCTACAAATGCAAGTTGCACCACAATTTTAAATAAATAAATTATTTATTTGAAATCCTATTTATCTCCACCCACTTGAAACCTTTAATGGCTTCCCTTAAAGTCATCAAGCCTTTAATAGCTCCTTCTAGAGTCTTCTCAAACCTTTAATGGTTTCCCTTAAAGTCTTCTTAAGCCTTTAATGGTTTCCCTCAAAGTCTTCAAGCATTTAATATTTTATCCCCCTTTTTTCATTCAAATAAATTAAGACTTATTTAAATAAAATCCAAAATTCACATTCACATTTAAATAAATTAATATTTATTTAAATATATATTGAAATACAAGTTGCATTCATTTTAGTTGAAATAAATCTTTTTATTTTAATTAAAAATTCCTATTTCTCCCACTTGCATTCTCCTACATTTTCCATTAACTTCCTAATCATTCTTCTAGAACTTCTCAAAACCCACTTAATTAGTCTAATTCTTCTATCATGGTCACATCCCTAAATTTGGGAAGTCACTTCTAATTTTGGAATAAAGTCTTCTAAATGCATTTAAAGTTTTATCTTTTCAACAAGCTAACTTTGTTGAGTTCCCCAAATTTGTAGGACTCTCACAAAAGTCTTGAAGGTTATCTAACTTCCAACAAGATAACCTCCAAGCCAAAGAGCTTTTAATGCTCTTACAAAATTTCACATATATAACACATTGAGCTTTGCACAAGATTTTGTCCATTGGACAATATCTTTATTCATTGGATAAAAGTTTTATTCCATGAATTTGCCCACATGGGATTAACCATTAAGTCTTCTAAAGCATTTAATGCATCCTCCCTCTCCTCTCAAGCAATCTCATGGTGACACTCGTCAACATGGGAGTGGGTTGAAAATCTCACATGGATTGATAACTTTCAATCTTGACCCTCTATAAGCCAATTCAATCTTGGCCATCCAATTCTCCAATTCTTCTATAAATAGAGCCCATTTCTCCTTCAATTCATATCTTGTGCATCTAAATTATAGTCATTTTGCAAGTTAAGGAGCTCATCTTGTCATCTTCAAGCATCCAAGCCATTTAGCATTAGCATTAGCGTTTTAGCTTCATTTTGGCATATCATCTCATAATATTTTATACTCATCTAGTTTAATTAATTCATCTAGCATCATCTAATTTTCAATTTAGAATACATTTAACATCTTAATCATCTAGTCTTGCATCTTGCATCCTATCTTCATCCATCATCTCATCTTAGCTAAGATCTTATTTGCATACATTTTGATCTTAGCACATCACTAAAACCTCATTCTCTCGGTTGTCATCTAAGAGATCAAGTGCTCTTCCAAGTGAGGGCCACCTTGAATCTTGAATAGCTTTAGAGATAGAGGACAATGAGGTGATTTTAGGAGTTTTAAATTCACTAACTTGTTTATGATTTCTAACTCTAATGCAATGCTTCATTGGTGTGTTTGAAGTGTTTTTCTTCTTGCAGGTTAAAGACCACATTTTTGGTATACAAAGGGAAATCAAACTTCCAACCTGCAGTTTTGTCATCCAGGTCTATTCACAAGCCTAAACAGTCAAAAGCACATATGGGCTCCCTATACTATAAACAACGAGTATGGGGTATTTTTATAAAAAATCCGCATACGGGGGTGTCTTTACAATAAGAAATGCGTATGCGGCGTTAAAGCTAAAACAATGTGTATGCGCTTTTGCCTGTGTTTAAAATGTGGGTGTGTGCATACATATACATATATGTATATGTATAATATGTAAAATATGATATTTCATATATATATAATGTGTGTGTGTGTGTGTGTGTGTGTGTATAATGGTGGAAAAATGATGAATGATAGATCAAGAGAAAAATTACCCTATCCCTCAAAGAGAGATGAGAGTTTCACTATTGATTACCCTTTAAACACTTTTCACCATGTTACATTAGGAAGAGGAGAGGATAATTCACTAGATTCAATCTTTCCACATGAAGATGGTAGATTGAATTCTGAATGAATTGGGAATGATAAGTTGATCCCCTCTTCCTTGTTTGAAATGGAAAAGAAATTGATTGATTTATGTAGTGCAAAAGTGACAAAGAACTGATTATAACTTGAGATCAAAATATGGGATGAAGTTGTGCACTTGGATATGACAATAATATGTCGAGAAGAAGTCGCCCTGCGAATTTGAGGAAAAGTTGCCTCGACCGTGGTGGAAATGTACACAGTCCTCTAAAAAATCCGTGAAACGAAAAAGGTTTTTCCGCCTTTGCAAATGAAGCCCGAATCTGAAAGTACAGTTGCGCACTTGCAACCTACACACATAAAAGAGAGGAAAATGGGTTGGGATTGGGGGTTTGCCATTAGGTCAAACCCTAGTTTTGGAATTAACCAAGCAATGAAAGAAAGTACTTGCAAGTAGATGTAAATGAAAGACTGAATTGTAAATCACCTCAAGGGAGGTTGTGATAGCAATGTTGATAGAAATGCTTGTGTGGAATTGAATGTTGAAATCAATCTCCTCTTCAATGGTTGAGTCCTCGACTTTAATGCAACACCTAGCCTTCAAGGGAGACTTGAGAATGCTCAATGTTGGAAAAGAATGCTTGAATGCTTGATCGCTTATGCAATTTGGATCTATCCAACTTCGACCTATCCAACTTTTTGAACTTCAACTTATGCAAATGAGAGGACAAATGCCCCCTTAAATACATGTTAGTGGATTTGATTTTCATCACAGGCTGACATCAGGGGAGTTTCTCGCCTGATGCACAACCAACAATGCAACCCTAGGAAGAGTCTTGTCCCAAAATAGGGCAGGGACAGGGGCGCCCTAGGAGGAAAAGGGTGCCACACCCTTGTCCAAGGGGGGACAATGGAGCCACACCCCCGTCCTACCCCTTTCTCCAGGGAAGAGTGCAGATAGGTGATGTAGAGGCCAAGGAAGAAGCTGTTTCTGAGGGCTGAGCAATCTCCGGTCTCCGATCAGGCTAGAGGATTCGATCTCGAGGGCGTGAGGACCCTAATGCAGTTGAAAATTGCTAGGGTCACAATTTTATGACACTACAATATATATATATATATATATGTATATAATATATATAATATATAATATATTTTAATATTATATAATAATATATAATATATTATATATTATTATATAATATATAATATATTATGCATATATACACACATATGTGTGTATGTATGTGTATTGCCTTTTGATATTTTATGTGTATTATATATATATGTGTATGTACGTATATTGATATATATTGTCTTTTGATATATATTCTATTGTATTTCATTCCTCTCTCTCTCTCTCACTCTCTCTCAGGGCCCCACATAACACCTAATGACCTCTTCGGACCATGTATGATATCTTAAGGGGTCAAATGGTGTCTTAAGGGGTCATATGGTGTTGTAACACATGTGTGGTTCAATTAGGACCCCACGTGACCCCTAATGACATCATGTGACATGTCTTCCTCTCCCCCCATCTCCCTCCATCCCTTTTCTTTCCCTCTTTCTCTCCCTCCCTCCCTCCCTCCCTTCCTCACCCATCTCTCTCTCTCTCTCTCTCTCTCTCTCTCTCTCTCTCTAGACCCCACATAACACAAAATGACCCTTTAGGAGCATATGATGTCCTAAGGGGTCATACAGTATCCCGAGGTGTCAAGATGAACCATTATTATAATATAAAAAGCAGTGCCAATACTACTTACAAAATTTGACACCTAAGGGGTCATACAATGTCCTAAGGGGTCATATGACACCATACAACCCATAACGACACCATATGGTGTCTTAAGGGGTCATATGGTGTCTTAAAGGGTGGTAGGACACAATATGACCCCTAAGGACACATTATATGACCCCTAACAACACCTAAGGGGTCATATGGTGTCCTAAGGGGTCATAGGACACTGTATGACCCCACATAACACCACATGACCCTTTAGGAGCATATGACGTCCTAAGGGGTCATACGGTATCCTAAGGTGGCAAGATGAACCATTATTACAATATAAAAAGCAGTACCAATACTGCTTAAAATAATAACAAACCAACATGCCCCCCTTCTCTCTATTCCTCCATACCGCATCCCTCTCTCTCTTCTTCTCTCCATCCCCACTCTTTCTCTCTCCCTACCCCCTTTATCTCCCTTACTTTATATTGTTGTATTGCAATTAGGTTTTCCATGTAGTGGTCACCACTTGGATGAATAGTAGACCTAATAATCCCAAGGTCCACAATTTGAGCAGCAAAGGCTATGCTTTCCTTGATATTCTTAGCATTTGAATAAGTGTACAAAACCCATTGTGCATCATCCCTCAACCACACTTCTCCTGTTGTTGGGATTTGGGCAATCTTTGGTAATGCACATTTTTTCCATCCTCTCTCTCTCTCTGTCTCTCTCTCCCTCCCTCCCTTTTCCACCCTCTCTCTCATTTTTCCATTCTTTCTCTCCCTCCCTCTCCCTCTCTCCCTCTCTCTTTTTCCCTCCCTCTCCTCCTCTCCCTCCCCACTCTTTCCCTCCCCCTACCCCCTTTATCTCCCTTACTTTATATTGTTGTATTGCAATTAGGTCTGCCATGTAGTGGTCACCATTTGGATGAATAGTAGACCTAAAATCCCAAGGTCCACAATTTGAGTAGCAGAGGCTATGCTTTCTTTGATATTCTTAGCATTTGAATCAGTGTACAAAACCCATTGTGCATCATCCCTCAACCACACTCCTCTTGTTGTTGGGCTTTGGGGAATCTTTGGTAATGCACATTTTTTCTTTCCAATTTGTTCCCCTACAATTCTCATAATACTAAGAGCCACACGACAGATTTGTTTCCAAGCTGATGGTCTAGCTAACGGTTTCAAATAAATATTCTCACATTTTTGCAGTCATGTCAAATAAATATTCTCACATTTTGTAGTCATTCCAAATAAATAAAAGTTCTTTAAAAGATGTGTGTATAGATATTTTATTAATGATAATTAAACTTTAATCTCTCTCTCTCTCTCTCTACTCTCTCCCTTTTCCATCCTCTCTCTCACTATCACTCTCTCCTCTCCCTTTTCCATCATCTCTCTTGCTCTCCATCTCTCCCTTTTCCATCATCTCTCTCTCTCTCTCTCTCTCTCTCTCTCTCTCTCTCTCTCTCTCTCTCTCTCTCTCCCTCCCTTTTCCACCCTCTCTCTCTCCCCCTCCCCCTCCCCTCCCTCCTTTTTCCACCCTCTCTCCCTTTTCTACTCTCTCTCTCTCTCTCTCTCTCTCTCTCTCTCTCTCTCTCTCTCTCTCTCTCTCTCGCCCTCCCTTGCTCTCCCTCTCTCTCCCTCCCTCTCTCTATCTCCCTCTCTCCCTCTCTCCCGCTCTCCCTCTACCTCCCTCTCCCTCTCTCTCCCTTGCTCTCGCTCTCCCTCACTCTCCCTCTCCATCTCTCCCTCTCTCCCCCTTTCCCTCGCTCCCCCTCTCCCTTTCTCCCCCCCCCCTTCTCTCTCTCTCTCTCTCTCTCTCTCTCTCTCTCTCTCTCTCTCTCTCTCTCTCTCTCTCTCCCGCTCCCTCCCCTTCTCCCGCTCCCTCCCTCCCTTTTCCTTCAAATTTTCTTTACTACAAAAAGTGTGTATGGGGTACTGGGACTATTAGTTCACTAGTCTGCTAAACATTTTAAAGGCCTAACAACATGTATGGGGTACCGAGAATATTAAATTTGGACTGCAAACATTTTTAGGGCCTAACAACGCGTATGGGGTTACTAAAAAGACCACGTATACGGTACTGGGACATATAATTTTAGTTGCCAAACTGCCTCAACGACCTCAAAAGAAGTTTTTGAGGTCGTTGAAGGCCCCACTACAACTGTGTCTGCGCTTCTATGACTGTTTTATACATAGCAGGAAGTGAATTTTTTTGTTTTTGTATGATTTCAAATGATTGAATTGTTGTTCTTATTAGTTTTTTCAATGTTATTGTGATTGTCTAATAGTTTTGATTCAAAAAAACAATGATAATTCTTAAATTTATGGTTATTTGATTGTTTATGAACTTTTGTTTACATATATATGTAATATGATTCTATTGAGGACAACCGATATCAACCATGGGAAAGAACAAGTGAGGAACCATGGAACAACGAGAGGCTGAAAAGGAAAGACAAAGGCAACGTATGAAGAAATTATGTGACATAAGAACAATGGGACAAGAAGGTATGTCATCTTGAACATCTCAATTCGATTTACCAAATGAACATAATGCACCTAATGCAATAAGAAGAGATTTGATTTACCGTATGAAACTAATGTAATTGAAGAAGAGACCACATTGAATAATCAATTAAATGATGAAGATACACCTACTCTGTTTGATGAATTGAATGTACCCAATGCATGTAATGCACCAATGTTAACACCTCCTAGAGTCATTCGTAGGAAACCAAAGTATCTAATTGACATTGATGAGAATATATTTAAGGCAATGCCCGATAAAATGAATGAACAAACTTGTAGGAGAATGGTTAAAAGAATATGGAAAAACTCTTTTGAAAACTTAAATCAAACCGCAAGATGTCAATTAATTGTTCAAATGATTACAAATTTGAATTTTAGAGAGAGAAAATTCTAGGCCTAAGATCATCTAAAAGTAACAATGAAAGAACTATTGTGAGAAATCTATTTGATGCATATCAAGCTACTGGTTCAAAATCACGTACAAAATATTCTAATGTTACTCGATGTGTCTTTACATCAACCATAATGAGCAAGAAAATAAAAAAAAGATCATTTGATAAGCAAAACAAGTAAGCCATTAAACGTTAGTAGGACAACATTAACTAAAGCATTACAAAGGGGGGAAAAAATAGAGGAACCTAACAATAATTCTTTTTGGGCATTCTCGGGTAGACTACCACACAAAGACAAGGTTTTTGTTGATGCACTAAGGACATTAATTTAAATTTTTTGGCATGACAACACAAGAGTTTCACCCAACCAAAGAGATGTTGTTAGAAGGAAAATCGAGTCTACAAATCACGAGCCACATGCCAAACACTATTTCGATATGACAAACAAAATTTTATGAAAGATTCCTTGAAAAGTTTCCTCAAATAAGAATTTATCAAAGATATTTTGAAATTGCTAAACCTTTTTATATTAAGATTAATCTTGTCGCACCACGTGTTGTTGTAGGATGCATATTGAATTTTCCATGCACTATGATATTTTTTCATCATATTTGTTCTACTTTGCACACTAATGATTTTTTGCAGGAATGCAATATACAAACACCTCCTAAGTTGGTAAGAGAATTTATTTCAAGTGTGCTATGTAATAGACATGATGATTGCATTTATTACATGATGCCTTGTTTGGAAGGTTATTGTGCTATATATGGTGGTTTGTAACATTTACCAAGATGTGTACATTTGGAGAGCACACATGAAATTGGTACGAAACTAGTTTCTTTTGGAAAATACAAGATAGACACATATGGAGTTGTAGTGTCGTAAATTGTACACCCTTGCTAGGGTGGTACAATTTCACACTTAGGTTAGCACCCGCCTTAGTGTGTCTTTCATATTGCATTTCTCATTCCCCTTTAAGAATTTAATTAATTAATTTAATTAAATCTAAGGTCACGTCTCATCACTTTACACATTACAAAGTTGGGCCATTTACCCTAAGTGTGCCCCTTTTCATCTTATTCCTCCAATGAATTTTTAATCATAAACCCTAATTATGTATTATTTTGACTGTTTAGGCCCGATTTCGCATATCAAAACATCTCAAAATTAGATGTAACTTTGGGATGTGATCTAATATCATCATATCTAATGGCCCTGAAAATTTGGTAAAAAGTTGGTCAAACCGTGGCGAGAATGCACATGGTCTATGCCTTTTTTCCCTAAATTTTGGGAGCACAATCCTATGATATGATAATGCTTAACCCCAAAATATTAGCAGGAAATTCAAATCCTAGGTCGGCCTAAACATGAAATTAAGATCCAGGGTTCCATACTTAAGAGTTGTCTTTCTTTATTTGAAGTGGTCTTCTTCTAATAATAAAAGAGCAGGTTTTTGGAGTATTAGAGCCTTCTTTGTAGCGAAAGAGTAGATCTTTGAAGTCTTCAACAACATTCAAAATCATGGCACCCCCTTGGGACCATGGCGCCCTAGGACCCCTAGGTATCGAAAGGGAGGGCCCCGACCCAGAATAAACGATGGCATCATCACTTCTGAAAACTATGAAGACATGGAAAAGTCAAATGTAGTCAATAGAAAGTCAACTCACCTCGTCGAGTGGTCAGCTGGCAAGCACAAACTAGCACAAGATCTCCATCTGCGTAGGTCGCTCAGGTCGGCGTCAAGGCATGATGGATTGTATGTGGGCTCCTCTGTAGTGAATAGTGCCAAAAAGTTAGAAAGTGACAAAGGTGTCACTTTCATATTTATGTGTTATGCACTTTTTAACTTTATGTTTTTAAGTTAAAATCCTAATTTCTGCACTTTTTCTTCAATCTATCATATCTTGAGATAGGAAGATCTGATTCTCACACCATTAGTGGCGTTGGAATCATGAGTTCACCTTCTCATTCTGTGTTAGATCTATAATGTGCTTGGATGAGTAATCAATCCTCATTGTGAACTTTCTTTATCACAATCTTTATCACAATTCACTGTGGAAAACATGATACCCTATTTCACCTCACAAATAAGCAAGTCGCAACAGGGGGGGGGCATATAGCTACCCACAAATTTTATCACCTTTCTTAGTAATCATTAGGTGATTTTGTGATATAACATTTGGTTTTATAGGGTTTGGTGCTAGGATTCCCAAAGATACTGAGAGGGGGGGGGGGTGAATTAGTATCTTGCCGGTTAATGAATTTTATTAACTTATTAAATGAATTGCATCTCAAAATAGTATATCAGTAAATAAGAATTAATGCAGTAAATAAGAATAATAACCACAACATAGAAAGCACACCATAACACAATATTTTTAACGAGTAAACCCAGTGTGGGAAAAACCTCAGTGGGATTTGTGACCCACAATATTCGCTTACTGGACAATAAATGAATATTACTGATACAATAGGGGCCTACACATGCAGGAAGGCCAACTGCCTAAAGATCACTGCTTAAATACAAAAGAGAAGTCTCATTGACTTACAAAAATGGATTAAGTAAATTCAATATCATGTACTGCTTCGGTTCAGCATCTGCTATGCTAGGTTTAGTATCGGTTTAAGCTCGTGCAACTATCATAAACCTTATTCCACAATCTGCCTTAATATTTGCACATATAATCCATCTCGCATATTCCTATCTTAGGTGTTCTATAAGATATCATACTTATATATGAGCCTTAATATAATTCTCCTTGTCGGCTTACAAAAATATTTTACAAATAAATACAAAATACAATAAGCAAAATCTTGTCGGCCAGGGTGCCGGTGAACATTTGTGCTGCTGCCAGTGCTGGTGTTTGTGCCTGTGCCGGTGTCTGCCGATGCCATAAGATTGTAAGGTTTCCATCAATGACAATACCTTCAATCACCTATAATTTCTCATTGGAGTGTGCATTTGCCAACAATCTCCCCCTTTGGCATTGATGACAACACTCATGAGAAAAAGCAAAAATGTGTATCCAAAAATGTTGTCCAAAACTGTCTTACCAAAACTGTCAAAACTGTGTGCTCCCCATGAGCAGATGATCTCTTTTGTCATATATTTTTCTTATCCTTATTTATTTTTCTCATCTTCTAGTACTCCCCCTTTGGCATCAATGACAAAGGTTGTCATTCAATGTCAATTGAGTGTAGTTCCTGTCTAGATCCTTGTAACCGGTTGGTTACAATCTGATATAAATCTGCTAAGGCAACATTCATACTGTTGTAGAATTTTTCACTGTCCTTTAGTGCTACTTCAGTCCTCTGGATTGTACTTGTGAGAAGGTGCATTTTCTCTTCTGGTGTCTTGGGTCTTGGAATGAGAGCCTCAAAAATCTCTTTTCTCAAAGAGATGAAGTTATCAAATTTAGGACTTAGTCTGCACTTAAGTTCTTTTGCTTTAAACTTTAACCTTTCCTATCTTTTTCAAGTTTTCCTATTTTCTCTTCAAATCCGGTAATTTCTTGTTCTACTACCGATATTGAATCTGATGAACCTATTAAATTGTCAGCAATATCATTGATTTCCTTCTGAGCTATGTTGATCTCTTTATCTATATCTTCTGTCAAAATGTTTGTTTTGCATGTATCTCTGTACAGTTTCTTGAATTCCAAAATTGTCTTGCCTAGTACCGGTAATAAGGTATCCATATGTTCCTTATTTTTCTTTACTGTCTCCTCAAAGAATTTTTCCTTCTCGTTATTCATTTTCTCTTTGAATGTCTCCTCATTGATTTGATCAATTGTTAGTAGGTTGTCGGTTATGTACTTAGACAATGTGTCTAATTGGCCTAAAGAATCTTTATTCTCTATGTTACACTTGGGTGCAATCATCTTCAAAATTGGTAAGGTATCATCAATAGCCTTATATGCTAGTGCATTACAATCCATTATTTTCTTGATTGAATCTATCAATACCTGTGTCACATTAGTTGGTCTAAATTCAATCATAGAGGTTCCGGATGACTGTCCAACTACCTTCACAATTTGTAATCTATCGGTGGTAGTAATAGCTTTTCTTTCCTCTTTCTCTGGAGGGTCAGTTTGTGTCTGCATTTCAGGTACCAAAGGTTTTGGTTTTTTAGTTGTAGCTGGTGGTACTATTTCTGTATGTACCTGCGAATCTTGTTGCTCTACCTATTTCTTTGTACTCTTTGCTGATGGTTTCTCTGATGGTGCCTCTGATGATTTTTCAGTGGTATCCACTGCCGGTTTTTCTATTTGTGACTCAGTGTTTACTATCGGTTGCTCAGTATATACATCATTATGTACACCAGTGCTATCTGCTATTCCTATTTCCGTTGTTTGTTCAGTTTGTTGCTCACTCCCAATTTCAATGTCTCCAATTGTATCTTTGACATTTGTCTCAACTATTGTGTCATCTATTGGTGACTCAGTTGCCACGTCTCTTTTCTCACTTGATTCCTTATCAACCACAATGTTTACTTCCTGTGTGTCGATATTCATTGTGCACAACACTTCTGAATCAGGATTTGTATCTTCATGTGTTGTCTCCATACTCTCTGTTGCCGGTGGAGTATCAACAGTTTGTGCCGGTGGAGTATCAGAGGAAGGTGGGGGTAAGTTATCTGTCACCTTTATGCTCGGAGGTCCACCTACCTTGCCTTTCCCCTTATCCTTGTCCTTTTGATAGACTCTGATAGTTTTTGGTCTCTTGAGCTCTTCTTGTTTTTCTTTTTCAACAAAGAATACATCCCACTTGTCTATAGTTTCTTCTGATATCTCGTTAACTCTTCCTACCATTAGTGCTATATGCCGATGACCGATTGAGAATACTGTCTGGTTTGCCTCACTTATTAATTCATCTATCTCTTGTGTTGAGGTCACTGGGTGAACTGCAAGTAGTTTTTCTATTTTGATCTTTTTATCTAATTCAACAATTGCTACCCTTCTTGCTTCTAACCTTCTATACAAGTCATTGGGTATATCATCTACAACTTCCATAAAAAATTTCTTATAGATATCAAGGTGTAAAATAACACTATTTTCTATACTTTCTTTTTCATCATTTGACAATGTGTTATACAACTTGCTAATGTTTGACAATTTGCCATCTTCAGTTATCTCACTTAAAAATATGTCAAGTAGAGGAACAACTTGTTTTTGTTTCCTCTTCTTTGGTGTCAACTTCCTTGCCGGAGGCCTAATTGCCTGTTGTTTCTGTCTTGTTCTTTTTGGTGTAGGAGCAGGTGTCGGTGAGGGTTTTCTTTTTCTCTCTACCCTTTTGAACTCTGCTAGTATCTCACTGTCAAAAGAGGTAGCAACTGGTGAAAGATGTGTTTCTAGTTGTAGTCCTTCCAAGTCACTCTCCTTAATACCAGTTTTATTTAATACATCCTCTTTGATAGCTTTAGCCTACCTTGTTCCTTTCCTAACTATCTGCTCAGTTTTCTTTATTCTTTTCTGAGATTGAATACTGCTTTCAATTGTTTCCGCATTTCCAAATATTTTTTCTGTTGGTTCTTTAGGGGCTTCAAGGAGGGATTTTGCATAAGTTTCAATTATGTTCTCATCTGCCTCATATCCCATTTCTGTAACCCAAATAGTTCTTGGGACCACTGCCTCCATCAAGATTTCATCTTTCTTAATTACAAAGCATATCTATTTTTGATATTTGTCAACAATAGCTTGAGATAGCCTTATCCTAGTTTTCATTCTAGCCTTTAGTGTTTGAAAATGTTCATTTATATTCTTTTCTCTGTCATCTCCCATGTTGTTGAGTATGTTCAGAAGTTGTTTTCCTACTGGTATGTCAAAACCAAAATCCTTTCTTCCAATATCGGGAACTTGCTTGGTAATATATAACATTAAACATACAAGCAGGTTGCCAAATATGAATGTACCTTTCTTATCACCTTTTATCTTCCCCAAATTGTCTATCAGTTCATCTTTCAACCATTCGCAAATATCAATTGTTGCATTTTTGTTTACCATGTCATAGGCACTTTTGATACATAGGGTGGAAACAGAGTTTAATCTGTTGGCATGTGTAACCTTGTATCCAAGAATCATGCTTATGAACCTTACGTTGATATCCTTAACATCATTTACTCTTAGGGATCTCTTATCAAAGGTTGCACTGGTTAGGGTTATTACAGTGTCATTTGGGACCTTTTTAGTCTTGTCAGGCCTGCTACCGGTGGAAGGTAAGCCTGCCACTGCCCTAATTGCTTCTTTGATTATCTTATGAATTAAATCTAACCAAAAGAACTCTCCATGTACTCTTCTTAGCACAATCCTTATAACATCCTTCAGAAAATCAGGGATGCTAAGAATTTCCACAAAACTTAGGGTTTCAATTATCTTGTGTTCTGGTTTAACATTTCCATTTTCATAACATATAACAGTCCTATACATGTTCTTAATCTCATCATCTCCTAGTTCATCTATATGAAAATGTATGTAGATTTTAGGATCCTTAGCATATACAACTCCTTTGGGTATTTGTGAGAATGCTCCTAGGGTATCATCTTTCTTCGCAATTTCGAGAATGATTTAAATATGGGCGTAGGTCGCTTAACAAATTCAACTACAGTAGGGTTTGCAATGAATCCAGGTGCAGAGGAGGAAGCCGTTGTTATAAATACCTTAATCTACCTTTAGGTTTGAGTGCTTGAATGATTTGCTTCACTTCTCGCTATGGATGCCTTCGCTCGGGATTTTCGCTCTCTAAGGAAGTTTGAATGCTCAGTGAATGGAAAGAGAGACAAAACACTTTCTTTATAGTGTCATTTCCTTCAATTGCCACATTTAATGTATGTCGGTTAAGTGAAAAATTAACTCATCTGGCAGTAGAGAAGCATTTCATCTTCTTATCATCAACCAAGGGTAAACTAGCATGTTTTACATTTTTTGCCATACTCCCAAGGGATTGTTTATCAGTTAGATGAAGAATCCCTTGTCGGTGGAGTGGTACTCTGTTCTACCGGTGGAGGAGTATCAACATTCTGATCTGACTTTCTAATCCATTGTTTTGAAAATTCTTGCTTTACTTCTTCAACCTTTTCTTTACCTTTCAAACTGGGTCCTTTTTTATTTGCCGATGATGCCTTACTTCTACAAAAAAATTCAATATGTCCAATCTTGTTACAAGCATAACAAGTCACATTGTTTTTCTGAATTGCTTTTCCATATCCTATGTTGGTATGTGTTCTGCATTGATTAGATAAGTGTCCAAATCTTCCACAAACATAACATCTTACATTCATTCTGCAATTTTCTGAGTTATAACCAGCTTTATTGCATTTAGAACATTGACCGGTGGGTGCATTGGTGTTCTGATGGTTTCTAGATCTACACTGATTTGCTCTATGACCATACTTATTATAGTTAAAGCATTTTCCATTAAATTTGTAGGCATTAGGTTGTCTTACCGGTTTGCTGTGATCATGTTTGTTTGCAGTGCTGGAGCTTTCACCAACTTCAAAGCCAATTCCATTAGTGTCTCCATTAGGTTTCTAATTTTTCAGCATGTCATCAAGTTCTTCTAATTTTTTCTTGAATTTCTCCTTGTGTTGATTTTCAATAGCCAACTCATTTTACAAAAATCCTTCTGTCTCATGAGTTTAGTTTTATCATGTTCCAAGTGAATCATATCTATTTTTAACATATCATTCTCATGATCGAGTCTTAGATTTTCATTTGCACCATCATTGATTCTTCTAGCCAAATCATCTTCATTCTTCATTCTGTTTTCAATGTCTTTACAAAATCTCATGGTCATGTCTTGCATCTCATTTCTCAAAGACATATTTTCTTGTTTTAGTTTGCTTACCAGATCATTAAGAGTCTCTTTTTCATCATCATCACTCTGTATCTTCTCATGAAGTTCTCTTCTTTTGTTCCTAGCAATAGTAAGATTCTCTTGAAGTCCTTGAATGTTTTCATGTGCAGCCTTCAGATCATCTTCAAGTTTCATATTTTAACTTTTCTGCATCATAGTTTGCAAGAGATGTTTCCAGTTGCTTTCTCAGATTATCCATCTATACCGGTGTCAGAATCTTCCTCAATTTGTTAGGCTTTTGGAAATAGAGGACTAGTCTCTAATACCAATTATTAGGATTCCCAAAGATACTGAGAGGGGAGGGGGGGGGGTGAATAAGTATCTTGTCGGTTAATGGATTTTCTTAACTTATTAAATGAATTGCATCTCAAAACAATATACCGGTAAACAAGAATTAATGCAGTAAATAAGAATAATAACCACAACATAGAAAGCACACCATAACACAATATTTTTAACGAGGAAACTCGGTGTGGGAAAAACCTCAGTGGGATTTGTGACCCACAATATTCGCTTACTGGCCAATAAGTGAATATTACTGATACAATAGGGGCCTGCACATGTAGGAAGGCCAACTGCCTAAAGCTCACTGCTTAAATACAAAAGAGAAGTCTCACTGCCTTACAAAAATGGATTAAGTAAATCCCATATCATGTACTGCTTCGGTTCAACATTTGCTATACCAGGTTCAGTACCAGTTTAAGCTCATGCAACTATCATAAACCTTATTCCATAATCTGCCTTAATGTTCACACATTTTATCCATCTCGCATATTCCTATCTCAGATGTTCTATAAGATCTCATACTTATATATGAGCCTTATTACAATTCTCCTTGTCGGCTTACAAAAATATTTTACAAATAAATATAAAATACAATAAGCAAAATCTTGTCGGCCAGGGTGTCGGTGAACATCTTTGTCGGTGCCAGTGTCGGTGTTTGTGCTTGTGTCAGTGTCTGCCGGTGCCATAGGATTGTAAGGTTTCCATCAATAATAATACCTTCAATCACCTACAATTTCTCATTGGAGTGTGTATTTACCAATATTTGGTTCCTAACTGTGTGGTGCAGATATCGTTGGGGGCTTCGTTAGACAACTTATGGATATATCCTTTTTCAAATGATGTTTACTTTTCTGTACTTTATCTTGCATATGCACGTAGTGTCATATGACCGCTAAAGTGGGGGCTAAATGTAGTGTCATAAATTCTACACCCTTGCTAGGGTGGTACAATTTCACACTTAGGTTACCACCTGACTTAGTGTGTCTTGCATCTTGCATTTCTCATTCCCCTTTAAGAATTTAATTAATTAATTAAATTGAATCTAAGGTCATGTCTCATCACTTTACATATTACAAAGTTGGGCCCTTTACCATAAGTGTGCCCCTTTTCATCTTATTCCTCCAATGAATCATTTAATCATAAACCTTAATTATGTCTTATTTCGACCGTTTAGGCCCGATTTCGCATATCAAAACATCTCAAAATCAACTGCAACTTTTGGATGTGCTCTAATATCATCATATCTAATGACCCCAAAATTTTGGTGAAAAGTTGGTTGGACCATGGCGGGAATGCACATGGTCCGCGACTTTTTTCCTGAAATTTTGGGAGCATAATCCTATGATATGATAATACTTAACCCCAAAATATCAATGGGAAATTCAAATCCTAGGTCAGCCTAAACATGAAATTAAGATCTAGGGTTCCATACTTAAGAGCTCTCTTTCTTCATTTGAAGGGGTCTTTTTCTAAGAATAAAAGAGCAGGTTTTTGGAGTATTAGAGCCTTCTTTGCAGCGAAAGAGTAGATCTTTGAAGTATTAAACAACATTCAACATTCATCCATCAAACATTCATCAAGCATCATTTTATCAATTGGGAGATTTTTAAAGATGTAGAAGAACAATAGGAGATCATCGACTGATGATTGGCTTGTACCTCTTCCTTGGGGTTGGGTATGGTTTCATGTTGTTTTCATGTCTTTTCATAAGTTTCATTTTGATTCATATTAATACTTTAGATCACTTTGTATTTTGGATTTAGAGCATTTACTTTGTCAATTATAAGCAATTAGGGTTTACTCTTTAGGGTTGCTCTAGGTTGTTTACTTTCATTCTTAGGATCTTGCATATACACAAGGTTCTTGCACACACATTTTTATTACATTACGGGCTATTCATGAAAGTGGAAATAAACAAAATGGGGGTTTGAGTAAGGCAAAACCCTATATATCCACTCCAAACCTTCCCTTTTAAGTTACAGGTGTAGAAATAGGCATCCAGAGGCAGTTTTAGATCTAGAAAAGGCATCAATACCACCCAAAAGTCTTAGAAGTGCATAAATCTATCAAGGAAAGGGGCGTGACGCCATGGTCCTACCTAGGACAGTGGTGTGGCACCATGGTCCTGACCTCTACCAGTAGGAATTGACAAAATAATACTTTGTAGATCTCAGAATTCCTCCTGTCAGTTGCAGCTCTAGAATTGTAGAATCGGGATAGTGGCGTGGTACCCTAGTCCCAGACATTTCAGCTCAGATTTTAAGCACACGTGCACCTTTGATTTTTCCTTCTGATCTATACTTTTTAGCAGTGTATCAGTTTTTCTTTGATCTGCATTCTCAGATTAAGATTTTCTTGCTTACTTGGTTTCTAGGTTAGATTGCATTTCGCATCGTTCATCTCTCTCATTTACAAGAAAGGAATAGAAAACCTAAGATGTAATCCATTGCTCTCTCTTTCTCATAAGAAGTAGCCAATGTGCGTTACGTCCCTAGGATCTTTATGAGTTTGTATGAGAGTGAGATTAGGGTTTAGTGAAAAATGATATATGTGTAGCTAAATTTATGAAAATGTTTCAAGATAAACTAGTTTATGAGTACATAATGCATACACATAGAGCTTGATGGTTAGATGCGCAATTCAAGTTATGTAAGGACACATTTTCTCTTGGAACCATTGTCTCTATTGTTTATTTTGCTAAAAATTATACACCACAACCTCAAAATGAAGTGCGATCTATGTATTATCATTCTACACAAGTTTTTATTTTTGTACACATAACATTCATGCATGCAGATGATAGCACTAAGGAGGATAGAAAGGTTATAAGAGAGTATAACTTCTACATAAGTGATGATCGTACTCATTCATCAGAGTTTGTACAAGGATGCTTTAATGTTTTCTATGATAATTTAAAGGAAAGAAACATACAATACAACCAACACTTAATATGGTCAGATAATTGCACCACACAATTCAAGAATGCAAGGATGTTTTATTGTTTAACAAGGATGCACATGACAAGTGGTGTACAACATTTTTTGAATTTCACTGAGGCTGGACATGATAAGAGAGATCACGATGGTGTAGGAGCATGTGTAAAAAGAGCCCTAGCTAGAGAAGAATTGAAGCACGAAGGTGGTGCTGAGTTGATAGATGCAGAAACAATTGTGATATGGTGTAACTCTATGATGGGTCCAGGTAATTTAGGTGCACCAATGGTTCGTAGATATTTTTGGTTGATCATAGAATCTAACATTGAAAACTATCTAGATTGTTGTACACTTGCATAATTGAGTGACGAGCACTCATTTATGAGTTCAAATGCAGGTTCACTAGTAATTTATACGAGATAGATGGTATGTTTTTTCTCTTCATGCATGCATTTTTTGTGGGAAGAATGTGAATCACAAGAGTGGGTTGACAAATGATCTTGTAAACTGTTGGTTCCCATTGATACATATCAAATTCCCAAAGCACTACAATTGAGACAGATAGAGACATTAGTGGATTTTGACCATGTATTCGACCTAGTGGATTCAGGTGATTTTTTGAGTTAATTTTTTTGCAAGTATTATTTTTGGTTCATAAAAGGGCAGCCACCAAATACAACAAATACACAATAATGAACTCAATACACATTTATTGGATCAAATATCAACATTTTTATATATAAAAAAAGACATGTATGCCAAGTCAATACAAGTATTACAAAAATGTGGGATATGCCATGTCCGAATCGATATACAATAAAAATATAGAATATATCTACATGTATTGGTCATTCAATGACCACATCTAACACTATATGATCCTATACTTGTGGTGGATAATCAAAATCGAGCCTCTTCGATGTAGTACGCAGCTCTGTAGTTGGCTGCAAAACCACAATTCAAAAGCCAAGTTAGAATCCTTTTGTAGAAAATAGTTCACAATTATCAACATAACTATGCATTTAACTATAATTTATTTGCTATAAAAATTCTGATTACCTCATCTGTTGATCTAGGATCTACTGTCTTCTCTGTCTTCTCCTTATCAGCCTTAGGAGTTCTCTTGAATACCTTCTTCAAAGGCTCCAAGTTATGGCCAAACCGCGAAGGGGGCTATTGTCGATTAAATACAATTAATAAAATGTACTAAAATATATACATCAAAAACACTAAAAATCTATAGAGAACAAAAGTGTACCGGAGCCTGAGATGCTTCTCCAATAGACTGAGGAGGGCTCATCATTGATGGAGTAGCTGTCACTATTACCTGTACAAAAAATGATCAAAGATTAAATACAATTAATATAATGATAAGTATTGTAGGTTAAAAACAATTAATGTAATATATCAAACAAAAGTGTATCGGGGCCTAAGATGCTTCTCCAGTACATAGAGGAGGGCTCGCCATTGATGAAACAACTATGGATATTTCCTGTATGAAAAAATGATAAGATTATAATTTATCACAAGTTCACATGTACATGTGTGTATAATAATCAAATCACGAAAACAAAGTAGAGATACATAACTCTGCCCTCTCTTGATCCTCAAGTGTATCAACTGCATTCAACATATCTACATAGCTCAATTGCCGTTGTACATATAAAATAGACAAAAAACACTAATCAATCTACAAATCCCAACTAAGACAATTTTAACCTTTTCAAACAATTATACAACTAGAAATGTGTTCAATTACCTTCTTCCCACGTTTTGGCGTCCTTGAGTATTTCTTTTGCTGAGGACAAGGCCTAGACACGGAGGGGGTACCCTAAAAAACAAAATTAACATGAGATATTAGTACAGATAATATTAAATATAATTTAACAAATCTAAAATGAAATGACTTGCATATTCTATAAAAAGAATACATAAAATAAGGTGTACAAAATATGATACAGTATAGCCTTGTAGGCCAAAATCGATCGCTAAGAGCGTGACATCATCAATCTGGGACATTTGGTCTCCTGATAATGCCTACAAACTGATGATATGATGAATCAATAAGGATCCAAACAACTACTGAGAGGGGGGGGGGGTGAATCAGTAGATGGAAAACTGACTAAACTTTCACCAAACTCAAAACCCAACTCACAAATCAACCACTGAACTAACTGATTCAAACACTGAGTAATAAACTCCAACCGAATTGACAAGTTTACTGGTTGACTAGCATAACAAACAAATAGAATAACTGATCTGAAACTCTCAAACCATTTAACCAAAACATCAAAATACTTTACTAACATAAGTAAAAGCACTTTTCAGATCATATCCAGTCATCTTATCATATCTAAGTGGATTTAACAGTTAAGCAAATTAACCATATCAAACCATAACCACAAAAACCATTCACCACTTGACACAATGATTTTTGACGTGGAAACCCAAATGGGAAAAACCATGATGGGGATGAATAACCACAAGCATTCTAAACTCTTCTGAAGTTCGCCCTGTTAGAAGCCAAGCCTGTTAAAGCTTTACAAAAAAAAAATGTCATGTTAGGGACCACCTAGTTAAGGGATTGACTATAATGCCCTGTTAGATGCAATACCTTGTTAGGATTAATTTTGATAGAGGGCTTGAAATCCAAGCTAATGGATCACCTAGTTAGAGGATTTAGATAGAACAAATCCTGTTAAAGCTTACCTGGTTAAGGGATTTAACAACTATAATTGTTAGAGAACAACAGTGGTTTGCTGATCTGGTAAATAACACTACTCTACTTGATCAGATCCTTTTCATACTCATATCTTCCTTCAAACATATACTACAAATACTCCTTTTGGTTCGACAATCAATCACACTGGCACTTAACCGAAATTTCCAGCACTACTACAAAACAACTCATCGACCTTATAAGAAAAACAATAGGTCGGTAACACATCACAAACCTAAGATCTCATAGAGATTACAAACAAATCAGTTTAGACATGATCGTTAGATCACAAAGCAATCATGAGCACATTGTACAAGACAACCTCGATCGCTCCTTGATCACTGCTCATTGACTCATGTAACATCATACAGTTTCCACTTCATACAATGTACTCACTCATTCCCAAGATAAAATTGTTATCTCTATGCGCCAAAAACCACTTGAAACTCATCACATGCATCATGCATATGTGTCATAATAATCACCGATCACCGTTTGATCATATATCAACATAATCGATTCAATAAGCTCCATCGATTAGGGTTTGGCGTATCAACAGGTAGGGTTACTGGTTGATCTCACTTCTTCTATAGTAATACCAATTTCGATCACTTACACAACTACCGGTTGCATAACAACTCCACTACCGGTTACAATTGACATCAATGACAATACTTAAACTTCATTAATGCAATCTTCATTCAAATGCCAACAAATTTCACCTTTGGCATTAATGGAAATACAAATGTCAATACCCTTGATTGTGATGATTGAGAGTAATGCACATAGACAGGTATAGGAATCCTGGTTTAAATTTTACCATGTACTCTCCTTCAATCGAGTCTCCATGTCTTCAGCTGGTAACCAACTACAGTTCTTCTCTGTATCAATTATACAATTCTTCTCCCCCATAATCATACAGTTCTTCTCCCCCTTTGACAACAATGCCAAAGTGAAAGTAAAACATGCAGTGTCATACTTCACTGTTCTGCAACAAGTTGCTCCCCCTATGGAGTAGCTCCACTCTACACCAATCTTGCTTTAAAATCTTCAATATACTCTGGGATTGATGTCTTCCACACATGTTCAACTGACCTCATGTAGGGGCGCAACCCCTTGTTGACTTCTAAGATACTCAAAATTAGTCTTAGACAGAGGTTTACTAAAGATATTCGCTAGTTGTTCCTTGGTAGATACATGCTCCAGTAACACATCTTTACTCTGAACTTTCTCTCTCAAGAAATGATATTTCAGCTCAATATGCTTGGTTCTAAGATGCAACACCGGGTTCTTTGAGATATTTATTGCACTGGTGTTATCACATAAAATCCTTACCAGTTCTGTGATCTTCAACTTGAATAATTCTAGAATGTGTTTCATCCAGACTGCCTAGGTACAATTCATATACGTTGCAACATATTCAGCTTCAATAGTGAACTGTAATATACAACTCTGCTTCTTGCTGCTCCAAGATACAAGTCTTCCTCCAAGAAAGAATGTACTCTTTATGTCATCGACATTTCCTGCCCAGTCTGCATCTGTATAAACTTTCAAATCAAAGTTACCTGCATATCGATACCATAATCCATAATCAATAGTACCTTTCAAATATCTAAATATCCTTTTAGTTGCAATCATGTGTGTCTCCTTTTGGTTCTTCTGAAATCTGACAACTAATCCAACTGCATGAGAAATATTTGGTCTGATATGAACAACATAATGCAGTTTCCCTATCATAGACCTGTACTCCTTTTCATCAATGGATTTGGCATCATCCTTCTTAGACATTTTACAACGTGTAATCATTGGTGTCCCAACTTGTTTAAAATCTCCCTTTCCAAATGTCTTCAATACCTATTTCACATATTTGGATTGTGTGATAAAGATACCATTCTTCATCTGTTGAATCTGCAAACCAATAAAGAATTTTATCTCTCCTATCAGAGACATCTCAAGTTCACTTTTCATCTCATTTGCAAAATCATCACTCATGTCATCATTGCCTCCAAAAATGATATCATCCACAAACACTTCATTAACCAATATCTTATCTCCTTCAGTCTTGAGATATATATTGTTGTCTTCACTGGTTCTCTGAAAACCTATCTTCATCAGGTGTGAATGTAGTCTTTCATACCATGCTCTTGATGCTTGATTCAAACCGTATAGTGCCTTGTGTAGTTTACACACCATATCCTTTGCATTATTCAAAGCATAACCATCTCGTTGTTCAATGTATACTTCCTCTTCTGGTATGCCATTTAGAAATGCTGACTTCACATCCATCTGATATACTTTGAATCCCCTATATTCTGCAAATGCAAGTAGAGTCCTAACACCTTCCAATCTAGCAACTGGTGCAAATGTATCACCATAGTCTTCTCCTTCTTCATGTGCATAACCTTTGCATACCAATCTAGCTTTGTTTCTAACTACTACTCTATCTTCATTCAGTTTATTTCTGAATACCCAATTATTACCTATTACATTTTTGTTCACCGGTTTGGGTACTAGGGTCCATGGGTTGTTCTTCTCAATCTGGTCAAGGTCCTCTTCTATAGCCTTGATCCAGTGATAATCTCCAAAGGCTTCCTTAGTAGTTCTAGGCTCAATAGTGGAGATCATATAAGAATTCTCTCTAATTCTTCTTTTGGTTAACTCTCCAGCATCTTTATCTCTAATAATTTGATCAAGATTATGATTGAGTCTCACATACCTTGGAATAAAATGATCATTATCTTCAAGTTTTTATTCCTCACTATCTACATCTTCTGCAGAATCTACCTATTCTGGTTGAACTGGTACTACAACATTCACTTCACCAACTTGTGGCTTCATCGGTTTTGGCTCCAAAATCAAAATGTAAGGTTCATCTTCCTTCTTCTCTTCACTGGTTTCTCCTGTATCTTTAGGACACTCATCCAGTCGGACATCAACACTTTCAATGATTCTCTTTGTCCGGTTGTTGTAACATTTGTAGGCTTTACTCTTGGTGGAGTTACCAAGAAATGTGCCTTCATCACTCTTAGCATCAAACTTAGCAACATAGTCACCTCTCTTGATAAAACATTTACTGCCAAAAATCTTAAAATAACTGACATTAGGCGACCTACCATACCAGTATTCATAAGGAGTTTTATCCTTACCTCTCTTAACCAATATCTGATTCATAGTGTAGACAACTGTGTTGGCAGCTTCTCTCCAGAAATTTTTTCCTACACCTCCTTGTATCAACATAGTTCTAGCAGCTTCAACAACTGACCAGTTGTTCCTCTCTGCAATACCATTCTATTGTGGTCTTCTAGGTGTAGAAAGTGTCCTCTTAATTCCACTGTCTTCACAATATCTATTGAATTCCTCTGAAGCAAATTCACCTCCTTGATCAGTTCTCGGACACTTTATCTTCTTACCACTTTCCTTTTCAGCTAAGGCTTTGAATGCCTTAAACTTATTAATGGATTTTTTTTCCCTTCAAGAATGTGACCCACATCATTCTTGAGCAATCATCAGTGAAGATCATAAAATATCTATCACCTTGAATACTTCTAGTACTTATTAGTCCACAGAGGTCTGTATGAACTAAATCTAACAAATTTTCTGCTAAGAAAGATTTACTCTTAAAAGTTGAGGATGTCATCTTCCCTAACTAACATTCCTTACACAGAGCATTCATCGGTTTGTCCAACTGAGGCAAACCTCTTATTGAATTTGACAATGTTATCAAAATTTATATGAAAAAATCTCCGATGCCAAAGCCAACTATCATCTATTTTAGCAATTAAACAACTATTGACTTTAGGATTCAGGTGAAACAGATTACCTTTTGTTTGCTTGTCGGTTGCAATCAGTTCACCTTTTCTCCCATAGATTTTGCACATTCAATTCTTGAATTCCAATGGATAACCTCTGTCATTGAGTTGAGCGACACTCAAAAGATTGTGCTTTAATCCTTCAACCCAGTAGACATCATCTACACTGCTCTTTCCATCAAGAGAAATGGTTCCCTTTCCTTTTACCATGCATGGTGAGTCATTTTCAAATATCACAACTCCTCCATCAAATTATTCAATGCAATAAATTTACTTTTATCACCAGTCATGTGGTGTGAACAACCACTATCTATGATCCAATCATCAGAACTATCCATACGAGAAACTAATGCCATCTGATAAGATGTCTCCTCTTTAATGGCAAGAAAGACAATGTCTTCATTAACATCTCCCTCAAATTCATCATTAGTTATTCCACCATCAACTGCAATGAGGCAATCTCTTTTGCCTTTTCCTTTGTACTTCTTATACTTCTCATGCTTATGCTCATTGTCTACATTAGGATAGTTAGCTGCAATATGTCCAATCCAGTTACATGCAAAACACTTTAAAGGTAATTTACCTATGTACTTACCAGTACTTTTGGGTAGCCGCTTGGCCAACAATTCTTCAAGCTCAATCATACTGTCTTCATCATCAACTTCTTTGTTGGATCTAGACTCATAACTGTGACTAGCTTCTTTGCTTTTCCTTACAGGTGGGTTAGAAACTAAAGCTCTAAATGAAGATTCCAATTTTTGAGCACTACCATCATAACCATTTAAAAAAAATGCAGTAAGTTTACCAATGATGGAGTCAAGAGTTACCTTTATTTTATCAATAGCCTTTAGTTCCTGAATGGTTGCAACTCATATAGTATAGACTGGTAGAAGGGTTCTCAACACCTTACTAACCACTGTGGTATCTTCCAGTTTACCACCAACACTTTTGATCTCACCAACTATCTCCTTGATCCTCTGACCATACTATTGAATATTCTCATCTTCAGCCATCTGCATGCCATCAAATTTACCTCTCAGACTCTCTTCCTTGGCAATCTTCACATGCTCATCACTACTATATATATTCTCAAGTTTCTTCCACACATCATAATAACTCTCCAAACCATGGACATAAACATACTCTGAATCAGACAAAGAACTGATAATGGCCTCCAATGCAACATATTGAGTAACAACATGTTCCCAATATTGACTTCCTAGACTCTTAATATAGATTTTCATCCTATCACTCCATATTCTATAGTTTTCCCTATTGAACTTCAGACCTTCTTTCTTCATCATGTTCTTCTAGATCTTTAGCTCAAGTTGTTAGGCTTAGACACTAGAGGACCCAAAATGCTCTGATACCAATTGATGATATGATGAATCAATAAGGATCCAGACAACTACTAAGAGGGGGGGTGAATCAGTAGATGGAAAACTGACTAAACTTTCACCAAACTCAAAACCTAACTCACAAATCAATCACTGAACTAATGAGCTCAAACACTAAGTAATAAACTGCAACTGCATTGACAAGTTTACTGATTGACTGGCATAACAAACCAATAGAATAACTGATCAATACTCTCAAACCATTTAACCAAAACATCAAAATACTTTACTAACATAAGTAAAATCACTTTTCAGATCATATCCAGTCATCTTATCATATCTAAGTGGATTTAACAGTTAAGCAAATTAACCATATCAAACCATAACCAAAAAAAAATTCACCACTTGACACAATGATTTTTGACGTGGAAACCCAAATGGAAAAAACTATGGCGGGGACGAATACCCACAAGCATTCTAAACTCTTTTGAAGTTTGCCCTGTTAGGAGCCAAGCCTGTAAAAGCTTTACAAAAAAAAAATGTCTTGTTAGGAACATATCCTATTAGGGACCACTCGGTTAAGGGATTGACTATAATGCCCTGTTAGAAGCAATACCCAGTTAGGAGTAACCTCTATAGAGGATTTGAAATCAAAGCTAATGGATCACTTGGTTAGAGGATTTAGATAGCACAAATCTTGTTAAAGCTTACTCGGTTAAGGGATTTAACTGTTGTAATTATTAGAGAACAATAGGGGTTTGCTGATCTGGTAAATAGCACTACTCTGCTTGATCAGATCCTTTTCATGCTCCTATCTTCCTTCAAACATATTGCAGATACTCCTTCTGGTTCGACAATCAATCACACTGACACTTAACCAAAATTGCCAAAACTACTACAAAACAACTCATCAACCTTATAAGAAAAACAATAGGTCGGTAACACATCACAAACCTAAGATCTCATAAATATTATAAATAAATAAATTCAAACATGACTGCTAGATCACATAGCAATCATCAACACGTTGTACAAGACAACCTTGACCGCTCCTTGATCACCGCTCATCGATTCTTGTAACTCATCACACGGTTTCCACTTCATGTGATGTACTCTCTCATTCCCAAGATAAAACCATTATCTCTACAAGCCAAAAACCACTTGAAACTTATCACATGCATCATGCATACGTGGAATAATCATCACCGATCACCATTTGATCATAGATCAACATAACCGATTCACCAAGCTCCATCGGTTAGGGTTTGTCATATCAACAAATTGTTGGCATATGATGAAGTGGTGATAATGTATGTTGTCATTGATGTCAATAAGTGCTCAAGCAGGTGAATTGATATGCACCGGTATGAAGATTGAAAGCGGTTATGGTCAATCGGATGAGTGGACCGGTGTCGGGGTTCACTAAGTGTGACTACCGATTAGTAGTCTCAGTTCAGCTCTAGGGTTTCCGGTTTGGCTTGTGCGATGCAACCGATGATGCTTTGTGACGAGTTAGTTAAGACCAAGGATAAGGATCAAGATGCCACATTAGCTGTGTGCACGAGAAGGATTTCTTTGAGGATCTTGTGCGTGAAGATCAAATGCATTGAATGTCTACCTCAAGAATGTACATTTTTCTTAGCTGAATGTGAAAAGCGTGTGATGGGTTACTGTTTTCTAGATGTAGTGAAGATTGGACGATGCAGAATGACTTGAGATCTGTTTTTAGATCGTTTCATTCTATGTAATGTATTTGACAGTTAGGATTGGACCGCTTGTAATTGTAAACCTAAAATGTTTAGGGTTTAGGGTTTATGCTACCGACCTAATTGTTGTCTATAAGGTCGATGGGTTTTGTTCTTGGAGTTGTTGGCAAAAGTTGTGTTTGTGTCCATGTGTTGGAGATTTGATACTTGCCAAACCAGAGTGAGGAATATGTAGAGTATGATTGCAGAAGAGAGGAACTAAAAAGGATTTGCCTTAGCAAGAAGTGTTGTTATCAGATCGGAGTTTTACCTGTTGTCTTCTAACCATTTCAACAAAAGTTAAATCCCTTGACTGGGTAGCTTTAATAGGATTTGTTGTAAATTCTCTAACCAGATGGCTCAAGTTCATTGAGCTATTTAAATCCTCTAGTGAGGTAACCTTTAACAGGGTTTCAACCTTTAACAGGGTATATAGCCATCCCTTAACCGGCTTATCCCTAACAAGATCGGTTCCTAATAGAACCTCTTTAACAAGACTAGGCTCCTAACAAAGCGGACTTCAAAAGAGTTCACAATCAAGCTTGTGGGTATTCATCCCCACCGTGGTTTTTCCTATTTCGGTTTCCACGTGAAAAATATGTGTCATGGGTTGTGAGTTTTTCATGTGATGATTGTGTGATTCAGATTAAGTTGGATATGCATGCAATGTTAAATGGTTGTGGTATTATTCATACAACTCATGCATGATTATATCGGTGAAGTAGTCATCAAGATTTGAGATTTGTTGTATGTTGTCTGAAGTATTTCTGTTTAACCAGTATTGCTATGGTTAAGTACAGTGGTGAAGACAACCAGTTATCTTTGTTTTGGTTTTTCAAAGTGTCGGAGCAAGTTTTTGTGTGTATTGATTCACCCCCCCCACTCTCAGTACTAGTTAGGACCTTAGTAGTTTATCATTATTCATCAATTGGTATCAGAGCTCATCTAGGTCCTTGGTGATATAAACTTAATCGCTTGAGAGAAAATATCATGTTTTAATGATGAAGAGGGAAGGTCCTAAGTTCAACAGGGACAACTTTACAATAAGGAAGGACAGGATGAAGATATATATCAGGAGTTTGGGTGCACAACACTGAATCTATGTTGAGAATTCCTATGTAATCCCCACTGGCACTCTAACCAATCATCAGAAGAGAGAGATACAAGAAAATGGGCAAGTCATGGAAGCCCTTATTAGCAGCTTGTTTGATGTAGAGTTCATTGATGTACAAGATAAGGACAATCCGAAAGATGTGTGGGACAAACTGGAATCCATTTATGGCGGTGATGAACATGTCAAGCAAGCTAAGGAAGAAAGGCTTAGAGGAAAGTTTGAAGATATGAGGATGGTTGAAGGAGAGACCATTCAGTAGTATGACATAAGAATCGAGACAATGGTTGGAGAAATCAAGAGCACTGGTGGAACAATTGATGGTGCCACTATGGCCAGTAAAGTTCTGAGATCACTTTTACCAGTCTATGCAATCAGGGTTGCCGCTATTCAGGAGCTAAGGTCTATCAACAAAGCCAAGGTATATTTAGACTCTATTATTGTAAAGTTGACTACATATGAATTGAATAGATATGATGGTAGTGTTGAGAAGACCGATTTGGCCTTTAGAGCGTCTGTTTCCTCCACACCGACTAGGAAAGGAAAAGAGGTCAGTACCAGTTATGAATCCAGGCCAAGCAGAGATATGGACGATAAGGAGATTCTGATGGAGTCTGAAGCTCTTCTTGCCAAGAGACTTCCAAAAGGCACCGGAAAATACAAAGGTAAGCTTCCTCTAAAATGTTTTTCCTGCAATAAGATAGAACATATAGCTGTTAACTATCCTAACAATGACAATAAGGATAAACCAAAGAGGTTTAGGAAGTATAAAGGAGTAGATAGGATAAATTGTCTTGTTGCAGTGGATGAAGGTGTTATCGATGAGGAATCTAAGGATGAAGAGAATGAGGACATAGTGTTTGTGGCTATCAAGGAAGAGTTGTCTGACCATAAAGCCCTTGTCTCACATATTGACAACTCTAACAAGTGGATCATTGATAGCGGGTGTTCTCACCACATGATCGGTGACCGGAGAAAGTTTCTGTCTATTATAGAATATGATGGTGGTGTTGTCTGGTTTGGCAACGATGCACCTTGCATGGTAAAAGGAAAAGGTTCCATCTCAATAAATGGAAAGAGCAGTGCAGATGATGTCTACTGGGTGGAAGGCCTTAAACATAATCTTTTGAGTGTTGCTCAGCTGAACAAAAAAGGACTCATTCTAGAGTTCAAAGGTGGAATCTGCAGAATAATTGGAAAGAGTGTTGAGCTTATTGCCATCGGTAAGTAAGACCGGAGGAAACCTATTTTAGCTAAATGCCAAGATTAGTTAGTGCCTAATGATGAAAATTGATGACAGTTGGATATGGCATAGGAGACTTTATCATATGAATTTTGACAATATTGTAACGACTAGTAAGATCAAGGTGGTAAGAGGATTGCCTTTGCTTAACAAACTAGAGAATGTCTTGTGCAGAGAATGCCAACTTGGGAAGATGTCTTCCTAAAATTTCAAAGATAAGTCTTTTTCCTCAGAGAACTTACTTGATCTGGTGCACACCGATCTGTGTGGTCCGATGAAAACTAGAAACATTCATGGAGTTTGGTACTTCATGATTCTTATCGATGATTGCTGAAGAATTATGTGGGTCACATTCTTGAAAGACAAGTTTGAGGCATTTGGAAAGTTCAAAGCCTTTAGAGCATTAGTGGATAAGGAGAGAGGTAGAAGGATAAAATGTCAAAGAACCGATCAGGGAGGTGAATTCACTTCTGATGAATTCAATAAGTATTGCAAGGAGAACGGTATTAAGAGGAAACTGTCTTCCCCAAGGACACCACAACATAATGAAATAGCAGAAAGAAACAACAAGACTATAGTTGAAGCGGCCAAAACTATGTTGATCCAAGGAAATGTTGCTCACACATTTTGGAGAGAAGCGGTGAGCACTGCAGTCTATACCATGAATTAGGTACTCATTAAGAAAGGTAAAGAAAAAACCCCCTATGAGTACTAGAATGGGAGAACTCCCAATCTGAGTTATTTTAAAGTGTTTGGGAGTAAATGTTATATCAGGAGAGGTGAGCACCTGAGAAAGTTTGATGCTAAGTGTGATGAAGGAATATTTTTGGGATATTCCACTAAAAGCAAAGCTCTCAAGTGCTACAATAGGAGGACTCAGAGGATTGTTGAGAGTATCAATTCCAGGGTTGATGAATCCCCTGAGAAGCTTGAGGAAATCCACAACAATCAAATGGAAGATGAATCAGGTTTAGCCTTCTAGGAACCGGTTAAGAAATAAACAAGTGACAAACATTACAAAGAGCTTAGTGTTTTTGTATCGGTAGAAGCTTCAGTAGGTGAAGAAGAAGATGAAGTGAAAACAGAAGAGGAAAAACAAACTGAACCAGCTACGGCCATCCCTAGGTATGTAAGACTGCATCATGATCCAAAGCAAATCATAGGAGACAAAGATGTAGAAATAATTACAAGGAGAAAGGTGAAAGAAAATTATTGCATGATTTTAGAATTTGAGCCTAAGACCCCTAGAGAGGCACTTACTGATGAAGACTAGATAAAGGAAATGGAAGAGGAGTTGGAGTAGATAGAGAAGAATGTAGCATGGTCCTTTGTACCTAGACCAGAACACAAGAATTTCATAGGTACCAAATGGGTCTTCAAGAATAAGTTGAATGAAGAAGGCACAGTGGTAAGGAACAAGGAAATAATTGTATGCAAGGGATATGCTTAGGAAGAAGGAGAAGACTATGGAGAAACCTTTGCCCTAGTGGCTAGATTAGAAGGTGTTCGAATGCTACTTGTATTTGCAGCATTCAAGGGATTTAAGGTATACCAGATAGATGTGAAGTCTACCTCCTTGATTGGAATCTTGGAGGAAGAAGTGTATATTGAACAACTAGATGGGTTTGCTTTGTCAGAAGATAGTGACATGGTGTGTAGATTACACAAGGCCCTATATGGATTGAAATAGGCACCAAGGGTATGGTACGAATGGTTACACTCTCATCTTGTGAAGATAGGATTTTTGAGAACAAGTGAGGACAGAAACATCTACCTGAAATTTGAAGGTGATCAGATTCTGATATGTGAAGCATTTGTAGATGATATAATCTTTGGTGTAGATGATGATATGAGTGATGCATTTGCAAATGTGATGAAAAAGGAGTTTGAGATGTCTCTGATTGGAGAGATAAAGTTTTTCATTGGTCTACAGATTCAACAGATGAAAGAGGGTATCTTCATTACCCAGTCCAAGTGTATCAAAGAGGTATCAAAGACCTTTGGCATGGAGGAGAGAAAACCGGTTGGAACGTCGATGGTGACCGACTGCAAATTAACAAAGGAGGATGATACAGTGTTGGTGGATGTGAAGGAGTACCAGTCAATGATTGGTAAGTTGCATTATGTGGTGCACAACAAACTGAATATTGCTCATGCAGTGGGCATAAGAGAATCCCACTTGGTAGCGGTAAAGAGGATTCTTAGATACCTGAAAGAGACAGTTGATAATGGATTATGGTATCCATACAATGGTGACTTTGATCTCAAAGTGTTTACAGATGTTGATTGGGTAGGTAATGTGGACAACCAGAAGAGCACAACCAGTGGAGCGTTCTTTCTTGGTGGAAGACTAGTCTCATGGATGAGTAAGAAGAAGAACTGTATTTACCAATCTACAGTCGAAGGAGTATGTGGCAACATTTATGAACTCCACTCAGGAAATCTGGATGAAGCATGTACTGAATGGCTACAAAGTGACTACATCTGAACTGGTGAGTATTTTCTGTGATAATACTAGTGCAATAAATATTTCCAAAAATCCACTATTGCATGCTAGGACCAAGCATATTGAGCTCAAGTATCATTCCTTGAGAGAAAAGGTTCGAAATAAAGAGTTTGTATTAGAACATGTTTCTAGTAAGGAGAAACTAGTATACATATTCACTAAGCCCTTACCGAAGACTACATTTACCTATTTGAGAGGTGGATTAGGGGGTTTTCCCCTTCATGAAGTAAATTAAAGTTGCATGCTCCACATCAGTCAGGTACTACCATGTCAAATCTTACAGGATTGATGTGTTGAAGGATGCTACTCCATATGGACAACAACATAGTGGAGATTGGAAGCTTGTGCCTCCACTTTGGCATTGATGTCAAAGGGGGAGACGATATATGATCATGAAGACATATGGGGGAGAAGATATATGTGTGAGAAGTGATTAAGAAAAGTGCACACTAACCAGTTCAGGTGGTGGTGGTTATCTTTTATGTTAAACCGGTATATGTTATTCAAAATGGTGCAGATACTAAGTACTGATACACTGAGTATTGCCATCAATGCCAAAGGGGGAGATTGTTGGAATATGATGAAGTAGTGATAATGCATTTTATCATTGATGTCAATAAGTGCTCAAGCAGGTGAACCAACATATACTAGTATGAAGATTGGAAGCGGTTATGGTCAACCAGATGAGTGGACTGGTGTCGGGGTTCACTAAGTGTGACTACTGGTTGGTAGTATCAGTTCAGCTCTAGCGTTTCCAGTTTGGCTTGTGCAGTGCAACCGATGATGCTTTGTGATGAGTTAGTTAAGAAAAAGGATAAGGATCAAGATGCCATGTCAGCTGTGTGAACGAGAAGGATTTCTTTGAGGATCTTGCGTGTGAAGATCAAGTGCATTGAATTTCTACCTCGAGAATGCGCATTTTTCTTAGCTGAATGTGAAAAGCGTGTGATGGGTTACTATTTTCCAGATGCGGTGAAGATTGGACGATGCAAAATGACTTGAGATCTATTTTTAGATCGTTTCATTCTATGTAGTGTATTTGACAGTCAGGATTGGACTTCTTGTAATTGTAAACCTAAAATGTTTAGAGTTTAGGGTTTATGCTACCGACCTAATTGTTGTCTATAAGGTCAATGAGTTTTATTTTTGGAGTTGTTGGCAAAAGTTGTGTTTGTGTCCGCATGTTGGAGATTTGATACTTGCCAAACTAGAGTGAAGAATCTGAGAGTGTGATTGCAGAAGAGAGGAACTAAAAAGGATCTGCCTTAGCAAGAAGTGTTGTTATCAGATCGGAGTTTTACTTGTTGTCTTCTAACCATTTCAACAAAAGGTAAATCCCTTGATCGGGTAGATTTAACAAGATTTGTTGTAAATCCTCTAACCAGGTGGCTCAAGTTCATTGAGTTATTTAAATCCTCTAGTGAGGTAACCTTTAAGAGGGTTTCAACCTTTAACTGGGTATATAGCCATCCCTTAACCCAGTGATCCCTAACAAGATCGGCTCCTAACATAACCTTTATTGTAAAGTCTTTAACCAAACTAGGCTCCTAACAAAGCGGACTTCAAAAGAGTTTACAATCAAGCTTGTGGGTATTCATCCCCACCGTGTTTTTTCCCATTTGGGTTTCCACATAAAAAATCTGTGTGTTATGGGTTATGAGTTTTTCATGTGATGATTTGTGATTCTGATTAAGTTGGATATGCATGCAGTGTTAAATGGTTGTAGTATTATTGATACAACTCATGCATGATTATATCAGTGAAGTAGTCATCAAGACTTGAGATATGTTGTATGTTGTTTGAAGTATTTCTGTTTAACTGGTATTGCTATGGTTAAGTACAATGGTGAAGATAATCGGTTATCTTTGTTTTGATTTGTCAAAGTATCAGAGCAAGTTTTAGTGTGTACTGATTCACCCCCCCCCCCCCTCTCAGTACTAGTTAGGACCTTAGTATTTCATCATTATTCATCACAGGTAGGGTTACCGGTTGATCTCACTGCTTCTATAGTAATATTGGTTTCCATCACTTACTCAACTACCAGTTGCATAACAACTCCACTACCGGTTACAACTGTCATCAATGACAATACTTAAACTTCATTAATGCAATCTTCATTCAAATGCCAACACAAACAAAAAATTGTCAAGCATTAAAGAGAGTTAGTGTATCTTGTAATTTTTTTGAATTCAAAGTGTACTATTCTATTTTAACATGTTACAAAATTTATACTTCAAATGTCGAAGTTGCTGCTGCAGTAACTGTGGGAGGAATATCAGATACCACTGTTGCATCCTGAAATACATATTATTTGTATCAATTTAAATTGATCAATAAATAAAAATTCATTTACAATTACAAATTTTAAGTGATTGATAAATAAAATGCTATGAATTCAAATCAACACACCTGTGTCTGTGGATGACTGCCAAACAACATGTCGATCAACTCATTCATCAATGCCACAACCTTAGTCATGCGGTTTTGACATCTACTCCTGCAAATTGTGCACCAATAGGATGTAGATCCATCTGCAGTGGTCTCGTCATCCATCCCCGTGCATATCCTTGAGCAAGTGGCACACACATGCTGAATGGGCTCCCTAGTGCCACCTACAACAACTAAGGGCTCATCATCTCGTACAAGAGGGTGTGCTAACTGTGTCCCATGATGGATGATCGCATCAGTCAATGTTGTGGCCGCTTGAAGAGTCTGTAGCTCCATCGAGTCTTTCAGGTCTATTGGGACAATCAAATGCACCTTGAGTTTGGGTGCTAGGGGACGCCAACTCTCCTGGGCTACTCTCCTATTGGCTCCAGGTCTATGTTGGGTAGAGCCGTCACCTCTACCATGGAACTCTCTCATGTCAAAATAATTAGGCAACACATTGAGGACAAACTAATAATATACTTTCCTCAAAAAATACAATGGCACCTCAAAATTATTACAAGGTGGTTCGTCAAAGACCATCCACCACCTCTGCCAAAAAAGATTCTTCATTTGCACATTGGTACACCAATGCATGGGAAACCTCTTTGCATTAAGATGTAACGACTCACCAGCTTTAGGATCAACAAAAAGGGCACATATTTGTTGTTTACTAATATTTTTTTTTTCACTCCCTCATATGATAACCCACTAGCATAATATTGATGACACATATCCCTATAGTTTCCCCATTTTGTAATTTGAGTGGAAATTGCAGTGGCACCACTAGCTAATGTATCTAGGCTAGTGGCGAGGGATTTATGATGCTCAAGCTCAGATGTTTTCAATTTATTAATCAGTCTATATATTTTAGCTGTCTTTTTCCCTAATTGATTAAGCAATTGCTCCTATGTATCAGGTGTACAGTCAAAAGGAGAAGCTGGAGGTGTATCCTGTGGGTTTTGAGGAGGTGCATCTTGTTGTTGTTGTTGTGGATTTTCAGAATCTAGTTTGTGTAACAAAAAAAAAAAATCTAATCAAAATAAATGAATTTAAATTCGAAATGTAAAAAAAATTGAACAAATGCGAAATAAAAACAAAAATCAAGCAAAACCAACCTTGATCCATGGCGTTTGGGTGAGAAACGAGGGAGCCCGTGCATGGTTTAGTGAGAAAAAACCCAAATTATCAACTCGCGGCCATGTGAAAAATAAGACACATTCGACCAAGAAAAAAAAGTATTGACAAGTACTGCATACACGGTGCTTTAGGACTTAAAACCGCATACGGGGTTATAAGTCCTAAAGAACCGTGTACGTGGTCATTTTTCTAAAGGAACCCCGTATGCGCTTTTGTCCCTTTAGGCTCAGGGACAATGAACGTTAGTGCGTACAGGGTGATTTGAGTTTTAAGTACCGTGATCGCAGTGCCTATTTTTTCAAGTTTTTAAAGGTGTGTGTCTGCTTTTCTACACACCATCTTTGTGCACTTACTTGATTTTTTTTAGATTAATGTTCAATTAGGTTTAGGGTTAGGTTTAGTTTAGTTAGAGTTCAATATAGTTTAATGTTTTTAATAATTAAAGTAAAAAAACAAGGGTGTTGACCCTATTACAAAGACCCAAAGGGCCAAGAAATTAGGCCACTCATTGACAAGCACTTCTCATCTCCAACTCATTTCCCCCTCCACCTCTCTTCTCCTCCTTGTATACTAATTCTGTTTCTCACCCTCTTTTCTAGCCATACTCTCCTACCACTCCACTCATCTGACTCCCCTACCACTACAACCACCTACCACCTTGCTCCTCCATACATCATCTCCTTCCAGCTCCTATCTCTCACTGCAACTCCCTCTCCTAATTCTGCTTCTTTCTACACCTCCTTTCTCCATCCTTTATTTTTTTGATCCAACTGTCTCTACCTCCATGCACATCAACACCTACTATTGCAATCACCTATCACCTCGCTCCTCCACCGTGAGCTATCACTATCAACCACCGAACATCACAGGGATTTGAACACAGGACCATTGAGATACAATGGTTCCTAGCCACCAATGTGTTGCGAGCTCATGCCCATCAATTAATGCTACTTTTCTCACATAGATGAGTAGAAATAAAAAATGAGAATCAAAGTAGATTTGAGCTAAAGAAAACATATTTTTAAATATATTAACACTAATTTGTATTTTTTGGTGCACACAATCATATATTAGATTATCCATTGGATAAAAAAAGTACAAATTGAATCATGAACTAAGATCGAAAGATGCCTACATCACTCATCTCGAGATTCAAAAACTCCACATTTTCAGCTTGTCCTCCTTGCGCCCAAGAATGATGCACAGTTGATAAGGGCATTGAAATCTACCCGGAAAATCCAAATTGCATGAAATCGTAATGACCCAAGTCTTGGGCAATGGATTTTGTTTTTGGGTCTTAAATATTCATTAAATTTACTTTTATCATCATTTTGATGCTCAAATCCAACTAAGGTGTTACAATCTTAAAATTAATAACTTCCTAGACCTTAGCCCCCTATTAAATTGGCATTTAGATCACACAAATGCTCAGATAAACAAATTTTAGAATTAATGACCAAAATGTGTAGAATCCGATGCTAAAAGCTATACCTACAATTTGTTGAAAATCAATAATAATTAAATTGACATCTACAATTTCAGGCTTCTGGACCCATTAATCTTGAAATGAGAAGCACTTCTTTCGATAACAAATTGCAAAACAATGACTGAAACTTAGTGCAGGTCAAGATAAGTGATGAATTGTATTGCACAAAGAGCTCCTTATGTAGGTAACACTTGTACAAGAAATAAACAAAGAAAAAAACTTAACTAATTATTGATATTATTAAGGCGAGATGTCCATCTGCAAAGTTGGCTTGCACTTACTTTCCTCGCCTCCATGCCGATCTTCCTTCTTATTGTCTGGATATACACAATGTATATATAATTTGGAGGATTTAAAAGAGCCGTCTTGGGCAAACAATGGAGGTCCTCAATGACACCTTTGAAAACAATAAATTTTAGAACTGATAATATTGATATTGGAAAATCTCTAACTCAAAATTACAATAAGAGTAATTGCCTTATAGACAATCATTTTCCTCAGAATAGGAAAAACAAAAACTTAAAACAATAAAACTAAAAATCTTCTTTATAACTAAAACTATAGAACTTATTCTATCCTATCTTAGCAATATATAATTGCTGATTAATAAAAACAAAGAAAGATGTTTTATTTATATGTAGTAGTTTGGATATGGGAACTGCTGTTTAAAAAACTATTTTATTAAATAAAACTAAAAACAAAAAAGCAATCCGCCTTCGTGATCTCTACGATACGTTGTATCATTCAATCTTATCTTCAATCTCCCCCTTAATGATCAATGGAGTTGAGTCCCAACTGATTTCTGAAGGCAATAAAACTTGTGGTTGGAAGAGCTTTAGTAAAAATATCAGCAACTTGTTCAGATGAAGGACAAAACTGCAACTCTACTTGTCCATCTTGAAGCAAATCATGAATGTAATGATGACGGATCTCTATGTGCTTTGTTCTAGCATGAAACACTGGATTCCTGGTCATGGCAATAATGCTATTGTTATCACAATAGATGGTGGTTGGATGCTCAAGAACAAAATATAGATCTGACAATATCCTTCTTATCCATACCGCTTGAGAACTTACCGATGAAGCTGCCATATATTATGCTTCTATTGAAGAAAGAGTCACTATTGCCTATTTCTTACTACTCCAAGATACAACTCCAGAGCCAAATAAAAAAACATAACCAGATGTAGATTTCCTATCATCCACTGAACCGGCCCAATCTGAATTTGTGTAACCAACTAGTTCAAACTTGTCAGTGGGAGAATACTAAATGCCAAAATTTTGTGTACCACTCACATACCTCAAAACTCTTTTAGCAGCCCACCAATGTGACTCATGTGGATCTTGTATAAACCAAGAGACGAGGCTCACAACATACATAATATTAGGTCTCATGGTTGTGAGGTACATTAGGCTACCAACCAAACTCCTAAACCAAGTTGCATCAACCTTGGGACTAGCTTTTGCCTTGGTTAGTTTTTCACCAAGTGCTACACAGGTTACAAATGCTTTGCATGCCACCATGTTAAACTTCTTCAATAAATCAGCTATATACTTGGATTGAGAAATAAATATACCTTCTGATGTTTGTTGTACTTCCACACCAAGAAAATAGTGCATAAGTCCCAGATCTGACATTTCAAACTCTTGTTTCATTTCTGCTTGAAACTTCTCCATGAGAGCTTTGGTATTACCTGTATAAATCAAATCATCAACATAGAGGCAAACTATAAGAATATCATTACCAATACATTGGACATATAAGGTAGGCTCTTAGTAGCTTCTGTTGAATCCTTTCTTAATGAAATAACTGTCAATTCTAGCATAAAGAAAGTATTACGGATATTTGTAGTGTCTCCTTGCTTAGTCTTGACTGCAAGGGTACATTTTCCCATTACATCAACCTCTTTATCATCTCCAAATTTAAGTTTACTCCTCATTGAATCATCTAATTTGACAAAGAAATCAGATTTACCTGTCATGTGATTTGAACAACCGTTGTCCAAGAACCAAACATCCTCTTGGGGTTCATTTGCCAAATTGCATGCAAAGAATGTAGAATTCTTTGCATCAGAAGATTCTTCTGCATAACTATCTCTTGACTTATTCAAGTCAGATTTCTTCTTCCTGCACTCAGATTCATAGTGCCCATATCTTTCACAATATCTGCACTGAATACTCCTTCTATCAACAGAACTTTGTCCTCTTCCTCTTTTATTTCCTCTTCCTCTTCCTCTACCTCTTCCTCTATTATTTCCAAAAGATTCACCTTGAAATTTATGTTAGGTCCAACTAGGAAAGATAATGTACTGAGAGGGGAGGGGTGAATCAGTACTTCAAAACTTTTCTTCAACAACAATCTTACTGATAAACATAAATTGTAAACTGTTGATTTCATAATATAAAGCTAACACATAAATATAGAAATGACATTCATACACATTTCACTCCATGACACAAATATTTTGGTTACGCAGAAACTCTTTGTTAGAGAGAAAATTGTGGTGGGGATGGCACCCACAACTTCACTACTGCAACAATAAAGGTTGCTCGGTTAGAGCTACATGTTTAGCTATTTCTGATAGCTTACCCTGTTAGGAGTATCAAGATCTTTTAGATCTACCTTGCTAAAGGATTTTACAACACTTATACAAAAATGTTGCACCTGGTTAAAGGCTTTACAATTTATAGACTTTGTTAGAGTCTTTTACCCTGTTACAGGTTTCTATTACAACTCAAATGATTCAATAAAATCTTTACAAATATCTGCAACTTTACATCTGAAATGTTAGAGCAGATTCTATGTGCTCAATATGAAATTACCTTGCTTATAGCATACCTCGGTAATTGATAAAACAACTCGGTAAACCCTTCTATTTACTTTGTCCCTGAAACTATTCTCTGAAGACTCTCTCGGTGACCTCTGAATATCTCTGTCAGTCGTAAGAGTCACAATTCAATGTGTCCTCTTATGATTTTCCTTTCTAACTCTTATGTCACACATGTCTCTCATATTTGATTCTCAAATCACTCTGTATAAATAGACCTTTGGGACGGTGATCGGTTCATGCTTCAATATTACAAAACAAGATTCATTGAATGAATAATCATAGATCTTATTCGATTGGATAAACTTCCTCAAAATCATACAAAATCTTGAAGTGCAATTTCCTATGTGATAACGGTTCCCTGTTCCTCGATTCTTGTAACACGTTTCCACATATGTGTCCAGGTTCATTGAATCTGGTAACACATTTCTACTCGGTTCAGATTACTTGGTATACCTTCTTTACTGCTCGGTAAACATAGAATGTTACTCGGTAGACAGCTCGGTGTATACTTAACTCTGTGACTCCTTTCTTCTCTAACCGACTGCTTTAGTGCTTACCGACTGAATATTTTGGTAGTAATAACCGACTAGAATATAAGATGACTTTGGACATAAAACTAATGACAACTTAGTAAATAATAACAATCTCCTCTTTTGACATTAGTCTGGTATGTTTGACAAAACTCCTTCAAAGTCATAGCTTAAAATCTATACTTACAAAATTTGACTAAAATGACAGTATATACAATTGTCAATACATGGTAACATACTCAAATATATATATATATATATATATATATATATATATATATACTCCCCTTATCAATATACTGTACATAACTTTAGTTTGCATGCTCTTGTGATCAATTGCTCGGTGATCATTGCTTTGTGCTCTATGCTCCCCCTGTCAAATTCAACTATACATTCGGTTACTTTGTTCTGCTCGGTAGACTCCCCCTTTTTGACAAACATCAAAACTAATTGCCATTAGGTGGAGGTAACTGGTAAAAAATAGATTTATATTTTGTACTGGCGTCGGTGAGAGCAGTGGAGAGTGCATCCTTGACATTGTCCATTAGGGAATTCTGAGTTGTAATATCAGCTAATAGTGAAATCAATCCATTTAAAGTGCTTCCCTCTGGCTGAGTGGATAGGTGGGTAGCCTGATTGATCTGCTCTTATATTGATGATAAGTGGGGAATAAATAAGGTCCGAAGAGTCATAATATCGATCCTTATTTTGTTCTCTTCATTCCGAAGTTCTAACTGTTGAGCCATAAGAATTTGCAGCTTGGTATAGAAATTTTGAACAAAATTTGTCTCGGTGGTCAATTTATTGGAGAGATTTGAAATCTCTCATTCAATGACTTCGGTCTTATGTTTGATATCCTTAATAGATAATGAAAATGTAAAGAGTTTCTGAAATAAATAAATAATATGGTTGAGTTGAGGGGTCAACTCAACAATGAGTCCAACAAGCTTGACTTTACCTATAGCAGTGGCTTTCTGCACTTCTTCAATCATTTTGGCAATTAGCTCTTTGTCCTTCAACTTGCTAAGGTATTGATAACTTAATGATGAATGGTGAGTACCAAATTGATACTAAGAGGGGGGGGGGGGGGGGGTGAATCAGTACAAGAAAAGAAAAACTTTCTTTCAACCGGTTAGTCAACAAACACTGTGCATTGACAGACAAACAGTAATACCGGTCCTCAACAAAGTACAACCGACAAAACCCAGAATAGCTGGGAAGAGCATAAACCGGTTAACACTTGTCTCCTCATACAATCCTAGTACTACACTTCCATTTCACCCTTATGAATTAACGGGAAGTAAATCATCAAAAATACAATAGCTAGTTCAACATGATTTACTATCAAACACAGACCACTTAAACCATCACATGAAAATCATCACACATAACACACATATTTTTCACGTGGAAACCCAATTGGGAAAAACCATGGTGGCGATGAATACCCACAAGCTATTTTGAACTCGTTAGAAGTTCACTCTGTTAGGAGCCTAGTCCGGTTAAAGACTTCTTACAATAGGTTCTGTTAGGAGCCGATCCTGCTAGGGATCACTTGGTTAAGGGTTAAACCCTGTCAAAGGTTACATTGTTAGAGGATTTAAAGAACTCAATGAATTTGAGTCACCCTGTTAAAGGATTTTCAATAAGCTGGTTAGAGCTACCCTGTTAAGGGATTTTTCCAATTGTTTAGGTGATTAAAGATCAACAGGTTTTACAATGATCTGAGAAAAACACTCAATGCTAATGCAGATCCACTTTAGCTCCTCTTCACCTTCTGCACTTACACTCTGCAGATATCACTACTCTTCTATGGTTTGGCAAGAATCATGTATCACTTCTCATGGATACACACATACAACTTTTGCCAACTCTTTCAGAAAGAAACACAACAATGACCTTATAGGAAAGATAGGTCGGTACCATAAGCCCTAAACCCTAAACCTGTTAGGTTAAGAAATTCAAATGATTCAATCCTGACCGTTGAGCATATTGCATTAAACACAATAGTCTTGATCCGATCCCAAGATGTTCACCATCGTTTGTTTTCCACCGCTTCCATGGCGGCTGATAACCCATCATGCGTTTTCTTTGTTTACAAACTTCACACATTCTTAAGGTAGAAGGAAACAATCTCCTTCATACAAGATCCATCACGTGCACAAGGCTGACGTGGCAACTCGGCTTGCTCTTTATTACAATGCTAACTCTTCACAGAAAGTCACCAGTTGAGTCACACAGGCTTGGAGCTCATCAATTGGAAACCCTGAGATTGCCAACCAGTAGTCATACAAAGGTTCCATGTACCAGTTCCCATATCAACATGCCAATTTACCTTGAATAGACACACCACTTTACTTTGGCACACATACCGGTTCATCATGTTATACCGATTCTCACATATACCGGTTTTCTCTTTTTCAACATATTGACATCAATGACAACATACAATGTCATGATCATGTTCACATGCTGGTTCGCATAATGCCAACAATCTCCCCCTTCGGCATTGATGGTAATATACAAAGATATCTCGCCGCTTTACTTCTTTCCCCCTTTGACAACAATGCCAAGGTGAAGGCACAAGCTTTCTTGTTCCATTATGCTGCTCCCCCTGAGGAGTAGCATCCTTCAACACATCAATCATGAAGAGAAATTTGACTATGTAATACTTGACTAATGTGGAGCATATACTTTTAGTTTAACTCCTGAAGGGGCAACACCCCTAACTCACCTCTCAAGTACATAAATGTAGCCTTTGGGAGAGGTTTGGTGAATATGTCTGCTAACTGCTCCTTGCTGGAAACATGTTCTGGTACAATCTCTTTGTTCTGAACCTTTTCCCTCAAGAAATGATACTTAAGCTCAAAGTGCTTGGTTCTAGAATGTAAACCCAGATTCTTAGAGATGTTAATTGCACTAGTATTGTCACAAAATATACTTACCGGTTCAGATATAGGAAGTTTGAAGCCATTTAATACATGCTTCATCCAAATTGTCTGAGTGCAGTTCATGAAAGCTACAACATACTCTGCTTATACCGTAGCCTGAGAGATACAACTCCGCTTCTTACTTATCCATGAGACCAGTCTACCACTGAGAAAGAATGCACCACCGATTGTGCTCTTCCGGTCGTCCACATTACTTGCCCAATCAGCATCTGTGAATACTTTCAAGTTGAAATCTTTGCTGTATGGATACCACAATCCATAATCAATAGTTCCCTTTAGATACCTAAGAATCTGCTTGACTGCAACCAAGTGGGATTCTCTTGGACTTATCTGGAACCTTGCAGTGATGCCAACTGCATGTGCAATATCTGGTCTGCTATGCACTACATAATGCAACTTACCAATCATTGATCGATATTCCTTCTCATCAACCAATGTTGAATCATCCTCTTTGGATAGTTTACAACCAGTCACCATCGGTGTACCAACCGGCTTGCTATCTTCCATGCCAAAGGTCTTCAACACCTCTTTGATATACTTGGATTGAGTGATAAAGATTCCATCTTTCATCTGCTGAATCTGTTGTCCAATGAAGAACTTAATCTCCCCTATGAGTGACATCTCAAACTCTTTCTTCATCTCATCTGCAAACTCATGACTCATCTTATCATCTCCACCAAAGATAATGTCATAAACAAATACCTCACAGATCAGGATCTGGTCTCCTTCAGATTTTAAGTAGATATTGCTATCTTCACTTGTTCTCTCAAATCCAATTTTTAGTAAATGGGAGTGCAGGCGTTCATACCATGCTCTAGGTGCCTGCTTTAGACCATATAAGGCTTTATGTATCCTACACACCATGTCACTGTCTTTAGATAAGGCAAACCCACCTGGTTGCTCTATATACACCTCCTCTTCAAGTACTCCATTTAGAAATGCAGATTTTACATCCATTTGATATACTTTGAATCCTTTAAAGGTTGCATATGCAAGAAGCATACAAACTCCTTCCAATCTGGCTACTGGAGCAAAGGTTTATCCATAGTCTTCTCCTTCTTCCATAGCATATCCTTTACATACTAGTCTAGCTTTGTTCCTTACCATTGTGCCATCCTCATTTAGCTTGTTTCTGAAAAACCCATTTGGTTCCAATGACATTTTTATGCTCCGGTCTGGGTACCAAAGACCATGTGCCATTCTTCTCTATCTGGTCAATTTCCTCCTCCATTGCCTTGATCCAGTCTTCATCTGCCTCTTTGAATGATTTAGGCTCAAATTCATAGATCATACAAGAATTCTCTCTGACCTTTCTTCTGTAAGGATTCCTGCATCCTTATCTCCTATGATCTGCTTAGGATCATGATTCAGTTTGACATATCGAGGAATGCTCTTGACTGATTCCTCCTGCTTTTCTTCTTCATTCTCATCTTCATCAGTGTCTACTGGTGAAGGACCACTATTATTGGTACTTGGTTGATTAGTAACCAGTTCCCAGAAGGTTACTACTGGTTCATCTCTTACTTGTATACTGCCGGTTTCCTCAGATTTTCCAAAGTTTTCATCAACTCTAACATTGATGCTTTCAACAATTCTCTGAGTCCTATTGTTGAAACATTTGAGAGATTTTCTCTTGGTGGAATATCCTAGGAATATTCCTTCATCACATTTTGCATCGAACTTACTCTGATGTTCACTTCTCTTGATATAACATTTGCTACCAAACATTCTAAAGTAGCTTACTACTGGAGTCTTACCGGTCCAATACTCATAAGGAGTCTTGTCTTTTCCTTTATTGATGAGTATCTGGTTCATTGTGTATACTACAGTGCTCACCGCTTCTCTCCAAAAGGTGTGAGCAACTTTTCCTTGGATCAACATAGTTCTAGCTGCTTGAACCATAGTTCGGTTGTTTCTCTCTGCTAATCCATTCTGCTGTGGAGTCTAGGGGACAGATAGTTGCCTCTTGATGCTATTTTCTTCACAATACTTTTTGAATTCACCGAAAGTGAACTCTCCTCCTTGATTAGTTTTAAGGCATTTGATTCTTCTACCACTTTCCTTTTCTACTAGTGCTCTGAAAGCTTTCAAGTTTCCAAAATCTTCAGACTTATCCTTCAAGAATGTGACCCACATTATTCTTGAGCAATCATCAGTCAGAATCATGAAATACCTATCTCCCTGCACACTCTTAGTTTTCATAGGGCCACACAAATCAGTATGCACAAGATCAAGTAAATTGTCAGCAGTGAAGGATTTACCTTTGAAAGTTGAGGAAGACATTTTCCCAAGTTGACACTCCCTGCACAAAGGATTTTCCAGTTTGCTCAGCACCGACAATCCTCTGACTGCCTTGGTCTTGCTAGCCTTTACAATGTTGTCAAAGTTTACATGGCAAAGTCTCCTATGCCATATCCAGCTATCATCAAATTTAGCCATAAGACATGTACTTACATTTGCATCCAGCTAGAATAAGTTACCTTTGGTCTGCATACCGATTGCCATCAATTCACCATTCTTTCCTTTGATTTTGCACACTCCTTTTTTGAATTCCAGAATGAGTCCACTATCATTCAGCTGGGCAATGCTCAACAGATTATGTTTGAGACCTTCCACCCAATACACATTGTTAGCACTTCTTTTTCCATTTAGAGAGCTGGACCCTCTTCCTTTGACCATACATGGTGCATCATTACCAAAATGAACCACACCACCATCATATTCTTCCAAAGAAACTTGCTCCGATCACCAGTCATATGATGAGAACAACCACTGTCAATAATCCACTCATTGGAATTATCAAAGCAGGAGACAAGAGCCTTCTTTTCTGACACATCTTCCTTTACTACAACAAACACAATGTCTTCATTCTCTTCGTCTTCTGATTCCTCATCTATGACACCTTCATCAACTGCAACAAAATAGTTTCTCCGGTTTCCTCCTTTGAATTTCTTGTCACCATTAGGATAGTTTATAGCAATATGCCCTATCTGGTTACAAGAAAAGCATTTCAAAGGGAGCTTACCTCTGTATTTACCGGTTCCTTTTGGAAGTTTCCTGGCAAGAAGAGCTTCAAATTTCATCAGGATCTCCTCATCATCCATTTCTCTGCTCTGTCTCGGTTCACCACTGGTGCATGCTTCCTTTCCTTTTCTTGATGGTACAACAAAGGCTTTAAAAGATGATTCAGTCTTTTGAACACTGCCATCAAAACTATTTAGCTCATAGGCTGTCAACTTTGCAATGATGGAGTCAAGAGATACCTTGGTCTTGTCAATTGATCTCAACTCCTGAATAGCAACAACCCTTATTGCATAGACCGATAACAAGGATCTCAAAAATTTGCTTACCATAGTGGAATCTTCCATTTTACCACCTGCACTCTTGATATCTCCAACAACAGTTTTGATTCTTATTCCATACTGTTGAATGGTCTCACCTTCAACCATTTGCATGTCTTCAAATTTCCCTTTGAGACTTTCTTCCTTAGCTTGTTTTACATGCTCATCACCACCATAGATACTCTCAAGAGTGTCCCATACTTCTTTGGGTTTGTCCTTACCTTGGACATCGATAAACTCAATGTCAGATAAGTTGCTGATTAGGGCTTCCATGACTTGCCCATTCTCTTGTATTTCTCTCTTTTGATCATCGGTGAGAGTACTAGTAGGAATAACAAAGGCATTCTCAACATAGCTCCAGTGTTGAGCACCCATGCTTCTGATATAAATCTTCATTCTGTCCTTCCATATTTTGAAGTTATCTCTATTGAACTTTGGACCTTCCCTCTTCATCATTACAATAGGATCTTTTCCTCAAGTGGTTAAGCTTACAACACAGAGGACTTGGAGGTTGCTCTGATACCAATTGATAACTTAATGACGAATGGTGAGTACCAAACCGGTACTGAGAGGGGGGGGGGGGGGGTGAATCAGTATAGGCAAAGAAAAACTTTCCTTCAACTGGTTAGTCAACAAACACTATGCATTGATAGACAAACAGTAATACCGGTCCTCAACAGAGTACAACTGACAAAACCCAGAATAGCTAGGAAGAGCATAAACCAGTTAACACTTGTCTTCTCATACAATCCTAGTACTACACTTCCATTTCACCCTTATGAATTAACAGGAAGTAAGTCATCAAAAATACAATAGCTAGTTCAACATGATTTACTATCAGACACAGACAACTTAAACCATCACCTGAAAATCATCACACATAACACACGGATTTTTCACGTGGAAACCCAACTGGGAAAAACCACGGTGGGGATGAATACCCACAAGCTGTTTTGAACTCTTTAGAAGTTCGCTCTGTTAGGAGCCTAGTCCGGTTAAACACTTCTTACAACAGGTTTTGTTAGGAACTGATCCTACTAGGGATCACCCGGTTAAGGGATGGCTAAGATACTTGGTTAAGGGTTAAACCTTGTCAAAGGTTACCTTGTTAGAGGATTTAAATAGCTCAATGAATTTGAGTCACCCTGTTGAAGGATTTTCAATAAGCTGGTTAGAGCTACCCTGTTAAGGGATTTTTCCAATTGTTGAGGTGATTAAAGATCAACAGGTTTTACAATGATCTGAGAAAAACACTCAATGCTAATGCAGATCCACTTTAGCTCCTCTTCACCTTCTGCACTTACACTCTGCAGATATCACTACTCTTCTCTGGTCTAGCAAGAATCATGTATCACTTCTCATGGATACACACATACAACTTTTGCCAACTCTTTCAGAAAGAAACACAACAATGACCTTATAGGAAAGATAGGTTGGTAGCATAAGCCCTAAACCCTAAACCTGTTAGGTTAAACAATTCAAATGATTCAATCTTGACCATTGAGCATATTGCATTAAACACATCAGTCTTGATCCAATCCCAAGATGTTCACCATCGTTCATTTTCCACCGCTTCCATGGCGACTGATAACCCATCACACATTTTCTTCGTTTACAGACTTCACACATTCCCGAGGTAGAAGGAAACAATCTCCTTCATGCAAGATCCTTCATGTGCACAAGGTTGACATGGCAACTAGGTTTGTTCTTTATTACAATGCTAACTCTTCACACAAAGTCACTAGTTGAGTCACATAGGCTTGGACCTCATCAACCGAAAACCCTGAGACTACCAACTGGTAGTCATACAAAGGTTCCATGTACCGGTTCCCATATCAACATGCTAGTTTACCTTGAACAGGCACACCGCTTTACTTTGGCACACATACCGGTTCTCACATATACCAGTTTTCTCTTTTTCAACATATTGACATCAATGACAACATACAATGTCATGATCATGTTCACATGCTAGTTCGCATAATGCCAACAATTCGGATGCGTCGAATCCTGATGCTTCTAATTTAGAGAGTAATTCATCCAGTTGCATATGGATGGAAGCATCTTCATTCACGGTAGCTTCAGGTAGCATGTCTGTTAATAATGCTTTAACCTTTTGAATTACTCGGTTCTTCTTCTGAATAGCCATTTGTCTTTCTTGCTCTGCTTTGGCTTTGCATAGTTCTCCGAATTCAATAAGTGCTTGCCCTTTTAGTTTTGAGATGTCAAAATTTGGCAACACAATAGGCTTTGATAGATCTACCTTGAAACTATGCTTCTTCACTTTCCTTTCTTTGGATAATGAGGCTTTCACTGATTGAATAAGTACAATTACTTTGGAGGCTTGATCACCCTCGGTAGGTTGCTCAGTAGAGGCAACACTTTTGTCGGTTCCCTTAGCCTTTGATGTGTCCTTCGATGAATCATTGCTTGGGGTCTCAGTGGCAATAGTTTCAGTGCATGTAGGTTCTTGAGAAGTTTGTTCCCCGGTGGCCTGAGAAGTAGATTCTTCTTTTGTAGACTGTTGACCTTCTTTGCCTTGATCAGTGTCCTGAGGTTTCTTGGTTGAAACTTGCTGAGTTACCGGAGGATAGGACTTGACTTGTTCCAAAACTGATTCACTAGATACTAGTTTGGCATAGGCATTTCTTTCTATCATCTCTTGTTCCGGTGCCTCAACGTCCATGACATTCTCATCAAGTTGAATAGTTGCATCAGGATCTTTCTTGGTAATGTCAACTATTTCAACTTCATCTTCATGCTCAGCATCCTGATTTAGAATATTTATTGCCATTTGACTTTGGTTTCATTCTCAACTTCGAGATAGAGACCCTTCATCATTTTCAAGGCCCTTTGCTTGACTTGAAAATTAGTCTTGTAATTCTTCAAATGTTTCCTTATGTCTTCTATCGACATATCTGGAAAGAGATGTACCGAAACTCTTTCTTTGGCCTGTTTCTCTGAGTTCATTGCATATTGCCACCTAGTGTCAATGTGTGAATACAATGTTTTAGGAAGAAATTCAGTTACTTCCAGAGGAACTACTCAGAATTTAAGAAGTGTGCAAACTACTGATTCTTCTATTTGCCTCTTCTCATCTTCAGTTCTAGAGTTATATTTTACATATCTGAATGACCCAAATCCACCATATTGTTTCAAATTTGTACAAAAATTGTCCACATTGTGAACATCATCCTTGGTGCTTTTAACAATCTAAAATTTGCTTGCATCTTCAGATTCTGTGTCACTTGACTCTTTATTCAAAATGAGTCTCCTGTTTGACTTCTTATAAGTTCTTGTTACCTTAGGTGTTTCAACATTTTTCTGCTTCTTACTGGGAGATACTGTAGATGACCTAGTGTAGGGGCACTTCACTGGAGGAGTTGGTGATACCTTTGATGTATCTTGCTTCTTCCTTTTCATAATTTTTCCTTTTGGCAACTCGGTGCTCAAAGTAATTGCTGCTTATTGAGCCTCAGATTCTTCCTCAATTGCAAGTTGATCACTCTTGCTAGGAGTGGAGGTAGAACCTTCTCCAAATTTCTCAATGAGCACTTTGATAATTTTAGTGGCTTTTCTTGTATCCTTCGGTACTACTATGCTCATTTTCACTTTTTCTTTAACCTCTTCATAGGTACCATACCTGATCTCGGTAGCATGCCTTGGAAGTGTCAAAAGGGCATCTATCTATTGTTGAGAAATATCAAAATCCATCTCATAACCCATGGCCAGTAGAGATTGAGTCCTAGGCTCTACTGCATTGATATAACAGTAGTCGGTGTCCACTTCAAAACATATATCATCCTTATATTTTTCCACTAACTGAGGTAGAATTCTATACCTGTTATGCATGTTTTCTTGAAATTTTCTGAAGTAATCATCCATAATTTCATTGAAGTTATCACCTAACTGATTGATAAAGTCATTTATTTGATGGGTGATTGGTTGGTGTAATTCCCAAACTATGTTACCGACCGATGTGAAGAATTTTTGAAAATAGAAAAACATGCACACTAAGAGTGACCCAAACTTTAGCGTGTTTGCCGAGTTATTCTTCTTAGGTTTCCTTATAGTGTTGAGATTTTCGAATAAGTTTTTCAGCAATACTTCACATAAATCAATCTTCATACCCCTTTTCACTATCTTGTAGGCCAAATCTATGGCTGCACATGGTACACTGTTCTCTCTTGCCAATTGAAAGAAATAATAACCTATGACTCGAATTGCAAATTTTAGCTTTGCATCTATAACATTATTCAATTTAAGACCTCCGCAATTAGACTCAACTCCGGTTAAAGATATCAATTCCTTATGTGAAATCATTTTCTGTGCTTGGGCATGGTCGTATATCGGGTATCTAGTTATTATGTGAATGATTTCCTTGTTGATTTTGAACGGTTGCTCCTCTAACCACATAAAGTCATCATGAACTCTGCTCAAAACAAATTTAACCCATTGGGGTTTGAAAACTCGAGGGTAGGTTAGGGGTTTAGTCAATCCCTTGACTTTGATATGTTCATACTTGCTGTCTAGGATTCCATCGGTACATAACTCATCATACATGTCCTTGATTTTGGTATGACCTAGCTCTTCAACACGACACTTAGTGTAGAATCTGGCATCTTCAACTAATAGAACCCTATCCAGACTAAGAGAAAATGTAGTTTTCTCATCGGGTTCAGAAGCAACTTTGGGAGGTAAGGAATATTTCAGTGAGGGCTTTTCAATAGTCTCAACTACAACAGGTTTCTGCACCTTAGGATCCATCACAAACTTGGATTTCTACTAATGAAAAAGTTTAGGGTTTTAACTAACCAGAAAATGCTTTCGACTTAGTAAATATAATGCAGATGTTCACAACTGATGTTGACTGGTTAACTATCTTGCAAATGCATTAAGAATGTTGTATAAATACCTTGAAATTTTCTCAGGAGATGTTTGATCGCCTTTGAATCGCTTAGCTCTGCTCTTTGATAACTGGTAAGTGTAGAATGACCACGCGAAGAACATTAAGTACACATTTGACCTTATCGAGCTTTGTGGAGTTAGGTAAGAAAACATTAAATGCACTCAGTTCCACTAAACTGATTAATTTCCTTTTATGCTTTTACTGACTTAGACAGGCTTCCTGCATTTACCAACTTCTTTGGTACTCCAAAAAACTAGATAAAATTTCAAACTTGCTAATGCATCTTAGCTATGTGGATTTTGAGATTAAGTGCATGATAAAATAGGAATTGTTAGGATCTAACCTTGAGATAATGCAGTCCCTTCATACCTTTACTGATTAATTCGAAGGAGATGCACCTAACTCAGTAGGTAAGGTGCTATCTTCATTTTCTTCATTTTTTGACTCAATTTCCTTTCTTTTCCAGATTTTATGTAATTTGATTTTTATCTCCTCATTATCTCCTCTGGGTTGATCTCTGTAGTCCTTAGCTAAGTTTCCAAATTTATGACAAAGAAAGCATGCCATTCCTGGATTTCTCCATGATCTTCAGTTGATCATTCCAAACCTTATTTTGCAATTGGCACTTATATGTCCATATCTTCCACAACATTCACACCATATCCTTGTATTGTAATCCCATGGTACTATAGTATACTGTCGGTTAAGATATGTGTGAGTTCGGTAGTTTCTAGTATTTGCTTGGTGTGAAGACCTCATATAGTTTTTCTGCTTAAACCAACACTTCTCGGTACTGTGTCCATATCTATTGCAGTTTTTGCAAAACCCCTTGAATTTTGCCTTCTGAAAATTGCTAGCAGACTTTGTCCTACATTGTTTAGATGTGTGACCATACTTATTGCAATTGTAACAATAACCATCAGATCTAGTGACATTCGATTGCTTACCTTTTATGATTTGGCACATGTTGGGAGTATGTCCTTGTTTACCATAGTAGTTGCAAATAGGCTTCTTTCCTTTGATATTCTCCTTGTTTCCAGCTTGCTTTGATGATTCCCCTCTCTCGGTGGTGTTGTTCCCTTTCTCGGTAAGGTGTTTTTCTTTGTAACCGAGTCTTGCATCTTTGTTGGGTCTTCTTATATTTAGTTGCTCATCCAACATCTTTGATGCTTCATAACTTTTCTTTAGTGTTTCTTTTGATTTCTTCTCCGTTTCAAGTTCATTGGTCAATCTTGATAATTCAAGTTTCAATGCTTGATTCTCATTTTCTTTTAGATTTGCTTCATGATGTGCATAACCCAATTGATCAGAAAGATTATGTTGAATTCCAATCATTCTTGTGATTTCATCATTCTTTTCAGACACCAATGCTTCCAACTTTTGTTTTTCCCTTTCGATGTCTTTTATGTTATCCTCAACTGTTCTTAATGCATCAAGATTTTCAGTCGTCTATGTGCTAAAATGCTCATGTTCTTTTTTAATTGTTTTCAGTTGTTCAGTCAGTGCTTTGTTCTTTTCTTTCAATTCACCAATCATTTCTTCAGTCTCTTCTGATATACTATTCTCAGATGATGTCTCAATTTGCTCCACCAACTCTTGTGAGTTCTGTAAATCATCAGACAACCTTCTTCTGACTTTCAGAGATCTTTGCATTTGTCTCTGCATATCTGCAATCACTTGATTAGCATGATCCAATTCTTCTTGAAGATTCACAATTCTTCGAGATTGTTTGTAGCCTTCCATTGATAAGATCTTTCTCTTTAGGTTGTTAAACCCTTTTCCAAGATTGAATCTCTGATACCAATTGTTAGGTCCAACTAAGAAAGCTAATGTACTGAGAGGGGAGGGGTGAATCAGTACTTCAAAACTTTTCTTCAACAAAAATCTTATTGATAAACATAAATTGTAAACTGTTGATTTCATAATATAAAGCTAACACATAAATATAGAAATGACATTCATACACATTTCACTCCATGACACAAATATTTTGGTTACGCATAAACTCTTTGTTAGAGAGAAAAACTGCGGTGGGGATGACACCCACAACTTCACTACTGCAATAAGAAAGGTTGCTCGGTTAGAGCTACATGTTTAGCTATTTTTGATAGCTTACCCTGTTAGGAGTATCAAGATCTTTTAGATCTACCTTGCTAAAGGATTTTACAACACATACAAAAAAGCTGCACCTGGTTAAAGGCTTTACAATTTATAGACTTTGTTAGAGTCTTTTACCCTATTAGAGGTTTCTATTACAACTCAAATGATTCAATAAAATATTTACAAATATCCGCAACTTTACATCTGAAATGTTATAGCAGATTCTATGTGCTGAATATGAAATTACCTTGGTTATAGCATACCTTGGTAATTGATAAAACAACTTGGTAAACCCTTCTGTTTACTCTGTCCCTGAAACTGTTCTCTGAAGACTCTCTCGGTGACCTCTGAATATCTCTGTCAGTCGTAACAGTCACAACTCGATGTGTCCTCTTATGACTTTCCTTTCTAACTCTTATGTCACACATGTCTTTCATATTTGATTCTCAAATCACTCTGTATAAATAGATATTTTGGACGGTGATCGGTCCATGCTTCAATCTTACAAAACAAGATTCATTGAATGAATAATCATAGAACTTATTATATTGGATAAACTTCCTCAAAATCATACAAAATCTTGAAGTACAATTTCCTATGTGATAACGGTTCCCTGTTCCTCGATTCTTATAACACATTTCCACATATGTGTCCAGGTTCATTGAATCTGGTAACATGTTCCTACTCGATTCGGATTACTCGGTATACCTTCTTTATTGCTCGGTAAACATAGAACGTTACTTGGTGTATACTTAACTCTGTGACTCCTTTCTTCTCTAACCAACTGCTTTAGTGCTTACCGACTGAATATTTCGGTAGTAATAACTGACTAGAACATAAGATGACTTTGGACATAAAACTAATGACAACTTAGTAAATAATAAAAATTCAGCAGTATGAGAGGGAGGAGATTTGGATTTTTGCTCAATATTCATAGAAGATTGGAAAGTTTGCACAAAACTTTCCATAGAACGCTGCATGCGCTCTTCATGAGACTACAAAGAACCAATTAATTCTACAACATTGAAAGTAGTTAGATCTTTACTTTCTTTAATAGAAATTACTAATGGATCAAATTTAGGGGGAATAGACCTCAAAATTTTTTCTACAGTTTTCTGATCTGATATAGTTTCACCTTGAGTCCTAAGTTGATTTACAATACCTTGAGTCCTTCTAATAAATTCTTGAATAGACTCAGATTCTTTCATCCTCAAATTTTCAAATTCTCTTCGAAAAGTTTGAAGTCTTACCAATTTGATTTTATTTGTACCTTGGTATGCAGTTTGTAGAGCCTCCCATGCATCCTTTGATTTTGTCAGATAGGCAATTCGAGGAAAAATTGAGACATCCAAGGCAGATTGAATGGTGAAAAGAGCTTTGTTATCCTTCTTTCTATCTTCTTTCAACTAATTTTTCTGTTGTGGTGTCCATGTATTGAATGCATTTTGATCAACAGGTTTTGTGTATCCACCTTCCACAAATTCCCAGACATCTTGGGATAAAAGTAGGGTCTTCATCTTGATACTCCAATAATCATAGTTTTCTCTAGTATAAAATGGAAGCTGAAATGGTAAATATTTTCCATTAGCCATCTGAAGATAACTATTGATCCAACCTGGAATTTGCACGATCAGAATTCTTGCAACCTGCTCTGATACCAAATGAAAACAATAAATTTTAGAACTGATAATATTGATATTGGAAAATCTCTAACTCAAAATTACAATAAGAGTAATTGCCTTATAGACAATCATTTTCCTCAGAATAGGAAAAACAAAAACTTAAAACAATAAAACTAAAAATATGCTTTATAACTAAAACTATAGAACTTATTCTATCCTATCTTAGCAATATATAATTGCTGATTAATAAAAACAAAGAAAGATATTTTATTTATACGTACCAGTTTGGATATGGGAACTGTTATTTAAAAAACTGTTTTATTAAATAAAACTAAAAAGAAAAAAGCAAATTGCCTTCGTGATCTCTACAATATGTTGTATCATTCGAGCTTATCTTCAACCTTGTGGCTCTGACGTGGATCCATCCTAATCTGATACAGGAAATTGACAGGTAGTAACTGATGCTCTACAAAAAGGATTAGAAAATCTGTTCGATGACAACACACACACGAGCACAAGAAATAGACGTTAGTGTTAACAACAAAAGATTATCCTAAACAAGCATATCAAGAGAGATATTAAGCATGAAATAGAAAGCATACAAACATAGAATAGATAAACTATACTCCTCCAAATGCTAATCAAGATGCTCATAGTTGCTCCTCCCTTGTTCCTCTCCTCTCCAAGTTCCACATGAGTGTAGCTCTCAAGTTTTAGCACTAGCCATGGATGCCATATGGAGATTCAATATGGTTGAATATGATAAATAAATGCTATGCAAGTGTAGATAGTGATGCTATGAAAAAGCTCTATGCTAATACTAGTATAGCAACAATACTTTAATGCTTACTCCTTTGCTTGAGAAGAAGGGTTCTATTTATGGAAGAAATGGGGAAATGAAGGGTTAAGATTGAGCAATCTTAACAAGGGTTAGGATTGAAAGATATTCAATCCATGTGAGACTTTCAACCCAATCCCATGTTGACAAGTGTCACCATGAGGAGGCTTGAGAGGAGAGATAATGAGCATTGAATGCTTGAGGGGACATGATGGTTACCCTAGGGGGTTGGGTTAGGGTTAGGTTAATGGATATTCCTTTTATCCAAGGGATAAATGAATGTGCAAGGGTTAAATGGTTACCTTAGTCAAAGAAATAAATGCTTTGAAGAGACCCATGAGTCAAAAGGATGGTTAAGTTAGAGGAACGTCTCTAACCAAAGGTAAAAGGCGAGTTAACCATAAATGGTTATGTAAGAGCCTTTAATGGTTTGGAAGACTTTAGAGGTTAACCATTTGAAGACATAAAGCCTTTAATGGTTATTGAAGACTTTGGAGGTTTTTGAGAAGTGACTTCCTTTTATTTAGGAATGTGACAATGATTAGGATAGGATTAGGCTAATTAGAAGGAGTTAGAAGAATCTAGAAGGGATTTAGGCATGCAAGTGGATTTTGTAGGAGAATGCAAGTGGGAGGAATTTTGGGATTTTTCAATTAAAATAAAATCATTTATTTCAATTAAATGGTGTAATTTGCATTTGGGTGGATATTTAAACAAATTTTAATTTTTTAAAATGTGAATATGAATTTTGGATTGTATTTAAATAAATCTTAATTTATTTACATGAGAAAAAGGAAGATAAAGCATTAAATGCTTGAAGACTAAGGAAAACCATTAAAGGCTTGAGAAGACTCTAGAAGGAAGCCATTAAGTTTGAAGACTTTAAGGGAAACCATTAAAGGCTTGAGAAAACTCTAGAAGGAAGCCATTAAGTTTGAAGACTTTAAGGGAAACCATTAAAGGTTTCAAGTGGGTGAGGATAAATAAGATTTTAAATAAATAATTTATTTATTTAAAATAGTTGCGCAACTTGCATTTGTAGGAAAATGCAAGTGGGTGGAGGATAAAGGTGATTTAAATAAATGTTAATTTATTTAAATGTGAGAGATGGGATTTTGGGGGATTTAAATAAATATTAATTTATTTAAATGTGAGAGAAGATTTAATTAAACAAATATGATTTATTTATTTAATTAATGGTATGAATTTGGTTAAGTGAATTAAATCAAATAAATTGAATAATTTATTTAATTAATAGAAGAGGGTTAAGATGAATTAATTAAATATTAATTTAATTAATTATTGATTGATGGTTAAATAATCAAATAAATACTAAATATTCATTTAATTAAGTGGACAGATTTATGAGACTACATTTGCTCCTCTTTGAGACGGTGTGATTTTATCGTGTCCTTTCAAAGAAAGAAAAATAGGTGTGAAGAAATATGACCCATAAATGTTAATTAGTGGGTGGTATGCCCCCTTGAGAGATGGGCCAATTTTTTTTTTTTTAAGAATCAGGCAATCTCTCGAAAAAGAACGAGAAGTGGAGGGGAGGAAGAATTAAAAAATTTAGCAATAACGGTGAAAGAATGGAAGAAAACAGAGTGAATTTAGAGAAATGGCAAGCCAGTGAGTACTCGTAGGTTATGCAGGAGATAGAGTGCAAATGTGGTGGTTGTGCTTTCGAGTGATGCTGTACAATTGATCAAAATTGGTTGGACAATCTGGTGTAATCGGTTTAGTTGACCCGGTCTAGTCAAAGCATGACAGTTGATGTTAGTTGTTCGCTTGGATAGGATAAAGTCTGAGTAAGTGAATCAAAGTGACCTGATGGTGACTTAGACAATTGATGTAATTGCCCGATGAAGTCAAGGTATTTGAAGCAAAATACTCGTTGAGAGTTAGATAATTGATGTAATTGTCCATTATGATTGTGTTTGATTGGTTGATCAATTGATAGTGTGTGCGTGTGATGGATGGTTGTGGTGAATCATAACAGCCTCATTGAGACTAGGTCATTATGATAAATGCCTGTTGTAGTCTAGGTTTGCCATAATCGATTACCTGTTGAGACCCGAAGATACTTGATCAGAGTATCTGTTGATAGTCTAGGTGTGTGTGAGTCGATGTGCCTGTGTAGACAGAGTAATTGGCTTGATTGGGTTGATGGGAGATGATGTAAGGTATTTGATGCTGATTACCAAGATGGGGAGGGTGAGGGTAGGGTTAGATCTTAGATAGAAGAAATGGAGGACCTATGATGCATTCCTATGAAAAAAGAGGAAAATAGAGTATCCATTGTCATTACTATGTATGCATGATATGCATCTATTATGCATGTATGGATGGATGAAATGCAACGGAATGCAATATATACAGATGAGATGGAATGACGATCCATAGTGATTTATTTTTCATCATTGAGCATGGTAGTATGAATCTTGGATGAGGCAGTAGGAACCAAGGATGGAGTATTGTAACTGCGAGCAAGCAACATAAATAAAGAATAAAGAATATGAACCCTCCATAATGGTTCATGCTCATATGGTCGAGGTATACACTGTAGTCAACAAACCGTAGTGATCCATGACTATATTTTGCATAAGATCACGTAGCTTAGTGAACTTCCCACATAGACACCATTAGTACATGCCCCAGAACTTCATTGGAATAATTCGCAAAAGACATACAAATAATGCTTAGGAACCATCCCAACCACTCTAATCACTTGCGGATATCTCGGAGTAGCGTAGGAACCTGATATAAATGAATAAATAACTAACAAACCGACCAAGTACTTGATAGCTTAAACAAAATTTTCTTGTCAAATAAAATGTTATCTTGTCTTTGTTTTGGTGAGGAAAGATTTATCCCTATTAAGACAGTTTGCGTGTTGATGTTGATTGTTTGGTCGATGTGATAAGTGGTCATCATTTGATTATTTCACAATGTTTGTTTGGTATCTGCTTTGAAAAATGTATGTACAAGGTGTTGCCATGTTTTTGTTTCTTTGATATTTTCTGATGTTTTTGGATTTTGGTGGGATAGTTTTTCAATGTTTTTGGATTTTGTGAGATAGTTTTTCAATGTTTTTGGATTTTGTGAGATAGTTTTGAATGAAGAACTCAATGAATCACAAAATAATGTAGAATTCACTTCTATCAACTAGATTAAGGGCATTGCCGCCATTTTAGATATGACTATGAAAAAGCAGGATGCAAGATGCATGAAGTACTATCCTTGACTGTAGATCAGTAACAAGCCATTGTTTTGGACTGATGGATGAGTGAATGTAGTGAATGTGATCATAACAAGTTTGAAAGACAATGGAGCCATAGCCTTTACAAGTGGCGCCTATTTGCTAGGTTTTCGCCATGGCACTTACCCAAGGTGCCACCAGAGTGGTTGTTCACTATTTGGATGCATGATTTTTCTTTACTATTTTGATTTTTTTGTATTTTCTTTAGGACATTTATCTAAATGTTTTTGGTGTTTTTCTCGATATGCATGGGACCCTGATGCTCTGTACAACTTATGTATAATTTTTTTTAAGGTGCATGCTGTTGATCGGATCTGCTAGCGGTTCTCCTTCTGAAGAAGCCAATTGATATACGCCAGACCCAAATACAACAATGATAACATATGGACCCAGCCAGTTCGATGAAAACTTCCCCTTATGTTCTCAGTTTGGTTGGTTAAGAGGATTCTCTCGAAGAACAAGATCACCTACCTCAAATGTACGAGGTCTAACTCAGTGATTATAGCTCCTGCTCATGCGTTGCCGATAGGATTTGAGGTGGTTGTATGCAGCTTGTCGTTTCTCATCAAGTAGCTCTAAGTCTGGGAGATGAGATACTCTATATGCCTCATCATCAATGAGATTGTGCAAGGAAACTCATAGAGATGGTATCTCGACCTCGATAGTTAAGATAGCTTCTGCGCCATAGACTAGTGAGTAGGGAATTGCGCATGTAGGGGTTCAAATGCTAGTTTGATATGCCCATAGTGCTGGATTCAATTGAACGTGCCAATCACGACCGACATCATTGACTATCTTCTTGAGGATTCTTAATATGTTCTTGTTTGATGCTTCAGCTTGACCATTACCTTGTGGGTAATAGGGAGTAGAAAAGCGGTGTTGGATGTGAAACTTCTCATAGAGCTCACAGACATCTTGATTTTTGAAAGGAAGCTCGTTATCTGTGATGATAGACATGGGTACACCATACCGGCAGATGATGTAATTAAGGATGAATGAGGCGATCTACTTGCCGGTGACTTGGGTAAGTGGAACAACTTCAATCCACTTTGTGAAGTATTCGGTGGCAGTAATGATGAGCTTATGGCCGTTGGATGAAGATGGATGGATTTTACCCACAAGGTCAAGTCCCCACTGGCAAAAGGGCCATGGTGTTGTGATTGGTTGCAATTCCTATGCTGGCGCATGTATCAGGTCTCCATGAACTTTGCATTTCTTGCATTTTCTGATAAAATAGTAGGAGTCTTTTTTCATGGATGGCCAATATTATCTAGTGTGCATGAATTTCTTGGCTAGTGACGGACCGCTTGCATGAGTTCCACAAATTCCTTCATGTACCTCTTCCAAGGACTTTGTTATTTCATCCTACTCTAGACATCAAAGGAGAGTACCATCAAGACTACGTCAGTATAGGGTTTCAGCAATAATGGTATATCGAGCGGTTTTGCGAATGAAGGTTTTACGTTGGTTATTTGATTGGTTAAGAGGAAGTGTGTGATCACGGAGGTAGGTATAGAACTCACCGTACCATGGGGATTCAGAACCGATAAGGTGACATATCATCTCAGATTCAGGGATATCATAAGCGGGAATCCAAAGCTGTTCGACCAAGAACTCGTAGCGTGTTGAATTCTGTTGGAAGATCTAGGAGAGATGCGATGGTAGCCATAGCGTCAACAGCTTGATTCTAATCTATGGGTACCTTCTCAAAGGTGATAGTAGTGACTGATGTTTTTAATTTATCCACCATTTGTTTGTACAACATGAGTTTGTCATCCTTGGTCTGATATTCATCTGTTGCTTGTGGAATGACCAGTTGGGAGTTGCCATATACTTGTAGTTCTTGTAACTTCCATTGTATGGCTAGCCCGAGTCCTGCGATCAAGGCCTCATATTCAGCTATGTTGTTTGTGCATGGAAATGTGAGCCTGTAACACTTCAGGATGTTGTCACCTTGAGGTGTGATAAATAGAATGCCTACCCCCGAGCCATGCCTAGTGTATGAACCATCAAAGTATAGTTTTCATGGTTGCTTAGCTGTGATCATGAATATCTCTTCATCTAGAAAATTGGAAATGAGAGGATGATCGCCTATGAGGGGAGCATTGGCCAACTGATCTGCAATAACTTGGCCTTTGATAGCCTTACGGTCCATATACTCGATGTCAAATTCACTTAGAATCATCACCCACTTGGCCAAGCGACCTATCAATGCTACTTTGCTGAGCAAGTATTTGAGTGGATCAATTTTTGCAATTAGTTGTACTTTATGTGTCAACAGATAGTGCCTCAGTTTAGTGGCTGCCAAGATTACTACTAGGCAAGATCACTCAATAGGTGTGTAATTGAGTTCATAGCCAACCAGTGTGCGAGAGATGTAGTAAACAACACACTCTTTCCATTCTGCATTGTGTTGTGCCAATAGTACACCCAATGTTGTATTTGTTGCTGATATATAGAGTAGTAAAGGCCTACTTGGATTTGGTGGGACCAACAATGGTGTATTCATGAGATAGTCTTTAATCATTTGGAATTCTTGTTGGCATCTAGTATCCCATTGAAATTAGATGTTCTTGTGTAACAGGTGTGTAAATGGGTGACACTTATCTGCCAGTTGTGCAATGAATCTCCGAATTGATTGTAGTCATCCTTGTAATGTCCTTAGCTGACTGATGTTCTTTGGTGGTGGCATGTCCATGATTGCTTTGACCTTTGCAGGATCAACCTCAATACCTTTACTTGAGACAATTTATCCTAGAAGTTTCCTTGAGGTTATTCCAAAGACACATTTCTTTGGGTTGAGTCGAACATGATATTGTTCCAATCTATCAAAGATTTTCTCTAATATTTCTAGATGACCTTCTCTTGTTAGTGATTTTTCCAATAAGTCATCAATATAATCTTCCATTATGGTATGCATCATGTCATGAAAGACATAGGTCATTGCTCTTTGATAGGTTGCTCCTGCATTCTTTAGACCAAAAGACATTACATTCCAGCAGTATGTGCCCCATGGACATGTGAAGGTCGTTTTATGTTGATCCTTAGGTGCAATCTTTATCTAGTTGTACCTTGAAAAGCCATCCGTGAGAGAAATCATGGCATGTCCTATTGTTAGGTCCACTATTATGTTGATGTTTGGTAGGGGGAAGTCATCTTTAGGATATGCTTTGTTCAGATCTCTGAAGTCAGTACAGATACAAATGCCCCCATTTGGTTTGCTGACAGGCACAATATTAGATATCCAATCTACATAATCAATTGGTCTAATAAAACCAACATATAGGAGTTTCTTAAGTTTTGCTTTGACTAGTACTACAATCTAAGGATGCATCTTGCAAAGCTTCTGTTTGACAGGTTTGGCACCTGCTGCTATGGTGAGATGATGCATGACTAAATCAGGTTCAAGTCCAGGCATATCTGCATATGACCATGCAAAGTTGATTTGATGCTTTTTGAAGAATTCGACAAACTTAGGTTGTTCCTCTCAAGTCAAAAGAGATGCCAGATGTATATGGTGAGGAGTTTCAGGAGTCCCCACGTTGTATTCTTTTGTCTCTTCAATAAGGATTGTTGATCGTTCCTGCTGTGTACTAGAGGGGAGAGTGTCAAACCTTTCATCCTCCGGTGCCTCAGAGAGGTTTTCACCATTGAATACGCTCTTTCTTTTTACTTTTGCGGGATCAAACAATGTCATAGTGTGGTTTTCACTAGAAGATCCATGTTTTATTGTTATATTTTTGCAGTTGAAAGGTTTGGCATCCACCCCGAAGTATGCTGCGCTATTAAGTTCAATGGCGAATCTAGCTTTGTGATCCTTGCTTGGTATGTTATCCCATAGTTCTAAAAAGTCAATGATTGCCTCATCATTTTGGAAATGGTCAAGACATGGGGGATTAGGTTGGTTCCATTCAATGAGTTTAGGATGGATAATGGGCATTACCTCATCGATTAGGTTAAGTTCGTGAGATGTGTCAGTGAGGGTTAAGACGTTGTGGTGAAGGTCGTTGATGGTACTCTCCCTGTCAGAATTAGGCGTAGGATGTGCCGTAGGGTCTAGGGAAGAAGTTTTTAGCTCAGGAACCCAAGAGGTCTTTATATGTGCTTCTCCATAAATAGGGATTTCTTTGTGAGGTGTAGGGGGTGACGTGTCTTCCTCATCTAAAGTATTAAGCTGTACCGAATCAAATTCCCACTCATGTGAGTCAGTTTCTGAGTCATCCTCTAGTAGTCGATTACTATACCATACTGGGATATCTTTTGAGTTAAAAACTGTAGGTGTAATTGGCTGATGTACCTTGGAAGATGGAATGATTGGTGCTACAGGAAGGATTATTGGGACCAGTGAATCCGATACGGGGAGTATCAGTGTTGTTGAATCTGTTGCTTCTGATGGAATTGTCGGTGTTGTCGATACTGCTGGGGGTTTTGATACTGATAATGGTGCTATTGATGCAGTTGTTATTGTTGATGGGGTTGTTGGTTTTATTGGTGGGATTTTTATCCTCAATGGGGAAATTGCTATGGTTTTGGGTGCTTCTTTTATAATCAAAGGCGGCCTCTTTGTAGTAGGTTGATATAGAGGTTTGGTGGGTTTCCCTTTAAATCTGAGCTTAGGAAGGATCTCCTTTTGAAAGCCTAAGCCTATGTTATCTTTGGGTTTTAATTCCAGCTGTAGTGGCTCATGTATCTCTTTCTTACAATACCCTAAAGCACTTTGACCATCATATCCCATTCTTTGCATAATGAGAAGGCCTTTTCCATATTGATCTGTGGGAACTTTAGTTTGTAGAATGTCGGTGGTGATTGGATCTTTATAGATCCATTCTACTAAGTCTTCATCTCTGGTTTCTTCTTCTTGACTCTTTCCAAGGATGAATGGTGTCAAAGTACATGCTGGCTTGATCAGTGGTGCTTGAAGTATCTGTTGAGGTTTTCCATGTGTTCTAGGAGAAGTGGGCATTTGTCCAACACAAAAGAGTTGGCTTAGATTGTACTCTCCAGGACCTTCTTCGGCTATTTTAATCTTGAGCTTCTCTTGCATGGGTATAGTGGTGTTTGAATTGGAAAGAGAGGCTGGACTTACGTATGATGGGGAGGAGATGGCTTCTCTATTGTTGGGAACGGTAATATCTAGTTGATGACTTATGTTATGACAATATTGAAAGGGGTTTGCATCGCCCAGGATCATGATTTCTACACCATTATGTGGGAACTTGATACACTGATGGTAGGTGGATGGAACGGTTTGCATGGCGTGTATCCAAGGTCTCCCCAACAACAAATTGTATGGTAGAGGAAGGTCCAAAACCTGACATATGATGTGTTTCACCATGGGGCCCACTCAGATTGGTAGTACAACATCTCCTTTGGATGAACGCTTTGCATCATCATAAGATTTGATTGTAATCTTCTTGTGGGCATCCACTGATTCAATTGCATATCCCAATGCAGTGACTAATTGTAGTGTACAAATATTCAGGCTTGCTCCATTGTCAATCAGGACTCACTTGATCCTATGCCAGTTGATAAAACCTTCAATGTGGAGTGACGTGTTATGAGGTTGTTGGAAGGATGTGTTGTCACTTTTAGAAAAAGTGAGACAAGGTGATGACCTTAGATTTCTGACCATGGCTTGGAACTGATATGTATTTAGGTTTGCAGGGAGTGACGCCTCTTGGAGAGCTTGATCCAAGATTGTTTTATGAGATGGAGATAAGCGCAATAGCTCTAAGATAGATATTACTGCAGACATTTTATCTAATTGGTCCACATGGTTATACTGCTTTGGGATAGATGTGGTACCTTGTGGAGATGCTTTTATGGTAATCTTGCTGCGACATGTAACAACATTGCAGTTGGAACTGGGATTTTTGATGGTAATAGTTGCAATTTGTTCACTGGCATCATACAAATGAATCACAATGTATTTATATGCGGCTCGCGTATTTTCAGTGGTATCTATGTTTCTCCTTGAAGTGGAGGGACCTCTTTGATCTTGTGATGGAAGCGAATTTTTGAACATTAGATGATCATTGTTTGTTGTCTTTGGGTCATGTCATTCGATTTCGATATCACCTCAGTCAATAAGATCTTGAATAAGATCTTTCAATCTGTGACAATTGCTTGTCTTCTGGATGAGATCTTCAAAAGTCCTAATGCCACTTGGTAATCGGGAAAACCATGATGTGGTTGTTCCTCCCAAGATTTGGGGAAAAAGGGGCATTAGGTAGTATCCTTGTATGCCACTTCGCGGCAAGCTGAATGGAATTCTCGAACATGATCACGAGGATCTCCTTTTCCTCTATACTTTTCAAACTTGGGTGTTTCAAACCCTCATGAAAAAGGTGGCATGTGAAGATTCCTATCAAAGGGATAGGGACAAATGTCATTGAGTGAAAACTGATTAGTTTTCACACCACTATGAAGTTGTTGGGCGAGATTTTCAACTTGTTGTTGCAACATTTCTATTTCATTTGGAGGAGGAGGAGGTGGGGGATTACCTTGATGAAGGTTGTATCTGATGTGATCTTGACCTCTTTCTTCCTTATTGTGACTTTGTTATTCTGATGCTTGTCTTAGTTGTGCAACATCAAAGTCAGAGGGTAGTTTGGCTCCTTCTTGAGCAAGTCTTAAAAAGTGAGCATCAGTATTGCTCCTGAGTATTTCATCAAATAGTCGATTAAAGAGAGGGTTGTGTTGTGCCCTTTCTATTGCCGTAGGAGTAGGAGTACTTGGATTTTCGTCATTGACGTTTCCTCCCAGGGTTTCTTGGAATTCATTGATATTGTCTTCCTCTTCTTCTTCAATTTCTATTTGTCTTGTTCTAGATCTGGTCTGAGCAATTTTGTTTACAAGTTTTTGTTGAAGTTGGGTGAAAATGATGATGAGTTGTTGATGAAATGAGAGATTTATGTTTGGTGGGGTGTTTTGCGTATTGATCTCTAGCACTAAAGGTAGATGTTACCAAAGTTCTTTCTTGATTTGCTTGTTGTGTTTGATTGACAAAGTTTGATGTGATAAGGTTTAGAGAGATCTGAGACGTGTTATATACCCAACTACCTAGTAATGAGAGGATTCACTCATAGACTAGTTTTAACCTACGCACAAATGCCTCTAGGATGAGTTTATCCTAGATGTAGAGACACTTTAAAAAGTGATGTTTTTTGTGTTTGATTCAAGCAATATCGAAAATAGAATTTAGGACAAGAACCTCTTAATGTTTTGAGAGTTGAAATGGATTGATGAGATATGGATATGATAATAGATGAAATGTGAACTTCAATAAAAGCTTTGTGTCACATATGGGACAAATTCTTTCTCTTCTCTTTTGAGAGTTGGTGGTTCTTCCTGAGCTACATTATATGTGATGAAAATTTTGGGAAAAAAGTTAGGATTGATTTTGCCTCCTTTGTTCTTGTGATAACTCAAAGCTCGATATTGCATAAAAGCTGTGCGGTTTAATGACTCTTCATTTGATTTCCCTTGAAGATATAGACACATGTGACTTAGGAAGGTTCTATGAGAGACAAAGATTTGTCTATTAAGATAGAAAAATTTCCTCCTTTTGATAAGAGCCTTTGAGCTCAATGGTCTTTTTTTTCAAGTTGATGTGTTGATGAAGATTCTTCTTTCTCAAGATGTGAAGAATGGTCATATAGTTTGATACTTTTCGTTGTTTGTTTTTTGTATTTGATCTTTTGTGTTTCTGAAAAAGTTTGTGTTGGATGAATACTTGTTCTGATTTGGATTTATGATGTTTCTTTGACAACAAAACAAAGCAAGCACACAAACACAAGAATGTTGCCTAAAAAGGCACAAGTATGGGTCTAGATCAACCCAATCTTTTGAACTTTTTATGATCCTTTCCTTCAAATGTATTTTAGGTGTTTCCAAAGCCTGAAGTCGGTTCAATTTGCACTGGTCTTGACTAAAAATGAAAACACTTTAAACACTCTTTATCCCTAAGGTCAAATGGCCATTTGTGATAATTTCAGCCCACATCTTGATATTTCTTCGACTTTGGTACTAAATACCTTATGAATCCCTTCGTGGCAGGTAAGGATGTGATATACTAAGTCTTGCATGAGCATAACAAATTGATGATCCCTATGATGGGGGAGTCACCACTTTTATTGGGCTACAAGTAACCTTTCAAAAAAACTATGTTTCTACTCAAGGAAATATGTATAGTGAGTATCTTGGGAGAAAAACCTTCTATGCTCTTGCACTGAATTTATCACAAATATCCTCAATCAATAGAATAGTTGGACTACTACTTAAAAGTGTTTAGTAATTTTTGATGTTTTTAGACATAAGTTCATTCTGCAGTGACTCACTTAAGAGCCTTATAACTTGTGGTGGGGCCCATTTGTCCTTTCGACAAGTTACACTATAGGAACAACTATACCCAAGGCTACAACTTTTGCTCTCACCTGATTTCTATAGCGACTCAAAGGATTTATCGCGCGAGGTCGTTCCCAAGAGTGATCGATCTCTTGGCAGACCTCTCTTAAAAAGAGAAAAATTGAGTGTTACTAACACTTTTCTCTTGCACCTAGGACCACGAAAGCCAAGGGAGAGGATAGTGTGTGTTAGATGTAGGACTACTCGACAAACTCTTTTTGCACAAGTGTGTCAAACACGAAATGCACTTCTTCTTTTTAACTTGTCATTGCAATGATGTTCTATCTAATTGGAGATGTTGCTCCAACAGTCATGGTGTTCTTTTATCCTTCAATGGAAAAATGTGTTGTAATCTAGGAATTGGAAATCCTGGTCAAATGAATTAAGAGCACATTTTGCTTGAAGTAAATCGATTTGAGAACAACTTTGACAAATTGGGGATTTTTTTTAACTTGCACAAAATGAAGTGTTGATTGTGAATTTTAGTTTGATGCAAGAAGTAAAATTTGCCTTGTTGATTTTAAGAACCAAAAGAATTTGTTCCTAACTTTGCAAAAAATAATTTTGTGTGTTTGTTTTTGTGATTCTTTTTAACTTTGAACAAGTGTGATTCTTCTTAGAGCTCTAAACGAAAGATGTGGTTATTTTTAAAACTCCAAATGAAAGTGTAGTTGATTTTAATCCAAAAGGAAAATGAATTTATTTCCTAAGCTAAAATTGCTAAAAAAAATCCTATTGTAGGGGTTAGTTAAAACCTGCACAAAAGATAATTAGTTAGAAAAATCCGAATGTTTGGTGGGCTTTTAGAAGCCTAAAATTTTGGTTTTGGGTCACAAGGAATTTTCTTACAACTCTGTGTTACAATAACTCTACTCTGTGTGAAAACAAAAGCGTTATTTAACATGACAGAGCAACAGTATAGACAATAGCGCTATAGTATCAATTTGCGAAGGCACTAAACTGAGAACAAAAGCGCAAGAGAATGACCTATGTGTCAATTAAAACATTCAAAAGTTACTAGTCTTCAAAATGATTTATCTTTGATTCACACTGGGTTCACCAAATGATGCTCTGCAAAAAGGATTAGAAAATATGTTCGATGAAAACACACACAAGAGCACAAGAAACAAACGTTAGTGTTAACAACAAAAGATTATCCTAAACAGGCATATCAAGAGAGATATTAAGCATGAAATAGAAAGCATACAAACATAGAATAGATAAACTATACTCCTCCAAATGCTAATCAAGATGCTCATAGTTGCTCCTCCCTTGTTCCTCTCCTCTCCAAGTTCCAGATGAGTGTAGCTCTCAGGTTTTAGCACTAGCCATGGATGCCATATGGAGATTCAAGATGGTTGAATATGATAAACAAATGCTATGCAAGTGTAGATAGTGATGCTATGAAAAAGCTCTATGCTAATACCAGTATAACAACAATACTTTAATGCTTACTCCTTTGCTTGAGGAGAAGGGTTCTATTTATAGAAGAAATAGGGAAATGAAGGGTTAAGATTGAGCAATCTTAACAAGGGTTAGGATTGAAAGATATTCAATCCATGTGAGACTTTCAAACCAATCCCATGTTGACAAGTGTCACCATGAAGAGGCTTGAGAGGAGAGATAAGGAGCATTGAATGCTTGAGGGGACATGATGGTTACCCTAGGGGGTTGGGTTAGGGTTAGGTTAATGGATATTCCTTTTATCCAAGGGATAAATGAATATGCAAGGGTTAAATGGTTACCTTAGTCAAAGAAATAAATGCTTTGAAGAGACCCATGAGTCAAAAGGATGGTTAAGTTAGAGGAAAGTCTTTAACTAAAGGTAAAAGGCGAGTTAACCATAAATGGTTATGTAAGATCCTTTAATGGTTTGGAAGACTTTAGAGGTTAACCATTTGAAGACACAAAGCCTTTAATGGTTATTGAAGACTTTGGAGGTTTTTGAGAAATGACTTCCTTTTATTTAGGAATGTGACAATGATTAGGATAGGATTAGGCTAATTAGAAGGAGTTAGAAGAATATAGAAGAGATTTAGGCATGAAAGTGGATTTTGTAGGAGAATGCAAGTGGGAGGAATTTTGGGATTTTCAGTTAAAATAAAATCATTTATTTCAATTAAATGGTGTAATTTGCATTTGGATAGATATTTAAATAAATATTAATCTATTTAAATGTGAATATGAATTTTGGATTGTATTTAAATAAATCTTAATTTATTTACATGAGAAAAAGGAAGATAAAGCATTAAATGCTTGAAGACTTTGAGGAAAACCATTAAAGGCTTGAGAAGACTCTAGAAAGAAGCCATTAAGTTTGAAGACTTTAAGGGAAACCATTAAAGGCTTGAAAAGAATCTAGAAGGAAACCATTAAGTTTGAAAACTTTAAGGAAAACCATTAAAGGCTTGAGAAGACTCTAGAAGGAAGCCATTAAGTTTGAAGACTTTAAGGGAAACCATTAAAGGTTTCAAGTGGGTGAGGATAAATACGATTTTAAATAAATAATTTATTTATTTAAAATAGTTGTGCAACTTGCATTTGTAGGGCGGAAGATAAAGGTGATTTAAATAAATGTTAATTTATTTAAATGTGGGAGATGAGATTTTGGGGGATTTAAATAAATATTAATTTATTTAAATGTGAGAGAAGATTTAATTAAATAAATATGATTTATTTATTTAATTAATGGTATGAATTTGGTTAAGTGAATTAAATCAAATAAATTGAATAATTTATTTAATTAATAGAAGAGGGTTAAGATGAATTAATTAAATATTAATTTAATTAATTATTGATTGATGGTTAAATTATCAAATAAATACTAAATATTCATTTAATTAAGTGGACAGATTTATGTGACTATAGTAACTAATGTATTTATTTTTTCCCTCACGTGTTTCCACGTGTAAGGATTTTTTGGTAGAATTTATATGGCTTTAGTAATACTAGAGATTTTTTTTAGATGATTGTGTAATTTTTTTTAATTATGTAGTAGATGACGTTTTATGTTATTATAAAAATGAAGATAAAATAGTTGATGATGTTTGGATAATTAAGTGATATATTATTGATAAGGAATGAGACTCTACGATTGAACATGTTTTAATAGTTGTGAGCTAATCTATCAAGAGAACATATTTTAGTTATTGTTATTTAAATATATAATAAAGTCTTATTTGTATGTTATAATTTGTTTTTAAGTTGAATTTGATATACACATAAATGCACAAAATATGCAATTGTTGTTGCATAATAAAATATAAATAATAGTGTTCAAAAGCTAATCCAATATGAAGCAAAAGTAGTTTATCTCATTGCACATGAAGATTACATTTTCTAAATAATATGTTATTAAAATAATATAATGAATTTTTCATTGCATTAAATAAGTTAGAATTTGTACATTTTTATGTTAAGTGTTTTGATTAAACACATAGAATACAGTTGCCAACATCATATTATATCTTCCAATTTCAATATATATTTGATTATTTAGAAAGGACATTAATGTACAAACCTTTTTCAAACTAGAATATGTTTGATTGATAGATTATAATATAACAAACACGCTCACAACTATTGAAGCATACTCAATCATGGAGTCCCTTTCCTTATCAATAATATGTCTCTTACATTGTAAAATAGGATAAAACATACAATGAAATTATGCTGATAATCTTATGCATCCAAATATACAAATAACAATAAATCAAAGACATAAATGGATAACAAAATAGATGCAAACCATAACTCAATAGTTACATGGAGAAACCCTTTTGAGAAAAAACTCCACACCCAAAGAGATCCTAGATTTGTATGAATCCTTCAAATGAGTTACATCAATACAACTTCTCTCTCTAAATTTTTGCAACAGTTCTTTGTTTATATGAATAAGATGTTTTTACTTCAACTCAAGCGCTAAATAAATAGGAATGAGAGAAACCATAAATCACAAATGGTTTTGAAAACCACTTAGGCATAAATCACAAAAAATAGAAAGCTTCCTCTTTCAAATTGTTTGTTTTTTTATTCGCCTTTTGAAAGATCTTCCTTATCTTAAAAAAATTTCATTTATCTTTTCCCCTTTTGACGCTTTTATTATTTTAACAACAAAAAAACATCAAGTTGTCACAATTGCATTTAGCAACTTTCATAACAACTCAAGGATAATTACAAATTTCAAATTACTAATTTAATTTCAAAATAGTAACATCAAGGTTGAGATGTTTTCTCAACATTCTCCCACTTTTCGAACACCTTTTAGAAAGCATAAAGGGAAATAGAACAAATCAAACTTCATAAAAGGTGAGGCCCATGACCTATCTACGCCAACTAAATTTTTTAGTGATCACTGGTTTAGTAAGAGAATATGTAACATTCTCTAAGGTGTCTAATTTTTGTGACATGACTTTGCCACCCTTAACCATTTTCCTAAACAAAGTGATACTGAACATCTAAGTGCTTTGTGTAGGCATGATACATTGGGTTTTTAGGGAATCAGATGACACTAAAAGCCATTACCTGAACACAATCTCTCTAACCACATTGCCTCTTTACAAGCATGTGTTGCAACCATGCACTCTGCTTATGCAGTGGACAATGCAACTATAGGTTGTCTTTTTCTCATCTAACTAATTACTCCAAACAAATAAAAAACATAGCCACTTGTTGATCTTTGGCAATCTAGATCGCCAACAAAATTTGAATCAACAAAGCCTTGTAAATCAATTACCCTACTCATATCATTAGATCCATGATAACAAATGCAATGCTTAGATGTCCCACATAAATATATGAAAACCCTTTTCACATAAGTCCAATGTTCTTTACCAATATTTTCCATAAATCTACTTATAACTCCCACTACTTGGGCAATATCTATTCTTGTACAGACCATAGCAGAGATAAGGTTTCCTACAACACTAGCGTATGGAACTTTACACATCTTTTCAAGTTCATCATCTATTTTAGGATATTGTTCTAGAGATAGCTTAGTGCCAACTGGAAAGAGAATACTAATTGGTTTACAAGCATGCAAGGAAAAACGCTACAAAATAGTATTAACATATGTACTTCTTTTGACTTAACCATAATTTTTTGTTAACCCAATTCCTATTTATTTCCACACTCGTGATATATTTTGTAGCTCCTAAATATTTCATATCAAATGTACTATATAATTGGATCTTAAGTTCCTTAATCATTCCCTTATCTTTTCCAATAAATAGCATATCATCAACATAAAGGACAATGACTAGTAATTGATGATTAATTAATTTGAAATAAACATAATGATATTCTTCACTTCTAACAAAGTCATGATTCAATGCAAAAGAATCAAATTTATGATACCACATTCTTGGTGACTGCTTCAAACCATACAAAGATATTTTTAACTTGCAAACCAAGTGTTCTTGTCCCTTCATGATAAAATTATCAAGTTGTTTCATAAATATTTCCTCATCAAGATCTTCATGTAAGAAAGTTGTTTTAACATCCATTTCTCTACTTCTAAATCAAAATGTGTAGCAATAGATAAAAGGAATCTAATGGAAGTTCATTTAGACATGGGAGAAAAAAACTCACCAAAATCCACTCCTTCAACCTATGAGTAACCTTTTGCCACTAATCGAGCCTTGTACCATTCAAACTTACCATCTTCTCTAAATTTATTCTTAAATACCCATTTACATCCAATGGATTTTTTCCCCTTAGGCAGCTCAACTAGATCCCATGTGCCAAAATTTTCCCAAGCCTTTATTTCATCTTTCTTCGCCTCTAACCAATACTCATTCTCATCTAAAGATAAGGCCTCTTTCACAGATCTAGGTTAATTGTTAGTACAAGATAAAGAAAAAAACACAACCAAAATTAAAAGGACTATATCGATACATATCAATGGGCTTATGTTGTCTACTGGATCTTCTTTGAGGTCTAACAAGATGCTCTGGTTGTTCATCTTTAGGATTCTCTTCAAATCCTTCTTCTTCAACTTTATGTTCATCAAGTTGTTCTACATGTGCATCTTCTTGAGCTTGTTCTACCTGCGTATCTATCTATGGTTCAACCTTAATATCAAAATGAACTATTTTGTTAGGCTTCACTTAAGGTTGTTAATAATTTTTAAATTCATTTAGCTCCTTGAAAATTACATCCTTAGAATGTACCATTTTCATTGCTACAAGATCCTAAAGCTTATAACCCTTAATATTTTCACCATAACCTATAAAAACACACTTGTCAGCTTTGAAATCAAGCTTAGGGCCGTTTGCAGGATCACGAGGGTCCAAAAAGTGCCAATGGGGAAAAAATGCATTTTAAACTTTGCCAAACACACCAATTTCCGCTTTGACTTTTTGTATGGGCTGGGCAAAATTTGAATTTGGTTTGTTAATACCAAACAAAAATGGATATCCATTATTAACGAATATCCATTTTGTGACATCATTTTTGTGATGTCATGTTTTCCAAAATGGATATCCGTTTTGGAAATCAAAACAAATATCCATTTTTCTTAGCCTAAAAAACATACTTTAGTAAAATGGGTATAACTTTTGTGTTTCTTATTGAAAATTTGATCTTTTATAGGCAGTGGAAAGGTGATTCAAAGACCTATCAAATGAATAAGGTAATTTTATTTAAGTAAACACATAAAATTAATTATAATCATTTGAAGTTAATCCTTCATTTGTAAAACTTTAAATACTCACAAATTTTGCATACATAGTCTTTTTTTTTCATTTTTTTGCTCCCCCCAAAAATTAAACATCTAAAAAGTAGTAAATAATGAAACATTTTTATTTTACATACTAATAAGACTAAAAAACTTACATAAGTCATCATACAAGGTTGCCTTGTTGTCTTTGATCCTATGCACACCTTTGCCAAAGTTGACGTAGGAGAAAATGTCCTTCTATACCTCTTTATCCTTCTCTCTATTTCCTTAGGTATATATCACTATCTTCCCTTCTCCATATATCTCCCTTTCAAATCCATCTCTCTCCATTTCCCTTACTCTACTTCTATATACATCTTTCATCTATCTCTTCCTTCTCTACTTATCTCACTCCTTTTCTTATCTCATCTAGATCTTTCCCAAGTTACATCTACCTCCACATATATCTCCCTCTTTCTATTCCTATATCTACCTCTCCTACTCTATCCCTGCCACTCCCTATTTTTATATCTCTCTATAATATCTCTTCTCTCTATTTATCCCCCCTGTAGCTTCCTCTGTGTATACCTATTTATTACTTGTCTCTATCATCTCCTTTCTCTCCCACTCTTGTTCCCTCTATCTCTATCTACCTACAGATATATCTTAATGTATATGTATATCTTATTATCTCTAAATCTCTCTTATTCACTCCATCTCTTCCTCCATTTGTCCTACTCTATCACTTTCTATCCATATATATCTCTACCTCCATCTTCACATCTCTATCTCTTTCCCTATCCATCTCTCTTTCTATATCCACCTCTATCAATATATCTCTTCCTCTATACATGATTAATCTACCTCTCCCTCTCTTCCTCTATTGCCCGAGCTCCATGTATTTCTCCCTTTCTCTACCTTTATCTCTTTATTTATTTCCTCTCTATATCTCTGGCTCTCTCCCTCCATCCTTCTCTATACCCCCTATATATCTCTTTATCTCTCCCTCTTTCTCTCTCCCTCTCTATCTATCCCTATATATAATCTCTATTTCTCTCTTTACCACTCTATCACACTATCTACATCTCTCTATCTATCCATATTCATCTTCATTTGTTTCTCTCTATCTCTTCCTTTTTGTATTTCACTCTATGTATCCCTCTCTATCCATACCTCTCTATCTCTCTATATATTTTTATATGTCTTTACCTCTTTATTTCTCTACATCTATTCATCTCTCTCTCTCTCTCTCTCTCTCTCTCTCTCTCTCTCTCTCTCTCTCTCTCTCTCTCTCTCCATAGACCTTAATATTTATATCTGTAGTTGTGTCTCTCTCTCTTTTAGGTATGTCTATGTCTCTCTATTTATCCTATTTCCCCCTCTCCTTATCTCTTCATCTCTCTTCACCCTTATATCTATCCTTATTTGTATATTTATCTTTATTCATCTCTACCTCTCTCTCTTTAAATATTTATCTCTTCTACCTCTCTTTATCCATCTCCTCTCTCTTTATTTGTATATCCCTCTCTATCTCCATCTCCCTCTCTATCTCTATTTTCATCTATATAGATCTCTCTCCCTATTGGTAATGGAGCTTGATTATCTTTCTAATTTAGATGTTTTTTTGTTACCTATATTTTGATCTTAGTTCTTGATGAGTGTGTTGAGTATTTTTCCCCTCTAACTTTTTTTGGTAGGGAAGCAGGGGAGAGGAGGAGAGGGGAAGAGAGGTGAGAGAGAGAGAGAGTAATTGGGGGGAAGAGAGAATGAGAGAGAGAGTTGGAGGTAATTAGGGGGTAGGAGGACAGGGGGAGAGGTGGAGAGGTGGAGAGAGAAAGGGAGAGAGAGATAGAGATAGAGAGAGGAAGAGATGGGGAGAGAGAGACAAAGAGAGAGATGGTAATTAAGAGGAAGGGACAAGTGGTGGAGGGAAGTATAAACAAAGGGAGAGGTGAAGAGAGGTTAGAGAGAGAGATCTAGAGAGAGAGAGAGAGTTGTGGGTAATTAGGGGGTAGGAAGGGAGAGGGAAGGGGCAAATATCAACAAAGGGAGAGAAGGAGAGATTGTGAGAGAGGTTAAGAGAGAGACAAAGAGTAATTAGAGGTAGGGGAGAGAAAAGAGGTTAGAGAGAGAGGGTAATTAGGGGGAAAGAGAATGAGAGAGAGAGTAATTAGGGGGAGGGATAGAGGGGGGAGAGGGAAGTACCAACAAAGGGAGAGAAGGAGACATGATAGAGAGATAGGGTAATTGGAGCAAGAGGGAAGTATCAATGAAGGGAGAGAAGTATCAATGAAGGGAGAGAGGGAGAGAGGCTAGATAGAGAGGGTAATTGAGGGGAGGAAACAATGAGAGAGAGAGAGAGAGAGAGAGAGAGAGAGAGAGAGAGAGAGAGAGAGAGAGAGAGAGAGAGAGAGAGAGAGAGAGAGAGGAGAGAGAGAGAGAGAGAGAGAGAGAGAGAGAGAGAGAGAGAGAGAGAGAGAGAGAGAGAGAGAGAGAGAGAGAGAGAGAGAGAGAGAGAGAGAGAGAGAGAGAGAGAGAGAGAGAGAGAGAGAGAGAGGGTAATAAGTGTTGAAGAACTGAAATAATAAGATGGGGGAGGGTGAATCAATATTCCCTAAATCTTTAAATAATCTTATTATCACTTTGCAAATTAACATGCAATGGAATAAAAAGAGTTATCATACAAATAAGAAAAGTAAAGATACCATCCACAACATCAGACACAAGAGAACGCTAGATATTTTTTACGTGGAAACCCGTTAGGGAAAAACCACGGAGAGGGTTAACTCTCAATTTAATATAACTAGTTATAGAATATTACAAATGCTAACTGCAAGGCTCACTGCCAAAATAAGAACCTGCTCATTGCCAAAGGGCTTATTGCCCAAAGAGAACAAATAAACAAAATGAACTACTAAAGTTGTATCTTACATATGCATGCAGTACATTTCTAATTAATCTTAATACATAGATTTCACATACTTGATTTATTCTTAAACCACTTATCATATATGATCACAATGTAAAACTTTTGTCTTTGTATCTCTTTGTTTCTTTATTTCTTATCTCTTCTATATTTTTCCTATATCTTTTCTTTCTTCTCTTATCAAAGGAATATACCACACACATATATCGATTCATAGCTCAAGTTGGCCATACTTGCCTTAACAAGAAAATACCTTATATGCTACCACAATATACTTCATAAGTTTCATTTACATAGTTTGGCCAAAGATATAATAAAATTTAATGCTAACTGAAATACACACATTATCCACAATGCTTAACCATATCCCAAAAACCTCAAGATCAAAGATAATTAATCACAAAAATGTTGATGTCTAGGCAAACTGTTATGTTCCAAAGGAATAAAGAAACTAATGGATTGAAATGCCGAACCGTGTATCTCACCTTCTAGAGATCCAAAAGATGTACAATCTAGAATATACGTACTTCTGATATATAAGAGTGCACTACCCAAATTGCAAGCTCATAACTGCAAAGCGATGCAGAGAAAAAATGATGGACAAAATCATTAAAAATATTAGAGCAAAAACAAAACAAGTCAACAAATGTATGTTCACATCAATGAGAATTGGTAACCAACACAACATTATCCTTCATCAATGACAAGACTCCAAAAATCTCCCCCATTGTCATTGATGGCAACATGCATTAAAAAAAAATCTCCCCCTTTCAAAAACATTAACTATTCTCCCCCTTTTTGTTTACACTTCAATATTCTCTAAAACTACACATCTTCTTCTTCACATCATTTCATTCTCTCCCCACTTCACTTTTCTGTACATTCTCTCCTTATTCCTCCATTCTCTCCCCATTTCTACATGATCTCCCCCTTTTCCATCAAGGACAAAGGCTATCAAAAAGATACCTATACACATCTTCTCCTTTATTGTAATGTACAAAAAAAAGTCCAAGTTACCTTTTTGCAAAAAAAAATCCTTGTACTTTACATCAAATTCAATGGTCTCAACATCATCAATGCTAATGATTTCAGCCTTTTCTTTCTGTATGACTTCCTCTTCTTTTAAATGGGAGATGAGATCTCAATTGATTTTCTGCTTTTCTTCTTGCTAGAGGAGGATCCTTCTAGAGCCACTTGTTCAGTAACATCTGATCCAACAAGTTATTCATAAGTCCCAAACTTATTTTCAGTGAGATCTACCTAAAGCTTAAGAAGCTCATCTGCGTATATCACATATTTTTCATTACTAATTTTATATCCAAATCCTGATAACCAGACCTTCTAGGGAAACACATCTTCCATGAAACAATTATCAGTATCAACCAAGAAAGTAAGACTATCTCTGTACATCTCAACACATCTTTTTGGGATCCTAAATCTTGAAATCAAGTTCTTCCTAAGTTCATAAAAATATTCTTTGCACACCCTGTCTTTGTTATTTAGATTATCCAAATGTCTTTTGTTTTTATTTTCTACATATTAGTTCTCACCCCAAACAACATTCTCCTTCATTGGTAATGAATTTAGAAAGTAGAAAGATAGGCATACATTAATGAATGATCTGAAATGAAATGGGATAACCATCAGTCTTAGTCAATTCTATATTTCTCAACACTTTTTGTGTCAATAACTCATACAAATCATAGCTCATTCCTGTCTTAGCCATATGATAAGCAACATATACACCAATAGCATATGTATAACCTTCTCTGTTTCAAAAGTAAATCTTATAAGTAATGCCCATAGCAACATATCTTACCAAAGGATTTGTAATGGTGTCAATTCATAGAGCTCTTTGATCTCCAATTACACCTATCAAAAGCTTCAACTTCTTTGTTTCTTACCATTTTCTTGGTAGGTAAAGTTCCATCCAAACAAAGATTAGTAACAATATTTAAAGCTTCTTGTGAAATTTGATATGGTCTATCTAGCCAAATATAATAATCATGAATTCTTTTTAATACAATCTTGACCAATTCTTCATCAATTATCATAAAAAATTCACTCCAAATATCCACACCCTTGTGTTATAAGTTGGCAAATGACTATAAGTTTTCCTTTGAAAGAGAATTTTCATTTTTTATTAATTTTCACATTGTCATACTCCTCAACTTGTACACCAATAAAATTGTAAATATCTTCAAGGCATACAACCCTAGATAGTAGAGACGAAAATGCATCGACTGAAATATCTCTTATTGGCTCTTTTATAAATTTCTTAAATTCAAGTCGAGATTCATCTTCACAACTAACAAAATTGTTGGAGTCCGTGAGAAAATTTTCAAATACCTTAGCTTCAGCAATTCTGCCCGATGCTTCTCTCTACTCCTCAAATTATCAATTTACTATTAGCAAAATGATCAAAAAATAAATTTAAGTACTTTGTCGAAAGACCTAGGGTTTTACCACCAAAATTGTCATATCACCAAAAAGATGCTAAATAAATTTGTCTATGTGAACAGTCATTTTTTCAAACCTCCGCATTCTACTGCATAGCAATATTTTTTTCTGTAATCCTCACTAGGAGTTCAAGTACATCAATTTACTCAACATACAGATATGTTGTGACAATAGCATCTGTTGGCATATAATGAAGCGGTGAAAGTGTATGTTGTCATTGATGTCAATAAGTGAATCGATATATGATGCTCAAGCAGGTGAACTAGTATGAACCGGTGTGAAGACTAGAAGCGGCTATAGTCAACTAGGATGGTATGAACTGATGTTGGGGTTCACAGTGTGACTACCGGTTTGTAGTCTCAGTTCAGCTCAAGGGTTTCCGGTTTGGCGATCTGACTTGTGTGGTGCAACCGATGACATTCTGTGATGAGTTAGCTAAGAGATAAGGATGAGATTGAGAGGCCATGTCAGCTATGTGCATGTGAAGAATTTCTTTGAGGATCTTGTGCATAAAGATCGAATGCATTGAATGTCTACCTCGGGAATGTGCTTTTTTCTTAGAGGTATGAGAAAAGTGCATGATGGGTTACTATTTTCCAGATGCAGTGAAGATCAAACAATGCAGAATGACTTGAGAACTGTTTTAGATCATTTCACTCTATACAATATATTTGGATGGTCAGGATTGGACCGCTTGTAGTTTAAACCTAAAATGTTTAGGGTTTAGGGTTTATGTTACCGACCTAATTATTGTTTATAAGGTCGATGATGTTGGTTATTGTTTGTGTTGGCAAAAGATGTGTTTGTGTCTGCGTGTTGAGATACTTGCCAAACCAGAGTGTGGAATTTGCAGAGTGTGATTGTAGAGGAGATGAGCTGAAAAGGATCTACCTTAGCAAGTAGTACTGTTATCAAATCAAAGCTTTACCTGTTGAATTCTAACCATCTCAACAGAAGGAAAATCCCTTGACCGGGTAGCTTTAACAGGCTTGTTACAAATCCTCTAACCAGGTGACTCAACTTCATTGAGTTCTTTAAATCCTCTAGCGAGGTAACCTTTAACAGGGTTTATAGCCATCCCTTAACTAGGTGATCCCTAACAAGATCGGTTCCTGACATAACCTTATTGTAAAAGTCTTTAACCGGACTAGGCTCTTGATAGAGCGGACTTCAAAAGAGTTCAAAAAAATATTGTGGGTATTCATCCCCATTGTGGTTTTTCCCATTTGGGTTTCCACGTGAAAAATCTGTGTGTCATGGGCTGTGTATTTTTCATGTGATGATTATGTAGTTTTTGTTTAGTTGAATATACATGCAAAGCTAATAGTGGTGGTATTACTGATGCAACTCATGCATGATCAAACTGGTAAAATAGCTATCTAGATAGGAGACTAGTTGTATGCTATTTGAAGCACTCTTGTTTAACCGGTTATTGGTGTTCTAAACTATCAGAGCATTGAAGTGAGTTTTTGTGTGTACTAATTCACCCCCCCCTCTCAGTACCGATTAGGATCTTAGAGATTGATCATTATTCATCAATTGGTATCAGAGCATCTCCAAGTTCTCGGTGATATAAGCTTAGCCACTTGAGGCAAAAGATCCTACTTTAATGATGAAGAGGGAAGGTCCTAATTTCAATAGGAATAACTTTAAAATATGGAAGGATAGAATGAAGATTTATATCAAGAGTTTGGGTGCTCAACACTGGAGCTATGTTGAGAATGCCTATGTAATCCCCACTGGCACTCAAACTGATGATCAAAAAAGAGAGATTCAATAAAATGGGCAAGTCATGGAAGCCCTTATTAGCAGCTTGTCCGATATTGAGTTCATTGATGTACACGATAAGGATAATCCTAAGTATGTATGGGACACTCTAGAAACCATTTATGGTGGTGATGAGCATGTCAAGAGGCCAAGGAAGAAATCCTCAGAGGAAAATTTTAAGACATGAGGATGGTTGAAGGTGAGACCATTCAACAATATGGCATACAGATCAAGACTGTCAAGAGAACTGGTGGAACAATTGATGATGCCACCGTTGTCAGTAAAGTTCTGAGATCATTGTTATTGGTCTATGCAATCAGGGTTGCCACTATTCAAGAGCTAAGGTCTATCAACAAAACAAAGGTATCTTTAGACTCTATTATTGCAAAGTTGATTGCATATGAATTAAATAGCTATGATGGTAGTGTTCAGAAGACAAAGTCAGCCTTTAGAACGTCTATTTCCTCTACACCAACCAGAAAAGGAAAAGAGGCCAGCACTAGTTATGAATCCAGGCCAAGAAGAGATATGGATGATGAGGAGATTTTGATGGAGTTTGAAGCTCTTCATGGCAAGAGACTTCCAAAAGGCGTCGGAAAATACAGAGGTAAGCTTCCTCTAAAATATTTTTCCTACAATAAGATAGGACATATAGTTGTTAAATATCCTAACAATGACAATAAGGATAAACTGGAAAGGTTTAGAAAGTATAAAGGAGGAGGTAGGAGAAATTGTCTTGTTGCAGTGGATGAAGGTGTTACCGATGAAGAATCCGAGGATGAAGAAAATGAGGACATAGTGTTTGTAGCTGTAAAGGAAGAGGTGTCTGATCAGAAAGCCCTTGTCTCTTGCATTGACAACTCTAATGAGTGGATCATTGATAGCAGGTGTTCTCACCACATGACTGGTGACCGGAGAAAGTTTCTGACTCTAGAAGAATATGATGGAGGTGTTGTCTAGTTTGGTAATGATGCACCTTGCATGGTGAAAGGAAAAGGATCCATCTCACTAAATGGAAAGAGCAGTGTGGATGACGTCTACTGGGTAGAAGGCTTCAAGCATAACCTCTTGAGTGTTGCTCAACTGAATGACAAATGACTTATTTTGGAGTTCAAAGGTGGGGTCTGCAAAATAATCGGAAAGTGTGGTGAACTTATTGCCACCAGTAAACAAACCAAAGGAAACTTGTTTCAGCTGAATGCCAAGATTAGTCAGTGCCTGATGGAAAAATTTGATGATAGATGGATATGGCATAGGAGACTCTGTCATATGAATTTTTATAATATTGTAAAGGCTAGTAAGATCAAGGTTGTAAGAGGATTGCCTTTGCTGAACAAACCGGAGAATGCTTTATGCAGAGAATGTCAAATTGGGAAGATGTCTTCCTCAACATCAAAAGGTAAGTCTTTCTCAGCAGAGAACTTACTTGATCTAGTGCACACCAATCTATGTGGTCCGATGAAAACTAGAAGTATTCAGGGAGATCGGTATTTCATGATTCTTACCGATGACTACTCAAGAATGATGTGGGTCATATTCTTGAAAGACAAGTATGAGGTGTTTGGAAAGTTGAAAGCCTTTAGAGAATTGGTGGAGAAGGAGAGCGAAAGAAGAATAAAATGGCTAAGAACTGATCAGGGAGGTGAATTGACTTCTGATGAATTCAACAGTTACTGTAAAGAGAATGACATCAAGAGGCAGTTGTCTGCCCCAAGGACACCACAACAAAATGGCATAGTAGAAAGGAATAACAAGACTGTAGTTGAAGCGGAAAGAACTATGTTGATCCAAGGAAATGTAGCTCACACATTTTGGAGAGAAGCGGTGAGCACTGCAGTCTATACTATGAACTTGGTACTCATCAAGAAAGGTAAAGACAAAACCCCCTATGAGTACTAGAATGGGAGAAATCCTAATGTGAGTTATTTTAAAGTGTTTGGCAGTAAGTGATATATCAAGAGAGGTGAGGATCTAAGAAAGTTTGAAGTTAAATGTGATGAAGGAATATTTCTGGGATATTCCACTAAAAGTAAAGCTCTCAAATGCTACAACAATAGGACTTGGAAAATTGTTGAGAGTATCAATGTAAGTGTTGATGAATCCCCTAAGGAGCCTCAGGAAACTAGCAGCAAGCAAGTGAAAGATGAATCAGGTGTAGCCTTCTGGGAACCAGTTAAGAAGGAAACAAGTTGCAAACACTAGAAAGACCTTAGTGTTCCTTTACCGGTAGAAGCTGCAGTAGGTGAAGAAGAAGATGAAGTGGAAGAAGAAGAGGAAAAGAAAGAAGAACCAACTAGGGTCATTGCTAGGTATGTGACACTACATCATGATCCAAAGCAGATCATAGGAGACAAAGATGCAGGGATACTCAAAAGGAGAAAGGTGAAAGAAAACTCTTGCATGATTTCAAAATTTGAGCCTAAGACCACTAGAGAGGCACTTACCGATGAAGATTGGATAAAGGCAATGGAAGAGGGGCTGGACCAGATAGAAAAGAATGCAACATGGTCCTTAGTACCCAAAATAGAACACAAGAATGTCATAGGTGCCAAATGGGTCTTCAGGAAAAAGTTGAATGAAGAAGGCACAGTGGTAAGAAACAAGGCAAGACTTGTATGCAAAGGATATGCTCAGGAAGAGGGAGAAGACTATGGAGAAAACTTTTCCCTAGTGGCGAGACTAGAAGTTGTCTAAATGCTACTTGCATTCGCAACATTCAAGGGATTCAAGGTATACCAGATGGACGTGAAGTCTGCATTCTTGAATGGAATCGTAGAAGAAGTGTATATTGAGAAACCATATGGGTTTGTTTTGTCAGGAGATAGTGACATGGTGTGTAGATTACAGAAGGCCCTGTATGGATTGAAATAAGCACCAAGGGCATGGTATGAACGGTTACACTCTCATCTTGTGAAGATAGGATTTTAGAGAACAAGTGAGGACAAAAAAATCTACCTGAAATCTGAAAGTGATCAGATTTTGATATGTAAAGTATTTGTAGATGACATATTCTTCGGAGGAGATGATGAAATGAGTCATGTATTCACAGATGAAATGAAGAAAGAGTTTGAGATGTCTTTGATTGGAGAGATAAAGTTCTTCATTGGTCTATAGATTCAATAGATAAAGGAGGGTATCTTCATTACCCAGTCCAAGTATATCAAAGAGGTATTGAAGACCTTTGGCATGGAGGAGAGAAAATCGGTTGGAACACAGATGGTGACCGACTACAAACTGACAAAGGAGGATGATACAACGTTGGTGGATGAGAAGGAGTATTGGTCGATGATTGGTAAGCTACACTATGTGGTGCACAACAGAACGGATATTTCTCATGTAGTGGGCATAGTGGCCCATTTTCAGAAGAGTCCAAGAGAATCCCAATTGGTAGTGGTAAAGAGGATTCTTAGATATCTGAAGGGAACAGTTGATTATGGATTGTGGTATCCATATAATGGAGAATTTGATCTCAAAGTGTTTATCGATGTAGATTGGGTAGGTAATGCGGATGACCAGAAGAGCACAACTGGTGAAGCGTTCTTCCTTGGTGGAAGACTAGTCTCATGGATGAGCAAGAAGTAGAGCTGTATTTCCTAGTCTATAGCTGAAGCAGAGTATGTGGTAGCATTTATGAACTGCACTCAGGCAATCTGGATGAAGCATGTACTAAATGGCTTCAAAGTGCCTATATCTAAACCGGTGAGTATTTTCTGTGATAATACTAGTGCAATCAATATTTCCAAAAATACACTATTGCATGCTAGGACAAAGCACATTAAGCTCAAGTATCATTTCTTGAGAGAAAAGGTTCAGAATAAAGAGGTTGTATTAAGACATGTTTCCAGTAAGGAGTAGTTAGTAGATATATACACTAAGCCCTTGCCGAAGACTACATTGACCTATTTGAGAGGTGAATTAGGGGTTCTTCCCCTTCATGAAATACATTAAAGATGTGTGCTTCACATTAGTTAGGTACTATAGTGACAAATCTTACAAGATTGATGTGTTGAAGGATGCTACTCCACAGGGGGAGCAACATAGTGGAGCTTGGAAGCTTATGTCTCTACTTTGGCATTGTTGTCAAAGGGGGAGAAGATATATTGTTTGGGGAGAAGATATTGAGCATGTACACATTGACTAGTCCAAGTGGTGGTGATCTTTTTAGTTGCACAGGTATAGTGCCAACCAGTATATATTTTACTGAGCAATGATGCACTGAGTATTTCCATCAATGCCAAAGGGGGAGATTATTGGCATATGATGAAGCAGTGATAATGTATGTTGTCATTGATGTCAATAAGTAAACCAATATAGGATGCGCAAGTAGGTGAACCGATGTGAAGACTGGAAGCGGCTATAGTCATCTGGGATGGTGTGAACCGGTGTCAAGGTTCACAGTGTGACTACCAGTTTGTAGTCTCAGTTCAGCTTGAGGGTTTCCGGTTTGGCGATCTGACTTGTGTGGTGCAACCGATGACATTATGAGATGATTTAGTTAAGAGATAAGGATGAGATCGAGAGGCCATGTTAGCTATGTGCATGTGAAGAATCTCTTTGATGATCTTGCGCATAAAGATCGAATGCATTGAATGTCTACCTCGAGAATTTGCTTTTTTCTTAGAGGTATGAGAAAAGCGCGTGATGGGTTCCTATTTTCCAGATGCAGTGAAGATCAAATGATGCAGAATGACTTGAGATCTATATTAGATCCTTTCACTCTATACAATATGTTTGGACGGTCAGGATTGGACTGCTTGTAATTGTAAACCTAAAATGTTTAGGGTTTAGGGTTTATGATACCAACCTAATTGTTGTCTATAAGGTCGATGATGTTTTTTATTGTTTGTGTTGGCAAAAGATGTGTCTGTGTCTAGATGTTGAGATACTTGCCAAACCAGAGTGTGGAATCTGTAGAGTGTGATTGTAGAGGAGAGGAGTTGAAAAGGATCTGCCTTAGCAAGTAGTGTTGTTATCAGATCAGAGCTTTACTTGTTGACTTCAAACCATCTCAACAGAAGGAAAATCCCTTGACTGGGTAGATTTAACAAGCTTGTTGCAAATCCTCTAACCAGGTGACTCAAGTTCATTGAGCTCTTTAAATCCTCTAGTGAGGTAACCTTTAACAGGGTTTATAGACATCCCTTAACTGGGTGATCCCTAACACGATCGGTTCCTAACAGAACCTTATTGTAAAATTATTTAACTGGACTAGGCTCATAACAGAGTGAACTTCAAAAGAGTTCAAAACAATCTTGTGGGTATTCATCCCCACCCTGGTTTTTCTCATTTGGGTTTCCACGTGAAAAATCTGTGTGTCATGGGCTATGTATTTTTCATGTGATGGGCTGCAACTAAAACACTTGTTATTCCTTTGCTTTGAATTTCTTATAGTCTTTCTAGATTTGCATTAATTAGACATATTCCCAAAACCATTGCATAATTGACAATAACCATAAAATAATCTATTTCTTGCATCCATAATTTGATTTATGCAATTACTAGCCTTATGACCAAATTTATTGCAAGTAAGATTGAACATTTTTATTCAATCTATTTTTGTGTTATAAGGTCTTATGTCTAAATTTATCATAGGTGAGACAATACCCATTTAATGAAGAGTACCTTTGAGCATTTGGTTGTCTGACCAGAGGTTTCCTTGTAGAACTTCTTTGATTCTGGGGTTGCTTTCCTTTGTTTTCTCTTTCAGTGTGCTATTCAGATTCAACCTTCTTCATCCAACCTTTATCTTTAGCTCTTTGATATGAAAATTCACCACCTTCAAAAGCTAATCCAGTTTTATCTTTCGAAGATTTCTACATAGCCGTCATTTCATCAAGTTTCTTAGTACTTTCCTTAAATTTGTCTTCAGATCTTAAGGTTACAACTTCCTGTTCCAATTTTGCACATTCTTCAGTCTTATGTTTGATTAAGTCATTAAAACATTCCTCGATTTTATTTATTTCTTTAGTTGTAGCTTCAGATCAATAGTTGTTTCATTTGTTTGCTTCAATTCCTTGTTGACCTCTTTATATATTTCTTTGAACTTTTTGATCCGTTCCCTTAGTTTTTTGATGCATTTATTTGCTTCTTTGATGTTTTCTTTCAAATATTTGTTTTCATTTTCCATATTGTCAATATCTTCAAGAGAAATTTGCAACTCTCCATCCATAAGAATTTCTTCAACACTTAACTCAGGAGACATCTATTCAACCAACGAGATCTCCCTCAAGTGGTTAGGCTAAAATAAGGGACCAAGGCTGTGATACCAATTGTTGAACAACTGGAATATTTAGAGAGGGGGGGGGGGGGGGTGAACCAACATTCCTTAAATCTTAAAACAATCTTATTATCACTTTACAGATTAACATGCAACAGAATGAAAAGAGTGATCATAAAAATAAGAAAAGTAAAGATACCATCGACAACATTAAACAAAAGATAGTAACATATATTTTTTTCATGGAAACTTGTTAGGTAAAAACCACAAAGAGGGTTAACCCTCAATATAATATAACTAGTTATATAATATTACAAATGCTCAATGCAAGGCTCACTGCCAAAATAAGAAGGCTCACTGCTAGAGGGGTTACTGCCCAAAGAGAACAAATAAATAAAATGAACTACTAAAGTTGCATCTTACGTATGCATGGAGTACAGTTCCAATTAAGCTCAGTAGATAGATTTCACATACTTGATTAGTTCTTCAAAAACTTATCATATCAGATCGCAATGTTACACTTCTATCTTTGTATGTCTTCATTTATCTATTTCTTATAGTTGAACTCTTTTTTTCCTATATCTCTTCTCTCTTCTCTTATCAAAGGAATACATTACACATATACAGATTCATATCTCAAGTCAGCCATACTTTCCTTACAAAGAAAATATCTTATATGCTACCACAATATACTTCATACATTTCATTTATATAGGTTAGCCTATGATATAACACAAATTAATGCCAAATGAACTGCACACATTATCCATAATGCTTAACCATGTCCTAAAAATTACAAGATAACAAACAATTAATCAAAGAAATGCACGAATGTCTAGGCAAATTGTTATGCTCTGGAGGAACAGAGCAAATGACAGACTGAGTTCTACCAAACCATGTATCTCACCTTCCAAAGATCCAAAACATGTACAATATAGAATATAGGTATTTCTAATATATAAGAGTGTACTACCCAAATTACAAGCTCATAGCTGCAACCAAGGAGCAACATGGATCAAAACATGATGGACAAAATCACCAAAAATAATGGAGCAACAACAAAACAAGTCAACAAAATTATGTTGACATAAGTGACAACTAGTAATCAACACAACATTCTCCTTTATCAACGACAAGACTCCAACAATTAGGGGGTAGGAGGAGAGGGGGAGAGGGAAAGTAACAACTGTTGGAAACCAATAACACTGAGAGGGGGGGGTGTGAATCAGTGTTATATCGGAATAGAAGAGTTTAGCCTTAACAAAACATACATACACCAAATGGTATGCCGGTATAAACAAAATTGAAAGAAGTAATGCAACCAATAGGCGAAACACATAAATGAGAACCATAACACATAGATTTATACATGGAAAACCTTAAAGAGGAAAAACCATAGTGGGATTTGTGATCCACAATATCAATTCACTCGCCATATGAAGAGATATTACAATATATGATGGGCCTGCACTTGCAGGAAGACTTACAACCTAGAGCACACTGCTCATCACAAAAGGAGCCTCACTGACTACATAATAATCCAGACAATAATCCAGAGAAGTGTGAATTGCTTAGTATAGCATCTCCTATGCCAAAATACAGTTCCGGTTTAAGCTCTGTCTATTCCGGTCAAAACCCTAAACCTTGGTACCAGAATAACCCTTACAATGAATTCCTCACATACATAGTCTCTCTGATATATTTTGCATTACATTACATTCATATATCCATTCCACATGTCTGTCCTTATTCTATTATTTTGCTTCCTATTGCAAAATGATCTAATCAATCTCCCCTATATACCCTATACAAATTTATGCCTTATGTCAGCTTACAAGGATATATACAATATTATATTTACATGTCGGCCATATAACATAAATGAGTAAGCATTAAAACAAGTTGCCGATGCTGGATCCAAGATGTGTCAACCTCCAATACCAATATCATTTACCATACCATGTTGGTCTGCATTTCCAGTGATCAAAGAAAGCTTCTATCCTGCTAGTGTCAGTGTCGGTGTAGTCTGTGAAGTGCCTGTCGGTACACCATATGAAGCCGGAACCCAAAATCATGTTTCCATCAATGAAAACATAATGAAACCTAACCAGTAGAGTGTCATTTACCAACAATCTCCCCCTTTAGCATTGATGGAAACACTCATGTGAAAAATGGTCATGGTTTCAACTGTCGGTTTCATCCTGCCCTGCTCCCCTTGAGCTGAATATGCAAAATGATTCAATACTCCAAAATTCCAAAATCTCTATAACTCCCCCTAATTAATGCAACACTTCATTATTTTTCACATGTATACTATTCCCCCTTTGACATCAATGCCCAAAAATGAAAAAAAGAATGTCAAAGAATGATAACTGTACACTAAATACCTCCAAAAATGTCTTACCGAAGCTTGACCGATTTCAAGATTTCCGGGTAAGCTTTCTCTAGTAACTCACATAAGTATCCCAACTGATTTTGAATGTGTCATAGATAGATACAAGTTCACTCAGTAGACATGCAAGTTATTCTTTCTCATTAACTTCTGTCGGTGTGGGCTTACCAAGCATATCCATGTATTCCCTCTTATGTACACCAAGTGAATCCAATCTTGGACTCACCAAACCTCTGAGACCTTTGGCTCTCTGAATGATCTTGTCTCTTTCCTTTTCAAGAGAATAAATTTGATTCTCCAAAGTCAAAATTTGTCCATCAATAGATGTTGTTAGTGAAATTAGTCCATCAAAAGAGTTAGCAATATTAGCAATTTTGTCCTGTACCTCTTTTATCTTTTCATCTACTTTTGCCGTTAGATTATCTATATTGCAACATACCCTGAATATGTTAGTACCTTGTTTCAAATAATTTTCTATAAAAATTAACTTCTCCTCAATCTTTTTCTTCTCTCTGTCAATGATCTGATCAAAAGCGGCTCTCTTAGCCAAAGTAATTTTTTCAAGTGCTAGCTGGTTAGAGATCTATTGTAATGATTGAAAATCTTTAGAGATCTATTCTATTATTATCTTAAGCTTTCCAGAAGGGCTTGATTCATTCTCATTCTTACATTCCAGGACCAATCTGTGCAAAACAGTTATGGATTGATTTATAATCCCTTTGTCTGTGGTTCCCTCCTTCATCAGTTTTGGAGCAACCATCATCATCAACTCTATGGGACTCATCTCTGTGATATTTTTCTTCTCAACTAGGGAAGTGTCAATTTTCAATAATGATGTGCCAGCAACTGGTTCCCTATCGGATTCCCCTATTTTCTCTAGTGATTTAACTTTTATTACCTCCTCACTTTCACTGGTGGCTTTACCACTTGGTGCAGTCTATGCAACTGTCGGTTCCTCTCTAGGAACAGTATCCTCAACCTGTACATTAGTATCTGGTGGACAAGTGTCCTCAATGTTAGTATCTTGTACAATATTCTCTGCATTAACTAGTGTCTCTGTATTTGTCTGTGCATTTGTGTTAACTAGTGGCTTAATTTCCACTATCTTGATATTTTCAAAGCTGAGGGTGGAGTACCCATAATTACTTTGCCTTTCCCTTCAACCAGTGTAATAATAGTATCAGTCTTTGTCTTCAGTGAAGTGAAGAATCTTCTATGCTCTCCCCAAAAAATTATCCAACCCTTATGTGTTTCCTTTATTATTTCATTCATCCTTCCTAACATCAGGCTAGTTATTCTATGTTTGTTGCTGAATACTTTTCTATCTGCAATCTCTATTGTCTTCTCCGTCTCATCTGGAGTTATAGCAACACATATAGCTAAAAGTTATTGCATCTTAATGTGTTTATCTTCTTGTATTGTAGATAACCTTCTAGCATCTAACATGTTGTATAGCTCTGCTGGTATTTGATTTTTTATTTAAAATTAATGCTTTCTTATAGATGTCTAAATATAGAAGAATTGCTTCCTCTACCTCTGTTTGTTCATCATATTTAAATGTATCATAATAAGACTTAACATTATTCAGCATCCCATCCTTAGTAATTTCATCTACAATTTTAGCACAAGACATAGTCACATTACCAGTTTCCGGTGCCAAATCAATGTCACTTTTCTTCCTCCTTCTGGCAGTACTAGATGCAGTTGATTCTGTAGCCTTGGGTGCCCACTTCTGTGCCGATAATTTTATGGTAACCTTCCTAACAGGTTGTTTCTTTGGTTCCACTTAGGTTCTTTCGATTTCTTCCTTACAACCCTTTTGAATGCTAATAGTGTCTCAACATCAGGCTCAGAATCTGTAGTCACAGGTTCAATGTGAACTACCGGATCCTTCCTCTTTCTCCCTTTCTCTAGGACAACATCAATGAGTTCCTTAATGTTCTTTAAAATCTCCTGTACAAACTTGCTTGCCTGACCTTCTTGTTTTTCCCTCTTCTTCTGATTGAACTCAGTTTCAACCTCAAGTCTTTTGTTTCTGTTGTTCCACAAGGTTTTTCTGCTTCATCTATCTCTGCATCAATCAGAATTTTCACATGTGCATCAAGGATTAATGCATCCATCTCATATCCCATTTCTTCTATCCAAATATTCTCGGGCTTGACTGCCTCCATGAGAGTCACATCCTTCTTAACCATGAAGCAAATGTCGGTAGAGTATTTCTCTACTATTTGCTCAGGTATCCTTATTCTAGACCTCATAGAATTCTGAAAATCTTTGAAGTAACCCCATACCTTATCATCTCTAAGACTTCCTATGCAACAATTGCTTGCTTAAGTTGTCTTCCTACCAAGATGTCAAAATCCCATTGCTTCCTTCTAGAACCGAGAGTATCATTTAAAAAGTATAACATTAAGCATACTAACAAATTTCCATACTGGAATGTGCTCTTCTTCTCACCTTTAATCTTTCCTAAATTGATCAATAACTCTTCAAGCATCCAGTCACAAAGATCTAACTTGATATTTTCTCTCATCATTCTATATGCTGCCAAAATATATGAACTGGAAACTGAATTCAGTCAGTTAAACCGAGTTACCTTGTAGCCTATGATCATGCTGCCAAATTTGATGTCAGTGTCGGTGATGGTGCTCACCTTCATCGATCTCTTGTCTGATGTAGCACTGGTGATCTTTCTTAAAAAATAATTTGATACTTTCTTATCCGGATGTTTCCCTGTTAATGGCAAATCAGGAATTGCCCGAATGATTTCCTTAGTGATTTTGTAGGGTCTGTGTAGCCAAATGAATTCCCCATCTACTCTGCTCAGTACATATCTGACTCTTTCATCCTTGAACTCTAGAATATCCAGAATATCAATGAACCCTAGATCTTCGATGTGTTTACATGTTGGTTTGATCTTACCAGATTCTCCCATGAGTTCATTCATATACATCCCCTTGATCTTCGAAGTGCCTAAGTCCTCTATATGACAATGAATATAAGCCCTAACATCTTCCACATATACCACTCTCTCTAGGACATGAGAAAACGCTCCAATTGAATCTTCCTTGGTAGCCACATGTGGATATTATTTGAAAATTAGCTTGGGGCGGTCCTTAACTTCTACTACAATTGGATTTGCAATGAAAATAGGAGCAGAAGATGATCCTGATTCCATGATTCAAGAAAAATACATTTAGAACACTGCCGGTGTGATCGTTCAAGATGAAATCTGATCGCCTCTAAATAGCTTTTGATTGCGCTAAGTTGCTTTGAATTCACTCAAAAATCACTCTAAATGCTGGGTGAATAATAATGAAGTGTAATTGACCTTTTATCCATAGAGAAAACCCTAATTTTCTATTGACATAAATGACTATCAATGAATGATACCGAATCTCACTTTGAATATATCAATGCCGGATAATCCTCTCCAATATCTGGAACACCTTCCAGAATCTCCTCTAGGGGCATATGCATCATCTTCCATGAAATTTGCCTACCCCTAAGGCATTTGCCTTAGTTACTCGATGAGCTCACTGCTGGTGTAGGAGCGACCTCTTCTACCAGATAGGTAACCGAGACATTTCCATTTGATGATTGCTCTTCAGTCTTCCTAACCCATCTCTGAGTATGATCTTGCTGGATTTCACTAACCTTCTCTTTTCCTTTATCATTTGATCCTCCATTGCCAATTGGTAGATTTCTGCTTTTGTAGAACTTAGCAATATGTCTAACTTCATTGCATGCATAACATGTAACATTGTTCTTTTGAATTGCCTTGCTAAAACCGGTGAAATTGCTTGACCTGTACTAATTAGCCATATGTCCAAATTTTCCACAAGCATATCATTTTACATTCATTCTGCAATAAGATGTCTTATGACCAATTTTATTGCATTTAGAACATTTACCGGGAGCAGAATCAAGGTTCTGATTTTCTCTGTTTCTACATTGCCTAGCCATGCGTCCAAATCTATTGCAAACAAAACATCTACCATTGAATTTATAAGCATTGAATTTCCTTACCGGTGCTTTATGGTTTTGATCTTCATTAGTAGTACCGAAACTCTGTCCTTGCTTAAATCCAAGTCCACTGGAATCTCCAATCTCCAATTTGCCTCTGTCTCTTCAATAACTCATCAAGTTGTGCTGAGCTGATCTTGAATTTTTCTTTGTACTTACTTGTAGTAGTTAAGTCATCTCTTAGTACTATCATTTGTCTCTCAAGCTCTTTCTCATTGCTCTGGGATTGTACCAAATTAGACCTTAATATCTCATTTTTATGAGTCAACCTACCACATTATTCAAATTTGCTCTTCAGGGATACAACAAGATTTTCTTCCTTTTCATTTTTGTCCTCAATATCCTTGGACAACCTCATAGTCATAGTTTACATTTCATTCTTCATAACCATGTTCTCCTAACTCAATTTCTAACATTGTTCCTTGAGTGCATCTTCATCATCCTGATTTTGCAAAAGTTCCTTTCTCCTAGCTTGGACAGATGAAAGTATCTCTTATAGGACAAGAGTAAATTGTTTATCATAATTCAACTCATCTTGTACCTTTAAGTTCTTCAATCTTTCAGCATCATAATCTTCAAGTTCCATCTCAAGCTGCTTCTCCAAATCCATATTCAATGATTCTTTAAAACTTTAAATGGGAATATTCAATGATTTTGATACTAATTGTTGGAAACCAATAACACTGAGAGGGGGGGGGAGGCGTGGGGGGGGGGGCTGAATCAGTGTTATACCAAATAGAAGATTTTAGGCTTAACAAAACATACATACACCAACTGATATACCGATATAAACAAAATTGAAAGAAGTAATGCAACCAATAGGCCAAACACATAAATGAGAACCATAACGCACATATTTATATGTGGAAAAACTCAAAGAGGAAAAAAAATGGTGGGATTTGTGACCCACAATATCAATTCACTGGCCATATGAAGAGATATTACAATATATGATGGGCCTGCACTTATAGGAAGGCTAACAACCTAGAGCACACTGCTCATCACAAAAGGAGCTTCACCGACACATAATAATCTAGAGAAGTGTGAACTGCTTAGTATAGCTTCTCTTATGCCAAAATACAGTTTTGGTTTAAAGTCTATCAAACCATGCATCTCACCTTCCAAAGATCCAAAATATGTACAATATAGAATATAGGTACTTCTAATATATAAGAGTGTACTGCCCAAATTACAAGCTCATAGCTGCAACCAAGGAGCAACATGGAGAAAAACATGATGGACAAAATCACCAAAAATAGCAGAGCAACAACAAAACAATTCAACAAAATTATGTTGACATAAGTGACAACTAGTAATCAATACAACATTCTCCTTTATCAATGACAAGACCCCAACAATTAGGGGGTAGGAGGAGAGGGGGAGAGGGAAAGTATCTGTAGACACCCAAAATTGTCCAGTCTAATTAAATAAATATATTTTTTATTTAATTACTTTAGCCTAATTCTTTTATTAATTAAATAAATCTTTATTTATTTAATTAATTCATTTATCCTCTTCTAGCCTTATTTCTCATTTAAATAAATACATTTATTTATTTAAATTGTCCCTTTTCCCTAAATTAAATAAATATCTTATTTATTTAATTGATCTCACTTCCTCTATTAATTAAATGAATCTTTATTTATTTAATTAATTCATTAACCTTTTCTACCCATGACACATGTCATTCATCTCTTAATTCATACACTACCTACCCCTTTCATTATTTTATTATTTCTTTTACCTACCCTCTAATCATAGCCGACCTCCTTTTTACACCTCTCAATCTTATCGCTCCATTTCTTATAGTGTCTTCTATATAAGGAGATGCTTCCTTCATTATCAAACCCTCCTGGCTAATCAATTTATGTACTTGACTACATTACGCTTGGTGCTTTCATATGCGATCCTACTTGCAACCACATTCCGTTCTTTGTTGAGCTCTTGTGCACATAAAATCTAAGAGCATATATCAAGCAAGATCAATGGAGATAGGAAGAATGGAGATCCAAACCCTATTGGACATGTGATGGTATAATCTTTGTGATTTCATTTGATTTGCATTGTCTTAGGTAATCTTCATATGTTATGGTGGATCTTTGTTGTTGTTAGGCTAGGGTTTTGTGGCTGAATTCATTTAGTCTTTCAATATTGTTGTTTCCACTTTCACCATATACATTTTGGCATGCCCGGTGGGACTCTTGTCCCTTTTGCATTTAACATTTTTGTTGCAGATTTTGTGTTTGAAGTTGCAGATCTGACATTTTTCGACAACATTTTGGTATTTTCGCGTCTGCGTACTTTCGGATCGCGTTTTTTATTTTCTGCCATGTTTGAGACATTTTGGGTCGTGTCTACATCCTCAACAGTATTTTATTTTGCAGATTCTGAAAACCGCGTCTGTGTTCCTTAGTCACGTCTATGGTGTTTTTAGACACGTCTGTGTCCAGAAGTCGCGTCTACGTTCTGAAACCGCATCTGTGTTTCACAGAAGCACGTGTGCGTCAGAGAGCTGCATCTGTGTCTGGGGTAACCACATCTGTGTACATTGATTTCATTTTTTTGGAGTTTATTGATTCGATTTTTAGTCATTTGGTCTGATTTTGAGCTAACATTTGCAAATCTAGCTAACGAAATTGGTGCAGCTTGTTGTAGCGTCGTAAATTGTATGCACTTGCTAGGGTGGTACAATTTCACACCTAGTTTAGCACCCGCCTTGGCGCATTTTGTATTTTGAATTGCATTTCCCCTTTAGCACTTAATTAATTAAATTAATTAGGTCTAAGGTTCTGTTTTATCATCTCCCATATCATAAAGTTGGGCCCTTTTCATTAAAGCGTGCCCCTTTCATTTTATTCCTCTAATACATCATTTAATCAAAAACCCTAATTAGGCCCTATTCTGAGCTTGGGGGCTTAATTTTGGGGGTCAAAACATCTCGAAATCACCTGTAACTTCGGGATTCTCTCTAAAATCATCATATCCGACAGTCCTGAAAATTTGGTGAAAAGTTGTCGGGACCATGGCGCCCGGAGTGCAACATGGTCCCGGACATTTTTCGCGAAATTTTAGGAGTGCGATCCAATCATAAAATAAAGCTTAACCCCAAGAAATTGGCGGGATATTCAATCTCTAGGTCGGCCAAAAGTTGAAATTATGACCTAGGGTTTCCTATTTAAGAGCTCTCTTTCTTCATTTGAAAGGATCCGATTTTTGGCTTGGAAGGACCTCATATGCAGCGAAAGAGCAGATCTTTGAAGACTTCAACAACATTCAATATCCTTCTATCAAGAATTTATCAATTTCATTCATCCATTTAGGGCTTAGAAGACATTGAAGAACAATAGGAGATTACCGACTGAAGATGGGCTTGTACTCCTCCCTTGAGGGTTGGGTATGATTTCATGTTGTTTTCATGTCTTTGCATAAGCTTCAATATATCCTTTATTCATTCTTTAGATCACTTTGCATCTTGATTTAGAGCATTCACATTATCATTTACAAGCAATTAGGGTTTACTTTCTAGGTTGCTCTAGTTTGCTTTCTTGCATTTAAGGACCTTGCACACACACTAGGTCTGCACACACAATACATTTTACAATACAACTTGGCTATTCGTGGAGGTGGAAATCACCGAAGTGGGGGTTTGACTAAGGCAAAACCCTATATAGCCGCCCATACCCTTTTCAGATATAAGTGCAGGTTTCGGGACTCGGACGACGCCACAAGTTACAAATCCGGAAGAAGTAGACGGAGACCGAACTTCACACCAAATCTTAGAGCAAAAGACCAGGATAGGGGCGTGGGGCGCCCTGGTCCTGCCAGGACAGGGGCGCTGGGCGCCCTGGTCCCTGGGACAGGGGCGCTGGGCGCCCTAGTCCTTTTGACAGCAGTTTTCAGCATTTTTGACAGCTTTGCAAAACAGTAGTTTTCGGAGCAGTTTCAGGGGCAGAATCAGGACAGTGGCGCCCGCGCCCCCGTCCCGAACATTTTCAGTCAGATTTTAACTCCGGGTATGCATTTGCATTCTTGTCTTGTCCTTGTGTTTACAACTTTTCATTATTTAAGTTCAATTCTGCAATCTTGTCATTAGTTCATACTTGCACTTTGGGGTTAGGGATTGAACTTGCATCATTTTATCTTCCAATTACAACAAAGGAATAGAAATCCTAATAGGTAGCCCATGGCTCTCTCTTCCACAAAAAGAAGTAGCCAATTGTGTGATACCTATAGGCTCTTTCGTATTCCACAAATGTGTGATTGAAAGTGAGATTAGGGCATGTTTGCTTAGTGTCACTTTTTCTCTCACCACATTTTGGTGAACCCGACGTGAACTCCAATCTTCTCTAATTTATGTTTTCAAATTTGAGTGTTTATGCTATTTCAAATTCAAATTTGTATTTACAAGTTTCAATTTCTTGCAAGATTCAAAAATTTAGAGGAAATTTTTGCTAAAATCCTAATTTTTCAATTCAAAGTTGAACTTGTGAATAGCTTAATTGGGATCAGTAATTTCAAATCTGATTTAGGAACTCATTTGAATCATAAATTTCATTTTCTAAATCTACATTCTAAGTGCTTGCATTGGTTAAAATTAAACATTTCCTTCTATTTTGCATGTGTTATCATTTGAAAGAGGAAAATTGTTGTCATGATGCATTCATCTCATAGATGTGATAATGGGTTAGCTTCCCTTATTTCAATTTTTCCTTCTCCTAAGGAACCTCCCCCCATCTATAACAACATTTTAGTGCCTAAAAGAATTTCTACCAATCCCTTTGAGACTCTCCCATGCTCCAAGGATGTAGACTTTAAGAGTGATCTTGACAATTCTCCTAAAATGCGCCCTTCCTATTTAGCTATCCTAGAGGAAGAGAATGATATCATAAACACCTTTCTTAATGTTACTTCACCTTCCCTCCATGATGCCTCTCTAAGTGAAAAGGTATTGATGGACATTGAATTATTTTCTCCTAAAGTTGGTCCTTCCAATGGGGGCATGTTAGTGCAACAAGAGGTTATGAACACTTCTTTCAAAGATCTCCTTCCTAAGCATGAATCTTTGGAGAAATATGTTCATGTTCCTCCTAAAAAACACTCCCTTCATGAGGATCCTTTTGTGCAAGAAGATGACATTATCCCTACATTTCCTAGTGATGGCATTTCCTTTTCCAACAAAATTCCGACTAGAGATGATGAATTAATGATAAATTCTTACCCTTCTCCTAAAGTTTGTCTTACCCATAAGCATCCCTTAGAGAAAGAAGATGAAATAATAAGAAATTTCCTTAATTCTCTCTCCCCTAAAGATCATATTGAACATATTTTGAGGAAAGAGGATGAGTTTAACACATCTATTGATGCTCTTCCTCCTAAGGATGAGGAATTAATAAACAAAGTTATCTCCTCTCCCGAAATTGACAATACTTCAAACATTCCTTTCAACCACTTCACTATTTGGGATGAACCATTAGAAGAAGGTGTAGATTATTCTCTCTCCCTTGATAATTCCTCACCTTCCTTGAATCTCAATTATTCTCCCTTTCCTCAACTTGGTTCTACTCATAAGGAAACCCTAGTTCAAAGCAAGATGGTTAACATCTCTTTCAAAGATCTCTCTCTCAAAAGTGAGACTTTAGAGAGTAGTGTTGATCCTTCTCCTAGAGAGTTTATTCCCCATGTAGATCCTGTGATGATAAAGGATGATATGACCTTTCCTAGTATTACTCTTCCTACTAGAACATCAATGCCTATCCCTTGTCTCTCTCCTAAAATTAATTTGATCTGTGATAAGATTTTAGTGCAAGAGAAGACTATCAATAATTCTTTCAACACTTTTGTTCATTCCTCTAAACCATCCTCAATCAATTTGATACATGTGAATGAGACACCTAACAAACCTCTCTTCACTGTCCAAGGTGCTTATCCTTCTCAAAATTATCAACCTTTAAATAAGCCTATCTTAGTGGTTCAAGGTGGTTATGCTAATGATTCTTTTTGCACGCCTAAGAAACCTATTATTACTGTGCAAGGAGGTTATTCTACTAAGAGCCCTTATGAGTATGCTAAGCAACTGACTAGAGAGAATTATCATGCGGTTGCCCATACCTATAACACAAGAAGCAATACGCAACCTAATCCTCCTCCAGTTATCCCCACTTCACTTCCTCCTTCCCAACCAATTCTTCCGCAAGCTCCTCGTATTTCACAAATGCTTAGTAAGGATTATGATCTCATAGAACAACTTAAAGCTACTCCTGCTAAGATATCCCTTTGGGATTTGATCCAAACTTCTTCTGCTCATCATGGAATGTTACAGGATGCCTTGAAAGATTTGAATGTTCCTCCACCTAATACATCTAGTAATATAGTGTCTTTGGTTGACTCTATGATGAATCCTAAAGCTCAAATTGTGTTTACTCAAGATGAGTTGCCTACTAGTGAAATTCAACATCAATATGATCCCTTGATGATTGTGGTTATCATAAATGACACTGCTATAAGACGAACACTGGTAGATAATGGTTCTGGCCTTAATGTGTGTAGCATCAATCTATTGCATAAGATGAATGTGGATACATCCCTTATTGATCCTGACTCTCATCCCATTCGAGGCTTTGATAATGTGGCTAAGTCTTCATTAGGTATTATCACCTTACCCATCACAGTGGGACCTGTTACTTTGCCTAGTCCTATCCATGTTATGTCGGGAAATCTAACATACAACTTGTTATTAGGGAGACCTTGGATTCATAGGATGCAAGTTGTCCCCTCTACATTGCATAGACAAGTTAAATTCATTTATAACAATAAGACATATACCTTTATAGGTGACACTAATCTTCAAGCTTGTTTGCAAACATCTACTTCCAAAGGGAGTTCTTCTAAATATTCCTCTTCTAATGATGACTCTTTAAACAAGATACCTATGAACAAATCATTACCCTATGATAATCAAAATTCTTTGGATGAGTCTAAAGCTCCTGAAGAAGATCCTTCTCGACTTGAGTCTACACATGAAAAGGCTTTTGATCTTGAGAAGGTTCTCGCAGAAGACGATTGGGGATCCCTTGACTTTAATCCCACCTTTGTAGGTGAGTATAGGGTTCCTCCTAGAGATCTTAAAGGTAAAGAGAAGGAAGAAACTAGAGATCAATCAGTCTTACCTGAACCTATGAGCAATAATTTTGTGGCCACCTCTCAAACTTCTTCTCCTCACACCTCTAATTATGAAGAGTTTGATTCTTTGTCTTATGAAAAACCACCCTCTCTTCCTGAAATGGCTGATCATTATGGTCGTGGTTTTCGCATTTTTGCTAAGCATGGGTATCATGGAAAAGGTTGTGGTGCTCATGAACAAGGGATAAAAGTTCCTCTAGTGACTAATTTTCACAATTATGCCTTTGGACTCGGCTATAATCCCTCCAAACGTACCAAAGCATCTAAAAGACCATCTCTCAATGTGAATGCTATATTTAGTAGTGATGATGATCTCACTTCAACTAAATCATCTTCTACTTCTATCAACTCTCATTCCCCTCATAAGGAAATCTTGGCGATGAACAAATCCCTTTATGACTCCCCTCAAATTTCTAAATCCACTTATGAATCTTTATCTCCTATTCATCATAAAGTCCTTTTCTCCAGGGATAAGGCTCTAATAAATTACACTCATCCCTCTTCTAAGATTTATTGTGACTTTTCTTCTTCAATTTTTATCATTTTATACATGTTTTTGATTTCACTTATAGTTGAGCATTTAGCATGTCATATTCAAATTCCTCACTCAATCTATCATGTCTTTAAATAACATTAATGGCTATTATGTTGCTCATCATTATGTGACATTGGTAGCTCATTTACTGGGGGCTCATTGTCATTCATGATGGTACAATTTCAAGTGCAATCATATTTTTGAAGCAACATAATAGCCTAATTTTCTATGTTATCTCTTGTTCCTATGGGGACAAGAGTGATTTCATACATCTCTTCTTTTTCTTATGTCCAAATCTCTTCCTAGAAGATTGTGTAAGTCCTCATTGAGGCAATGATCTTTCCTTATTTTTATCTAAGGATCCACTTTTTCCTATTTCGTGGATGGTGTGAAATTTATTACTTGATGTTATTCCTTGTATGCATTTGTTGTTGTTTGTTCAAGGATTCTCTCTTACAAGAGGTGTAAGTCCTTGACTACAACCTCTTTTGCACTTGGTAAACTACATCCATAATGAATTCACTCTCCTAATTGGGTTAAAAAGAGCGTCATCCTTTATTAAGAATCACTTTCACCTCGCAAAAGAAGGAAGTATTGCATTCTTATTCTCTTCTTTGTCTTATTCTAGAAGATGTTATATTTGTCTAAGACAATTCCTCTCGGGGATAGGTGTCTTTTGTACAAAGATCTCTTCTCCTCTAAGGATCTCCTTTACACATACTACAAGATATCCATTTTTCAACTATCTTATCCTTGCTTAAAGAGTGCAAAACTCTCTTGCTTGGATCTATGACATTGTTGCATTTTTTGGGTATCTTCTTTTGTAATAAAGGTAGGTATCCTTGTTCTACTTTACTTATGACATAAACATTACACTTTTTGAGCAATGGGTCATTCTCAGAACCAGAGCACAGACTCTTAGAGCGAGATGTCTCCATTTTTCTTTTATGCAGGGTGATTATTCTCGGAACCAGAGCACATACTCTTAGAGCGAGATGTCACACTTTTGTACTATACATATACAGGTTGTAGCATACTCGGGCATAGACTCCTATGAGATGCTTCTAACTTCACTTACACACGCATGCACGAGGTTGAGTGGAACTAGCGGCATAAGGCTAGACTTTCTCACTCTCCTCCCTTACATGGATCACCTAGACAGACTCTAGGGGCTAGTTTTCCATGTCCTTTTTCCCATGGATCACCTAGACAAGATCTAGGGGCGAGAAGTCCATGTTTTCTCTCTCACTATTCTTCTCATGGATCACCAATGTGTGTATTCATGCTTTTTTTCCTTTCTTTTCTTCTCTTTGCATTTTGTTTCCATTTACATCCTTCATCTTGTGTTAGAGAACTCTCAAATCCTCACACTCTTTGTTGCGTTGGAATTGAGATTTAGCCCTCTTTCTTACCAAATGATTCTCCATTACTTTGTGATCTCATATCAAATCTTCTTGTGAGCATTTGTCATCAATATTTCTTTAACAATTCGAAGTGGTAAACATGATACCCTGTTTCAACTCACTAAAATTAGCAAGCCGAAATAGGGGGGGGCATATAGCTACCCTTGAATTTTCATCACCTTCCTTAGTAAGCATTAGGTGATTTTGTGATCTAACGTGTGTTTTGTAGGGTGCGGTTCCTACTGTGTACTGCAGATACCGCTGGGGGCTTCATTCGACAGACTTATGGATATATCCTTTTTCAAACAATGTTTACTTTTCTGTACTTTAGCTTGCATATGCACATAGTGTTCATATGACCGCTAAAGTGGAGGCTAAATGTAGCGTCGTAAATTGTACGCACTTGCTAGGGTGGTACAATTTCACACCTAGTTTAGCACTCGCCTTGGCGCATTTTGTATTTTGAATTGAATTTCCCCTTTAGCACTTAATTAATTAAATTAATTAGGTCTAAGGTTCTGTTTTATCATCTCCCATATCATAAAGTTGGGCCCTTTTCATTAAAGTGTGCCCCTTTCATTTTATTCCTCTAATACATCATTTAATCAAAAACCCTAATTAGGCCCTATTCTGAGCTTGAGGGCTTAATTTCAGGGGTCAAAACATCTCGAAATCACCTGTAACTTCGGGATTCTCTCTAAAATCATCATATCCGACAGTCCTGAAAATTTGGTGAAAAGTTGTCGGGACCATGGCGCCCGGAGTGCAACATGGTCCCGGACATTTTTCGCGAAATTTTAGGAGCGCGATCCAATCATAAAATAAAGCTTAACCCCAAGAAATTGGCGGGATATTCAATCTCTAGGTCGGCCAAAAGTTGAAATTATGACCTAGGGTTTCCTATATAAGAGCTCTCTTTCTTCATTTGAAAGGATCCAATTTTTGGCTTGGAAGGACCTCATATGCAGCGAAAGAGTAGATCTTTGAAGACTTCAACAACATTCAATATCCTTCTATCAAGAATTTATCAATTTCATTCATCCATTTAGGGCTTGGAAGACATTGAAGAACAGTAGGAGATTACCGACTGAAGATGGGCTTGTACTCCGCCCTTGAGGGTTGGGTATGATTTCATGTTGTTTTCATGTCTTTGCATAAGCTTCAATATATCCTTTATTCATGCTTTAGATCACTTTGCATCTTGATTTAGAGCATTCACATTATCATTTACAAGCAATTAGGGTTTACTTTCTAGGTTGCTCTAGTTTGCTTTCTTGTATTTAAGGACCTTGCACACACAATACATTTTACAATACAACTTGGCTATTCGTGGAGGTGGAAATCACCGAAGCGGGGGTTTGACTAAGACAAAACCCTATATAGCCGCGCATACCCTTTTCAGATATAAGTGCAGGTTTCGAGACTCAGACGACGCCAAAAGTTACAGATCCGGAAGAAGCAGACGGAGACCGAACTTCACACCAAATCTCAGAGCAAAAGACCAGGACAGGGGCGTGGGGTGCCCTGGTCCTGCCAGGATAGGGGCGCTGGGCGCCCTGGTCCTTTTGACAGCAGTTTTCAGCATTTTTGACAGCTTTGCAAAACAACAGTTTCTGGAGCAGTTTCAGGGGCAGAATCAGGATAGTGGCACCCGCGCCCCCGTCCTGAACGTTTTCAGTCAGATTTTAACTCCGAGTACGCATTTGCATTCTTGTCTTGTCCTTTTGTTTACAGCTTTTCATTATTTAAGTTCAATTCTGCAATCTTGTCATTAGTTCATACTTGCACTTTGGGGTTAGGGATTGAACTTGCATCATTTTATCTTCCAATTACAACAAACGAATAGAAATCCTAATAGGTAGCCCGTGGCTCTCTCTTCCACAAAAAGAAGTAGCCAATTGTGTGATACCTCTAGGCTCTTTCGTATTCCACAAATGTGTGATTGAAAGTGAGATTAGGGCATGTTTGCTGAGTGTCACTTTTTCTCTCACCACACTTGTCTTGAAAGCAAAATCGTTTGGTTGAAGGCCCCTATTTTCACAAAGTCTTTTGGATTTAAAATTCACCTCACTTGTGTGCTTGTAGGAAGGGGTGATTATTTCAAACAATCCAAACTACTAATAACTCTGTGTTGCAGGTCCTTGGCAAGGGTTTTTGGATTTTTATTGTGTGCCTTGTTTTCATAGACTAGCAAACACTTCAATTGGTGCACTAAAATTGAATCATTGTCTTTTGTGTCTTGAGCAATAGGATCTTTTTGTTTAATCTTTAGAGGGCCTGTCTTCCCGTGTGGTCATTAGGACTACTAGTGAGAAGAGAAGGACCCAAGTGGTAGCGAGGAAAACCCACCTCTTCCGAACCACTATAAACAACTGCATTCATGGTGAAAACTATGGATAACGTGTGCTAATTATTTCATACCAACACTATGTCTCCCCATAAACCCATTTGATCAAATTTATTTGATTAGTTGTAGGGTGTAACCCCTACCGGCTGGGAGCCTTCTGTATTTATAGAGCTGAAAGTGCCGCATGTATGGCCACACGAGCGGATGCCCTTACTAGCACCTTTTTGTTTTAGAAGCCCAAATCCTTCTAGTTGTTGGGGCAGGAGGTCGGACCTCTGGTAGCGGCCCACACACATACGGTTCTTAGTAGAGATACAAAGTTCACCACGGGGAGTTTTCGTGGGGACTGATGCTTGGCTGACCCGAGAAGTGAGTGCCGAGGGTGGAGCCAGTGAGGTCAAGCATCTAAGTATCCGCTCTGAATAGCATAGCCTCGGGGGAAACTCCATGTGGGATCAACAACTATTGTCTTGGCTAGCCATAAGAATTATGCTTGACTTATTTTAAACATTCAAAACATTCAAGACCAAACAGCAAAACATTGTGTCTTTTGTGTCTTCAAGTGTATGCAAAACATTTTTACATCAAACAACACACTTTTCTTGGAGTCATTTTGAGTCTAAACACTTGCAAACATTGAATCCTCATCAACATTGTGTCCTCTTGTCATGAAAAATAGTCAAACAGTCAGATTTGGTCACAACAAAACAACTTCACAGATTGGAAAAAAATTGCACAAATTTGGCAGAAACGCTTCTGTGTCTAACATAATAGCGTCTATGTTTTATAACCATGTTTGTGAAGGGCGGAAACGTGTATGTGTTTTTAGAATCAACATTGCAATTTACAATCTCAGAAACGTGTCTATGTTAAACAGAACCATGTCTGTGTCAGGAAATCGCGTCTGTGCAGTATACAGGCACGTCTGTGTTTAGAATTGAAAAACTTTTATAGTCCAGCAAACAAACACAGTCAGTTTCGGAATTATTGAGCTTCCTAGGTTATTTCTCTAGGGTTTCATCTAGCATTGAACCTGTCTTTGGGTCTCACACAGTCCATCATTGCTTTACACCTTACATTACATTCACATTTGTCTAAACTTGAGTCAAAAGGTCACTTGCTTGTCCTCATCATACTTTGTCAACACACTACATACAACAACACTTTGCTAAGTGGTCCCTCATCAAGGTCTATCACCTTTGGGTCTCATTTGGTTTTACTTAGAGTCAAGTTCAACTTACCTCATCAAGAGAAACTATCCTCTCTTTGGAAGTCACACCTACTCTACTACATACATACTTGGTCTTACACTTTGGACATTGCAAGTACACTTCAGATTCATTTTCCATCCAACTCTTGGTCTTCCATACTTTTTGAATTTTCATCTAGTCTCACACATCTTGGTCAATACCTAGTTCATGGTTGAAACTCATCTTCAAAAATCTAGGAGAGAAACTAAAGAGGCTCAAGAGTCCGCAAACATGAGTGTCTATGAGTATGACAATGATGTCTTTTTCAATATTGATCATAACACATTACCTGACATGGATGCCTATAGAAACATTCCAAATGTTGAGAACATGGACACTACAAACAACAATGATACACACAATGACAATATGGACAACTTTTTAGTACATTCAGCAGATGTGGAAGAATCCATTATGGACCCCTGTTTCAATCGATTGATTGAGAAAATCATGAGGAGAGATAGACAATACTTCTTACAAATGATGGCACAAAGTGGAGCCAAGGTCCCTCATGATTTTGACATGTCTCAAATAATGGAACATAGGCCATTGCAACAAACTCACTCCAACATGGATCAAAGGAGGCCTAATAGTGGAGGCAATAGAGAACCACATATGGTACCTAAATCACCATCATCTTTGCTTCAAAAACCAGAGGTCCCACATATACATGGTTAAACATATGATACTCACCTTCACAGACCAGTATGGGAGTCTTATGAAGAATGATATGCTCAATCACATACCAATGCTAAGGATCAACCACCAAAGCAATTGGATATTCAAAGGCATGCTCAAAATTTGGAAACAAGGAAACCCCGTGTCAAATTTGGGGACAACACATTAGAACATGACATGCCTGTAGAGTATGGTATACATGGACAAAATAGATATTTCATTCCTCAACATGAATCCATACCAAGTGGTCCATATACGCAACATCATTATAGACCTCCTCCATATGAACATGTGTATGATCAATATCATCCATATATGCAACATGCTCCTCCTCCAATTGGTGCCTCAAGCATTGGGTATGGTCCAAGAAGTTGATCTCCACCTAAGAACAATTTGGAGCAACAAATCAAGGACTTACAAAAGAAAATGGAGGACATAAATACACCGAAGCCAACATACACAATGAGAGACATATGTCCTTATCCATTTGACAAAAGCATTCCGATGCCTCCATTTCCTACACACTTTGTGATGCCTAAGTTTGATAAGTACAGAGGCAAAGGAGATCCTAAGGCACACATAAGACAGTTTTTCACAGCTTGCATTGAGGTAGCTTCAGAAGAGACATATTTGATGAGATTATTCCCACAAAGCTTAGGTGATCAAGCTATGGAATGGTTCTCCCAACTTCCACCTGGTCTTATGTCATGGGGTGACTTAGCAGAAGCATTAATTCAACATTTCTCCTACAACATAGAGACAGACATATCAGTCACTACTTTGTGCAACACTAAGAAAAAAGAGGGAGAGTCTTTTGCATCTATTTTACAAAGATGGAGGAATCTAGCCAGCAGATGCTCTTGTGAAATTCCACAAAAACAAATGGTGGAGATGTTCACCCAGAATGTTAACAAAGACATTGGCTATGATCTAAGGAAAGCTTGTTTGTCCACCTTCAAGGATGTCATTGAAAAAGGCTTAGCGACAAAAAAGGTCCTTATTGAACAAGGAGTCATTAAGATATTTCAGGAAAACAAACATGACTTTAAAGGAAAAGATAAGCCAAGATTTTGGAATAAAAATAAGAACGCAGTCAATGATGGTGTGGTGGATGCTAATACGATATGACCAAAAATCATTTTTTCTGGATCAAGCTCTACAAACAATCAAGTGAATACTCAAACAACTTCTAGATCATGAAGGAAGTACACTCCATTGGGAGAACCACTTGAGTCAGTTTTCAAAAAGCTAGTGGCAAACAAAGTAATCACTATTCCAGATTTTCCTCCGTATGAGCCAAAGGTCAAACCAAATTGGTGGAATGATGATGAATATTGTGAATTTCATAAGAGCAAGGGTCATAAGACAGGAAATTGTCATTGACTGAAGAACATCATACAAGATCTCATTGATAGAGGTGATATTGAGATTGAAGGGCACTCATCCAATCAAGAACATGAGATGTTTAAGGAACCATTCCCAAAGCATGACAAGGGAAAAGCTAAAGCCACAGATGACCAAACCAACTATACCAGAGCAACCTATAACTATGATTCAACTATCAATCACATTTCAATGGACAATTACATCTCTACCATTATCATCAAGGACAAAAACCCTGAGAATTCTACGCAGAGACCCAAGATTGTCCTAAAAGGTGTTGGATCTTCTTCCCAACCTACCGCTGAATGTAATTTTACAACCCATCGAGTTAAATTCACTTTGCAAGGTGCTCCAGCTAAAAACACCGCTTCCTCATCAACCAAACCTGAGTATGACCTTGTAGAACAGTTAGAGAAGACACCCGCGCTCATCTCCATCCTTGAGCTCTTACGCATATCCCCCGCACATAAAGCTATTCTTGACAAAATATTGAGAGACATTGCCATTCCTACTGATCTGAACGTGGATCAGTTTCAAGCTATGGTGGGATACCTTTCAGTTCCACACTCTCTTACATTCACAGAAGCCGATGACGCCTCCGTGAGCCAACCACATAATGCACCACTACACATTGAAGCTTTCATACACAAACATCGAATAAAACGAGTCCTGGTAGATGGAGGAGCTGGTCTAAACATTTGTACATTGAGAACTACTAAACAATTGGGATATTCAGATAAAGTTGTGAATTCTACAAACAAAATTACCATCAAGGCATATGATGATGAAGAGGGTTCATCCAAGGGCACAGTCACCTTACCTCTCAGAGTTGGGCTAGTTACGAAGGATGTGATTTGTCAAGTCCTAGACCTAGAGCTCACATACAACATACTCTTGGGACGCCCATGGATTCATGAAATGAGCACAGTCCCATCTACATATCATCGATGCATCAAGTTTCCACACAATGGAGTTGAAGTGACTATTAAAGCTGATCCTAATCCATTCATATATTGCAACAATATGTGACCTAGATCAGAAATAACAATACCAGTCAATCGAGAGGCTATTCCATCTTCAACATACGTGGATCTAGAATCCTTGAAATCTTCTACATCAAAGCAAGAAGAGCTCAAAGAAAAATTCAAGATTAAAGATCTGGGATGTGGTGAGTATATCTTTCATGTTGATCAACTCCCACTATCTCCTAAGGTATCCATTCGACATGAACAATCTATAAACAATTTGAAAGGAATTGGGTGTGAACCACCTAGTGTTGTGGCTACTAAGTCCAAATGCAAATCTCCTCTAGTGGTGCAAGCAACTCTTGATATCAATAGTCCTAAGAGTGATTCCAGTGAAGAATCTATTGAGCGTATCGCCAGACCTATTGAGAAATCACATAGCTTTACCATATCATCCACTCATTCCATTTCTAGACCGCTCCTAGACTTGGATCAACAAGAATTACAAAAGCCCTTACACATCGGGGATCAAAAATCAAGATTTGAAAAGAAAAATCTAAAAGTCAAAAATAAAAAAAAGTCCTTTAGTGCAAATCAAAATCAAAAGCTATTGGACTCCACAAAAATCAAAGTGCAGGATAAAAATCCTATGAAGCAAAAAGAGAAAGTTGATCTCCCCTAATACCAAAATAACTGGGGGCAAAAGTTCTAAAATTTTAAGTCAAAAAGCACATTTGTTGATCCTAAGTCTCCATCATGCTATCCTACTTTCACTTCTTTTCACAATCATAAGCATTCATCACTCATCCACTTGTTCCGCACATCCTTTCCCTTCTGGCGATACATCATGGACTATTAATGGAGCTTCCTCACGGAACTTTGTTATCAAGGATGCCCAAACTTCTTTAGGTGACACGCATACGGGCCTACGTAGTTCACACACTAGTAATTCTATCTCAATTTCTTCATCAAGGAAGACAGTCACTCGAGCTGCATATCATTCAGTCAAGGAACAATGTAGTTACAATCATAAAGTCAAGCCTCACACTTTTGAGGTGGGTGCCTTGGTTCTCAAGGAAAATCCTAAAAATCAGCAAGAAATAGAGAAGAAGGGCAAGTTTGAACCTGTAGTCACATAAATTTGTCCACTTAATTAAATGAATACTTAGTATTTATTTGATTATTTAACCATCAATTAATAATTAATTAAATTAATATTTAATTAATTCATCTTAACCCTCTTCTCCTATTAATTAAATAAATTATTCAATTTATTTGATTTAATTCACTTAACCAAATTCAGACCATTAATTAAATAAATAAATCATATTTATTTAATTAAATCCCACCTCTCACATTTAAATAAATTAATATTTATTTAAATCCCCCAAAATCCCACCTCTCACATTTAAATAAATAAATCATTTATTTAAATCACCTTTATCCTCCACCCACTTGCATTTTCCTACAAATGCAAATTGCACAATTATTTTAAATAAATCATTTATTTAAATCACCTTTATCCTCCACCCACTTGTATTTTCCTACAAAAGCAAGTTGCACAACTATTTTAAATAAATTATTTATTTAAAATCTTATTTATCCTCACCCACTTGAAACCTTTAATGGTTTCCCTTAAAGTAGTCAAACTTGATGGCTTTAAAGTCTTCAAACTTGATGGCTTCCTTCTATAGTCTTCTTAAGACTTTAATGGTTTTCCTTAAAGTCTTCAAGCCTTTAATGGTTTCCCTCAAAGTCTTCAAGCATTTAAATGCTTTATCTTCATTTTCTCATTTAAATAAATTAATATTTATTTGAATATTTATCCAAATGCAAATTACACCATTTAATTGAAATAAATGATTTTATTTTAATTGAAAATACCAAAATTTCTCCCACTTGCATTTTCCTACAAAATCCACTTGTATGCCTAAACCCCTTCTAGATTCTTCTAAACCCTTCCTAATTAGCCTAATCCATCCCCTAAATATTGTCACATTCCTAAGCAAATTGGAGTCACTTCTCAAAGACTCCAAAGTCTTTGAAAAGCAATTAATGCTTTGTGTGTTCAACAAATTAACCCTCAAAGTCTTGGATAACCTTTGAAGGCTTTCAACCTTCAACCACTTAATCCCCAAAGTCTCCAATAACCATTAATGGTTACCTCAAACCCTCCCACATGGTTAAAACATTTGTTTTGACTCAACCTCTACCCAACCCAAGGGTCTTATCAAGCCTTTAATGCTTTGACCATGATTATCTCTTAATCATTTGCACAAAGGTTTATCCTTGCATTAACTCCTAATCCAGTGGGTAATCCTAATTTAGGCTTGACCCTTACCTTCTAGATAACCATGAAGTCTTCTCAGGCCTTTAATGCCTCCAACCTCCTCTCTCAACCCAATCCTATGTTGACACTTGTCACCATTTTATTGGTGCCAATTGTGCACATGGATCCCCAACTTTCAAGTTTGGCCCTTGATTAAACCATTCAATCTTAACCCTTCATTTCCCCATTTCTTCTATAAATAGAACCCTTCTCCTCAAGCAAAGGAGAAGCATTTTAGAGTATTGTTGTTATACTGGCATTAGCATAGAGCTTTTTCATAGCATCACTATCTACTCTAGCATAGTATTTAGCTTTTCATTTCATATTTGAAGCTTAGTATTAAATCTCAATCCTCCATAAGCATCCATAGTGCAAAAAGCTGCTGAGAGCTACACTCATTTGGGACTTGGAGAGGAGAGGAACAAGGGAGGAGCAACTATGAGCATCTTGATTAGCTATTTCATTTTATGTTTATATGCTTTCTATTTCATGCTTAATATCTCTCTTGATATGCCTGTTTAGGATAATCTTTTGTTGCTAACACTAACGTTTGTTTCTTGTGCTCTTGTGTGTGTTGCCATCAAACAGATTTTCTAATCCTTTTTGCAGAGCATCATTTGGTGAACCCGACGTGAATCCAAACACCAAAAAGATCATTTTTTTTTTTTTAACCAATAACATGTTTGAATGTTGAAAATGTCACACAGGTTGCGATTTTGACACTGTTTTGGTGCGTTTGGCATTATTTTGGCGCTATTCCCCCTGTTTCAGTGCTTTTCCCTTCTCTGTCTTTCCCTTTCTTTTAATACGTTTGTGTTAAATAGTGCCTCTGTTCAAACGCAGACTAGCGCTATTGTAACAAAACGTTGTACAAATCACCTTGTAACCAAAAAAAAAATAAAAAAATTTAGGCTTGTAGAAGCCCACCAAATAGGCAGATTTTACTAACTATTTTTCTCTTTTGTGCAGATTTAAATTAGATTAAAGAGTAGATTTATATTTTTTACTAACTTGTTTTTGAAGTTGGTTTTAAAAATGAATTCACTTTTTATTTTGGTTTAAAATTAACTTCACATTTCAAATTTGGGCTTTTGAAAAAGAATCACACATTTGTTTGGGGCTCTTAAAAAGAATTTCATTGTTCAAAGGTAAAAAGAACCACAAACTTATACAAAAACAACTTTTTTTTTTTTTTTTTTTTTTTTTTGCAAGTTAGGAAACAAACTTCGTTTTGGTGCTTAAAATAAACAAGGCAAAATTTATTTCTTGCATCAAGATAAAACTCACAATCCACACTTCCATTTTTGGTGCAAATAAAATTCACAATCAACTTGTCTCATTTTTAAAGCAATCTTACTTCATGCAAACGTGTTTTTCATTAAGTTGACCAGGATTTTCAAATTCTAGTTTACTCAAACAATTGCCTTTGAAAATTAAAAAGAACACCATGATTGTTGGAGCAACATCTCCAAATAGTTAGATCACATTGCAATGATAGATTAAAAAGAACAAGTGTTTTTCGTGCTTGGCACACTTGTGCAAAGAGTTGGTCGAGTGGTCCTACTTCTAACACACACTATCCTCTCCCTTGGCTTTCGTGGTCCTAGGTGCAAGAGAAAAGTGTTAGTAACACTCATATTTTATCTTTTTAAGAGAGGCCTGCCAAGGGATCGATACTCTTGGGAACGACCTCGAGCGGTAAATCCTTCGAGCCGCTATAGAAATCAGGTGAGAGATAAAGCTGTAGCCTTGGGTATAGCTGTTCCTACAGTGTAACTGGCCGAAAGGACAAATGGGCCCCACCACCAGTTACAAGGCTCTTAAGTGAGTCACTGCAGAATGAACTTATGTCCAAAAACATCGAACATGACTAAACACCTTTAAGTAGTAGCCCACCTGTTCTATTGATTGAGGATATTTGAGATATAATTTAGTGCAAGAGCATAGATGGTTTTGCTCCCAAGATACTCACCATACATATTTCCTTGAGTAGAAACATAGCTTTTTGAAAAGTCACTTGTGGCTTGATAAAAGTGGTGACTCCCCCATCATAGGGATCATCTATTTGTTATGCTCGTGCAAGACTTAGTATATCACATCCTTACCTGCCACGGCGGGATTCATAAGGTATGTAGTACCAAAGTCGAAGAAATATCAAGATGTGGGCTAAATTTATCACAACTGGCCATTTGACCATAGGGATAAAGAGTGTTTGAAGTGTGTTCGTTTTACAGACCTAGAGCAAATTGAGCCGACTTCAGGCTTTGGAAATACACCTTAAAATACATCTAAAGGAAGGGTCAAAAACAAGTCCAAGAATTGGGTTGATCTAGACCCATACTCATTTGTGCCTTTGAGGCTACAATCTTGTGTTTGTGTGCTTGCTTTGTTTTCTTGTCAAAGAAAAATCAGAAAATCAATCCCAAAAACAAAGTATTCATCCAACATCTGTCAACACAACCAAAAATACCAAAAACAAAGTGCAAACAAACAAAGAGACAAATTTTATGACCATTCTTCACATCTTGCGAAAGAAGAAGTGTCATCAGAATATCAACTTGAAAAGGAGACCATTAAGCTCAAAGGCTTTAATCAAAAGGAGGAAATTCTTCTATATCAATCGACAAATCTTTGTCTCCCATAGAGTCTTTCTACATCGCATGCGTCTATACCTTCAAGGTAAAACAAACGAGTTTGATTCAGAATCATTGAACCGCAGAGCTTTTATGCAATATAGAGCTCTGAGTTATCACAAAAATCAAGGAGGAAAGATTAATCCCAATTTCTTCCCAAACATCTGTATCACCTACAACACAGCTCGAGAAGTACCACCAACGTCTGAAAGGGAAGAAGAAGAGTTTGTCCCATTTGTGACACAAAGTTTTTATTGAAAGTTGAAAACATTTTCATCCATCATCCCACTCATACATCATCACTTCATCATCAATCCATCCCAACTCTCAAAACATTAAGAGGTTCTTGTCCCAAGATTCCTTTTTTAGATATTGCTTGAAATCAAACACATCACATCACTTTTAGATTGTTTCTACATCTAGGATAAGCTCATCCTAAGAGACACATCTACGCAGGTTAAAACTAGTTCATGAGTGAATCCTCTCATTGCTAGGTAGTCAAAATCTGTAACACATCTCAGATTTCTCTACACCTTATCACATCCAAACTTATCAAACAAACAAGCAATTCAAAGAAAGGAATTTCGGTTACATCTACCTTAAAAGTGCTAGAGATCCCCATACAACACAAATCACCAACCAATCAATCTTGCATTTCATCACCACTCATCATCATCTTCAATCAACTTCAAACAAAACTTGTAAACAAAATGGCTCAAACCCGATCACGATCAAGGCAACGAGAAATGGAAATTGAGGAAGAAGAGGACAACCTCAATGAATTTCAAGAAGCACTTGGAGGAAATGTAAATGATGAAAACCCAAGTAGTCCCACTCCTTCAACAATCGAAAGGGTTCAGCATAACCCTCACTTTAACAGATTATTTGATGAAATTCTCAGGAGCAATGCGGATGCTCACTTCTTAAGACTTGCTCAAGAAGGAGCCAAACTCCCCTCAGACTTTGATCTTGCCCAATTAAGACAAGCATCAGAAAGAAAAAGTCGCCATGAGGAGGAAAGACGTAGAGATCCCATCAGATATAACATCCCTCGAGGTAACCCACCACCTCCTCCTCCAAATGAAATGGAGATGTTGCGGCAACAAGTCGCGAATCTCGCCCAACAACTTCATAGTGGTGTTAAGACCAATCAATTTTCACTTAACGACATCTGTCCCTATCCGTTTGATAGGAATCTTTATATGCCACCCTTTCCACGCGGGTTTGAAACACCCAAATTTGAAAAATATAGAGGAAAGGGGGATCCCCGTGATCATGTCCGAGAATTTCATTCTGCTTGTCTTGAAGTAGCTTATGAGGACACATACCTAATGCGCCTTTTTCCCCAAAGCTTGGGAGGAACAACCACATCATGGTTTTCCCGACTTCCAGGTGGCATTAGAACATTTGAGGAACTCATCCAGAAGTTCCTATCTCATTACTCTTATAATATTGAACGCGACATCACCATGGCTGATCTATGCAACACCAAACAAAAACCAGGTGAATTATTCGCAGTATTCCTGCAACGATGGCGCCAAATGTCTAGCAGACGTTCTCTTCAGTTACCTGAACGAGAACTAGTGGAAATTTTCATTTCCAACTTAAACGAAGAAATGGAATTTCACCTGGATGTCAAAGACACAGACTCTTTTAACGATATGATCACCAAGGGTATAAAATGTGAAAGGGCACTCATCAAAAAAGGACTCATCAAAATCTATAATGAACCAAAAGATGCTCCTCGCCCGCGCTTCAATAGCGATAAACCGAACTTCTGGAACAAGAATAAGAACATCGTCAACGATGGAGTTGTGGATGCTCGGACTGTCCAAAATGCACAACCTGTGGTTCGGTTTGCAGGACAAAATCCTCCACCTCAAAATAACACAAATGTTCCTCTTAATCAAGGTCGCATCACATCTCATGATGAACCAAGACCTCGTCCACAAAAACAAAAACGCACATACACTCCCTTAGGGGAACCCATTGAAACAGTGTTGCGACAACTCCTCTCTCAAAATTTGGTCACTCTACCTAAGCTATCAAACTATGAGCCTCAAGTCAAACCAGCATGGTGGAAAGATACTGAACACTGTGAGTTCCATCAAGGAAGAGGACACAAGACAAGTAATTGTCACCGATTGAAAGATCTCATTCAAGATCTTATTGATCGAGGAGAAATTGAGATTGAAGGACATGATCCAAAAACGACAAATAATGATCACCTGATGTTCAAGAATCCACTTCCATCACAAGATCAAAGGGGTCCTTCCACTTCCAGGCGAGGCACCGATACCACTGACTATACGCAGGCTGCGTATAACTACACTGTAAATCACCTATATGATGCCAGTGAACAAATTGCAACTATAACCTTCAAAAATCCCACCTCAAATTGCAATGTTGTTACACGTCGCGGCAAAGTTACCATAAAGGCAGCTCCACAGGGCACCACCTCTGTCCCGAAGCAATACAATCTTGTGGAACAATTAGACAAAACCCCTGCACTTATATCCATTTTGGAGCTTTTGCGTCTGTCACCCTCTCATAAAACAATCTTGGATCACGCACTCCAAGAGGCGTCAGTCCCTGCAAACCTAAACACGGACCAATTTCAAGCCATGGTTGGAACTCTAAAGTCATCACCTTGTCTCACTTTTTCTGAAAGTGACAACTCTTCGTTCCAACAACCTCATAACGCCTCACTCCACATTGAAGGCTTTGTCAACCAACACAGGATCAAGCGAGTCTTGATAGATAATGGAGCAGGCCTAAACATCTGTACACTACAGTTGGTCACAGCATTGGGATATGCAATAGAATCAGTGGATCCTCGCAAGAAGATCACCATCAAGGCCTATGATGATGCAGAGCGTTCATCCAAAGGAGCTGTGGTACTACCAATCCGAGTAGGCCCTGTGGTAAAGCACATCATCTGTCAGGTTCTGGACCTTCCTCTGCCATATAATCTATTATTAGGGAGACCTTGGATACATGCCATGCAAGCTGTTCCATCTACCTACCATCAATGTATCAAGTTCCCACATAATGGTGCAGAGATCACAATCCTGGGCGATGCAAATCCCTTTGCATTTTGCCATAATATCAGCCATCAACCAGAGATTACCGTTCCTAATAATAGGGAAGCCATTTCCTCCACATCATATGTAAATCCTGCCTCTCTTGCCAGTTTTAACACCCCTATGCCCAAGCAAGAAAAGCTTAAAATGAAAGTCGCAGAGGAAGGTCCTGGAGAATACAACTTGAGTCAGCTCTTTTGTGTGGGACAAATGCCCACTTCTCCTAGAACACATGGTAAACCACAGCAGTTGCTCCAGCAACCACTAATCACGCCAGCATGTGCCTTAACGCCTTTCATCCTTGGAAAGAGTCAAGAGGAAGAAACACAAGATGAGGACCTAGCGGACTGGATCTATAAAGATCCCATCACCACTGACAAACCGCAAGTTACACTTCCTACGGAACAATATGGCAAAGGCCTCCTCATTATGCAAAGAATGGGATATGATGGTCAGAGTGCTTTGGGATACTACAAACAAGGACGACACGAACCTCTACTACCAGAATTCAAGCCCAAAGGTAATACAGGCCTTGGCTTTGAAAAAGAGATCCTTCCTAAACTCAGATTCAAAGGAAAACCCAGCAAACCATTTTGCCCACCTACTGCAAAGAGGATACCTTTCATAATCAAAGCACCATCAAGCACTATCCCCACTGCCCCCTCAAGGCTCACAACTCCACCATCACCAATGTCACTCATCCCATCAAACGAACCAGTAATCCTATCAGCAACACCATTTGTAGCAGCAACTATATTGGAACCCGCAGCAGCATCTATGGCACCAGTAGTTCCAGCAGAAGCCACTGAGTCACCATTACCGATACTTCCAGTGACAAATCCATTAAACCCCATCACAATTCCTGCAACACCGATCACTACAAGGATACATAAACCAATCACACCTGCCGTGTTTAACTCCAAAGACATCCCAGTATGGTATAGCAATCGGATGTTGGAGAGTGATTCAGAGACCGACTCACATGAGTGGGAATTCGATTCAGTGCAACTTAACACTTCAGATGAGGAAGACACATCACCACCTCCGCCACGCAAAGACATCCCTGTTTACGGAGAAGCACAGATAAAGACCACTTGGGTACCTGAGCTGGAAACATCTTCCACAGACCCTATGTCTCATCCTACGCCTGATTCTGACAGGGAGAGTACCATCAACGACCTTCACCACACTGTCTTAACCCTCACTGATACATCTCCCGCACTTAACCTAATCGATGATGTAATGCCCATTGTCCACCCTGAACTCATCGAATGGAACCAACCAAATCCCCCATGTCTTGACCTCTTCCAGAACGATGAGGCTATCATTGACTTTTTGGAATTAAGGGATAATCTACCAAGCGGGGATCACAAAGCTGGATTCGCCATTGAACTTAATAGCGCAGCATACTTCGGGGCGGATGCCAAATCCTTCAGCTGCAAAAATATAACAATAAAACATGGATCTTCCAGTGAAAACCACACTGTGGCACTATTTGATCCGACAAAAGTAAAAAGAAAGAGCGTATCCAATGGTGAAAACCTCTCTGAGGCGCCTGAGGATGAAGGGTTTGACATCCTCCCTGCTAGTACACAACAGGAACAATCAACGATTCTTATCGAGGAAACCAAAGAATACAATGTGGGGACTCCTGAAAATCCTCATATCATACATCTGGCATCTCTTCTCACTCCAGAGGAACAGCCTCAATTTATCGAGTTCTTCCAGCAGCGCCAGATCAACTTTGCATGGTCATATGCAGACATGCCTGGGCTTGATCCAGATTTAGTCATGCATCATCTCACAGTAGCAAAAGGAGCCAAACCTGTCAAGCAGAAGCTTCGTAAGATGCATCCTCAGATTGCCGTGCTAGTCAAAACAGAACTCAAGAAACTCCTGGATGTTGGTTTCATTAGACCAATTGATTATGCAGAATGGATCTCCAACATTGTACCAGTTGGCAAACCAAAAGGGGGCATCCACATTTGTACAGACTTCAGAGATCTGAATAAGGCATGTCCTAAGGATGACTTCCCCCTACCAAATATCGACATCATAGTGGATTTGACAGCAGGACATGCCATGCTTTCACTCATGGATGGCTTTTCAGGATACAATCAAATAAAGATTGCACCAGAGGACCAACATAAGACAGCCTTCACATGTCCATGGGGCACATATTGCTGGAATGTAATGCCTTTTGGTCTAAAGAATGCAGGAGCAACCTATCAAAGAGAAATGACCACCATCTTCCATGACATGATGCATACTATGATGGAAGATTATGTGGATGATTTACTAGCAAAATCACTTACTAGAGAAGGACATCTTCACATCTTAGATAAAATCTTTGATAGACTAGAACAATACCATGTTCGACTCAACCCAAAGAAATGTGTCTTTGGAGTGACCTTCGGGAAGCTTCTAGGATACATTGTCTCAAACAAAGGCATTGAGGTCGATCCAGCAAAGGTTAAAGCAATCATGGACATGCCACCTCCAAAGAATATCAGTCAGCTAAGGACACTACAAGGACGGCTTCAATCCATCCGCAGATTCATTGCACAATTGGCTGATAAGTGTCACCCATTCACACACCTGCTACACAAGAACATACGCTTCCAATGGGATGACAGATGCCAGCAAGCATTTCAGGCACTTAAAGACTATCTCATGAATCCACCCTTGTTGACGCCACCAGATCCAAGTAGACCGTTGTTACTTTATATCTCAGCAACAAGTACAGCACTGGGTGTGCTACTGGCACAACATAATGAAGAAGGTAAAGAGTGTGCTGTTTACTACATCTCTCGCACACTGGTTGGCTATGAACTCAATTACACACCTATTGAACGAGCTTGCCTAGCAGTAATCCTGGCAGCCACTAAATTGCGGCACTATCTGTTGACACACAAGGTACAACTCATCGCAAAAATTGATCCACTCAAGTATTTACTCAGCAAAGCAGCATTGACAGGTCGTTTGGCCAAATGGGTGATGATTCTAAGTGAATTTGACATCGAGTATGTGGACCGTAAGGCTATCAAAGGGCAAGTTATTGCAGATCAGTTGGCCGATGCACCACTCATAGGCGATCATCCTCTCATTTCCAATTTTCCAGATGAAGAGATATTCATGATTACAGAAGCACAGTCATGGAAATTATACTTTGATGGTTCATACACTAGGCACGGCTCGGGGGCAGGCATTCTGTTTATCACACCTCAAGGTGATAGCATCCCGAAGTCTTACAGGCTCACATTTCCATGCACAAACAACATAGCAGAGTATGAGGCCTTGATCACGGGACTCAGGTTAGCCGTACAATGGAAATTACAAGAACTACAAGTATATGGCGATTCCCAACTAGTCATTCGACAAGCAACTGATGAATATCAGACCAAAGATGATAAACTCATGCCATATAAGCAAATGGTGGACAATCTAAAGGCATCATTTACTACTATCACTTTTGAGCAGATACCAAGAGATCAGAATCGAGCTGCTGACGCCATGGCTACCATCGCATCTCTCTTAGATCTTCCACAGAATTCAACACGCTACGAGTTCTTGGTAGAACAGCTTTGGATTCCCGCTTATGATATCCCCGAATCTGAAATGATATGTTGCCTTGTTGGTTCTGAATCCCCATGGTACGGTGAGATCTACACCTATCTTCGCGATCATACCCTTCCTCCCAACCAATCGAATAACCAACGAAAAACCTTCATTCGCCAAACTGCTCGATATACCATTATTGCCGAAACCCTATACCGACGCAGTCTTGATGGTACTCTCCTTCGATGTCTAGAACAAGGTGAGATAACAAAGGCTTTGGAAGAGGTACATGAAGGAATTTGTGGGACTCATTCAAGTGGTCCATCACTCGCCAAGAAACTCCTGCGAGCTGGATATTATTGGCCATCTATGGAAAAGGATTCCTACTACTTTGTCAGGAAATGCAAGAAATGTCAAGTTCACGGTGACCTGATACATGCACCGGCCCAGGAACTGCAACCAATCACGACACCATGGCCTTTCTGTCAATGGGGCCTTGACCTTGTGGGTAAGATTCATCCATCTTCATCCAACGGCCATAAATTCATTATTACCGCCACCGAATATTTCACCAAGTGGATCGAAGCTGTTCCACTTACCCAAGTCACCGGCAAGCAGATTGCCTCATTCATCCTCAATTACATCATCTGCCGGTATGGTGTACCCATGTCCATCGTCACAGATAACGGTCTTCCTTTCAAAAATCAGGATGTCCGTGAACTTTGTGAGAAATTTCATATCCAACACCGCTTTTCCACTCCCTATTACCCACAAGGCAATGGTCAGGCCGAAGCATCCAATAAAAACATATTGAGGATCCTAAAGAAGACAGTCAATGATGCCGGCCGTGATTGGCATGTTCAATTGAATCCAGCGCTATGGGCATATCGAACTAGCATTCGGACCCCTACAGGTGCAACTCCTTATTCATTGGTCTATGGTGCCGAAGCTATCTTACCTATTGAGGTTGAGATACCATCATTACGAGCTTCCTTGCATAATCTCATTGATGATGAAGCATACAGAGTCTCACGCCTTCAGGACTTAGAGTTACTTGATGAGAAGCGACAAGCTGCATACAATCACCTCAAAGCCTATTAGCAGCGCATGAGTAGAAGTTACAATCACCGAGTTAGATCTCGTACATTTGAGGTAGGTGATCTTGTTCTTCGAGAAAATCCTCGCAACCAACCAAATAGAGAACATCAAGGCAAGTTTGAATCAAACTGGCTGGGCCCATATGTTGTCACTGCTGTATTCGGGTCCGGGGCATATCAGTTGGCTACTTCAGAAGGAGAACCGCTTGCAGATCCAATCAATAGCATGCACCTCAAAAGATTTTATACCTAAGGTGTACATAGCATCAGGCTCCCCTACATATCAGAAAAATACCAAAAACATTCAGAAAATGTCCTGAAGAAAATACAAAAACATTCAAAAAAGTAAAGAAAAATCATGCATCCAAATGGTGAACAACCACTCCGGTGGCACCTTGGGTAAGTACGATGGCGAAAACCTGGCAAACAGGCGCCACTCGTAAAGGCTATGGCTCCATTGTCTTTCAGGCTTGTTGCGATCACATTCATACATACACACATCCATCCATCTAACCATGGCTTGTTATTTTATCTGTAATCCAAGAAAGTACTTCATGCGTCTAGCATCCCGCTTTTTCATAAATCATGTCCAACTTGGGGGCAATGCCCTTACAATCTAGATGATGGAAGTGGATTCTACATTACTGGTGATTCATTGGCAAAAACATTCAAAAATGTCTCGCAAAATACAAAAACATTCAAAAATGTCTCGCAAAATACAAAAACATTCCAAAATGTCTCGCAAAATCCAAAAACATTCAAAAATGACTCACAAAATCCAAAAACATTCAAAAACTATTACACAAAATCCAAAAACATCGAAAAACCCATCGAAAATCACACCAAAACATGGCAACACCTTGTACATATTCATTCAAGCAGATGCAAAACCAACATTAACACACTACTCACACAATGACCATTTACCAATCAACCACACACTCAACATCAACAATCAAACCTGTCTTTAAACAAGGATGCATCCTTCCTTACCAAAACAAAGACAAGATGACGTTTTCTTTGACAAGAAAATTATGTTAAGCTATCAAATACTTGGTTGATTTGTGAGTACAATCGTTCGTTTATCTGTATCGGGATCTTTCAGCATTGTTTTGTATCATTTGCGCATTATTTCCGATGAAGTTCTGGGGCATGTACTAATGGTGTCTACGTGGGAAGTTCACTAGGCTACGTGATCTTATGCCAAATGCAATCATAGATCACTACGGCTTGCTGACTACAGCGTATACCTCGACCATATGAGCATGAACCATTACCAAGGATCCATATTCTTTATTCTTTATGTATATACTATTTGTTTGCAGGTACAATGCTCTTCCTTTGGTTCCTCCTCATCCAATTTGGATAAAGGTTTTTATTTCTTAGTACGGTATGCACTTGTCTCAGGATATGATCAGCCTAAGATCAAGGAGGACGATCCAAGTCATGCATGAATAGAGATAATCCTTGTCTGTTCCGCAAGCAATACTCAGGTCAACTTGATCCATTATATCAAGTTGCTTGTATTAACTTGCTATATCAAAATCCATGTAAGAAATACTCTAGTCATCTTGAATCTTTATGTCAAGTTGCTTGTATTTTCTTACAACATTTTAAAGCTCAATGATGAAAAATAAAGCACCATGGATCGTCATTCCATCTCATTTGTATATATTGCATTTCGTTGCATTCCACCCATCCATACATTCATAATAGCTGCATATCATGCATACGTAGTCATAATAATGCATACTCTATTTTACTCATCTTCTTCCATAGGACTCGATCCTAGTCCTCCATATCTTCTATCTAACATCAAATCCCCCCTCACCCTCCCTATCTTGATCATCAACATCATCCTAATCCCTTCATCGCTTCCCATCCTCATTCATCCACACAATCCAGCAAGTTGCTCTGTCTACACAGATACATCGACTCCCACACACCTAGACTATCAACAGATACTCTGATCAAGTATCTTCGGGTCTCAACAGGTAATCGATTATGGTAATCCTAGACTACATCAGGCATTTATCATAATGACCTAGTCTCAACGGGGCTACCATGATTCCCCACAACCATCCATCACACGCACATACTATCAATTGATCAACCAATCAAACACAATCCAACAGACAATTACATCAATTGTCTACGTCTCAACGAGTATTTTGCTTCATATACCTTGACTTCATCGGGCAATTACATCAATTGTCTAAGTCACATCAGGTCACTTTGATTCACTTACTCAGACTTTATCATGTTCAAGCGACCAACTGACATCAACTGTCACGCTTTGACTTGACCGGGGCAATTCAACCGATTGCACCAGATTGTCCAACCAATTTTGATCAATTGTATAGCATCAATCCAAACCCCACACTACATCTGCTATGTATCTCTTGCATGACCTCAGGGTACTCGTTGGCTTGTTGTTCTTCATATTCACTCCATTTTCTCCCATTCTTTCATCATTAGTTCTAATTTCTTCTATTCTACCTCCCCTCCACTTTGCATTTTTTTTCGAGAGATCGCCCGATTTTTCAAAAAAATTCGGCCCATCTCTCGAGGGGGCATACCACCCATTAAATTTACATTTTATGGGGCATTTCTTCACACCTATTTTTCTTTCTTTGAAACGACGCGATAAACCACACCGTCTCAAAGAGGGGCAAATGTAGTCACATAAATTTGTCCACTTAATTAAATGAATACTTAGTATTTATTTGATTATTTAACCATCAATTAATAATTAATTAAATTAATATTTAATTAATTCATCTTAACCCTCTTCTCCTATTAATTAAATAAATTATTCAATTTATTTGATTTAATTCACTTAACCAAATTCAGACCATTAATTAAATAAATAAATCATATTTATTTAATTAAATCCCACCTCTCACATTTAAATAAATTAATATTTATTTAAATCCCCCAAAATCCCACCTCTCACATTTAAATAAATAAATCATTTATTTAAATCACCTTTATCCTCCACCCACTTGCATTTTCCTACAAATGCAAATTGCACAATTATTTTAAATAAATCATTTATTTAAATCACCTTTATCCTCCACCCACTTGTATTTTCCTACAAAAGCAAGTTGCACAACTATTTTAAATAAATTATTTATTTAAAATCTTATTTATCCTCACCCACTTGAAACCTTTAATGGTTTCCCTTAAAGTAGTCAAACTTGATGGCTTTAAAGTCTTCAAACTTGATGGCTTCCTTCTATAGTCTTCTTAAGACTTTAATGGTTTTCCTTAAAGTCTTCAAGCCTTTAATGGTTTCCCTCAAAGTCTTCAAGCATTTAAATGCTTTATCTTCATTTTCTCATTTAAATAAATTAATATTTATTTGAATATTTATCCAAATGCAAATTACACCATTTAATTGAAATAAATGATTTTATTTTAATTGAAAATACCAAAATTTCTCCCACTTGCATTTTCCTACAAAATCCACTTGTATGCCTAAACCCCTTCTAGATTCTTCTAAACCCTTCCTAATTAGCCTAATCCATCCCCTAAATATTGTCACATTCCTAAGCAAATTGGAGTCACTTCTCAAAGACTCCAAAGTCTTTGAAAAGCAATTAATGCTTTGTGTGTTCAACAAATTAACCCTCAAAGTCTTGGATAACCTTTGAAGGCTTTCAACCTTCAACCACTTAATCCCCAAAGTCTCCAATAACCATTAATGGTTACCTCAAACCCTCCCACATGGTTAAAACATTTGTTTTGACTCAACCTCTACCCAACCCAAGGGTCTCATCAAGCCTTTAATGCTTTGACCATGATTATCTCTTAATCATTTGCACAAAGGTTTATCCTTGCATTAACTCCTAATCCAGTGGGTAATCCTAATTTAGGCTTGACCCTTACCTTCTAGATAACCATGAAGTCTTCTCAGGCCTTTAATGCCTCCAACCTCCTCTCTCAACCCAATCCTATGTTGACACTTGTCACCATTTTATTGGTGCCAATTGTGCACATGGATCCCCAACTTTCAAGCTTGGCCCTTGATTAAACCATTCAATCTTAACCCTTCATTTCCCCATTTCTTCTATAAATAGAACCCTTCTCCTCAAGCAAAGGAGAAGCATTTTAGAGTATTGTTGTTATACTGGCATTAGCATAGAGCTTTTTCATAGCATCACTATCTACTCTAGCATAGTATTTAGCTTTTCATTTCATATTTGAAGCTTAGTATTAAATCTCAATCCTCCATAAGCATCCATAGTGCAAAAAGCTGCTGAGAGCTACACTCATTTGGGACTTGGAGAGGAGAGGAACAAGGGAGGAGCAACTATGAGCATCTTGATTAGCTATTTCATTTTATGTTTATATGCTTTCTATTTCATGCTTAATATCTCTCTTGATATGCCTGTTTAGGATAATCTTTTGTTGCTAACACTAACGTTTGTTTCTTGTGCTCTTGTGTGTGTTGCCATCAAACAGATTTTCTAATCCTTTTTGCAGAGCATCAGAACCAAACTAGCTTAGTCCTTACATCATCACAACAACATATGGATCTAGTGCATATCAGCTCTCAATTATAGAGGGTGAACCTTTGGAGGATCCTATCAACAACATGCACCTTCGTAGGTTTTGCACATAGCTCTTCAAAGTATCCTAATTTCAAAAATACAAAAAAAAAATTCAAAAAATTCAAAAATACAAAAAAATTATAAAACTAAAAAAAAAATCGTTACTTGGTGAAAACTTGGCAAACAGGCGCCTTGTGACACAAAAAACATTGAAAAATTGAAAAAAGTAAAGAGAAATAATTTCGAAAACCACTTCGGTGGTGCCCTGGGCAAGTACCATGGTGAAAATTGGGTCACCAGTGCCATGCATAGAGACATTGCTCCTCCCTCCTTCAGGATTCCATTTCATCCTTCACTTTGCACACACTCACAGTATATACATTCATAATAAACTTACCCATTCCCATCATGGCTTGTTATTGATCTACCTAAGATTGGTTCGCCATTCATAATCCTTCCTTTTCATCCCTTTCCATTCATAATAAATCAGATCCTATCTGTGGCTAAGGCAAATCCTACATCTAGTAATGGGTGTGGAACTAAGAACATCACATGTTTCGAGGAGTACAATTTCTTCCAGCTTTCTTCAGTCTATCTGCACACAATCCGCAATAAAGCAACATTTGCATCACAATCTGCAATAAAGTTCCATCTTCTCTGTAATAAAGTATTAGTTTCATGGATTCAGTCAGTTTCAGATGAGACACAGCAACAATAATGGGCTTCAACAAATCAAATCTTTCAGCAGACTCAGACAACATTATGGTTGAGTGCTATCTATCATTTTTGTGAAAGTAAACATTGTGACCACAATCAAATAAGACTTATACAAGTGACAAGGGACACTAAACTTGAGGACTACAGTGGATGTTGGTGTCAAGTCTTGGTTTTCTTTTGATTTTATCTTTTTGGTGACATGTCTTTTAGCTTTTCCAAGATGTCTTTGACTAGAGATTCTATCTCCAGGATGTCTTTGACTAGAAAGGCGAGGATGGGGTATCATTACCTATTTTTCTTTGCTGTTTGTCGATTGTCTCTTAGTAATGCTATGACTTGTCCAAGGATATGAGGACACTGAGAGTCTAGTATGAACTGGGGCATTCCTTGTTTGTGACTGTCTTATCTCCATGCAAACAGGTACAATGACTTTTTGGGTCAAACATATGCCTCGATTTTCATAACCTACTTGCCATAATAAAGCTCAATGATGATAATGCACAAGAAGCTCTTTCACTTTCATATCTTCTGTCTTCCATCCCCCTTTCTTGATTGACTTCCATCATCCTTCTCGAGTCCGCATAGCCCATTATCACATGACTGAGTATAATGACACACAAAAAACATTTGCATTTCATGTAGTTGCACTTGCATTACCACATATTAAGCATTTCATACATACATATAGGTATCACAATTGCATCACATCCTGCACACAACACATGTTAGCACATTTTGTATTCTCATCATGTAAATAATTATTTGCATTATCATATTCATTTGCATTTCATACATTCACATTTGCATTTGCGTAACATATTAAAAAATATAAAAGAACAAAAATATTAAAAAATATAAAAGAACAAAAATATTGCATTGCATCATATACATATTTGCATCCATATCATAAGCATCACATAGAAACATACATCATGAAACATCTCATCACATAAGTACACATACATATAGCTGCTGCAAAGATGAATCATCTCATATATATATATAAAGTGTCATGATACAATGATGTCAAAATCATATGGCTACAATCACCCACAGGTGTCTACATCATAATACAAAAATGATACAATACTAATACATAGGGAGCCCTCTACGGCTATGATGAACTCCCTCCCTTGGAGCCTCCTGGCCTCAAAGGAATTTGAGCCCTCGAAGGACCCGCCCCAGGATCATCCTTCTTGTCCCCCTATCTGGTGGTGGTGGAGGACCCATAACCCCACCGCTGGATGCCTGTCACCTCTGGCTCCCTCTCATAGTCGTCGCTGTCCGTGATGGCCTATGGAAGCTCCTCGCCTGCTGATCAGCTGACACTGCACCATAATAGAGATCCCGCCAATAAGTGATCTCCTCCCCTATCCGCAAGACATAGGCGTATCCAGCCCCTGTGTCCTCTGCCGCCTACCTCCCAGCCCTCAGTGCTGTCTCAGCCTCTATGTAGCACTGAATAGCCTGGTCTCACTCCTGCTCAGTATCTCTGAGCTACCTCCTGAGTCTATCCCTCTCCCTCTCCAGGTCATGAATCTCATCTTCCTGTCCCTGGCAGATCTCCCTCAGCTCAATCAGCTCATCCTCCTCCACCTTGGCCCCCTGTCCCTCTGCTTATGGCTCCCCCTGTACGGGTGCCTGTCCCTGTGCTTGTGCTGGTGGTTGTACCTGTACCTACCTCTGTCTCTGTCCCTGCACCTGTCTGAGACCCTATGCTACTGGCACCTATAGTGGTAATCCACCACGACCCCTCACAATCCGAACCTGTTTGTCCTCTCCACCCTCCCTCCATGGTACCACCCTCCTCTCTCCAACTGCACCCTGCCTCCTCCGTCGGCCTCTACCCCCATCATCTCCATCATCATCACCATCCCCACCAGCATCTCCATCTAGTGGCTCTCCTGGATCTGTCAGGCGTGGGAATGGATGCTCGGCCCAATATGCTGTGTACTTTGCATCCATGCCAACATCCTTGATCTTTGGCCATATATCCCAAGGTAGGGGCATCATCTCCACTAGCTGTGTAATAGCCTGATCATATGATAGCAGTGGCCCAAACTGCGCCTGATCCCTAACCGTCCGCGCATACATTTCGGAACCTCGTGGCATTTGCTGGATCCTGCCAAACTACCTGCCCACCTTGTCAACTAGCTGCCTCGCTAGTACATAGGGTGTCCACCCAATCAGATACCTACTCTAGAAGGTGTAGGGTAGCTCTACTGCATCATCCTCCCACTCCTTGCACCCTAGGTATGGCCTCCATACAACCATATCAATCTCATCTATAGCCTGCCGCCAGTAATCTAACCTGCCAATCCGTGGCTGCGAGGTGATCATATCATACAAATGCATGAAACTACGTCCGTGACCTCTGCCCCTGAAATGTATTGGTCGTGTCACCAGTAGATGCTCTTAGGCCCACACCTGTAACAATGTGACCCTGCAGCTCAATCCCACCGATCCATGGTACACAAACTGGTGAAGCTCATAATATAGGTGTGCCAGCATGCATGGTCCCCAGGCATATCTGGTGTGTTGTGTCACTAGTGTCTCCAATGTGCTCCCCCATCCCACAGCCAACCCTCATGTTGCTCTATTCGGACACAAGAACCCATTGATTGCTCCTCCTACCACTGCCGGTAGTGCCAATCCTGTTTGTGTCATGGTATCCCATGCCACATGCCCTGCCCTCATCTCTAGTCTTGGATCCTGAAACACTCATCTCAGGGCATCCCTGTCTCCATCTTGATCATACAGAATCAACTCCCCATCGATCGGTATCCGTAGAATCCTATATACATCCTCCAGGGTGACTGTCATCTCACCCATCGGCAAATGGAACGTGCACGTCTCAGCGTGCCACCTCTCATCTAATGCAGTCAGCAATCCCATGTTCACTCAAAACTCAGGCACATACAGAATATGTCTCAATCCCATAGCCTCAATCGTAGCTCTATCCTCGAATGTCAACTCAGGTCGCAACCTCTGAGTCGATGGGAATCTCTCCCGTGACTCCACCATAGGCAAATACTCCTGCAGTCAAGCAAATCAATCATGTCAGTCATAGTGGCATTCACTATTCATCACAAAATGCTACTTTTTATCTAAGTGCATATGGTACTCTATCCTAGTAACACTCATTGTTTGTCACAAAGTGTTGCTTCTATCCTAATGACACTCACTGTTCATCACAAAGTGTTGCTATCTATCATATTGGTACTCCCTGTTTATCACAAAGTACTATGCTTTTGCACTCACTGTTCATCACAAAGTGCTGCTCACATTTGCACTCCCTGTTCATCACAAAGTGCTGCTCATATTTTAGTACTCCCTGTTCATCACAAAGCACTATGTCTTGGTATTCACTGTTCATCACAAAGTGCCTTGATCTATCCTATTCTAGGGCCCCTGCTTGAGTAGTTTCCTAATTGGCAACGTATGTTCTATCATAGAATTGTCAATCCTGGCCCTATTTGCAATTCTAGTCTTCGCTAGAGGACCTGCTTGAGTGTATCCTCTCAGTAGCTTATCCAATTGACAGCGTATGTTCATCACATAACTGCCGATTTGACCTTGAAGACATAAGCGTGCCTTCAAGAAAAAAACGTGCTTAGAGACTACATAAACGCGCCTGTTTTACATAAACGCACCTGGAGGACACAAATGTGTCTTCCTAGCACAAACGCACCTACATAGCGTAGACGCGACCACATTCTGCACAAATGCCTTTTCCATCACAGACGCGCTGGCACAAACACAGATGCGCCCAACCAGCATAGATGCGCTTGGACATTTTTGACATTTTTTGGATCCTAACCTAGAGTACATTTATTACCCTATCTAGCATGCATTAATGACAACAATAAATGCATCAAAGTACAAGGAGTTTTTGTGGTACTCACTGGCTCTCCTGCCTCTGCTGGCCTCTGATATCGGCGAACGCAATCAAATCTATGAATCAAAGCCATCGCTGCTGACTACTGCTGCTCTATCTCGCTCTGCACTCTGATCTCTTGGATGTGTGGATAACAATGAGGATGTATTTCCCTCATGGTCTATCTTATAGACTGCCCTAGCCCTAGCCCTAGCCCTAGCCCTCGTTTCCTGAGTCAGTCTTCTTTATCCCGTGACTCTATCACTTTATCCGGTCAGTCCATTCTATCCCGTCTTTCTTATCGAGAGATTGTCTGCGATCTTTCCAGACATTTTCATCCAATCTCTCGAGGGGGCATATCATTCCCCTCTTGGGGTAACTCTGTATCAGTTCATCTTATCTTCTTTGAAACAACGCGACAAGCTGCATTATCTCAAAGAGGGGCAAAATGTAGACACCCAAAATTGTCCAGTCTAATTAAATAAATATTTTATTTATTTAATTACTTTAGCGTAATTCTTCTATTAATTAAATAAATCTTTATTTAATTAATTAATTCATTTATCCTCTTCTAGCCTTATTTCTCATTTAAATAAATACATTTATTTATTTAAATTATCCCTTTTCCCTAAATTAAATAAATATCTTATTTATTTAATTGATCTCACTTCCTCTATTAATTAAATGAATCTTTATTTATTTAATTAATTCATTAACCTTTTCTACCCATGACACATGTCATTCATCTCTTAATTCATACACTACCTACCCCTTTCATTATTTTATTATTTCTTTTACCTACCCTCTAATCATAGCTGACCTCCTTTTTACACCTCTCGATCTTATCCCTCCATTTCTTATAGTGTCTTCTATATAAGGAGATGCTTCCTTCATTATCAAACCCTCCTAGCTAATCAATTTATGCACTTGACTACATTACACTTGGCGCTTTCATATGCGATCCTACTTGCAACCACATTCCGTTCTTTGTTGAGCTCTTGTGCACATAAAATCTGAGAGCAAATATATCAAGCAAGATCAATGGAGATAGGAAGAATGGAGATCCAAACCCTATTGGACATGTGATGGTATAATCTTTGTGATTTCATTTGATTTGTATTGTCTTAGGTAATCTTCATATGTTATGGTGGATCTTTGTTGTTGTTAGGCTAGGTCTTTGTGGTTGAATTCATTTAGTCTTTCAATATTGTTGTTTCCACTTTCACCATATACAGTATCAACTGTTGGAAACCAATAACACTAAGAGGGGGGGATGAATCAATGTTATACCGGAATAGAAGATTTTAGCCTTAACAAAACATACATACACCAACCGGTATATCGGTATAAATAGAATTGAAAGAGGTAATGCAACCAATAGGCCAAACACATAAATGAGAACCATAACACACAAATTTATACGTGGAAAACATCAAAGAGGAAAAACCACGGTGGGATTTATGACCCACGATATCAATTCACTGGCCATATGAAGAGATATTACAATATATGATGGGCCTGCACTTGCAGGAAGGCTTACAACCTAGAGCACACCGCTCATCACAAAAGGAGCCTCACTGACTACATAATAATCCAGACAATAATCTAGAGAAGTGCAAACTACTTAGTATATCATCTCCTATGCCAGAATATAGTTCTGGTTTATGCTTTGTCTATTCTGATCAAAACCCTAAACCTCAGTACCAGAATAACCCTTACAATAAATTCCTCACATACATAGTCTCTCTGATATATTTTGCATTACATTACATTCATATATCCATTCCACATTTCTATCCTTATTCTCTTATTCTTCTTCTTATTGTAAAATGATCTAATCAATCTTCCCTATATACCCTATACAAATTTATGCCTTATGTCGGCTTACAAGGATAAATACAATATTATATTTATATGTCAGCCATATAACATAAATGAAAAAACTTTAAAACAAGTTGCCAATGCCTGATCCAAGATGTGTCGGCCTCCAATACCTATATCCTTTACCATACCATGTTGGCCTGCATTGTCAATGATCAATGAAATCTTCTATCTTGCCGGTGTAGAGTCTGTGAAGTGCCTGTCAGTACACCATATGAAGCCGGAACCCAAAATCATGTTGCCATCAGTGGCAACATAACGAAACCTAACTAGTAGAGTGTCCATTACCAACATCAACAAAGGGAGAGAAGTGAAAAGAGAGAGAGAGAGAGAGAGAGAGAGAGAGAGAGAGAGAGAGAGAGAGAGAGAGAGAGAGAGAGAGAGAGGGAAGCATCAATGAAGGGAGAGGGGGAGAGAGGTGTGTGTGAGAGAGGGTATTTTAGGGAAGAGAGAATGAGAGAGAGTTAGGGTAAAGTGAGAAGGAGAGAGACGTGTGAGAGAGAGGGTAATTGGGGGAAGAGAGAAAGAGAGAGATAGTTGGGGATAATTGGGGGTAGAAGGAGAGGGGGCAAGGGGAAATTATCAATAAAGGGAGAGAGAGAGAGAGAGATGGGGAGAGAGGTTCAAAGAGAGGTCTATAAAGAAGGGAATTAGGGGGAGGGGGAGAGGGAAGCATCAAAATAGGGAGAGAGAGGGAGAGAGTGAGGTGGGGGAGGGTGAAACATCAACAAAGGAAGAGAGGGGAGAGATGCAGAGAGATCCCTCTAATTACCTTCTCTCTTTTTTCTCTCTCTCTCTCTCTCTCTATCTATCTCTTTGTTGATACTTCCCTCTCCCCCTCCTCTCCCCCTAATTACCCTTTCTTTGTGTCTCTCTCTTTACCTCTCTCCACATTTTTCCCTCTCCCATTTTTGATACTTACCTCTCTCCCTCTCCTCCAATCCACTAATTAACCCCAACTCTCTCTCTCTCTCTCTCTCTCATTCTTTATTCCTCACAATTACCCTCTCTCTCTCTCACCTCTCTCCCCTATTCCTTTATAGATACTTCCTATTGGAGTTTCAAAATTGATGCCTCTTTTGGTAAAGGATAATTTTGTATAGGATATACCAATTGTCATTGATGTCAACATACTTTTGTTTTCTTATAGTGTTGTTTCTTAGAGGTAATTCTATGACTCTATTTATCATATTTTGCTCTGTGTTGCTCTATAGTTACAGAAATGGGTTTGCAGTTTGGGTAGTATACTCATGAATTTTAGTTGCACCTATATTCTAATTTGTATGTGTTGTGGATATTTGGAAGGTGAGATTTGTGGTTTAGTAGTTTGGTTTGTCAGTTGTTTTATTTCTTCAAAACATAACAGTCGTCTGTCTAGACATTTGCATTTCATTAGTTAATTATTTTTGGTCCTACGATTTTTAGACATGACTAAGAATTGTGGATAATGTGTGTATTCTAGTTGGCATTAACCTTTGTTATATTTTGGCCGACCTTATGAAATATATTGTGGTAATGTGTAAAATAGTTTTTTTGTAGCTTATGTGTGGTCGACTTGAGATCTATGGATCGGTATATACATATATGTGATGTATATTTTTTATGATAAGAGAATAGGATAATAAAAGAAGAGAGGATAAGAGAACTGGACACACATATAGATAGAGATATATAGATATAGAAGTGTGACATAGTGATCAGATATGGTATGTAATTGAAGTAGATGTGAATGACTGAAGAATTAATAAAGTGTGTGAAGTCTGTCTACTGAGCCTAATTGGAACTGTATTCCATGCATACATAAGATGAAACTGCAATAGTTTATTTTTGTGTATTCGTTCTCTTTTGGGTAGTGAGCCCTTCAGCAGTCAGTTTCATCTTTTTGGTAGTGAGCCTTAGGTAGTGAGCCTTGCAATGAGAATTTAATAATATTTTATAACTAGTTATATTATATTGAGAGTCAACCCTCTCTATAGTTTTTTCCTAACAAGTTTCCATGCAAAAATCTAGTGTTCTCTTGTGTACATTATTGTGGATAGTATCTCTACCTTTGATGTTCATTTAATCACTCACTTCTTTTTGTTGCATGCTAATAGATGTGAATATACAAAGTCATATTAAGGTTGTTTGTAAAGTTTCAAAAAGGGAATACTGATTTAGCCCCACTCTCAGTATTCTGACTATTCAACAATTGGTATCACAGCTTGGTCCCTTGTTTTATCTTAACAAATTAAGGGAGATCTTATGGGTTGAACAGATGTCTTCTGAGGTAAGTGTTGAAGAAATTCTAATGGATGGAGAATTAAAAACTACTATTGAATATCTTGAGAATATGGAAAGTGAAAACAAATATTTGAAAGAAAATATCAGGAAGCAAATGAGTGCATTAGAAAACCGAGGGAACAAATCAAGAAGTTTAGAGATAGATATAAAGAGGTCAGCACGTAGTGCCCCTCTCTGATTCATCTTTTCTTTTTTCACTTCGATAGACTATATTTCCATAGCATAGACTACCTTGAGATGCTTTTGATAGATGTTTATGATTTACTTATGTTTTGGATGCTTCATTATTGATGACAGACATCTTATATTTGAACTTGATATTATGATTTCATGAGGATGATGATGATATTAATAGACTGTTATGATGATGGACTCTTATTTGATGATCTTTATGTGCTCATTTCATATGCATGGATTATATTTATGGTAATTTGATGGTATCTTATGAGGTAATAACCCTATTTCATGATTATGATTTCATGTGATGTCTTGATGTTATATTGTGTGACTATCTTCGTTTGGAGACACGATGTCACATCACTCATTGCGAGCATGATATGCTGTCGTGATTCTCTATCACTTGTCTTCTTATTATGATGTATATGTATTGTATATGCTGTATTTAGTGTTTGATGTAGGTTTGTAGGTACTGGACATCGACTCCACCTAGCTTCACAGGTCTAAGCATGTCTCTATCCCAATGGAAAGTTGTCGGAGATGACATAGTTTCCCTCACACACTCTAGGTCAAAGTTGTGTGCCTTGTCGATTTTGCCACGATGCAAGTTGAGGCTATAGTCTTGTGTCATGTTCGTTTCCCTTTGGCGTAAGATGTTATGAGTCTATGTTGTTCCTAGTTTGATGATGTGTGATTATGAAATTATTAAATATTTATTTTATTTGATTAATGTTTAAGTTATTGATTTAATCTATTATTTGATTTATTGTTTAATTGAGATTTAATTATTATTTATTGATTATTTATTTATATTTTAATGGAGTTTTATTTAATGTTGATAAATGGATTTTTATATTTATTTATTTCATTTAATGGTGTCTCTTGATTTTCCTATTATCATAATCTATTATTGGTTATTATTTAATAATTGTTATTTAATTAATTAATATTATTTAACCTATGTATTTGATATTTAATGGAATTTATATTTATTCTATTTTATTTAATGGATTTTATTATTAATATTTATTTATAATTATTTGTTATGGATAGGTAATGAATTATGTTTTGGGAATTATTATTTATTGGTTGGATTATTATCCATGTGTTTATTGGGGATTATGATTTTATATTTTATTTATTTGTTTTTCTACCTCTTTGGTTAATTAATATAATCCACCTACCCTTTTATTTGATTGGTTGGAGGGGGAGGTAGGTAAATAAAAATATATTTATTAAATACCTTCCTCAAACTATGCAAAGGTAGGTATAATATATGATATAACAAAATATTTTGATTGGCTAAGATTTTGTATATTTTTTGTTTTGATTTTTGAATATATTCAGCTTCCCGTGCATTCACAGGGGTTGGAACTTTTGGGATTTTTTTGAAGATTTTTCTTGGAGATATTGGTTTTGGATTTGGATACAAATTGCTTGAGGATTCTTGTTGGATTTTGGATTGCGTCTTCAAATTTCATCTCCTTTTTGCTTCTTTTCTAGGCTGGCTTCGCGATTCTCTACACTTTGGATTTGGATTCGAAAAGATTGTCTGCAAGTGTCTTCAGGAAAGATTGTTTGGGAAAATAGGAATTACATTTTAGTTTTTATCATTTGTTGATTGAAGGATAGATTGGGAAAATATTGCATTTAAATTTATTTTCAAATTTCTTGCATTAACTAGAAATAGGGGTTTTGAATGTATCATCTATGGCTTTTAAACCCCTTTTTATTGATTTATGCAATAATATTTGTATTGTGTTGTCTTGTATTTTTATTGCATACCTATTTTCAAGTCCCCATAGGATTTGGAGATCCCTTACTAAGGTCTGCACTTGTTTGGACATCTCTGTGACACTTTTCGGTGCATATGATTATCAAATGTGATCAAATTCTTGGCTCTATGATCTCCTTTGGCTTGTATAAGCCCTAATATATATTTTAGGAGGTCCCTTATGTATTCTGGGTCAGTTACAGACCCTTCTTTTACCTCTGCCCGAAACTGGGCAAGTTTTGTTTGCATTTACTCCCGTTTTTGCCAAAAGATGAACTTTAATGCCCCCCAAAATACCCTACAGAAATAATCTAAAATATACTAGCAAATGGAGATAATTTTTTTTTTAAAACATCCATTACTCTAAGTTATCATCATCATACATCAATACAACATTAACTATTAACAAGATCACATGAAACAACATGTACATAACCATAAAACTAAATTACACAAGCTGATAAACTCATTTAAATATCAACTTATCTCCAAATATACTCTTGCAAGCATAACCAATCCCTAGGGTATATTAATGCCACTACTTGACATTATCTACACATAACACTTATCCACCTAGAATTTTGCATTATATTACTCAGCTAACCATTTACTTTCATGCAACCAAACTAACATTAATGCATATGCATAGCTCATTCACATAATACTTTCTTAGGTTTATATGAAATACTAATTGAATGCTTCTAACCTATCCATTACCTACTATCAAGCATCATAAATCTATTAAATCATTTCATGTAGATAATTCCCATTTGTTCAATAAGATTCAATACAACTTTTCTATTGTTTCTATCACTCATTCCACAGGATAACATAGCACAATACCATTTCTCAAATACAATTTCAACACAAATACATATAAGATATTTCTTTCTCTTCCACTTAAATTTATAATACATAAGGAACATCAAATACATCAAGGAATAATCAAGGAACACTTCTCCTAATCACTACATCAAGTCCTAATACAATTTTTATTTACAATTACATAAAGATACCTAATACAAGGATACATAGTCTCTTTTACATATATAATTCATCATGATACAATGTCTTCTTTTCCATGTACATAGAAATTAGGTCCAGGAGTAATCACATGAATAATCCAATAATCCACACATGCTAACATCCAAGAAGAGTATCCCAAAGGAAGAAGGAATTAACCACCCAACCATGTGGGTCCAATAAGGAACCACTCCTCGTGATAGGAGATGACATAAGGTTCCAACTCACACTCAATACCTAAGTTTACACCAAACAACCAAAGGATACAACATAACTTCACAAGACTTTAACATAAATATAACATCAAAATACATCACATGGCTAAATCAAAGAAAGTAACCTCCAAAGGCGATCAACAACAATCAAGGCATATGGAAAATGGATACATGTGGGGTAGAGTGTCATAACATGATAGCCTCATGTGGCATCCTTATCCACCTTGGAGTCACTCAAGGAAGATCAGATATACTGCTCCAATGGTCTTCCCAATCTAAGATCCCAAATCTATATCCCCGGGTCTATCCAATTGGGGCATACAAAAACATATTCTTTATCTTGATTAAGTGAAGTCCTAGTTACCCATCCCTCTAATCAATTATTAATATTATGACTTGCAATTACAAGAAAAATCTTCATGTGGTTCTAACAAGTCTAGACCCCCTCCTAGAGGCCTAATGCTCAAGACCTTGGTCCACACATGTAAGAGCCCACTCTCCCATTCATGGATCATAATCATAGGGTATAATAAACATCCAAAGAATATATAATAATATCATGAAAGCTCAAAAATGATATACAAACAGTCATAACAAACTGAGAACAATCTGGCCATAAAAGGACACATACGCCATACACATGGAAGAGAGCCTTCACCAAATCAACTCAAAAGAGAGGCCAATCATGAATGAAATACAAAAGAGAATACAAAACCATATCAAATCCTCTACAATGAGGCATAGAACATCCCACTAGAGTCATACAAACAATCCCTCAACAATGAGAAATTCTTCCTCTCGCCGGAGCAACTTATCGATCATGAATATGAAACACCTCAATGGTAAGATATGAATCCTGTTACCGGAGCACAAGAAAAATCATAAATTATAAAAACACATCAAATGAAACATTGAGAATGTTGGCATTAAAGACACTAAAACTGGCCAAAAACTAACTTTTTAGGACCCTCGGAACAATCCAGCGATTTTGGTTTGAAGAGTAGCATCCTTGGTATGTAGGGTATCTTTTTTAGTATGTACCATCAAATTTTTGGTCAATTATATAGCATTTTGGGTTCATACTGTAGTATTTTGGGGTCATATGTTAGCGTTTTTGGTAAATTGTCTTACACCATGGGTTTTAGGACCTCATCTCCCTTGGTAGGTTTTCTAATGCCCCTGGGGTGCAACACAATGCCCTTGGTATGTCCTATAGTGCCATTGGTAAGTCTTACAATTCTTTTGGGAAAAATGTAGAAAATCTAGCAAAATAATGATGCAGGGCTTAGAAACTGACTCAGGTATGCTCAGGGGTCCAAAACAGCCCACAAATTGCATATTGAGGGTCCGGAAGACTCAAATCTTGCTAAGGACAACTAAAACCATTATTAACAAACTCACTAGCAAAAGTTGCTTAAGAAAATCCATCTCCCACAGTGCCAAATATCACACATAGAAGACATACTAACAAGGAGAGAGAAAGAGAAACACTGCAATTAACATTTAGAGACCTATGCAAGGATTTCAAGGTTCAATTTCAACCTATGCACACACTTGGAAGGGTCTGCACTCCCAAATGTGTAGTCTCTGAGAGTTACAGAGAACTCCCAACAATCACGAGAGACCAAAAATGACCAAATCGAACTCTGAAATAGAGAGGGAGCTCAAGGGATACAATTTAAGGAATGATCAAATCTAATTTCAAATCAATATCTTTAAAAACTCAAGACTGAATACATAGTCACTCACAGAGAAAGAGTTTCTGACAACAAAATTCAAAAAATTAAAACATTGAATTGCAATTTCCCCCCAATCACTTTCCTTTACAAGAAGAAAATTAAATTCTACAAATCTTGATTCCAAATTTTCCCCAAACATTTCAAGCAATGTCAACCACAATTTCACAGTCGCAGAGAATACAATCTTTTCGGAAACCAAAAATTTGAAGGAGAAATTCAAACCGACCTGCAATCGCAATCCAAAATTGGTTGAAAATCTGAAGAAGAAAATTCCTCAACAATCCAAAGCTTCAATCCAATCCTTAAATTGAAATCCCATCAAAATCCAATTCCAGAAAACTGTTTGATGCTTAACCCGACAAAATTTGCAAAAAGCTAAATAAATCAAAATTAAACATAAAACTATAGTGTAAGTCCGATCAATAAAAAAATTCCAAAAATAATATAATTTACCTATCTTGCATAGTTTTGAGAAATATATTATTCACCCGATATAATTTACCTACCAAATAAAAATCAACCAATCACATGCAAGGGTAGGTAAACTATATTACATATGCAATTACGGATAATATATTATTTATATAAACACATTAAATAATAATCCATCACCCAATAAAATCAATTAAAGAAATTAAATGAATAAGGCCTTAAAAATAAGATCCTTAAATAAAAATATAGAATCAAATCATTAACAACAATAAATAATTTAATAAAGCCAATAAATTAAAAAACCAATAATATTTATCAATTAAATAAAGAAAAACAACAATAAATAAATAAATCATTCAACAATAAATCAACATAAATAAATAATAAATCGAATAATAAATAAATCATTAAATAAATAATAAATAAACCATTAAACATCATATCAACATAATCCAACCTCAACAATAATTAATAATTAAATCATTAATAAATAAATAGATAATCAATAATTCACAAATACATAATGGTTATATCAATAAACCAATTAAATTAATCTCAATTGGTTAAATACAATCTCATAATAAATCATCATCCAAAAATAATCAAATAAATATCTATAACCAAATAATTAAACAATAACCACACTACACCAAATAAATAATCTTACGCCAAGGGAACAGACACAACACAAGACTTTAATGACCTCAACTTGCATTGTGGTACAATCGAGAAGGTGCACAACTTAGACCTAGAGTGTGTGACAAAAACTATGTCATCTTCGACAACTTGCCATTGGGATCGGACATGCTCAAACCTGTGAAGCCAGGTGGAGTCGATGTTCGGTACTTGCAATCCTGAAACACAATACAATGCATATATGACATATATCCATTATAATAAACAGGCAAGTGAAAAGGGAATCGCAAAACCTTATCATGGTCTCAATGAGTGACAAGGTATTGTCCCTTTCATGAAGACAGTCACACATATAAATCACATCAATACATTGAATGAAACCATAACTACCAAATAGGGATTAGAACCTTTATATCAACATAGAATCAACATATCATCATAGGATCATCATTTCATCTTAAAACGTCAAATACATATAATCCATCAATGTAACTTCATCCATCAAAATATGTAGAATATATCATCCATCATGTAAATCATCAAATATCATGTCCAAATAAGCATCTAGCAATATCCATATCTGAGAAATAAAGTCACGAGTGGCAGCAAATCATCATCCATGTGTCTAAATAGGTCTATCAGAGCATGAACAAAAAAGTGAATTTAGGACAGGCACTGCATGAACCCAAAACAAAAATGCTATTTTGGGCTACAATAGCACCATTTCAGGCAACAATAGCGCCAGAATAATGACAAAAGCAGTAAAGTAGTGTCAGGTCATTTCTGGGTTGGTTTTTGACTTTCTGGTTGACTTTTCTTACCGTTTTTGGACTCCAGAGGCTAGGGTTTGTTGCGTTGATGATTTTGGGCACTGTCCTATGCTTTTGTGATGTGATTTAATCCTTTTTACGCATCCTAGATTATTCCTTCTAGATCCCTTTCTACATTCTTCTGCCCTATGGCCATGACCATTACATGAAAAGCAATAACCGAAGAAGGAAGGTTTATAACTTACAAACTTATTTTGCCATTCATGGGGAGATCTTATTGGTTTAATATCTCCATTTCTACTTCTCAAGGGAAGGATCCTAGGTTGTCCATTCTCTGCAACTCTTCCATCTAATCTTTTCTTTTCCCATACTTGCATTGACATGTGGGCGGCAACATTTCCTTGTCGTCTACCCGTAGGAGGTCTTCTTTGTTGTCTTTTTCTTGCTTCCGGTGAAGCTGTCTTCTCCCATCTTCCCTTTTCCTTTGGGATTTGCATTGTTCCTCCTTCTTGCAACACCAGTGTTCATCCTTGTCTACATGCCTTCACCAGTTGTGGTTAGATCAACCTTCTTCCAGGGAGCATTTCTAATTGTGAAGGTCTGACCCTTGTTATCTCAATTTGAGGAGACAAACCTAATGTCATTGTGGGGGTCATTCTTGCTGGTGGAGAATTCATTGACACCACTTCCTAATCCTTCAGTGTCCTTGGAATTCTTTTTCTTTTTCAACAGTTTGTCCAAGGCATCACTACTGTCATCAAACAGGATTCTCACCTTGAGCTCATCTTGATATTTCTCAAGGTCATTTTGAAGAATCTCCATTTCTCCAACCAACTGTTGATATTCTTTATCTTTTCCCTCTAGGTTAGATGCTAGATCTTTACACCGACACTCCTTAGTGTCTTCTAGTTGAGTCTTCAAATTTGAGATGCATTTCTCAGATTCTTCAAGGCATTTGGTCAACTAGTTTTGCTCCACTATAGAATCATTCTTGAATAACTTGTATTCATTTCTTACTCTACTGAGTTCTTCCACAACGAATTGTGGTAAAGATCATGATGAAGAAAGTTCACAACAAGGCTTGATTACTCATCCAAGCATATTATGGAACTAACACGGAGTGAGAGGGTGAACTCACGATTCCAACACCACTGACAGTGTGCGAATCAGATTTTCCTATCTCAAGATATGATAGATTGAAGAAAAATGTAGAAATTAGGGTTTTAACTTAAAAATATAAAGTCAAAAAGTGTGTAATACATAAATATGAAAGTGACACCTTCATTTGTCACTTTCTAACTTTTTTTCACTATTCAGTACAGAGGAGCCCACATACAAGCCATCATGCCTCGACGCCGACCTGAGCACAGATGGAGATCCTGTGACAATCTGTACTTGTTGATCGATTGCTTGACGAGGTGAGTTGACTTAGTTGACCACATTTGACTTTATCATGTTTTCATAGTTTTCAGAAGTGATGATGTAATCACTTATGCTGGGTCAGGGCCCACCCTTCGAACATCTAGGGGTCCTAGGGCATCCTGGTCCTCTTAGGGCACCATGGTCCCAAGGGGGCACCATGGTCCCCTTTGGTCACCATGGTCCCCTCTAGGTGCCATGGTCCCAGTAGGGCGACATGGTCCATATAGGGCACCCTGGTCCATGTTCGAGGTGACCAACGATGACACTAGATCAGGCGATGAATGGTAGGAATGATAGAATGATTGCATTGATTAGATGATTGATCGATCACTGATGAGAGATTGCTTTATGTTTTGCAGACACTACCATGCATCCATGAGCATACCACCGGTCTCACCTTTCAGAGCCTTCGAGAGAAGATCCTAAGACTGAGAACAAGAGAGAGGGATTTTCGACATGCAGTGGGTTTGTGGGATGCGATGAACATGTCATCCATCCGATTCCATTCTGCCATGCTGATGGCACTGATGGAGAGGTGGGATGCAGATACCTCGACATTCTCACTACCTGTGGGGGAGATGACAGTCACCCTAGAGGATGTATGCTGCATTCTGCACCTACCCATTAGAGGAGAGACTGTTAGATATCAATCTGACCGCACATAGGAGGATTATAGGAGAGAGAAGGTATATGTTGTTGGGAGAGTGATACACAACAAGATGAGGGGTTGCATTATGGTCAGCTGGCTCCTACACCCTACAAGCGAGGTTCCATTGGTGAGGTGACTCATGATTGCAACCCTTGCATTAGTTGTGTGCCCCAATGGGCGGGACACACATATGCATGAAGGACTCATCTATGCCATACGAGCCATGGAGAGACACAAGAGAGTATACTCTTGGGGTCAGAGCATGCTTGTGCATCTCTATCATGACCTTGGAGAATATGTATTCAGACAGGGATACAACCTTATGACATGAACACTACTACAGGTGTGGATGTTTGAGCATATCAGATGCACTAGACTTGGTGGAGCCCCCATAGAGCTAGTCCTAGAGTAGCCTAGGGTATATGCTTACTGGAGGTTGAGCATGGATAGATTGATAGCGGGCAGGTTCATATGAAGAGCCTACATTAGGATGTCAATGGGGGCAGGGTTATGTAGACAGATGTTCAACATGCAGAGGAATCGTCTACTAGAGGGATGATATAGCCACATAGTCATTCCTTTCTACTTTGAATGAGTTTGATGATTGTTTGGGTTTGAGCGATGTTTTCCTATTGACCTGCCAGTATACATCTGAGACTCACAGGTGATGTCGAGGCTAGGAGCCATTCTTAGGCTTACAAGTTATGAGATTGACATCACAGATTCAGATGGGTCAGATCAGGACATAGCGACAGATTATAGAGATGATTCGGGCACGCATCGATGATACATCACATGGGGGAGGAGGACATACCCTGGAGCCATTTTCCTAGTAGACTTCACTAGATTGAACCCCAGACCATGGAGATAGTCAGGAAAGGAAGAGGGATCCAATGCATCCAAGGAGGATTCAAATGATGAGGGTGACGACACAGAGGAGCAGGAGGCAGGTGGAGATGGAGGCGATCCTGATACCGAAGAGGGAGATCAGGATGGAGATGATGATGAGGATGATGAGGAGGATGAGGAGGAGGATGAGGAGAAGGAGGAGAAGGAGGAGGAAAAGGAGGATGAGTCAGGTACAATTCACCACTCCAGAGAGGATACCAGAGCCCTAGATCCAATGAGTCTCCCATGGCGGGTAGAGAGGGGTCCCATAAGGGGTCCTGATATTGATCCTCATCGACCTAGACCAACTATACAAAGACAATACGAGTGAGGAGAGCCTAGTGGGTCCCAGTCTCAGGTAGTCGATGTCCATGATCCTCACTAGAAAGAGGGAGATCCAAGTAATGTGCCTTGTTATTGATTAACATATGCATCCTACCTATTTTATATTTGATGATATAGAATGTTACTAATGAAAAATTTATCTCTATCTTTTAGCTAGCGTCCAAGAGTGGCATTCTCTGATTCAGAATGCAGTGACAGACCTTATTGTACTGCACACATTCTGAGTTCCACATAGACACCACATAGATCGTAGAGGAGTGCAGGGCGACACGAGAACCTTTTCTCCCCTATTCGGACGAAGGTGGAGGTCCTACGAGAAAGATTACAGCAGACAGAGCATGACCTAGCGGCATCGCAGACAGAGGAAGCCACATATTGATGGATCATGATGGAGAGAGATCGCAAGACCTCACAGATTCACTCGCAGTTTGTATAACGATACACCCCCATGGGGCGACCTCCATGACCAGATCAAGAGGGAGCATCTAGCCACCGTCCTCCTTCTACTAGTTCTAGGGATAGGAGATGATTTTGATGTATTGATGTATATATGATGACACTCATGATTGTGTTATTTGTAATGCTTAAACAATTTACACATTGCTTAGATTAGAAGTAACACATTGAGTAATGAGCATGTATATCTAATTTAATTTCCATGTGATTGATTTCTCAATACTTCATGATTAAATTAATACACGTGTGATTTAATTAAATAACTAAGTATTTAATCAAATACTACTGTGATGATGTAAAAGAAGAATGTATTAAGCATGAGAACTATATGACCAATGTGATTTAATTAACTCTAATCAAACACAACATGATATAATTCTACTTAACACATAAGAAATTGTATCATTCTAGCACACATGAAATGTAAATCAATTACAATTTATATAAAAGGATCCAAGACAAACAATACAGTAATGAAATATGCTTATCAAGAATGAAGCAATGTAGACCAAACAATATAACATCATTTAATCTTACATGCTTTAATGAAAAATTGCTAACATATTACCCAATTTTGAAGAAAAAAGACTAGAGAGAGAGAGAAGAGAGAGAGAGAGAGAGAGAGAGAGAGAGAGAGAGAGAGAGAGAGAATGATATTGTTTAGTTATCCTATTAGATGACTCAGCTTGACCATTTGATTGAGGATGATAAGGTGTAGAAAATTTATGTTGAATATGCTATTTCTCAAGAAACTTCTTCACATCCTTATTTTTGAATGGCGTTCCATTATTTTAAACTAAGGCTGAAGGTATCCCAAATCGAGAAATGATGTTTTCCAAAATGAATTGAAAAAATTCTTTAGTGGTAGTGGATCTAAGAGAAATGACTTCCACCCACTTCATAAAGTAATCAGTGGTAGTTATAATGAGAGTATGTCCTTGATATGAAGGAGGAGATATTTTACCAATGAGAGCCAACCCCCATGTGGAAAAGGGCCAAGATGCTACCTGTGATCGAAGTTCTTGGGCGAGGGCATGGATCAAATTGCTATGTTGCTAAAACTGATGACATCGTTTAACAAATGCAAAAGAATCTTTTTCCATGGTTTGTCAATAATATCCCATTTAGATCAATCTCCGAACTAAAGACCTACCCACAAAATGCCCCCCACAAGCACCTGAATGCACTTCTTTGAGAGCGATAGGGACCTCAACCTTGTTTAAGAATCGAAGGAGAAGACCATTATAACCCCTCCTATAGAGAACATTATAAAGGATAATGTATCTATCAACCAATTTATGAACCCTATCTTTAGTATTCTTATTCGCAAAGTTAGGAAAGGTACCATCACTCAAATTTCTTACGACATGCAACTACCATTCGTCAAAATCTATAATGCAACAATAAGGGTTATCAACAATAGTCGGGGAAGTAAGGTTGTGAATAGTGAATTGAAGATCCACCATGGGGTCCTCTAGAGACACAAGAGAGGCAACACATGCCATCGCATCAGCATGTCGATTATATTTTCGAGGAAAGGTCTCCATGGTGTAAGAATCAAATTTTTGTAACAAGGATAAAGCTAGATCTTTATATTGTGATAATTTGTCTTGTTTAGCTTTATAAATTCCTGTCACTTGTCTTATGATTAGTTGAGAATCTCCATAAATATGTAGATTCTTCACACTCAATGCCAAGGTTGCTTTAATTCTAGCTATAAGAGCTTCATATTTAGCAATGTTGTTGGTACATAAGAAATTGAGACGATATGATAAAGGAATAGGCTTCTTTTTAGGAGAAATTAACACCACCCCTGCCCCTGATCTTGTAAGACACTTAGAGCCATCGAAGTATAGTTCCCAATTCTCATCAACCTTAATGGAAATAATGTATTCATTAGAAAAAGACTCTGGATTAGGTACGAAGAAGGGTGAAGGAGCATAAACTAAATGATCAATCAATGCTTGACCCTTTATTGCCTTTTGTGAGATAAACATGAGTTCAAACTCGATCAACATCATAACCCACTTAGCTAAGTGTTCAAAAAGATCGGTTTTGGAGAAAAGATGTTTAAGAGGATCAAATTTAATGATAACATGAATCTTAGCATTCAAGAGATAGTGCCTCAACTTCTGGGTTGCAAAGACTAAAGCAAGGCATTGTCTCTCTATCACATAATATCGGACTTCGTAATCAATTAGAGTGCGGCTTATGTAATAAAATGGGCATTCTCTACTATCCTTATCACATTGTGCTAATAAGGCTGCAAGAGCTTGAGGGGAAGCAGCGGTGTATAGAATAAAAGGCTTAGTAGGATCAATAGGTTGAAGAATGAGAGGATTGGCCAAATAGGTTTTTAGATCTTCAAATGCTTGATGGCAATCCTCATTCCATTGGAAAGTGATATTATTTTTAAGCAATTGTGTGAAAGGAAAGGTACGATCCACAAGTTGAGAAATGAACCGACGAATAGCTTGGATCTTTCCTTGCAGACTTTTTAGTTGAGAAACATTCTTAGGAGGTGGCATGTTAACAATAGCATCTATCTTCTTCGTGTCCACCTCAACGCCATGACGTAAAACTATGAATCCTAATAGTTTTCCACTATCCACATCAAAAACACATTTTTCGAGTATTCAAATGCTTGTTGTACTTATGAATTCTATCAAAGATTTGATGAAGGATGTTAACATGATCTGTACAAAGGGCAGATTTGGCTAAGATATCATCAACGTAATCTTATAAGGTCTTATGTATATAATCATGAAAGATGAGAGTCATAGCACACTGATAGGTTGTGCCTACGTTTTTCAATCCAAAAGGCATCACAATCCAACAAAACATACCCCAAGGAGTTGTGAAAGCAGTTTTATATTGATCTTGGGGATTGATGAAAATTTGATTATATCCTGAGAAACCATCCATAAAGGATAGTACAACATGTCCTGCTACTGAATCCACTATCATATCAATATTCAAGAGGGGAAAATCATCTTTTAAAGAGGCCTTGTTCAAATCATGAAAATTAGTACACATCCTAATCTTGTTTTTCAGCTTTAGCCACAACCACAATGTTTGAAATCCATGGGGAATAATCGATAGGATGGATGAATCCAACATACAACAATTTTTCAATCTCAGCTTTAACAAGTAATGCCACCTTAGGGTGAATCTTTCAAATCTTTTGTTTCACAGGTTTAGCATTAGGAACTAGGACAATGTTATGAGTGACAATCTTAGGATCTATGCTAGGCATGCCTGATTATATCCAAGCAAAGATCTCAGGAAATTCATGTAACAACTCAACATATTGTTTTTGCCCTTCTTCATCGAGACATTTCCCTATCTCGATGATCTTATCTTCAACACAAGGATCCATCTTGATATCAATGGTATCATTTATTAGGAGATTACTTTGTTGAGGAGCATCTCTCAATTGAGTAAATTATTTAACTATCTCATCGTTATTTCACTAGAAGGTTGCTCATCTTGTGTAAACATAATCCAAGCCTTAGGTGATGTATTAGAGTGAATCAAAGAAGCCATATTATTGGATGTCACTGCGGGTGGGACATTCAATGTTTTCAAGGCATCTTGTAGCATTCCATCATGTGTCAAGGAAGTTTGAAGCAAATCCTAAAGGGATATCTTGGCAGGAGTAGCTTTCAGTTGTTTGACAAGATCATATTCCTTACCAAGGGTTTGTGAAATACGAGGTTCTTAAGGAAGAATGATTTTAGGATCAGGTAGAGGAGTTAGAACAACCGGAGGAGGGTTAGGTTGCCTATTATTTCTTGAGTTATAGGTATGGACAACTGCATTATAATTCTCCTTAGTAGGTTTTCTGGCATAGCTATAAGGACTCTTAGTGGGATTCCTTCCTTGAACCGTAATGATGGGTTTGTTTGGAATGCTAAAGGGATCATGACCATATCCACCTTGAACCGTGAAAAGAGGTTGATTAGGAAGAGGTAAAGTTGGAGAAGGACAAGCACCTTGGACAACAAAAAGAGGTTTTCTATGTTCATTCACATTGATTATGTTGATTAACTTTTTAGATGCATTATTTTTGTTTGAAAGTTTAGGTAGAGACATAAAGTCATCAAGGGCATCATCCAATAAAGCATGGTCATAGTGATTGAAAGGCTTATCCTTGGATTCAAAAGGAGACATAACATCATAGAGGGAATTATGGGAATCAACCATGTTGATAGATCTAGTGGAGGAGTTGATAGGAATGTACCCATGAGAGGGACCATTCAACTTATCTTTCTCATCACCACGAAATGGCATACTAACAAGGTTGATTAATTTTTGGCAAAATGAGGGTTTAGAAGGCTTAGGATTCAAAAAATCATTTAGAACTTCATCTAATTCATCCTTACTAAACTCATAATCAACAAAATTGCATACATCATCAAAAGCATGAACTTCTTGCAAATAAAAATCTGACATTTTGAAATGAAAATTGCATGAAACTTAAACACACAATGCAAGGAAAATGAAAGAAACCTATCTCTTTATTTTTATTTTTTTTGAAAGCAAATGAAATAAGCTAGATCTAGATCTAACAATGCAATGCAATAAAAATGAAATTGTTTTCATGTCGGGTTCACCAAATATGTGTAGTGGAGAAAGTGAGACTAAGTATGGAAACCCTAATCCCACTCTCATACACACTCATGGAATACGAAAGAGCCTAGGGAGGTAACACACGTCGACTATTTATTATGAGGAAGAGAGAGCCATGGATTACATCTTAGGTTTTGTATTCCTTTTCTATAAATGAGAGAGAAGAATGATGCAAAATGTAATCTAACCTAGAAAGAAAGTAAGCAAGCTAATCCTAATCTGAGAATGCAGATCAAAGACCAACTGATACACTGCTAAAAAGTACAGATCAGAAGGCAAAATCAGAGGTGCACCTATGTCTAAAATATAAGTAGAAATTTCTGGGACCAATGTGCCACATGACTATCCTGATTAGGCAATTCTAGAGCTGCAACTGACAGGAGGAATTCTAAGATCTATAAGTTGTTGTTTTGCCAAGTCCTGCTGATAGAGGCCAGGATCAAGGTGCCATTCCCCTGTACTGGGTAGGACTAGGGCACCATGCCCCTATTCTGGGAAGGACCAGGGCACCACACCCCTGTCCTTGACATATTTATGCACTACTGAGGTTTCAGGGTGGTGTAGATGCTTGTACCTGCTTCCAGATTCCTATTTTTGTACCTGCAGTTGAAAAGGGAAGGTTTGGGGTGACCTTGAGGAATGAGATGCAAGATATGACTCTGAGATTTTGTAAAGACACTGAAGATAGAAAGAAAAATGAAGATGACTTGGCTAGGAGAATCAATGATGCTGGAAATGAAAATCTAAGACTTAGTCATGAAAATGATATGTTAAAGACAGATCTGATTCACTTGGAACATGATAAAACTGAACTCATGAGATAGAAGGATTTCTTGGAAAATGAGTTGGAAATAAAACATGAGGACACCAATCCTGATTCAGAAGTTTTATACACAATAAATATTGATACACAAGAGGTAAACATTGTGGTTGATAAGGAAACCACTGGTGAAAAGAAAGATGTGGCTACTGAGCCACCGACTAAGAATATTGCAGTGGAAACACATGTAGAGCATATAGTTGAAAATATTGAAATTGGGGTTGAGACACAAAATGAACAATCAGTTGATCCCCTGGCTTCTGGAATGGTGAATGATACCACTAGTGCACACATTGAAAAACCAACTGAATTAGAGAAACCGACTGATGATAACACAGTAAAACTAGTTGAGATATCGACAGTGGATAGTTCAAAGGTGCATACTAAGAAACTGATAGTGAATACTGAGACAACATCAGAGAAACCGGTAGTAGAAAGTAGAGAAATAAATAAATGATATTGCTAATAATCTCATCAGTTCATCAGAACCCACATTGGTAATAGAGCAGGAAATAACAGGTTTTGAGGAGAAAAATGAAAATTTTCAAAAAGAGAAGGAAAGAATAAAATTCAAGGAAAAAGAGCTTAAATGTAGACTTGGTCCTAAACTTGACAACCTCATCTCTTTGAGAAAAGAGACCTCAAAGGCACTTGTTCTAGGACTAAAGATACCAGAAGAGAAAATGCACATCCTCACCGGTACAATTCAAAGGACTGAAGCAACATTGAAGGATAGCGAAAGGTTCACTCAGAGCCTAACTTTTGCATTAGCAGATCTATTTCAGATTGTAACCAACCAGTTACAGGGTTCTAGCTGAGAACTACACTCAGTTGACATTTTTGACAGCCTTTGTCATTGATATCAAAGGGAGAGTAGTAGAGATGAGAAAAATGATGGACAAAAGAGATCATCTGCTCAGGGGGATCACACAGTTTTGGTAAGATTTTTTGGACTTCAAATTTTGGATACATTTTTTGAATTTTTCTCATGGGTGTTGCCATCAATGCCAAAGGGGGAGATTATTGGCATTGCACACTCCAATGAGAAATTTTAGGTGATTGAAGGTATTGTCATTGATGGCAACCTTTCAATCCTATGGCACCGGTAGGCACCAACACCGATAGAATCTACACCGACAAATAGTTTACCGACAATGACAAAGATGATTGCTGACACCCTGGCCGACATGATTTTGTTTATTGTATATTTTATTTAATTGTAACATCTTTTTGTAAGCCAACAAGGCGTATTGTAATAAGACTCATAAATAAGTATAAGATCTTGTAGATCATTTAAGATGCAGACATGGGAAGATTATTGCAGAAGTAACATGCGAATATTAAGGCAGATTTTGGAGTAAGGTTTATGGTTATTGTATGAGCTTAAACCAGTACTGAACCTGGCATAGCAGATGTTGAACTAAAGCAGTACATTATATTGGATTTGTATAATTCATTTTGTAAGTTAGTGAGACTTCATTTTGTGTTTGAGCAGTGAGCTCTAGGTAGCTGGCCTTTCTGCATGTGCAGACTCCATATTGTACACACATACTATCTGCAGTAGTATCATTTGGTTGTGGGTAAGGCTTCCCACCATGGTTTTTTTCCCTTATAGGGTTTCCACATATAAATATTTATGTTATGTGTTGTGGATGCTATTGTGTTTCTATTTCATGCATTAATCTTTACTGGTACTGCAATTAACTAATAAAATTGTCTACCGACATAAAGTTTTGTTTACTGGCATTAAGCATTAAGTTTTGGTTAAGTTAATTTTGGCATTGGACAACAGATTCACCCCCCCTCTTAGTTGTCTCTGGGACCTAACATTTTGTCGTAGTCAAACCCCCATGTTGGTGACCTCCACAAATAGCCGATAATATACTAAAAATGTCTGTACAAGAACCTTGTGTATATGCAAGATCCTAAGAATGAAAGTAAACAACCTAGAGCAACTCTAAAGAGTAAACCCCAATTTCCTATAATTTACAAAGTAAATTCTCTAAATCCATAATACAAAGTGATCTAAAGCATGAATATGAATCAAAATTAATCTTATGCAAAGATCTGAAAACAACATGAAACCATACCCAACCCCAATGGAGAGGTACAAGCCAATTGTTAGTTGGTGATCTCCTATTGTTATTCTACATCTTCAAAAGCCCCCAATTGATAAAATGATGCTTGATGAATCTTTGATGGATGAGTGTTGAATTTTGTTGAAGACTTCAAAGATTTACTCTTTCGCTGCAAACAAGGCTCTAAAACTCCAAAAACCTGCTCTTAGATTCTTAGAAGAAGACCCCTTCAAATGAAGAAAGAGAGCTCTTAAGTATGAAACCCTAGATCTTAATTTCATGTTTAGGCCAACCTAGGTTTTGAATTTCCCTCTGATACTTTAAGGTTAAGAATTATCATATCATAAGACTATGCTCCCAAAATTTTGGGAAAAAAGTCGTGGACCATGTGCATTCCCGCCATGGTCCGACCAACTTTTCACCGAATTTTCAAGGTCGTTAGATATGATGATATTAGAGTGCATCCCAGAGTTACAACTGATTTCAAGATGTTTTGATATGCGAAATCGGGCCTAAACGGTCAAAATAAGACATAATTAGAGTTTATGATTAAATGATTCATTGGAGGAATAAAATGAAAAGGTGCACACTTAGGGTAAAGGGTCCAACTTTATGATATGTAAAGTGATGAAACATGACCTTAGAATTAATTAAATTCTTAAAGGGGAATGAGAAATGAAAGATGTAAGACACACTAAGGCAGGTGCTAACCTAAGTGTGAAATTGTACCACCCTAGTCAAGGTGTACAATTTACGACACTACAACAAGATACTAATGTTGAGGATAACAGTCCTCTGGATAAAAATGTACATGCTGAGGTTACAATTCCTACAAAGGAACCGACAGTTACAGAGACTGCACCAAGTAGCGAGGCCATCGGTTCAAGTGAGGAAACTATAAAGGATAAAACATCAAAGGAGAAGAAAGGGGAATCCGACAGGGAACTGATAGTAGGTCTATCATTGTTGTCAATTGACACCTCATAGGTTGTAAAGAAAAACATAACCGAGATGAGTCCCACTAAATTCATGATGATGGTTGCACAAAAATTGATGAAAGAGGGATCTATGGATAAAAGGATTATTGATTAGTCTATCACTCTTTTGCATAGAGTAGTCCCAGAGTGCAAGATTGACAAGGAAGCGAGCCCATTTGGTAAGCTTAAGATAATTACTGAGCACATTTCAAAGGATTTTCAATCCTTGCAGCAGATTTCAAACCGACAAGCACTGGAGAGGTTCACACATGCAAAAAGAGCTACATTTGATCAGGTAATTGAGTTTGAGAGGAAGAAAATTGATGAAAAGTTGAAATTAAGAGACAATTCTTTAAAGAAGTGTACAAATATATACAAAGTATGTTGTAACATAGATGTACTTATAGTTAATGTGGATAGGAAGATTAAGGAATTTCAGGAGAAAATTCCAGGTATAGCCAATTCTTTTGATGGATTGAATTCATTGACTACATCCATTGATGGTCAAATTTTGGTATTGGAAGCCCAAATCTCTGTTCTTGAGAAAGAAAAAGACAAAATCATAAGAAGAGTTAGAAGTCTTAGAGGCTTGGTGAGCCTCGGTTGGATTCACTCAGTGTACATAAGGAGTGTATGGATATGGTTAGTAATCCCACATCGACAAAGCTAAGTGAGAAAGAGTCATTTGCTCATATACTAAATGGACTTGTATTTATTTCCATCACTTTCAAATCTGATTGGGATACTTATCTTGAGCTATTGGAGAAGGTATATCAGAAAATTTTTAAATTTGTTAAGCTCCGATAAGATATTTTTAGGATATTTATTGTATAGTTTGGGATCTTTGGCATTATTTTTGGAAATTTTGATGGTATTGATGTCAAATGGGGAGTGATATAGATGTGAAAAAGAAAAAAGGGAGTTGTATACATTAGGGAGAGATATGGAGATATAGGAGTATGAAGTATTTTGTATTGATGAATATTCTGCTCAGGGGGAGCAGGCGGGATGAAACTGACATATGAAATCATGACCATTTTTCACATGAGTGTTGCCATCAATGCCAAAGGGGGAGATTGTTGGCAATTGACACTCAATTGGTTGGTTTCACTATGTTGTCATTGATGGCAACATGGCAACTTATTCTGGCTTCATGTTTTGGTTCAGTTGTGTACTGACGGGCACTTCAACGACACCGACACTGGTAGGTGATATGATTTAATCCTTTTTGTGCTTCATCAAGTATTTTCACTTGTCTATTAAGTATTTGCAAATTGCTCCAGCAGGATGTATGCATTCCTTGTTGTTGATGATGTGTTTATGCAGCTCCAACGAGAAGGTTAGTTGTGCCTCACTCTTGAGGACTATGGGCTACCATTGGATTCTTCATATTGTCCTATTTATGTGTTCATATCACTTTTGAGGCTTTCTTTATTGTTGCATTATGATTCTTTGAGCTTATGGCATGATTCTTGTTAATGTCATTGCATGTATGTGCATAAGTTATCATATATGATTCAATTTGTATCAAATTTGTAATAAATTTTAGATGTTTTGAATGTTGAGCTTTAGATGTTTATATGTTCATTATTTTTCCCTAAGGTCTAGGAACATGCTAGGGGGAGTGGGCTTCCAAGTGAGTGACTAAGGTCTTGAGGATTAGACACCCAGGATATCCAAGGGTCTAGAGTACCAGGATACCTCGTGGGAGTTTTTTTTGTAATCAAGTGATAACATAATTAAATCTATGAGGGTTGGGTAGTAATAGGTTCTCACATTAAGAAGAGTAAAACTAGTTTTGTAGCCTCAACTCACCATCCTTGGTATGATTATATGGATTCAGGAATGGTTGGGAAGACCTTGGTGACTTGGGTAAGATGAAATCCCTAGATATCCTTATAGGTCGAGATGGCTTTGCATGAGTATCACAGATGCCAGAAATAGGTTCCCAGGTTCCCATGATGACTTCATGTGATAAATCTCAGGTATCCCTACATGTATGTCCTATCTCCTTATGATTTTCTTGTTATTGCGCCTCTGGAGGTCTCTTTTATTTATGTTATAGTCATGTGATTCATTTTTGCATTCATGGTGTCATATGATGTCATGTTGAATCCTATGGTTGTTAGGTGTTAGCCTAGGTCTAGAGTGTGAGTTGGAACCCTAGGTCATCTTCTAGCATGGGGGTTGGTTCCTATTTTGTTCCACATGGTCGAGTGGTTTGATGCCTTCTTCCATTGGGATCTTCCTCTTCTTGGTTAGTGTGCATGGATTGGATTCTTCATCATGTGATTATCCTTGGAGTTGGTTTCTATATACTTGGATAAGAAGACAATGTATCATGATTCTTTATATTGGTAAAAGAGATCATGTATTCCTATGCTATGTATTTGTAAAGGAAATGTGTACCCTTATGTTATGTATCTTCATATAATGTAATTGAAAAGGGATATGATGTAATAGTTAGGTGAAGTTCATATGGTATGTTCATTGATCTATTAGATACTTCCTTATGTGGTGTTAGCTCATAATGTTATGTGAAAGAAAGAGATAGTATTTTTAGTTTTCTTTGTGTTGATATTGCATGAAGGAATTGTATGTGTAAGCTTATGGGAAAATAAGTTGGTAGAATGGTATTTGTTGTTACAGTCTTTGTTAAAGTAACATAAATCATCTAGTTGTAAGGAATTATGTTGTTTAGCTAAACGTGTTAGTTATCTTGAGTTATGTAAAGAAGCTTTAAGGTTTCTCTAGTTTTGTTTAAAGGAATGGTTATGAAAATTACATTGTTGTTATAAAGAATGATAGAAGGGTTATTAGGATTATTTGTTTGATTTGTTTCTTAAAAAATCTAAAGAATATGATAAGTGGTTAAATTATGCTACATGATTTGGTTAAGTCTACGAGTTAATGAAATTGATATAGTTGAATGAAAAGTGAATAGATAAGTTGTGAGTTATATTATGAAATGTTTAGATGGTTATGTAATAAGTTAGTTTTATGTTAAGTAGTGACGTTGGAATACCCTAGGGAAAGGTTATGCTTTGTATGGTTAATTATGAAGATATGTTGATGATTAATTGATTATTCTGCTTGCATGTTATGGTTCCATGGTTATGTTCATGTTGATTCATATATTTCATGTAAGTAGGTAATGATGTATTAATAAATAATGGTAGTAATGATGTACACTAGATGTTGGTGTTAGCGTTGTAGTGAAGATCAATTAAATTCTTTTTCTCTTTTTGTTAGTAGATTTTGGTTTATTTCTCTAGGGTATTTTCGTGGGCATTACACATCAAGGACTTGAAATAAGCAAATGAAACAATTTTCAATCTAAAGTTACAAGTTGAGGAAAGTAAGAAAACTAAAGAATGTATGGATGACTTAATCAAACATAAGATTGAAGAATGTGCAAGATTGGAATAGGAATTTGTAACCGTGAGATCTAAAGACAAATTCAAGGAAAGTAATAAGAAACTTGATAAAATGATGGCTATGTAGAAATCTCTAGATGACAAAAGTGGATTAGGTTTTGAAGTTGGTGAATGTTCAAATTAAAAGACCTACGATAAAGGTAAGATGAAGAAGACTGAATTCCACCTAAACTCGAACAACACATTAAAGAAGAAAACAAAGGAAGCTAGCCTCAGAATGAAAGAAGTTCTACAAGATATCCTCTGACCAGACAACCTAATACTCAAAGGTACCCTTCGTTCAATGGCTATTGTTTCTCTTGTAAAAAAATTGGACGCAAGGCTCTAGAATGTAGAAACACAATGAATCAAAAGGTTCAATGTTTTACTTGCAGGATATTTGGTCATAAGGCTAGTAATTGTAGAAATCAATTTATGGATGGAAGAAATAGATTCTTTTATGGTTATTTTTAGTTATGCAATGGTTTTGGGCACAAGGATAATCAATGCAAATATAGAATGGCTACAAGAAATTTAGAACATAGGAATGTCAAATGCCTTAGTTGCAGTAAAGTTGGGCACATTGTTAAAGCATGCATAAGAAGGAATGTGAAGAAAGATAATTCGGTAAAAAGGAACGAATCTGTAAAGAAGATTGATGTTTTAGAAATTGACACCCAATTGGTTGGTTTCACTATGTTTTCATTGATGGCAACATTGCAACTTATTTCGGCTTCATATTTTGGTTCAGTTGTGTATGAGCAGACACTTTACCTGCACTGGCACGAACACCGATAGGATGAAAGGATTTATCTGGTTATCGACAATCCAAACCGACATGGTTTAGAATAAGGTTATCGATATTGGAGACCAACATCTCTTGGATCTAGCATCGACAATTATTTTTGATATTCGTGTATTTATGAAATCTAGCCGACATGTATATTGATATTGTAATTATCTTTGTAAGCCGACATAAGGCATGATAAATTGAACAGGGTATATAGGTCAGTTGGATTAGATCATTTTGATATATATATGGATGTGAAATAATGTGAATATGTATTAGGAAGGAGATTTGAAATATATTAGAAAGATCATGTATGTGAGGATATTTATGTAAGGGTTATTCTGTAAAAGGTTTAGGGTTTCAGATCGGAACAGACAGAGCTTAACCGGAATTGTATTCTGGAATAGAAGATGATATCTTAGCAGTTCAATCATTTCTCTGGATTGAAGTCTGGATTTATATGTAGTCAGTGAGGCTCCTTTTGTGATTGAGAAGTGTGCTCTAGGTTGTAAGCCTTCTTGCAAGTGCAGGGCCCTATATTATGTAATCTCTTCATATGGCCAATGGATTGATATTGTGGGTCACAAATCCCATCGTGGTTTTTAGTCTTTTTTCCATGTATAACTCTGTGTGTTATGGTTCTCATTTATGTGATTGTCTTATTTGTTGCTTTACTTCTTTCAATTCTTTATGTACTGGTATACCGGTTGGTGTATGCATGTTTTAATAAGGTTAAAATTGATCATACCGGTAGAACACCGATTCACCCCCCCTCTCAATGTTCTTGGATTCCAACATGATGTAGAAGAGGAGAGGAATGAAATGAAAAGGATTTGGAAAAATAAGGAATTAGCCTTGATGAAAAGTGTTGCTGAATTTGGCTTTGGTGCAAAAATCCCCTCCGAAAACTAGTCCGGAAGCCTTGGTTTAGGGGGAGCTATAATGAAAATCCATTTCCCCCACCAAAGAAGTTGATGTTGTTGCTACAACATGCTGATATGCCAGATAAAATGATGAACTTGAACTCTTGGTGAAGATTGCAGTAGAAATTATTGTTATATGGTAAAATGTGAAGCTTCAGAAAGTAACTGTTTACTCAGACAGAGATATTTAACGTCTTTTTGGTGACATGGCAATTTTGGTGATAAAACCCTAGGTTATTCATAAAGTTCTTTTTGTTATTCATTTTGTTATTGGTGAATTGACAAATTTGAGGAGCGAAGAGAAGTATTTGAGAAAAATTTCTATTAGTTGATCTAAGGTACTTGCAAATTTCATCTTAGGATTCTTGTAAATTTGTTAGTTGTGAAGACAAATCCTGACCCGAATTCAAGAAATTTATGAAAGAGATAATAAGAGTTGTTTCGATTGGTGCCTTTTTGTCACTATCACTAGGGTGGTTTGTCTTAAAGATATCTACAAGTTTTTTGATGAGCAAATTGATGAGTATGACAAAGTAAAAATAAAGAATTTGAAAGATTCTCTTTCTAAAAAAAAATTACAGTCAATCCACAAGCTAGGGCACAAGGGCTTGGATATTTGAAGTGAATTTAAGATGATACTTGATGAAGAATTGGTGAATATTGTGTTGATCATAATTCATGATGATTGCATTTGGCTAGACAAACTATATTAGATTACAAAGGAATCTCTAAAGGTTGTTACCAATCTCTATTTGGATGGAACCGTACCTGTGAAGAAGATAATAAGAAACAAAGAATTCGAAGCATCAATAGATGTGACTACAAATCAAAGAGCTCTATGGATTGATACCATTGCAGATCCTTTGGTCTAAGATATGTTTCTATGGGTATTACCTATAAATTTACTTTCAGAACATATAAGGTTTTATACATGCTATTATAGTATATGTTGCTTAGCATAAGGCTAAGACAGGAATGGACTATGATTTATGTGAACTATTGAGACAACAAGTATTTATAAATATTGAATTGACAAAGAATGATGGTTATGCTTTTTGTTTTGGATCATTGATTGTATGTATAGCATTTTACTTTTCAAATTCATTACTAATGAAGGATGAATATGTTTGGGATGAGAACTTATCTGTAGGAAAGAAAATAAAGAGATATTTGGATAATCTAAATGACAAAGATAGAGCATGCAATGAGTATTCCTATGAACTCCGAAAGTGCTTCTCATCACTGCTAAGGACTGCACCTTTCCAACCAGATAGTTTACTCTAGTTTTTTTCCTAGACTCATCCAAATGAAATTATCCACCTTGCCAGAAGTGAGAGGAAGGCCAAAATACATAGACGATAAAAGAACAATCTTTCATTTGAGAATATTTTTTATCCTAATTTTGAGGGGTTGATTGGTGTACATAAAGTAGAGAGCACTTTTGTCCAAATTGATTATTTTACTAGAGGCAATGGCATAATCAAAGAGGATAGCCCTCCATCCCTTAGCTTCCATAGTAAAAGCCTCTCCCATAAGAAGGGTTTCATCTACAAGTTGCTGGTGAGAAATCACAAAGGGAGCCGAAGAAGGTTTGACACTCTTGATAACACCATTTTGCAAAGCCAACATAAAATGCCTCCCCAAGACCTCCACCATAAGAATAAAGAGGTAGGGGGATAGGGGATCCCTTGTCTCAACCCACCAGTAGAATTCGAGGATATGTGGGGATATCTATTGATTAAAACCAATAATATCGACATTTTGAAATAGGCTTCAATAACATTCAATTTTTTTCCTTTAAAGCCAAATTATCTCAAAACCATAGAAAGGAAAGGCCACACCACCATATCATAAGCTTTAGAGATGTCAAGTTTGAACAATATACCTTATTTGCCATTATTTTCCATTATGTGCAACATTTCATGAACGTTAAGAATAAAATCAACAATTTTATGACTAGGGATCAAAGCTTTTTGTTTAGCATGGATTAAGGAATTGAGAAAAGGTTTAATACGATTAACAACAAGCTTGGATAAGATTTGGTACATGGTATTTAAAAGGCTAATAGGCTTGAAATCATACATCCTCTCGACACCATGTTTTTTAGGAATGAGGACAATAAAGGTTTTATTGATCTCCTTGAGGATTCTAGCCTAAGATAAAAATTGTCTAGCTACTAGAGTGATATCTTGTCCAACAATTTCCCAATAATCTTGGAAAAAGAAATGGGGAAACCTGCCTAGACTAGGATCTTTGAAAGGGTCAAAGGAAAAGATTTCCAATTTGACTTCCTCCTTCGAAAATATCCTTTCCATAGTCATAAGATCATCAAGCTTGATGATACTAGGGATATAGTTGACAACTCTGGAAAAAGTATCAAGAATTGTAGGGTCCAACACCACCAGAGGGTTGAGAAATGAAGAGAAGCGATAGACAACTTCTCAACTAATGCCCTTGTTTGTCACCAAGGTACCATTAGGCCACGATAGTTCCTTAATACAATTACACTTGCTATTCCAACATGATGATTGGTAAAATAAATTCATTTTTTTATCTCCCTCTTTCAACCATTGGATTCTCAATCTCTACATCTAGTATAATTCTTCTTTTAGAATCAATCTATGAGAGTTAGCCAATAAGGCACGTTCTTGGGATTTTTCCTCTTCCGAAGCCCTAAGGGGTTCCATACTTTTTTTGTAATGCATTAGTCTGAACTTTAAGGGACTTCTTGTTACTACTTACTAAGTTGCCATTAGTTTTATGTCCAAAGTCATTCTATATACTCTAGTCGGTTACTACTACCGAAATATTCAGGCGGTAAGCACAAAGAAGTCGGTTATAGAAGAAACTAGTTATAGAGCCTAGTATACACCGAGCTGTCTACCGAGTAACAGCAAAAATGATATACCGAGTTAACACACACCAAGTGAAACGTGTTACCAGATTCATTGAACCTAGACACACATGGGAAACGTGTTACAAGATCGAGGAACAAAGAACCATTATCACATTGGAAATTGCACTTAAAGATTTTGTATGATCTTGAGGTCATCTATCCAATGAAATATTTTGTATGGTTATTCATTCGATAAATCATGTTTGTAAGATCGAAGCAATGAACAAATCACCGACATAAGAGATATATTTATACAACATGGATTAAGGATAAAAATATGGGAAAATAGAGGCATATGAAGCAAGACATGTGTGATAGATAAGGAAGCACTGAGTATTGTGACTATCATAAACATAGAGGTCACCGAGAAGGATTTTAGAGAACAGTCAAGGAACAAAGTAAATAGAAGGGTTTACCAAGTTAATCTATGGATTACCGAGGTATGCTATAAGCAAGGTAATCTCATTTTGAGCACATAGAATCTGCAATAACGTTTCAGATGTGAAGTTGCAGATATTTGTAAAGATTTTATTGTAATATTTTGAGTTGTAAGAGAAACCTTTAACAGGGTAAAAGACTCTAACAAAGTCTATAAATTTTAAAGCCTTTAACCAGGTGCAACATTTACAATAAGTGTTGTAAAATCCTTTAGCAAGGTAGATCTAACGATCTTGATACTCCTAATAGGGTAATCTATCTAAAATAGCTAAACATGTAGCTCTAACCGAGCAACCTTTATTATTGCAGTAGTGAAGTTGTGGGTGCCGTCCCCGCCGCAGTTTTTCTCTCTAACCAAGAGTTTCTGCGTAGCCAAAATATATGTGTTATGGAGAGAATCATGTATGATTGTTATTTATTTGTTTTTGCTTTATGTTATGTTACAATAGTTTATGGTTTATGCATAAGAGTAAAGTTATTGTTGAAGAAAGGATTTGAAGTACTGAGTCACCCCTCCCCTCTCAATACATTAGCTTTCCATATTGGGCCTAACAATTGGTATCAGAGCTTCAATCTCTGAAAAGGGATTAACAACCTAAAGAAAAAGATCTTATCAATGGAAGGCTACAGACAATCTCAAAGAATTGTGAATCTTCAAAATGAATTGGATCATGCTAATCAAGTGATTGCTGACATGCAAAAACAAATACAAAAATCTCTGAAAGTTAGAAGAAGATTATCTGATGATTTACAGGACTCTCAAGAGTTAGTGGAACAAATTGAAACATCATCTGAGAATAGTATATCTGAAGAGACTGAAGAGATGAGTGAAGAACTGAAGGAAAAGAACAAAGCATTGACTGATTAGCTAAAAGTAATGAAAAGAGGACATGAACATTTCAGCACACAGATGACTGAAAATCTTGATGCATTGAGGACAACTGAGGATAAAGTAAGAGATCTAGAAAGAGAAAAACAATAGCTTAAAGCATTAGTATCTGAAAAGAATGATGAAATCACAAGGTTGACCGGGATTCAACAAAATCTGTCAGATCAATTGGGTTATGCACATCATGAAGTAAATATGAAAGATGATGAGAATCAAGCATTGAAACTTGAAGTATCAAGGTTGACCGATGAACTTGAAACAGAGAATAAATCCAAAGAAACACTGAAAAAGAGTTATGAAGCATCAAAGATGTTGGATGAGCAACTGAATACAAAAAGACCCAACAAAGTTGCAGGACTTGGTTACAAAGGAAAAGACTCTACCGAGAAGGGAATCCACACTACCAAGAGAGGAGAATCATCAAAGAAAGCTGGAAACAAGAAGAACATCAAAGGAAAGAAGCATATTTGCAACTATCGTGGAAAACAAGGACATACTGCAAATATGTGCCAAATCAGAAAAGGTAAGCAACCGAATGTCACTAGGTCTAATGGTTATTGTCACAATTGCAATAAATATGGTCACACATCTAACCAATGTAGGACAAATTCTGCTAGCAATTATTAGAAGACAAAATTCAAAGGATTTTGTAAAAATTGCAATAGATATGGACGAAGTACCGAGAAGTGTTGGTTTAAGCAAAAGAACTATATGTGGTCTGCATACCAAGCAAATACTAGAGGCTACCGAACTCACACAAATCCTAACCGACAGTATTATGCAGTACCATGGGATTACAATACAAGGATATGGTGTGAATGCTATGGAAGATATGGACATATAAGTACCAACTGCTTTATAAGGTTTGGAATGAACAACCAAAGATCATGGAGAAATCCTGGTATGGCATGTTTACATTGTCACAAAGTTGGACACTTGGCTAGAGATTGCAAAGATCAACCTAGAGGAGACACTGAGGAAATAAAAGGCAAATTACAGATGATTTGGAAAAAAAAAAAGAAATTGTGTCAAATGAAGAAAGGACCTTATCTACCGAGTTAGGTGCACCTATTCCAAATTAATCGGTGAAGGTATGAAGGGACTGCATTCTTTCAAAGGTTAAATCTTAACAGTTCCTATTTTATCATGTACTTAATTCAAAATCTGCATAACTAAAGATGCATTAGGAAATTTGAAAATTTATCAAGTCTTTTGGAAGCCTGTCTAGTCGGTGAATACAGGAAGTCTGGCTACTCGGTAAAAGCATAAAAAAGAAGTGGTATCGAGTGCATTTAATGTTTTCTGACCTAAATGCACGAAGCCCGATGAGGTATATTATGTACTTAAAGCTTTTGCGCGGTCATTTTACACTCATCAAGTTTTCAAGAAATTAGAGCAAAGTAATTCAAAGGCGATCAAACCTCCTCCGAAGCGAGATTCAAGGTATTTACATCAATCACATCGCATTGTCAAGCTAGTTTACCGATCATATTAGTTGTGAATATTAGTTTTATATTTGCTAAGTGAAAGCATTTGCCATTTAAAAGTCTTCAAACCCTAAGAATCTTTTGTTAGTATTTATCCAAAATCTGCAATGGCACCTAAGATCCAGAAGCCCGTTGTTGTTGAGAACATTGAAAAGCCCTCACTAAAATACTCTCTAACTCCCAAAGTTGCATCTGAACTGGATGATAAAACTGCATCTTCACTCATTCCGGATAGAGTTTTACTAGTTGAGGATGTCAGATTCTTCACTAAGTGTCGTGTTGAGGAACTAGGTCATGTTGAGATCAAGGACACATATGATGAATTGTGTACTGATGGGAAATTGGATAGCAAGTATGAACACATTAAAGTCAAGGGATTGACTGAAGCCCTAACCTATCCCTGTGCCTTCAAACCCCAGTGGGTCAAATTTGTTCTGAGCAGAGTTCATGATGACTTCATGTGTTTAGAGGAGCAACCATTCAAGATCACCAAGGAAATTATTCATTTGATCACCGGTTACCCTATTTTTGATCATGCCCGAGCTCAAAAAATGATATCACAAAAGGAATTGATCACTTTAACCGAAGTTGAATCTGATTGCAGAGGACTGAAATTGAACAATGTCATAGATGCAGAGCTGAAGTTTGCCATTAGAGTAACAGGTTATTGTTTCTTTCAATCGGCAAGGGAAAATAGTGTACCCTGTGCAGCAGTCGATTTAGCATATAAAATTGTGAAGAAAGGAATGAAAATTGATCTATGCGAAGTATTGTTGAAAAACCTGTTTGAGAATATAAACACCATAAGGAAGCCAAAGAAGAACAACTCGGCAAATACACTGAAGTTTGGATAACTTTTGGTATGCATGTTTTTCTATTTTGAGAAATTCTTTCCATCAGTCGGTAATGTAGTTTGGGAGCTACACCGACCAATCACCTATCAAATCAATGACTTCATCAAAAAGCTAGGTGATAACTTTAATGATATTATGGATGATTACTTTAGCAAGTTTCAAGAAAAGATGCATAACAGGTATAGAATTCCACCGAAGTTAGTAGAGAAATACAAAGATGATATATGCTTTGAAGTAGACACCGACTACTACTATGTCAATGTTGTGGAATCGAGAACTTAATCTTTTCCACCTATGGGTTATGAGATTGATTTTGACATCACACAACAACAGATAGATGCTTTTCTTACATTACCTAGGCATGCTACCGAGCTGAGATACGGTACATATGAAGAAGTTAAAGAGAAAGTTAAGATGAGTATTGTAGTACCCAAGGCTACAAGGAAAGCAACAAAAATGATCAAGGCATTAACGGAGAATTTTGGAGAACGTTCTTCCTCCACACCTGTCAAGGGCACCCTATTCATCATCGAGGAGGAATCTGAAGCCCAAGAGGCAACTATTACAATGAGCACTGAGTTGCCTAAAGGGAAAGTTTTGAAAAGGAAGAAACAAGATACATCAAAGGTATCACCGACTTCTTTAGTAAAGCGCCCAGACACAAGATCATCTTCAGTGTCACCAAGTAAGAAACCAAAGAATGTTGCCATACCTAAGGTAAAAAAAACTTATAAGAAATCTACTCAGAGACTCATTTTGACTAAAGAGTTCAGTGACACCGAATCTGAAGATAAAAGTAAATTTCAGATTGTCAAGAGTAAAAAGGAAGATGTACATAGTGTTGATAATTTTTGTGCTAATCTGAAGCAATATGGTGGATTTGGATCATTTAGATATGTTAAGTATGAATCTAGATATGATGCAGAAAAGAGACAAATTGAAGAAGCCATAATCTGCACTCTTTTGAAATTCTGATTAGTCCCATTGGAAGTAACTAATTCTCTTCCAAAAGAATTGTATGTGCATATTGATAACAAGTGGACATATACCATGGACTCGGAAAAGTAGATGAGAGAAAGAAGTTTGGTACATCTCTTTCCAAACATGTCGGTAGATGAGATCAATGAACATCTGAAAAACTACCACAAAAACTTCCTAGTCAAGCAGAGAGCCTTGAAATTGATGAATGGCCTTTATCTGGATGTAGAGAATGAGACCAAGGAAAAGTGGCAGGAAATATTTCGAATCAAGAATGTTGGTGAGCAAGCTGAAGTTGAAATAGTTGATGTCACTGAGCAAGATCCTGATATCACCGAGCAAGACCTTGCTGACACTATACAAATTGATGAGGATATCATGGACACCGAGGCACCAGAACAAGAAATGATAGAAGGGAATGCATATGCCAAACTGGTATCCAGTGAGTCAGTTTTGGAACAAGTTCAGCCCTATCCTCCAGTCACTCAGCCTGTTTCAACCGAGGCCCCTCAGAATACTGAACAAGGAACAGAGGGTCACAAGTCTACAGAAGGAGAAGCTACTTCTCAAGCCACTGGGGAACGGACTTCCCAAGCTCCTTCTAGCACTGAAAATGTTACAACTGAGACCCTGAGCAAGCATTCACCGAAGGCTACATCAGAGATTCAAGAAATTGACAAAAGTGTTGCCTCTACCGAGCAACCTATAGAGAGTCAACAAACCTCCTAAGCCATTGTATTAGTTCAACTGGTGAAAGGTAAAGAAAAGAAAATGAAAAAGCATAGTTTCAAATTAGATTTGTCAAAACCAATAGTGTTGCCAAATGTAGACATATCCAAATTAAAAGGGCAAGCACTCATTGAATTCAGTGAACTATGCAAAGCCAAAGCAAAGTAGGAAAAAAAATGGCTATTCAAAAGAAAAATAAAGTACTTCAGAAGGTGAAAGCACTATTAATAGATATGCTACCTAAAGCTACAGTGTCAAAAGATACAGCCATCCATATTCAACTGGATGAACTCCTAACTAAAATAGAGACATCTGGAGTAGACGCATCTAAATATTTGAGCAAGTTAAAGGACAAAGAGCTCGCTGCTAAAATGATTGAAGAGGTACAAAAATCCATTGCTATTGGAAAAGTAAAACTTGTCAAATTTATTGCCGAGTTGTCCCCTCAACTCAAGCACATTCTTTATTTATTTCAGAAACTCTATACATTCTCCTTATTCATTAAAGATATCAAAAATAAAATAGAAGTGATTGAGAAAGAGATCATCAATCTCTCAAATAAGTTGACCACTAAGTCAAATTCTATTCAGTATTTCTATACAAAGTTACAAAAGCTCATGGCTCAACAATTGGAACTTAGGAATGAAGAGCACCAAATAAGGATGGACATTATGACTCTTCAAACCTTATTCATTCCACACTTGTCCTCCATCCAAGAGCAGATCAACAAGGCTACCTCCCTATCCACTCAGCTAGAGGGAAGCACCTTAGATGGACTAATTTCACTATTAGCTGACATTATAGCTCAGAATTCACTCATGGATAGTGTCATGAATGCCCTCTCTGCCACTCTTACTGATGTAAGGACAAAGTACAAATCCATTTTTGATCAGTTGCCTCCATCGAATGGTAACTAAGTTTTGATGTTTGTCAAAAAGGGGGAGTATATATAGTATCAAAGTATCAAACAACGAAGTGTTGTATACAGGTGGAGTATACCGAGTAGAACAGAGTCTCAAATGCACAGTTAATTTTGATAGTGAACCGAGCAGTGACAACCAAACAATTAATATAGAATATTGATCACAGCGCATGCATAATCAGAGTTTTGCACAGTATATTGATAAGGTGAGTATATCTGCATATACTATTTTATTGACAAATGTATATACTGTCTAATTAGTCAAATTTTGTAAGTATATAGATTTTTGATTTATGACTTTGAAAGAAGTTTTGTCAAACATCTCAACTAATGTCAAAAGGGGAGATTGTTACTGTTGGCATATGCACACTCCAATGAGACATTGTATGTGATTGAAGGTTTTTTCATTGATGGCAACCTTGCAATCCTATGGCACCGACAAGGCATTACACCGGCAAGTTAGTGCACCAGCATCAACAGATCACACTCTACACCGGCACTCAGGACACCGACACCGGCACAGAGGCCGATAGGATTTTGTTATATTATATTTTGTTTATTATTGTAAAAATGTGTAAGACGACTTGGCAATTTGTAAAATGACTCTTATATATAAAAGAGATCATTGTAGACATTTGATATAAGTGTTGTGGAAGCATTAAGGAAAATATTAAGCAGACCTAATGTGCGAAATATAGGTCAAAGGGTATATGTAGAGAATAAAGTAGGAACTGGTACTGAATCAGGCATTGAAGATGCTATTGTAAAGCAGTACAAGATATTGGATTTGTATAATCCTTATTGTAAGTCAGTGAGACTTCCCTTTGAGCAGTGAGCTCTAGGCAGTTGGCCTTCCTGCATGTGCAAGCTCCTATTGTAATTAATATTATCTTATTGGCCAGTGAGTGAATATTGTGGGTCACAAATCCCACCGAGGTTTTTCCCACACTAGGTTTCCTCGTTAAAATCTTGTGTTATGGTGTGCTTTTCATGTGGATGTTCTTGATTCTGTTTATTGCATTATTTCTTGCATACCGGTACACTGTTATATTATGTTCTGCATGTTTTAAGTTAAGAAATTCTAATTACTGGTCAGATACTGATTCACCCCCCCTCTCAGTATCTGTGGGATCCCTAACAATTACTACTTACTAAGTTGCCATTAGTTTTATGTCCAAAGTCATTCTATATACTCTAGTCGGTTACTACTACCGAAATATTCAGTCGGTAAGCACAGAGTAGTTAGTTATAGAAGAAAGTAGTTATAGAGCCTAGTATACACTGAGTTGTCTACCAAGTAACACTCTATGTCTACTGAGCAGCAAAAATGATATACTGGAAGTTAACACACATCGAGTGAAACATGTTACCAGATTCATTGAACCTAGACACACATGGGAAACGTGTTACAAGATCGAGGAACAAAGAACTGTTATCACATTGGAAATTGCACTTAAAGATTTTGTATGATCTTGAGGTCATCTATCCAATGAAATATTTTGTATGGTTATTCATTTGATAAATCATGTTTGTAAGATCAGAGCAATGAACAGATCACCGACATAAGAGATCTATTTATACAACATGGATTAAGGATGAAAATATGGCAAAACAGAGGCATATGAAGCAAGACATGTGTGATAGATAAGGAAGCACTGAGTATTGCGACTGTCAGAGACACACAGGTCACCGAGAAGGATTTCAGAGAACAGTCAAGGAACAGAGTAAACATAAGGGTTTACCGAGTTAATCTATGAATTACTGAGGTATGCTATAAGCAAGGTAATCTCATTTTGAGCACATTGAATCTGCTATAACATTTTAAGTTGCAGATATTTGTAAAGATTTTATTGTAATATTTTGAGTTGTAAGAGAAACCTTTAACAGGGTAAAAGACTTTAAGAAAGCCTATAAATTGTAAAGCCTTTAACCAGGTGCAACATTTACAATAAGTGTTGTAAAATCCTCTAGTAAGGTAGATCTAATGATCTTGATACTCCTAATAGGGTAAGCTATCAGAAATAGCTAAACATGCAGCTCTAACCAAGCAACCTTTATTATTGCAGTAGTGAAGTTGTGGGTGCCATCCCCACTGCAGTTTTTCTCTCTAAGCAAGAGTTTCTACATAACCAAAATATATGTGTTATGGAGTGAATCATGTATGATTGTTATTTATTTGTTTTAGCTTTATGTTATGTTACATCAGTTTATGGTTTATGCATAACAGTAAAGTTATTGTCGAAGAAAGGATTTGAAGTACTGATTCACCCCTCCCCTCTCAGTACATTAGCTTTCCATATTGGGCCTAACACTTCTTCTCAACAAAGATGTCCCTAAAGGAAGATTTTCTCTAGGAATGAAGATGCTCTTTTAGCATTCTCAATTTATAGTCTACCAAAAACATAGTTGTGCAAGAGATGTTAATGTTCCACCATTGAGCTACAAGGGATGTAAAATATAGACCAAGGGTCCACATGATTTGAAATCGGAAGGGAAATCCTGTTTTGGGATGAGGCATCTGCCAAGTGAGTAAGATAGGGCAATGATCGAAGCCACTATGAATAAAGGAGGAGAGGTGGTAGTTTTGTGAGATATTCCATGAAGAGGAGATGTCACATCTATGTAGTCGAACCTAGATGAGATTTTTTCCTATATGTTGGTTAGACTAGACAAGCTCCTATCTTCAAGGTGCCCATAAGGCCACCTCTAGTAAAAAACTCCTAAAAATATAGCATACTCTTAGAGAAGTCAAGTGATCCTCCCATTTTCTTCAAGGGGAATAGCTGAGTATAAATTAGGAAAAAAATCTAGTGATAGGATTTGTAAAGGGGAAGATTAGGTGACTTGGAAATTTGCAACATAAAAGGAGAAATCACCAAATAACCTATGTTTGCTTGAATGGGGAGATGCCTTTACATTCAAAAGAGGGGTTAAATCCACTAGATTCAATCACTAATCAGATTAAGACTGAATACTAAGTAGATTGATTGAAATGGAATGTGTTTGATCCTCTTTTGTAAGTTGACTAGTTGAATTAAGACTAAGTGCTAGAAACGAAGACAAATCTGAGAAAGCAGTGAGTTGTAAACTCGGTATTTCATCATGTACCTAGATCTAAGATGTATGAGATGATTTGGAACTGCTCTATGAAAACTGCCAAAAGTAGCAAGGACCGAGTGCAAGGACCAGGACACGCTCCTCTTGGTCCTCTGAGATTTTTGATCATCAAAAAGGGTTTTTTTGTCTCTGTATATGTATCTTATCCTAAGAGTTACAATTGTGCACCTATTTTCTACACATAGAAGGAAAGGGAAATGTGCTGGGGATAAGGGTTTGCCTTTAGGTCAAACCCCGGTTTTGAAATTAACCATGTGGTTGAAATAATGTAATTGAAATGACTGAAAGTAGAAATCGCCCTCTTTGAGGGGATGCTGAATTGACTGAAAATGAAATGCTTATCCCTCCTTGTGAAGTTTTTCTTGCCTCCACATGGAATTAGAACTTCATGAATTAGGATGATGATCTCCTCTTCAATGCTTAAAACGTTGAGTCTATTGCTTCTCAAAGCTTGAAGGAAGAATGAAAATTCTCAATTGCTCTTGAATGCTTGATCTCTTGGATGCTTGAAGACCTCTTGTGTGTGCTTGTGATTATCAAATGAGAGGGGAAATCCCTCTTATATACTTTCCCCTAGGGAAAATGAATTAATTTTCTGGCATGAGTTGACATGGAGGAGTTTTACCTGCTCAAATTTGAGATAGGCCAGGGGATCCAAAATAGGTCCCCATTAGGGAGGACCAGGGTGTCACACCCTGGTCCTGCCCTATTTTGGGGTAGGATCAAGGTGGAAATGAAGTGAATCTTTGAGCTAGATAGTTTTTATGACATTTATGAGAACAATCAAGCCTCCAATTAGGCCAAGGGGCACAAACACTAAGGCGAAGACCCAAATGTGACCAAAAATTGCAAGGGCTGCAATTTTAGGATGCTATAGGATTTACTTAGCTAAATTTAAATAAATTTTCTGATTCCTTGGTTTTTTTAGGAATGGAGTACCTATATTCAAGATTTATTGGCTAAATTCTAATAATTAATCTTAACATCTAGTAAAAGAATATTATTAAATTATTCTAAAAATTAGAAAGCGAATTTTGGGATTTTAAACTCTATTATTTATTACAAGTTTTTTTTTATGAGAGAAAATATGAAAAGATTAATTGATAAAGGGATTAATAATCTAGTAGATTTTTTTTTTTAATAATAAATAATGAAATGACTATTAGATGTTCATTTTATAATAATATAGAAAACATCTAATAATTATAAATGGTAATTATAATTTCATGTGATTAGTGTGGTTGATAATTTTAGGGCAAACTATCTATCTATTTATTTCTCTCTACCTCTATCTATTTATTTCCCTCTTGCTCCATTTATCTTCATCTCTATTTTCATCTATTCCAAACCAACCACACTATTCACAAAAACTTGATACATTGCATTTATTATTGAAAGTCTGAAACTTTTGTTAATTAAATTCTTGAACGAAGAAAAAGGATAAAAAATGATAATAATTGACATGCAAATAGCTATATAGGAAAGATTCCTTCTTAAATTTGCTACTGACTTTATTAGGAGTGTACCATGATTTCCGCATAATATGATCGATATTCAGCCCTTAAAGCCTATTGAAAATCTATAGAAAGATAAAAGTGGAGACTTTTAACCCTATGCTAGAATGGAATTTTAGGTAAGAACAAAGATCAATAGCTTATTGCCTCAAGGATTCATGGTTCCATGGGTGCGATGAGAACATGATAAACACATAATGGTACAAGGCATAACCAAGGCACGCTGTTAGTTTGACAAATTATCGATGGGTTCATTGTTTGGTTCAAGATCTATTGATAATATATCCAAATGAAATGGATCTCATAAGAGAATAACAAATGGTCATCTCCCCCCAAAAATGGTCTCCCATTGGGTCTTCTTGCAAATCAACCCTCTCCCCTCTCTTTCCCAGAACATGACTAATTAATTAATAAGTGATACTTGCCTTGCGTTTACTTTCAGCAGGTTCAAGGTATAATTTTTCATGTAACAATTTATTTCATGCAACTCCCAATACCAAAATGTAACTCACAGTAGTAAAGATTCCCTCAAATACAACTCAAATATTTTTGGATAGATAATTTCCATATAAATGGAAAGATAATTTAATATAATAAAGAATAATAATAATGGTTGTTGTATTTTGAATATGTGTAGCAATAACATTTTTTTATTAGTCTGGGAAAGTCTCGACGCTTCGCAACCAGGCTTACGGGAACAGTGAATAACATTTTTTATTAGTCTGGGAAAGTCTCGACGCTTTGCAACCAGGCTTACGGGAACAGTGACGTGGGCCTTGAAGTGGGGGTCGACCCCTGCGTGTGGAGGAGGTGGTAACGCCTCCTCCTCGTGGGTAAGGTTTGTGCTACCTTATTTTTATCTTTTTCTGTCTTTTCATTGCCTTAGGGTTTGGTTTTTTCTCGTTCTCGGCTCTGTGTCTTTCCCATCTATGCGCATGTGCGGGATTAATTATGAGACACCATGGGTGACTCATCTAGAGGATAGAGAAACAACTCACAGTGTCCAGATGAATTAATGGAGGTCGCAGGTAATATTAGCCCTAAGTCGTTTAAAGATGCCCTCGCCGACGAAGTTTTCTCTGTTCCAACCGACGCATTTTTTGATTCGGTGAGTGATTCTGGGTCTGGTTTTGATGGCGGAAAGGAAGGACGAGGTAAGATTTCTAGCCTGCCTCTTCCTACCTTATCGCTCATTCCTAATGATTCAATAAATAAAGCCATTAATTTGGAAAAATCTAGGTTAAATTCCATTGTTATTTTTCTTGCAGCTATGGATGTCGAAAAATGCCCGACCTGCAGATTTCTTGATGATTGGACTATGAATATTTGGATTAAAAAACTAGGGTATCATGTCTCTTTTTGTCGTATGTTGCAAAAAGGGTTGTTTGTTATTTTCTTTCAGGGATGCAAAATCCTAATCTACTGTTGTGCATAAGCAATTCTGGACTATAGGGAGATGTACTTTCAGGGCCTTTAATTGGACTCGCGATGCAGTCAATGAGGAAATTTTGGCACTCTTGTTCCTTAGATGTTTAGAATTAAAAAATCTCTCTCCGGTGCTGTGGAATTTTATTTTGTATATTTTGCAACCCATCGATAGGGTTATTAGAATCGATAACACACCTTCTCCTGTGCCACATCTTGACGTGAGGGTTCTGGTTTCAATCAACCCAGACCAAGAGCTTCCAAGATTCATTGATATCAAGCTTGAATATGACCCTATTACTTGTTTTGTGGAAACCTTAGGAGACATTAATGCTTGTTTTTTGTGCAGGTGGGAAGGACATATTAGGCATAATTGACCTATTATGTCTGCTAGGAAGCCGAAAAAATGATAAGGCTAATCCTAAAGACTCTAAAGCTATCAGGTATTCTATGGCTAAAACCCCCACTAATGATGATATTAGGAATTCTGCCCCTCTGCTTATGAATAAACTGGATGATCTCAAATAGGCCGTTAAAATGGCTATCTTGGAACCTTCCTCAAACCCCCCTGAATTTGATCACTCGACCCAATTTGGGGTGTTTACTGATGATTCCCCTCCCCACTCAACTATTGCTGAGGCGATCTCCCAGTTAGAGGAGACCAATAAAAACTTTCCTCAATTGAGATGCCTACAACTCACAAATCTAGAAGGAAGAATGCTCAACAACTGGTCTTAGATAAGATTAAAAAAGCTATTTGGGATAATTAGCCCAAAGGATCGGAATCAATCCCCATGGATGTCGATTCCAATGCTCAACCCCTGGAACAAAAATTTGCTAAAAGTAAAAAGGATTCTTTGGTTAAGTCTGTTGTCCAAGATTTTGAAAAGAAGGACCAAACCTCTTATAACCTGAAGGGATGCAGGGGAAAGAGCTCCTCCCCTGATACCAATAATCGTATTAAGGTTGCTAATAGATTTGAGCTTTTAAGAGATGAGCCTTCTACTCCTCTGGCTGGTTCTGATGTTATAAATGTAGAAGGGGTTGAACATTCCCATGTATCCCTCTAGTCTATTGAGGGTGCCAACAGTAAATCTGCTAAACCTGTTATTGTAGAAGATAAGGACTCTGCCTTTTCTGATATTATTGTTGTCGATCCTACAATTAGGACATCTATTCCCCTTACTTCTCTCAATCCGGCTAGGGATGGTGATTAAGAGCCTGAAAGTTTTGAAGGCTCATTTGGTATTAATAACCTGGAGTCTTAGTTGGATATGGAGTGGATCTCCAACAAGTTGGTCTCTGATGGGGAGATTGAGAGAGAAATGATCTTCCCTGATGAAGGTGAACCAACTTGCAAGATAGAGACTAAATCTTCTTAGATAAAGAAGTCACCCCAAGTGAGAAGAAAAAGAGGTAGATCTAAAGGGAAAATACCCCCCCTCCCTAAGAAAGTTGATGCTAATATAGATCTCCCCAAATGCTTCAACAACTTTAAGGCTACCAAAGGCCCTGATATGCTTGATGATGATGTGCATATCATGGAATATTAGTGGGCTTGAATCCCCAAACAGGAAACATGTAATAAGAAGGTTTATGAAGTATCACATAGATGCAGATATTGTCATGTTGCAGGAAGTAAAAGAAGTTAGTTTCACTCGAGGTTAATCTTAAGTTCATCTGGAAGGACGCTTGTAGAATTACCACCAAACATGAGAAAGGCAAAGGAGGCTCTGCCTTGCTCCTCAATCCTAAATGGAGAGATGCTATTGTGGAGTATGCATCTTCTCCCTATGAGAGAGCGGCTTGGACTATCGTTAAGGTTGAAATGGATAAGATTGAGATATGTTCTATCTATGCCTTCAATGATTACTGTGAGAGAGCAGGTATGTGGCAATGGATAAGCACTTTGTCTGATACCCCTTGGATTGTAGGAGGATACTTCAACATGTTTGAGTATCCAAAGGACAAAGAAGATGGATTAAAAATGAAGTGGAAGGGGATAGAGAATATTCAATAGGACAAAATGAAGGGAATGGAGAGACTATTTGACCCCTTGGAGGGGTTGAAAAGAGAGTATGGGGGCATATGGTATACATGGTGCAATGCGCAAAAAGGTAACAAGAGGATGTATAACAGACTTGACAGGTTTTATATGAATAAATATTTTTACCCTTTTCAACACGATGACAATGGTACCGGTGTGAAAGTTTTCCCCTTCACTCTCTCAGATCACCATCCCATTGTCTCACAAATATGTATCAGGAATAGGGCCCCAAACAAGGAATGTTACAAAGGTAATTTCACATTAAACACTTCCCTAATTGAGGATCAAGAGGTCCTTGCTGCAATCCCTATTGTTAGCCAATACAATAAATGGAGGGTGGGGCACAAGTCTATTATTGATCAATGCAATCAGAATATTAGAAGTTGGAAATGACTCCTATCTACTGTGGGTAGGAAGAAAGCCAAGGATGCCAGATTAGAGGAGAGAACTTTAATTGACAGTCTGCATTGTTTGGAAGCTCAAGTTCAGCAAGACCCCAAATATGTCAGGAAATCTCAATATATGGCCTTGACCAAGGATCATTTGAGGAAAGTGCAGCAAAACACGATTGTTGGAGCTAAGATTAGAGATAGGGCCAATTGGTTGCAACATGGTGATAAAGGTTCAAAATTATTCTTTAACATGTTGAAGAAAAAAGTGTATAGAGAAAAGATTGATAGCCTCTGGGTGGATGGTGAAGAGATTGTGGATATTGATGATATTAAGAATAAGTGTGTAACCTTTTATAAGGAATTGTTTACATCCGAAGAGGGTCCAAAAATTGAGTTAGCTAGGAAATGTCGTAAAGAGTTAATCCCACACTTGGTGTCTAATGTGGATGCCTCTGAGTTGAGGAAGCCAATCTCTATTGATGAAATAAAAAATGCAATCAGGGCTCTAAACAATGGCAAGGTCCCTAGGCTAGATGGGCTTCCGGTTGAGTTCTACAAAGCCAATATTGACTGGATAAGTAAAGAGCTTATAGATGTGTATGAGGAAGCCATTGAGGTAGGATCCCTTGGCATGGATCTCAACAGGGGACTCATTAAACTCCTCCATAAAGTGGGTGACAAGTCCCTTATAAAGAATTAGAGGCCTATAACCCTTCTTAATGTCTCATACAAAATTCTAGCCAAAATTCTAGCTATTATACTTGTTAATGTATTTCCCAATCTTATATGTTCCACTCAGACTAGGCTCATTAAAGGAAGATATATACTTGAGAATGTCACTACGATCTAGGAGACCATGGAGTAGGCTAAAGTGTCCAAACAAAATGCTGCCATGTTCTTATTAGATTTTGAGAAAGCTTAAGATTGAGTTGAATGGGGATACATTATAATGATGCTAGAAGCTTTTGGATTTCCTATGGAATTTTGCCACCTTGTGCAGGTCCTTCTTAAGGATGCCTCTGCTCAGCTTGACATAAATGGGTCTACCTCTGAGAGCTTCAAACTAGGGAGATCTAGTAGAAAAGGTTGCCCCTTTGCTCCGACCTTATTTGTTATAGTGTCTGAGGCAATATACTATCTCCTAAGGGATAATTTGATCTGACCTAGGGGTGAACCCACAATAGTGGGTTACACTTTTTTGCCAACTTTGACACTTCAATTTTCATTTTCAGAAAAAAAAAAACCTCACATTCAGACACTTATTATTGCTAAACCATAAGGAATTTGCAGATATGTGAACTAGTGATTTGTGACATTTTGTGTGTAGATTCTAAATATATTTTTTTGAATTTTTTTTTAATCAATTTATTTTTCATTTTTTTTTATCTCCCTCAAAAACTAGTTTTTTACAAAAACAAACATTTTTAAAGAGTGATACTCATTTGGTATGCCATAACTTTTTTTCTAAAATAGATATGAATTTGATTCTTTTGAATTTAGTTTTGTGACATCCATATATAATGTTTCCAATTGGTTTCATAACATTATCTTCAATATTTCATATTTTATTAAGTTTTGAAGTCGAGTTAACTATAATTTTGACATATGTTCATTTGGTTGATCATAATGTTGGCATTTTGAGTTTGTTGGCATTTTGCATAGAGATTTCATTAATGATATATTGTCGTTGATGTCAATTGAACCGGTAATGGTATTCATGTTATTGTTGATATTGTTGTTTTTGATATTGGCTAGTAACAGGTTAGAAGAGCTTTGTGGAAGATGTTGTAAACCGGTGTGTTAAGTTTGTGAGTTGAACTGGTAAACCGGTGTAAAGGGTTAAACATTTCTATGCAATGTAACCGGTAAACTCTATTAGTTGTTAAACCCTAACCGATCAAGTTTGTTGGTTTATTATCTGATGAGCGATAATGATGGAGACACGTGTGATCATTGTATGAGGATAAGTTCAAATTGTTTTGGCACGTTTGGTTATTGTCTAGGGAAGGAGCAAAGTGGATTGCATCTAATGCACCATGCGTGATGAGTTACAAAGTCCGATGAAACAATGATCATGAAGTGGTTGGAATTTTTTTGAAGAATGTGAAGAGATTGTCATGATTTCTAACGGTCAAGATTGTACCAACGTGTTTGTAATCTCGATGATGAGAATTAGGTTTTTGTTGTGTTACCGACCTAATTGATTTGTATTTAAGGTCGATGAAGTTGTTTGTAAAGGTTGTTGGCAAGATTGGAAGAAACCTATTGAGTGTGTAGTTTCGTAACTAGTGAATGGATATGCACTTTGAGTGAAGGCAGATTGAAGCTTAAATGGATCTGATCAAGCAAATGTAGTGCTATTCAGACAGATCAAGAAAACCTATTGTTTTCTAACAATTACAACAGAAGTGAAACCCCTTAACTGGGTAAGCTCTAACAAGCTTGGTTACTCATTAAATCCTCTAACAAGGTGGTCCATTAGCTTGGATTCTTAAATCCTTCAGCGAGGTTACTCCTAATAGGGTATTGTGCATTTTATCAAGGCATATTTGTAAATTTCTTAACCGAGTGATTCCTAACCGGAATTAGTTCTTAACAGGACTTATTGTAAAGCTTTAACAGGCTTGGCTCCTAACATGGCGAACTTCCGAAGAGTTCAGATAGCTATCCTTATGAGTCTCATCTCACCGTGGTTTTTACCTATTTGGGTTTTCCACGTATAAACATTTGTGTCAAGTGGTGAATATTTTTGTGGTTATGATCTTATTTGTTGGTTTGATTAACTTCTAATAAGGCATGATAACTAGAAGCATTGAGAGATGAATATGTTGAGTTATGATTAAGCATTGTTAATGCTTACAAGATTGAAGTTTTTTACTGTTAAGTTGTCATAACAGTCAAACTGGTTGATGTCAAGTATTCTTATGAATATTGGTCTTGATTGAGATATGTTTATTTTGTGTGATTGAATTTGAGTATGAGAACTTTGTACCAGTTTTTCAGTATACTGATTCACACCCCCCCCCCTCTCAATATTCTACTAGATACTTATATATTAAAATAATAGTCATTAGAAAGCTTACTTTGATTAGTAGTATCATGTATTTGGGTTTGTCAAAATTCGTCCATTTGAGCCCCCAAATTGAGCTTCAAAGGACAAAAATATGCATAAACTATGAGAGGCTTGGGGGGAAACCAAAATCAAGTAGGTTCGATAGAACATATGTTCTAACGAAGGGGGTTTGATCGAACCCCCCTTCTATGGAACCTCCTAATGCAAATTTTGTATTTTATGATTTTTTGGGTTCGATCAGAAGTGGGTTTCAATCGAATGTGTTTTTTACATTCGATCGAAAGGGGGTTTCGATAGAACATGGCTAAAATTTATTTTTGGAAAAAAAGAGTGAAATTTTTTTCATCCGAAAAAGTGTAACCCACTATTTTGGGTTCACCCCTAGAGTGAAAGGTATTCAACTTCCAAACAAAGAGGATCTCTTGAATATCCAATTTTTTACAGCTTGAGGAAAATAATATGGATTTTTTTATAAATAAGCTCAATATCTTTAGTGAATACTCTGGGGAAAAAATCTCACAGGCTAAATCCTTGTTATTGGGATGGCATGATTCCCTGCCTGACTGGGTTGACAAGTATGGATATCAATGGGGAGGGCCTTGCAAGAAGGTTAGATACCTTTTTATCCCCTTTTCTGTTTCCCCATGCAAGAAGGATATGCGGTGTTGGGTTAACGAAAAAGTGATCAAGAAGCTTAACAAGTGGGACAAGCATTACTAGTCCCTAGCACGGAGGATCCAGGTGTGCCAGAAGATCCTTTCTTTATATACCATCTACTATGCATTGGTGTAGATGTTTTCTAATTACCAAGTGCTTGAGGTACAAAAATTTATAAGGAACTTCTTATGGTCGGATGGGAGAGGTGGTAGAAAGAGACATTTTGTTAAATGGGAATGGTGCTATAGGAAGAAAGATGGTGGTTTGGGGCTTAAAGATTTAAGAATTTATGGGATATCTCTTGCGGCCAAATGGATATTCCACTCTCTTAGTGGAAATGAGCCATGGAAAGTCCTGGTCAGGTAGACCAAGGCATGGAAGAATCTCCCCTTTAGTGACCTTGTTGTCAGGAATTTACCGGTATCTGTCCCAGGCTTCGTGGTGTTAAAAACCATTTGGAAGGTATGGGAGTATGTAAGGGCATAGATCTATAACTATAGGGTCAACAATAGTCTCTCTGTCAGTGGTGAGAGGCCCATTTGGTGGAACTTGTTTCATAAAGGGAAACCCCTCGCTCTTGTTCAAGGGTGTTTGGCTAAGACTTGGGCTAACATAGGTATTAAGTGCTTTAAAGACCTCATCAAGAGGGAATGACTGATCCCTTGGGCTGAGTTATCCCAAACCTTCTCCCTACCTGCATCTAATTGGAGAACATACTCCATTTTAAGGGAGGCTTGTAATATGTTGCAACTCCCCAAGAGTTGCTTGGTGGATAATGATAGATTCCTCACTTTCACTTGGAAGCATGACACCTTTCTTATTAATGTTAGGGCTAAAAATGTTTATAATTCTTTAACTGCAAGTAGCTCCATAATTTCTCATATTAAGGATGTTTGGCATACTGATTGGATTGATAACAAATCGAAGCATATTTTTGAAAATTTATGGAGCAACAAAGTTGCTCCTAAGAAGAAATGTTTTAAATGGATGTTGATTATTAATAGGCTTCCTTGTAGAAATGATCAAAATTATTTTGATATATGTAATTTGTGTGAGGTGACTAAGAATATCCAGCATCTGTGTTTTGACTGTATCATTGCTAGGGAGATATGGCTTATATTTGGTATTTCCATTTCTATAAATGTTAATATTTTGGATATTATTAGTGGTTCTATGTAGGGTTTGAAAAAAGATTGTAATCTGTTCTGGTTTATTCTTACTTGTGAAATTTTATGGTACATATGGATTATCAGAAATGAAGATAAGTTCCAGGGTAGGGCTAGAAAGCTTATTGAGTCTTTTCATAGACTTACTCTACATTACGTTGAATCGCAAGTTACACTAGTAATGAGACTAGACACAAAGAAGTTCAAAAGATTCTTGGAGGATGGTCATGCTACGGTATACATCTCAGAAATCTCATATGGTTTCACGTGGAGCAGGGAGAATTCAGAAAGGACCCCCTTTGTCAACGCTCTTGCAGCCTGTGTAGTAGAAATCAATGAAGGGATGAGGGTTGAGAGAGAATTCATGGCTCATGGCTCAACTTGCTGCACATGGAGTAGTCCCAGTGAGGGAGGGCAGATAGATTATATGGATGGAAGGTTTGCTTTGTTGGACCTCTTGGATTGATAACTAGTAAGTTGTTTGTCCCCAAATTTTTAGATGTATAGCATTGTGTATATGTAGTATTTTGTTCTCAGTTCCTATACTCAACCATGCTCTTTAGTCTATGTATTCAATATAATGTCTGAAGTGGAACCTTTATAGTTAGGCCATTGGTCTTGGCATGACCTGACAGTTTCAATAATTTTTGTAATTGTTTATCCTTTATATTCAATATTAAAAAAATAACATGTTTGATTAAGGAAAATAATTATCATTGTATTATTTAATTATTCTAAAATAATAGGATGTTACACTAATTATTACCCTACTTCCATCCATGAATCAAACCTTGTCTAACATGAAACAACAAATCTCCCCAATCCTCTAGCCATTAGAATGATCAAATAAAGATAAAGGGTATCACTTTGTCGAAGGCCCCTGTAAGATCCAACTGATTTTTATGGCTCACTACTGATACGAACTAAGAAAGAAGAAGAGGTGAAACAACTCATAACCAACTTTATCCATTGTAAAGTATGAAAAACAAACCACTATGAAGGATAAAAAAATCCCTCGAGTATTTGAGTCTCAACTCTCCACTTCGAAAAAATCTTCAATTAACTATAACCTTTGAAATTTGTTAACTACTTAATTGAAAGTGTGTTTAACCAAGCATGCAAATTAATTAAACTATTCAGACACTATAAATTGAAAACACAAACCACAAAGGTCTTTTGGGCAGCTTAATGAGCTCTCTGTATAGTTTCCAAATTTAGCAAGTCTAACATATCAATGACCAACTTAGTCATGAATATTCATGGGATGCTAGCACGCCACATTGTTGTTTCTATGATGCGCGCATGTTCTTGTGCAATTTGGACCTAATGATTAAGGAATTAGGCATGCAAATTGGCATGAGGTATTTGCCAGATTGAGATTAAGGTTTAGGATGCATAAATTTGTTAATTGTAACTAAAGAGAAAGCTCATAAAACATGAAATTGCATGAGATGGAAATTATGACATTACATTTTACTCCCACTTTAGCGAGCATGTATGCTCAATATGGAAATGTGATCTAAAGTAGAGAGAAGAGTTGATAATGTTATACCTAAGATATGAAGGGAAAGCAGAGTTTTTAATCCAAGTGGAGTTTCCCCAAGGAAGAGACTCGAGTCAATCTGGTATGAAGATTGTTAAGGTATATCACCATAAACATGTTAGTTGTAAACAAACAAGATAGGAGAAAATACAATATTAGACATAAAAAAATATATCGACATAAGAAAATGTTGTTATGTACGGGTAGCAAATTGTATTATGCTAGGGACCATACGTCAATCCAATCAGCTTGTGGCTACTATAAATTCCATTTTAGGACATCCATAGAAAAGAGACATAGACACCCAAGTCAAATGGGTTGTCCTCATGTTAGATGACAAATAAGATAGTTTGATGCAGATATATTTTGAAAAGAATCATAAGATAACAATGATATAATATGAATATGATAGTCCCCCTCTTAGAATGATATGTGTTATTCCAAAAGGAACACAAGTCATTCTAATGAGAAGGGATGTTGTTTCATGAAAACATAATGAGATGTATCCATGTAATTCTACCTTGCAATAGATAGTAAATAAAACCCATGTCAACAACAAAAATCATAAAGAGATAGGGGATTCGATTATTTAGGATCGGTAGGATTCATATAGTAGCATATATATAATTGGATGATATGAATAACCATCATAGTCCCATAAAATTTTGGATCATGAAGACAAATGAAAAATAAAAATTCAGCTCAACATGGAAGAAGGCCTAAATTCCCCCAACACTTTGCATCGTCCTTGAATGTCCAAAAAAAATATACGACAAAGAGGAGAATGACGAAACAAATAGAGGAAGTGCATGATGGATTTTATCCTTTGTATCTAAGTACTTATAAGGGTATCTTGAGTCCTCCAAGAGAGCACAAACATATATAGACAAGTTTGAGCGAGCAAAAATAAATAAACACTCTAATATAAAATATTGAGGTGGTACCACTCTAATATAAAGCCCTAAGGTGGTACCACTTTAATCAATCACCTCCACAGATCATGGACATCCTCCCAATATTGATCACAATGAGAAGGATGTCGAGCTCATAGAGGCAAAATGTCTAGGGCAGTGCCAATTGTCTTGCCTATAACGAGAGCTAAGGATGAGGTTGCCTTGAAATATTCTCATCTAACAAATCATGTGATTCAAGAGTCAATGATCGCGTAATGATACTTGACAACATCAAAATACCCTCGAAAGAATTTAACATACACTTCTCCAAAGGGGAGCGAGGTGACTCAATTGAAGGTTGTGAAATAGGAGCCACATTGCTGAACTTTAGAAGATGGGTCAATTGAAAAAATTTGGAGAAGGTGAGGCCTCTTCAACTACCAAGATAGAATGAAGGAGTTGACTTCTTGTGATAGATCTCAAGAATGGGGCCCTACTCAAACTTACACTTAATTATTTGAAATAAAAACTTCATGTCAATCGTGGCAGGTTGAAGGAACCCATAAAAGTTAGAGTGAAGATGAAGAGAAGAAGTAGGAGGAGAAGATGAGGCACACTAGACACAACTTATGAGTGAAGCATGTCTATGGGCTGCAAAAATGGAGGAATATTAGGTAGATAAGTGATAAGAGATGGCTCTAGTGAGAGAGAAATGATCACTTGCACCCTCTTAGGGAAAGGTTCATTGACCTCTACCAAAAATGAGAAAAGAAAAGAAAAAGAAGTGGTAGAAGCAAGACGAGAGATAGTAGGAGAAGATAAAAGTGAAACAAGAATAGAAGAAGAAGGAGCCAAAATAGAAGACTCGCCCTCAGTCTTCAACACGACATCATATTCTTGAGATATTGCTCGTTGATGATGCATGCACTCATGCGCAAGTTGGTTCTAATGTAGATGAGTGGCAAGAACAAGAGTATGAGATGATTTTTCATCATCCTACACTATAGGTGGAGCTATCTTCATTTCCATTGTCAATGGAAGAGAAGGATCAACCAAAGAAATAGGTGGTTCTAGAGACAAAAGAACCTTAGTCTTAGATATGGACACCTTTCCTCTTTTTTTTTTAGGAGAGAAACATAGGAATAGGATGAGCCCTAGAATGCTGAGATGCAAGTGATGCATGTGAAGGATAAGCATGAAAACAATGCTTAAAGATTTTCCATACAATATAGGGTGAGGGATATTAAGAAGAATGAAAAAGTCAAAGAGATGGGGCTTTGACTTCAACAATAGAGGTGTCTTTCCTTTTCCTTTGGTAGGCATAGTTGAAGGAAGAGGAGACACCACTAGAGGTTGTGAGGTCTTAGAAGGATGAGGGGGAGTTCTCATGCAAACTGAATAGTTAATTTCCTATGAGTCTATAAAATTGAAGAACTATGAATAAATTTATGCACTGCATGATCTAGAATTGGCAGCCATTGTTCATGCCGTACAAATATGGTGACACTATTTAATGGGAAAACCATTCAAGATTAGATCCAATCATCAAGGGTTGAAGTACATATTTACCCAACCTAATTTAAACACTCGATAGAGAAGATGGCTGGAGCTAATTTTTTATTATTTTAAAATTATCTATATAAAAGGGAAAGAGAATAGAGTGGTAAATGCCTTAAATCGTCAAAGACATTTGTCAGCTATAGAAATCTTAGAACTTGAGTACAGCAGAACCTCAAAGGCGATGAATACTATAACTAGGTATGAGAGGCTTTATGAAGCAATCTTTGAGATCTTAGATATGAATGATACAAAATTAAGTTGGATGGAATGTTGAGGTCCTAAGGAAGAATGTATATACCAAAATCTCCCAATTTAAGAAAATTAGTATGAAAAGTACATTCGACACCATACTTGGGGCATCCTGGTGTGACAAAAATGTTAGTAGATGTTGAGTCTTGATACTTTAAGAAGGGAATGAAGAGGAATGCTAGAATATTTGTGGTAGGATGTTTTGAACATGTCAGAAAGTGACATAAGAACACCAACATCCATCAGGACAACTACAACCTCATGCCATGCCAAATTGGAAGTGGTAGACCATTAGTATGGAGTTTGTACATGGTCTAGACCCATGAAAAGGAATAGAGATAATGTCATTTTGGTGGTGCTAGACATGCTTACCAATGTAACAATTTTCATACCAGGGAACTTAATTGATGGAGCACATATAATTGCTCAGAAATTTGTTCAAGAGATCTTTTGATTGCATGGGATACTCAAGAAGATTATCTCTGACAGGGATGCCAAAATGGCATCCAGATTTTGGCAAACGTTGTTTGCAACTTTGGGAACATAATTAAACATTAATTCAGCTTGCCATCCAAAGAGAAATGGTCAGACAAAAAGAGTGAATCAAGTGTTGGAAGATATCTTAAGAATGTATTATATATATCAAGAATATAAGTGGGAGGAATACCTTCCACTAATAGAATTTTCTTACAACAATTCATACCAATCAACCATTAAGATGGAACACTTTGAAGAATTATATGAAAGGAAATGAAGAATTCCTATCAGTTGGGATAAGCTTGAGGAAAACATAATCATTGGCCTTGAAAAGCTCATGAAAATGGAAGATAGGGTTAAGCTGATCAAGCAAAGGTTAGAAGAAGCTAATGATCAGTATAAAAACTATGCCAATGCAAAGAAAAATCCTAGACAATTTATAGTGGGAGAGAAAGTTATTCTTCCAGTCTAACCTCAATAAAGTTCAATCAACTTTGGAAAGGCCTCCAAACTAGCCTGAGATATGTGGGAGCATTTGAAGTCCCACACTAGTACATTTGGGGTTGTTTTCCGATGAGCGTTTGTTGGAGTTCAGACAACAAAATGTTTGAATTTTGACGAAATCGGGAGAAAATCCCCGTCACTATTTTTTTCATCAGAAATTCTGATGACGGGCCGCATGTCGGAAATCCAACTTCTCCAAGTCAAAAATTTCTATGAAGTAGTGGCATGTTTTTTTGACAACAGGATGTTGGAATTCTGACATGTGTGTGATGATGAGACATAGGACACACTTCTTTTTCTTTGATGAGGAGACGTTGGAATTCCGACGTGTGTGCGACGATGAGATGTAGGACACATTCCTCTTTTTCAATGAGGAGCCATAATTTTGATGTGTGTGCGATGATGAGATGTAGGACATGCTCCTCTTTTTTCGACGAGGAGACGTTGGAATTTCAAAGTGTGTGCGACGATGAGACATAGGTGAAGTGTCATAAATTGTACACCCTTGCTAGGGTGCTACAATTTCACACATAGGTTAACACCCACCTTAGTGTGTCTTGCATCTTGCATTTCTTATTTCCCTTTAAGAATTTAATTAAATCTAAAGTCCCATTTCATCACTTTATACATCATAAAATTGGGCCCTTTACCCTAAGTGTGCCTCTTTTTATTTTATTCCTCCAATAAATCATTTAATCATAAACCCTAATTATGTCCTATTTTGACCTTTAAGTTCCAATTTCGTATATCAAAACACCTCAAAATAAGTTGTAACTTTGGGATTCACTCTAATATCATCATATTTGTTACTACTTATCAAGTTGCCATTAGTTTTATATTCAAAGTCATATTATACATTCTAGTCGGTTAGCACTACCGAATCATGCAGTCGGTATACACACAGAGAAGTTGGTATGCACAGTCTAGTCGGTTACAGAAGAAAGCAGTTACGGAACATAGTATACACCAAGCTATCTACCGAGTATCTTTTTGAGACTACCGAGCAGTAAAGATGACACACCGAGTTGATATTCACCGAGTGAAACATGTTACCAGATACATTGAACCTGGACATGCATATGAAAATGTGTTACAAGATCGAGGCATATCTAACCGTTATTACATTGGAAATTGCACCAAAAGATTGCGTATTATTTTGAGATCAATCTAACCAATGAAATATTTTGTTTAGTTATTCATTCGATAAATCTTGTTTGTAAGATCGAAGCAATGAATTGGATCACCATTTTAAGAGATCTATTTATACAGCACGAGTTAAGAGCAAGGTGTGTGCATGTATGAATGTAGGAAGACTGTCATAGAGACACAGAGGTCACCGAGAAGGTTTTCAGAGAACAGTCGAAGAACAAAATAAATAGAAGGGTTTACCGAGTTACTATATGGGTTACCGAGGTATGCTATAAGCAAGGTAATCTTATTCTGAGCACATAGAATCTGCTATAATATTTCAGATGCAAAGATGCAGATATTTGTAATAATTTTATTGTAATATTGTGAAGTTGAAAGAGAAACCTTTAATAGGGTAAAAGACTCTAACCAAGTCTATAAATTGTAAAGCCTCTAACCAGGTGCAACATTCAGAATAAATGTTATAAAATCCTTTAGCAAGGTAGATCTAACAAATCTTGATACTCCTAACAGGGTAAGCTATCAGAAATAGTTAAATGCAGCTCTAACCGAGCATTCTTTATTATTGTAGTAGTGATGTTGTGGGTGCCATCCCCACCACAGTTTTTCTCTCTAACCAAGAGTTTCTGCATAACCAAAATATATGTGTTATGGAGTGAATCATGTATGATTGTTACCTATTTGTTTTAACTTTATTTTATGTTACTGCACTATTCGGTTTATGCATAACAGTAAAGTTATTATTCAAGAAAAGTTCTAAAGTACTGATTCACCCCTCCCCTCTCAGTACATTAGCTTTCCTTATTGGGCCTAACATATATCTAATGGCTCTGAAAATTTGGTGAAAAGTTGGTTGGACCATGGCGGGAGTGCACATGGTCCTCGACTTTTTTCCTGAAATTTCAAGAGCATAATTATATGATATTATAATGCTTAACCCCAAAATATTGGCAGGAAATTCAATTCCTAGGTTAGCCTAAAGACAAAATTATATTGAAATTAAGATCTAAGGTTTGATACATAAGAGCTCTCTTTCTTCATTTGAAGGCAACTAAGAAGGATCTATCAAATCGGATCTAAGAATCTAAGAGTAGGTTTTTGGAGCACAAGGAGCCTTCTATGTACTGAAAGAGAGGCCTATGTGGAGTCTTCAACAAAATTAAACAACATTCATCAAGAATTTGTCAAGCATTCATCATCAATTAGGAGCCTTGAAGGCATTGAAGAGTAATAGGAGATCTAGTGGCAATATCTCTCCCTTGGGGATTGGTATGATTTCATGTTATTTTCATGTCTTTGTATGAGCTTCTTTACATCAAATTTCATATTTACATTCATGCTTTACATCACTTTTCATCATTGATTTAGAGAATTTACTTTTTCAATTACAAGCATTTAGGGTTTAATCTTTAGGGTTTCTCTAGATTGTTTGCTTTCATTTTAGGATCTTGCATACACACAAGGTTCTAGCACACACATTTTTAGTACATTAATGGCTATTTGTGGAGGTGGAAATAACAAACACAAGGGTTTGACTAAGGAAAAACCTTATATAGCCACATAAACCTTCCCTTTTCAGTTGTGGGTGCGGGAACAGGTGCTCAAAGGCAGTTTTGGACCAAGAAAAGGCATCAACACCACCTAGAAGTCTCAAAAGTGCAGAAAAATGTCAAGGAAAGGGGTTTGGCACCTTGGTCCCTCCACTTTGTAGTGAACTTTGATAGGTTGCATCTTGAGGATCTTAAATTTGTAGTTTCTCAGTTACAACTCTCTATCAGTCCATCAGGGACAGTGGCGTGGCACCCTGGTCTTGGTTAGTTTGGCTCAGTTTCCAGAATTAGGTACACATCCAAAATCCTCCCTCTTTAATACTTTCAATATCTCACTTTCATATCTGCAAGTTTATTCAATTTCAAGTTCATTTATGCTTCATTCTTCATTTCCTAGTCTAGTTGATCAATCAAACCCTAGTTTTTCCCGCCTCCACATTTTGGTGAACCCGACGTGAATTCAACCTTCTTTAATTCTGATTTATGTTCTTAGATATGAATTTTTTTTTTTCCCTATTTAAAATTCAAATTTACATTTACAAGTTTCAATTTCTTGCAAATTTCAAAAAAATTAGAGGTTAATTTTGTTAAAACCCAAAATTTTCAATTCAAAATTGTACTTGTGGATAGCTTAATTTGGATCATTAATTTCAGATCTGATTTAGGAACTCATTTCACTTATAAATTTTATTTTCTAAATCAACATTTAGAGTGCTTGCATTGGTTAAAATTGAACATTTCCTTCTTTTTTGCATATGTTAGCATTTGAATGAGGAAAATTTATTGTCATGATGCATTCATTTCATAAATGTGATAATGGGTTAACTTCCCTTGTTTCAAATTTTCCATCTCCTAAAGAACCTCCTCCTATCTATGATAACATTTTAGTGCCTTAAATATTTGTTACCAACCCCTTCAAAGCTCTCCTATTCTCTAAGGATGAAGATTTGAAGAGTGATCTTGACAATTCTCTTAAAATATGCCCTTCCCATCTAGCTATCTTAGAGGAAGAGGATGATGTCATAAACACCTTTCTTAATGTTACTTTGCCTTCTTTATATGATGTCTCTCTAAGTGAAAAGGTATTGATCGACACTTATTTATCTTCTCTTAAATTTGGTCTTACCAATGGGGGCATGCTAGTGCAAGAAGAGGTTATGAGCACTTCTTCCAAAGACCTCCTTCCTAAGCATGAATCTTTGGAGAAAGATGTTCATCTCCCTCCTAAAGAGTACTCCCCTCATGAGGTTTATTTTGTGCAAGAAGATGGTATTGTCCCTACTTTTCCTAGTGATGGAATTTTCTCTTTTTATTCCAATAAAATTCCCACTAGAGATAATGCATTAATGAGAAATGCTTTCCTTTATCCTACAATTTTCCTTACCCCTAAAGATGCCTTAGAGAAAGAAGATGAAATAATAATAAATTTCCTTAATGCTCTCTCCCCTAAGATCCTATTGAAGACATTTTGAGGAAAGAGGATGATTTAAATACATGTAGTGATTCTCTCCTTCCTAAGGATGAAGAATTAATGAACACTGTTATCTCTTCTCCCAAAATTGGCAATAGAAATAAAGACATCTTTGTGCAAGATATTTATAATACTTTTCCTGATAACCTCACTATTTGTGATGAATCATTAGAAGAAGGTGTTGATTATTCTCTCCCCCTTGAGAGAACCCTAGCCAAAGGGGATAAAATCATGATTGATAACTCTCTTGATAGCATCTCATCTTCCTTGAATCTCAATCATTCTCCCTTTAAAAATAAAGCATCTCCCTCTCCTCAACTAGGTTTTGCTCATAAGGATACCCTAGTTCAAGATAAGATGGTTAACATATTTTTCAAAGATCTCCCTCTCAAAGGTGAGACTTTAAAGAGTAATGTTGATCCTTCTCCTAGAGAGTTTATTCCCCATGTAGATCCTTTGGTGATAGAGGATGATATGACCTTTCCTAAAACATCAATGCCTACTTCTAGTCTCTCTCCTAAAATTGGTCTTATTCATGATAACATTTTAGTACAAGGAGAGACTATCAACAATTCTTCCAACAATCTTGTTCATTTTTCTTCTAAGGACACATTTGATATTCCTAAACCATCCTCAATCAGTTTGATACATGTGAATGAAACACCTAATAAACCCCTCTTCACAGTTCAAGGTGCTTGTCCTTCTCAAAATTCCCCACATAAGCCTAGCTTAGTGGTTCAAGGTGGTTATGCTAATGATTCTTTTTGCACTCCTAAGAAACCTATTATTACCATGCAAGGAGGTTATCCTACTAAAAGCCCTTATGAGTATGCTAAGAAAATTACTAGAGAGAGTTATCATACGGTTTCTCATACTTACAACACAAGAAACAATAGGAAACCTGTTCCTCCTCCGGTTATCCTAATTTCTCTTCTTGATCCTCAACCTATTCTTCCTCAAGCACCTTGTATATCACAAACTCTTAGTAAGGAGTATGATCTCATTGAACAACTTAATGCTACTCCTGCCAAGATTTATATTTGGGATTTGGTTCAAACTTCACCTGCTTATCATGGGATGTTACAAGATGCTTTGAAAAACTTAGATGTCCCACCTGCAGTGACACAAATGAGAATTTATCTTCTACTCATTCTAAAATCCCTTTTTCGAGAAGTAAGGCTCTAATGAATTACACTTATCCCTCTCATAAGATTTCTTGTGTGCAAGAAAAGTATGACTTAGTGGCCCATTCTTCTCCTATAAAATTTTCTCTTTCTAAAGACTTTTTAACATTCATCATCTTATAAATGTTTTTAGTCTCACTTATAGTAGAGCATTTAACATGTCATATTCAAATACCTCATTCAATCTATCATGTCCTTAAATAACATTAATGGCTATTATGTGACATGTTAGTCCCAACCAGTGTTGAGAGGGGAGGGGTGAACCAAAACTTTACCGGTTTTATAGAATTAAAACCTTTTTACTCAAGACTTCACTAACTTAATATTCATCAATACAAACAGTTATTGCAGGAGAACATGCATGCATGAAAAGATACACAATAACACCAAGATTTATCTCATCGAAACCCAAATGGGAGAAGACCACGGTGTGAGTAGAAACTCACAAAATTTGCACTCTTCTAGAGTATGCCCGATGAGGAGCCATCCTTGTTAGGAGATTACAAAGAAACTGTTAGGTGCCACACAGTTAAGGGATTTTATTTAAGGCCTATTAGTGCCTTTACCCTGTTAGAGGTAGCCTTGTTAAAGGACTTAGGATCATCAATTAAGATGTCACTCGGTTGAGGGATTTTACAAAGGGACCTGTTAAAGTCCACCCGGCTAAGGGATTTTGAGTTGAAATGGTTAGAAAGAAACATGAAGTTGATCTGCTGAAATAGCTATTGATAGCTTGATCAGATCACAATGAAACTCATACTCTTTCTACATCGGTTGTGTCTGCTTTGTACTACACCAGTTCTTTGCTCATACCCTCGGCTCTACACTGTGTCGGTTCTCTGCTCACACCCTTGACTCTGCACTCTGTCATTTCTCTTGTCACACCCTCGGCTCTACACTCTGCTAGTATACTTCACACACACTCTACTTTGCTAAATCACTTAGCACTTCCTCACTCTTCACTCTGCACATTGGATCGCCTCTCACAGGATTTGCACTTTGCAAATTTTATGATCAAACCTTTTAGTTTTTGCCAGAAACCTTTATACAAAACTCAATAAATTTGAAACTCAAAACTTTCCAAATCTTCCCACACTCTCACTGCGTGCTCTCCATCAATTTCACCAACGACTCATCCTTAACTACCTCTACAACTCATAGTTTCACCAACCTCTGGGTCATGTTCTATCTTTTTAATGTGAATTGGAAAATCTGCACAAATCTCACCTTAACTGATTGTTAACTGTAGTAGACTTCCCCATCCATTTTTTTGATGATATCTCATCATGACTGACTCACCTTTGGTCATCGCATCTAGCTTACCAGTCACTACTCTAAGATTCCCGATAGATATCGTCCTTCAACTTGTATCATCGATTCACCGGTGTAACTCTGTTATCTTTTGCCACTGGTCATTGATCACTAAGAAAACAGATCACTTGTCTATCTAGAGAGCTCTAGTCATGCATAAGACTAATAAACTTTAGTCTGAGTCAACTCCTGTGACCGCATCATTATGTCAACTACTTCTTATGGTGACTGTTTCTTTATCCGGTGCAGAGTCCTGCTGTTTCTAGTCCAAACATCCTTCAACACACCAGTTGTCAGTTGACACTTCTACACTAACTCACTTGTCAGTTGGAAACAATGCACTTCCAACATATCACTTACCGGTCTGCAGTCCTTGCACAAGTCAACACTAACTTTTTATAATATCACTTATCGGTGAATATCAAAGACATCTCATTAAGTATGCAACAATATAAGTAGGCAACAATAACAGTACTGCACAAACATCTCTTATACCGATAACCATCCTATACTAGTTGACATCAAGGACAATCACAATGCCAACAATCTCCTCCTTTGGCATTGATGGCAACACTTTTGATTCCTCTTTAGCAATCACTCACTTTTTCTTCTACTGAGCCGATGTTTGAGTAATGATCTTACACCCCCTTTTAGCTAGCTTCCATTCATATTACTTCTGACTTCATTGTCACATCTATCTTCATCTTCCTTCATGTTACATCATCTCTATTCAAACTTCTCCCCCTTTGACAACAATGCCAGAGGTGTAGTCTAGACACCCTATTTCACAAACTGCACTAACAACTCCCCCTAACAGGAGTAGTCCATAATCATCAATCCAAATACATAGATTTTTCAAGAAAATCATACCGAATTGATGTTGTTTCGATATTTACTCACCTTAGAATATGTAGGGGAATTACCCCTAGCTTACCTATGAGATATTCAAAAGTGTCCTTTGGTAGTGGCTTGGTGAAGATATCTGCCACCTGTTCTTTTGTTGGTATATACTCCAACCTTACTTCCTTGTCTTGAACCTATTCCCTGAGGTAGTAATATTTGATAGCTATATGCTTCGCCTTGGAATGCATCACCGGATTCTTGGACATGTTGATAGAACTTTTGTTGTCACAGTGAATCACCACAGGTTCAGCCACCTTTTATTGGACACCTTCCAATATCTACTTGATCCATACTACCTATGTATAGTTGATTGCAACAACCACATACTTTGCCTCAACTGTGGACTGAGAGATGCAATTTTGTTTCTTTCTTGTCCACGACACAATTCTGTCTCCAAGAATGAATGCACCTCCACTAGTGCTCTTTCTGTCATCAATGTTCCCTGCCCAATCTACATCGGTGAAGACACTTAATTTGAAATATCCCTTATGTGTATACCAGAGACCATACTCATTAGTCCCCTTAAGGTATCTAAATATTCTCTTGACCACCACCATATGTGTCTCTTTTGGATTTGCAACAAATCTAGCAACCAAGCCAACTGCTTGTGCTATATCCGGTCTATTGTGCACTCCATACTGCAACTTGTCGATCATGGATCGGTAAAGTGTCTCATTCACTTCATTGGCCTCATCATTTTTGGAGAGCTTGCAACCTATAACCATTGGAGTTCCAATAGGTTTGGAATCTTCCATTCCAAAAGTCTTCAATATCTCCCTTATGTAGTTGGTCTGGCTAATAATATAACATTCTTTAGCTGAGATACTTGCAGACTGATGAAGAATTTTATTTCACCGATCATGGACATTTCAAATTCTTGCTTCATTTCATCTGCAAAACCTTTGCTCATCTCATCATCTCCCGCAAAGATGATGTCATCTACAAAAATTTCTACAATCAGATGTTTTCCTTCTTCTCCATTTTTTAGGTACAAGTTACTATTGTCATTGGTTCTTATGAACCCTATTCTTAACAGATATGAGTGCAGCCTCTCGTACCAAGCTCTTGGTGCTTGTTTTAACTCATACAGAGCATTTTTCAGCTTGCATACCATATCTCTTCCATCTTCTGATGCAAACCCTTCTGGTTGCTCTATGTACACTTCTTCCTCTAAAACTCCATTCAAGAATGCCAATTTTACATCCATTTGGTAAACTTTGAATTTCTTGTAGGCAGCATAAGAAAGTAAGATTCTGACCCCTTCTAGCCTAGCCACTAGTGCAAAGGTTTCTCCATAATCTAAACCTTCTTCCTGAGCATACCCTTTGCAGACTAACCTTGCTTTGTTTCTTACTACTTGACCGGTTTCATCCATTTTGTTTCTAAACACCCATTTGGTGCCTATCACATTTTTGTTCTCCGGTCTAGGCACAACAGTCCAACTTTCATTTTTCTCAATCTGCTCCAGTTCCTCCTCCATGGGTTTGATCCAGTCTTCATCTTTTAGAGCCTCCTTTGCTGTTTTGGGCTCAATTTTGGAGAGCAGATAGGCATTCTCTCTTGCTCTTCTTCTAGTCAATACTCCTGCATCTTTGTCACCAACAATATTGTCAGCAGAGTGATTGTTTCTGACATACCTTGCTAATACTAGTTTGTTTCTTAGAGCTTCTTCTACCGATTGTGTAGGTTCTACTTCACATTTTTTCCTCATTTGCCGCTACAATAGGATTCTCTTTAGCAGGTTCGACCGATATAGTGTACTCGAATCCTTGATAATCCTTTGGTTCACTCTTGCTATCCTATTCATTTTTCTCATAGAACTCATCCACTCTGACATTGGCACTCTCCACAATCTTACCGGTCCTTTTGTTCAAACATCAATATGCTTTACTCTTTATGGATTAACCTAAGAAGGTTCCTTCATCACTCTTGGGATCTAACTTTCCAAAGTAAGCATCCCTTTTAATATAACACCTGCTTCCAAATACTTTGAAATAGGTCACATTGGGTGAGTATCCACACCATAATTCATAGGGAGTTTTATTTGTCCCTTTCTTCACTTGTATCCGGTTCAAGGTATACACAATAATGCTTACTCCTTCTCTCCAAAAGATATGTGGAATATCCTTGGGTATCATCGGAGTCCTTGCATAATCAATCAGAGTTCAGTTCCTTCTTTCAACAACCCCATTCTGCTGAGGTGTTTTGGGTGCAGACATTTTTCTCATAATCCCCTGTTCTTCACAATAATTCATGAAATTTTGAGAGGTGAACTCTCCTCCTCTATCTGATCTCAGACATTTCAGATTCTTACTGGTTCCTCTCTCTACTTGAGCCTTGAAGACCTTAATTATGTGAAAGGCTTCATATTTTTCTTTCAAGAACACAACCCACATCATTCTTGAGAAATCATCTACAAACAACATGAAGTACCAGTCCCCATAGAAACTCTTAGTTCTCATAGAACCACACAAATCTGTATGCACTAATTCTAGCACATTCTCAGATGAATAAGATTTTCTATTGAAGCTAGATCCGATCAACTTTCCTCGTTGACATTCTTTACACATAGCATTCTCAGGTTTCATAATGGCAGGCATACCTCTGATAGACTTCATTTTACTAACCTTTGCTATACTATCAAAATTTACATGACACAATCTTTTGTTCCATATCCAACTATCTTCTACCTTTGCCACTAGGAAAATTCCTACAATGGAGTCTAGGTAGAACAAATTTCCTAAAGTTTGTTTACCGGTAGCAATCAGACTTTTTGATTTATCATTTATTTTGCATATCCCTTCATTGAACTCTAACTGATAACCCTTATTGTCAAGTTGTGCAACACTTAACAGACTATATTTTAGCCCTTCTACCCAATAAACATCTTCACAATTTTTTTATTATCATTTAGGGCTATAGATCCCTTATCTTTTACTGCACAAGGAGCATCACTACTGAATCTCATTGTTCCTCCATTACAGTCCTCCATGTTGAGGAATTTGTTTCTATCACCGATCATGTGGTGAGTGCAACCACTGTCAATTACCCAGTCTCCACACTGGTTTGAACTAGAGATCAGTGCCATATCGGTTTCCTCTATGTTATCTTCCTTTACCACTACAAATGCAATTCCATCTCCATCAGATCCTTCTGATTCTTCATTAGTAACTCCTACAAGATATCACTGCTTCTTGCTCTTGTTTTTGTAGCTTCTAAAATTATCCTTCCTATTATTGTCAGGACATCTGGATGCAATATGACTTATTATATTGCAAGAGAAACACTTCAAGGGAAGTTTACCTTTATACTTTCCTTTTCATCTTGGCAGCCTTCTTGCTAATAGAGCTTCAATCTCATCTTCTTCCTGTTCTTCAGATGACAAGTTGTCACATTCATGAGAATGACCGGTTCTTGTAGTAGAACTATTTCCGGTTTCTTTTCTTCTCATTGTTGGTGTAGGTATCATGGAAGCTTTGAAGGCAACATCAATCTTTGGTACATTGTTATCATAGTTGCTCAGTTCAAAGGTAGTTAGATTACCGATCAGTGAGTCAAGTGAAACACTAACTGTTCTCAAGGATCTGAGTTCTTGAATTGCAGAAACCCTTATGTCATATTGTGGTAGCAAGGTTCTCAAGATTTTGTTGACCAAATCATCTTCCTCAAGCTTTCCTCTATCACATGTGATGGAATTTACTACATCCATTATTCTTTTGTTATATTTTTCTATATTTTCTCCTTCTTGCATCCTCATCTCATCAAATTTTCCTCTTAAGCTATCCACCTTAGCCTTTTGAACATGAGGAAATCCTCAATGCTTTGAGATTCCCTAAGTTCTCTAAGGATAACTGATATAACCGCTTCACCAGTGTAACTCTGTTATCTTTTGCCATCAGTCACTGATCCCTAAGAAGACTGATCACTTGTTTTTCTAGAGAGCTCCGGTCATGCATACAACTACTAAAATTCAGCTTGAGTCATCTCCTATGACCGCATCATTATGTCAACTACTTCTTAGGGTGATTGCTTCTTTATCTAGTGGGGAGTTCCGTTGTTTCTTGTCCAAACATCCTTCAGCATATCGGTTGCCAGTTGACACTTCTACACCAACTCACTTGTCAGTTGGAAACAATGCACTACCATCATATCACTTACCGATCTGTAGTCCTTGCACAAGTCAACACTAACTTGTGTACAATATCACTTACCGGTGAATATCAAAGACATCTCATTAAGTATGCAACAATAACAATACTGCACAAACATCTTTTATACCGGTAACCATCCTATATCGGTTGACATCAATGACAATCACAATACCAACATGACATTGGTAGCTCACTTACTGGGGGCTCATTGTCATTCATGATGGTACAATTTCACACGCAATCATACTTTTGGAAGCAACATAATAGCCTATTTCTATCCCATCACTTATCCCTATATATATAGGGGGCAAGAGTGATTTCAAACATCTCTCCTTCTTAAGATTAAAATTCCCCTTTGTGAAGTAGTGTCTTCTATAAGGATTTCTTATTGATTGTAGAGGTGTATTCAGATTTGAATTCCTTCTCTAATATTGGAACAAGCATCCCTAATGGGGATCTTAAGTACATATCTTTAATTGGGACCTCCTCCTTGGTGTTGGAAGTCTTTGATCATTCATCAATTTCTTTTCTTCATTGAGTAGTATTTTTTATAATAAACCCTTCTATTTTGGGCACGTGCAAAGTGTTGTTATAAATAATCTCTCTTTGATGTCATCTCAATCCTTTTGTCTTTTCAAAACTCTTGTATTCATTTGTTATAGAAGATGTTATGTTTGTCTAGGACAAGTCTTGAAGGTAGATGTATTTTGAACAAATATCTCTTCTCCTCCAAGGATATCATGTACACTTATATAGCAAGATATCTCTTTTGAACTATCTTATCCTTTCTTGAAGAGTATTCCCTCTCTTGCTTGGATTTATGACATTGTTTCATGATGGATATCTTCTTGCCGTCGAAGGTAGGTATCCTTGTTCTACTTGCACACACATGCATGAGGTTGAATGGAACTAATGATGTTCTCACTCTCCTCCCTTACATGGATCACCCAAACAGACTCTGGTGGCTAGTTTTCCATGTCCTCTCCATGGATCGCCTAGTTTTAGGGGCAAACTGTCCATGGTTCCTTTTCTCTTCTCATGGATCACCAAAGTATGTATTCATGCTTTCTATCTCTTCTTCCTTCTGGGATAGTGCAGGATCTTGGGGGGCCAAAAAGTGGTGATGTGAAAAAAATAGCCTTCTTCACTCGCCTAAAAATGCGAAAATCCATGTTGACTTTTTGCTTGGCCTGGGTGTCAGTACACCTTGGCATGGTAATTACCTATGCAAATCCCCCCTCAATTCAAGATTTGATTGCACAAAATTTGAATGAATTGAGGGGATTGCAGAAGTATATTGTAGGATCCCTCGTCTAAACCCAATGTTTGATCCTCTCACGTCGATCATAAAGAGTATGGAAACCATGACTGAGGAGCATAATGCTGCCATTTTGTGGTGAGATCCTATGAGGGAAAAATATGCAGATGGCTTGTCATATAAGGATATCAAGGATCTTGAGATATCTAAAGCCGCTATCGCCTCATTGTTTGTGAATCCCCGCACTGGTCAACCCGTAGATCCCCAAAAAACAAAACTTTCTATTAAATGGTGCACAAATGATGGTATTATGAAAAACTTTTGGGATCGTTGGTGGATGGTTTTCGACAAACCACCCAACAACAATCTTGATGTACCCTTCTATTTCATTAAAAAATTGTATGCTAAGTTTGTTTTACGAAAACATGTTAACTACTTTGACATCTAACCTTTCCAGGGTGTAGGTTTATGTATGCCCCAAAATAGACCAGGGGCAGTCAGAGTAGTCTAGGGCCCATATGTCCCCCCTCCTCCTGTTGATACTCCACATGTAGTGCAACATCTTGATATCATTTGTGAGGCGGCTTCACGAACCTTATCGGCTATTCACTCTTTGAGTAGCCTTTTGGTTTCTTAGGCTGGGTCAGTAGCTCAACCTACTCTTCATGGTAGCAGTGCATCCGATGGCACTGACACATCATCCTTGGCTCCACACATATGTGTGCCCCATAGTTGTGTCATGTGTGGGCATGTATGCTTGGGTCCAGTTGGACAACCCGTTGATCCTCCCGCAGACAGTGTAGATTATGAGGTGCATGAGATGCATGATGCACCACATATTTTTACACAGACTAGAGGATACCCTGGGGAGTGCTCACATGCTAGAGGCGAGGATGCACCATCATCATACATTGATGATGTTGTGGTAAGATTTGTATTTTCATAGTTCATGTTATATTTTAAATGAATATTTATAATCTAGATAATATTAAGTACTCATTTTTATTTACATGGTCTATTTAATAGTTGATGACTGAGGAGGAGTTGAGACAGATTTAGGAGGGCACCTTGTCGGCCATTTCATTTGGCCTTGATAGCTCGACGGTACATATATTATTGCACCTAGTCATTTGTATTTTATTGTACATACATGCTCATCATTTATATTGGTATTAATTAGATTATGTAGTAACTTGCATGTATATCTTATTTTACTCTTGTAGGGTACAAGCAGCACAAGTGTGGGGTAGTGTGATTTAGGATCTGGTAGTGCAGTTGGAGACAAGGGAAAGGTAATTGAATGCAAATATGATTGAATGAATAGTTTAAATAACTTATAGTGATTATACACGTCTAGACATAGATTGATATTTTTGTATACTTGTTGTGTATATATACAGAGAAATCTTGGCTTCACATCCTTGATGACTACACCTAGTATACCTGAAGAAGAAGAAGAAGAAGAAGAAGAAGAGATGCCTCGAGTAGATGTGTGTTTATTTTATTTTGTGATTAGTAGATATAATTTGTTATTATCAGTGACAATTATATGCTAACTTGTATCAATGTCATGTTTCTGAACATATGTAGGTTGTGTATGAAAACATTCAAAACATACCTCCTTTACCGAAGACATACATCAAGAGTCCTGCAAAGCCAAAGAGAAAACGTAGAGATGAGGTAAACATGAATAGTTAAATTATAGTTCATTTTTATGTTAACTTTTCGAATGTGAATTATATAATATAACTAATATTAATTGTGGTTTGTTTTTCTTGTGTAGGATCCTTCAGAGCCAAGCAATGCGGAGAAGAGGATCAATTTTGATGATCCATTAACAGCTTAGGATGTTATAGATATTTTTGGGATGCTTACATGTCTAGTTGGCATGTATATTTTGTATATGGACATACATTCACGTATTTAGACATACATTTTGTTTTAGTTGGCGTTTATACCATATTTGTGTATGGACATACATTTGTAATCATTTGACATTTTTATATATACAGAAGTTGATAGTCGATCATATAAATTATTGCTCATCTGTGCGTGGTGTTATCATGGAAATCTTTAATCTTCATTCCAATAATTAACAATGGTTAATAATGGATATTTAATGAACAATACAATTCATTTCATTTCATCTTAAGTGTTGTTTGTATAATGAACAATTTAATTCATTTAATGAACAATACAATACAATTCATTTAATGAACAATATAATTCATTTAATCAACAATACAATCCAATACAATTCATTTAATGAACAATACTTGATACAATTCATTATTACCCTATGCATGGTCCTATTTTACCCCCCACCTTGGTCGAATGTTCAGGGTTTTATTAGGGCAGCAATTTTTCGTTTGGCGAAAAAATTGTCAGTCTCACTCAATCGAATGTTGTCGCGTGGCCAATTTCTTGTTCTGCTCATTGCGATGATGAACCGTCAGCTCCGACATGTGCAGTTAGAAATTATTACCGTATGCATGCTTCTATTTTTCGCGCCCACTTGATCGAATGCTCGGGGTTATACCCTACCAGTGTCATCCCTTGAGCGCCCTAAGTGCTAAAAATTGTCAAACTTTGATGGGCCCTAACTCGGAATCCATGGCACCTGCAAATGATCCATTTGAACCTACGGGGTCATGAAAGGGGTCCCTACAAAATCTTATCTTGGTTTTTTAGGTTGCCCTACGGTTTTATTAGGGTAGCAATTTTTTGGTTGGCAAAAAAATTGTCTGTCTCACTCAATCAAATGTTGTCACATGGCCAATTTCTCATTCAACTCGTCGCGATGACAAATCGTTAGATCCAACATGTCTAGTTAGGCATTATTACTCTATGCATGCTCCTATTTTGCCCCCCACTCGATCGAACACTTAGGGTCATACCTACCGAAGTCGTCCCTTGAGCGCCCTAAGTACTAAAAATTGTCAAAGTTTGATGGGCCCTAACTCAGAATCCGTGGCACCTGCGAATGATCCATTTGAACCTATGAGGCCATGAGAGGGGTACCTACAAAATCCTATCTTGGTTTTTCAAGTTACCCTATGGTTTTATTAGGGCAACAATTTTTCGGTTGGCAAAAAAATCATCAGTCTCACTTAATCGAATGTTGTCGTGTGGCCAATTTCTTGTTCAACTCATCGTGATGATGAACCATCAGCTCCAACATGTCCAGTTAGGCATTATTACCCTATGCATTCTCCTATTCCCCCCCCCCCCCCCACTCGATCAAACGCTCAGGGTCATACCCTACCGACATTGTCCCTTGAGTGCCCTAAGTGCTAAAAAATGTCAAACTTTGATGGGCCCTAACTCGGAATTCATGGCACCTGCAAATGACCTGTTTGAACCTATAGGGCTATGAGAGGGGTCCCTACAAAAGCCTATCTCGATTTTTCAATTTTCCCTACGGTTTTATTAGGGCAGCAACTTTTCGGTTGGAGAAAACATCATCAATCTCACTCAATCGAATGTTGTCGCATGGCCAATTTCTCGTTCTGCTCGTCGTGATGACAAACCGTCAGCTCCGACATGTCTAGTTGGGCATTATTACCCTATGCATGCTCCTATTTTGCCCGCCCACTAGATCAAATGCTCGGGGTCATACCCTACCGACATCGTCCCTTGAGCGCCCTAAGTGCTAAAATTGTCAAACTTTGATGGGCCCTAACTTGGAATCCGTGGCACCTGCGAATGATCTGTTTGAACCTACGGGGCCATGAGAGGGGTCCCTACAAAATCCTATCCTGGTTTTTCAATTTTCCCTATGGTTTTATTAGGGTAGCAATTTTTTAGTTGGCAAAAAATCATCAATCTCACTCAATCGAATGTTGTTGCGTAGCCAATTTCTTGTTCAAATCGTCGCGATGATGAACCGTCAACTCCAACATGTCTAGTTAGGCATTATTACCCTATGCATGCTCCTATTTTCCCCCCCCACTCGATCGAACGCTCAAGGTCATACCCTACCGGCGTCGTCCCTTGAGCGCCCTAAGTGCTAAAAATTGTTAAACTTTGACGGGCCCTAACTCAAAATCCATGGCACCTGCAAATGATCTATTTGAACCTATGGGGCCACTAGTGGGGTCCCTACAAAAGCCTATCTCGGGTTTTCAAGTTGCCCTACAGTTTTATTAGGGCAGAAATTTTTTGGTTGGCAAAAAAATCGTCAGTCTCACTCAATCGAATGTTGTCGCGTGGCCAATTTCTTGTCCTGCTTGTCGCAATGATGAACCGTCAGCTTTGACATGTCCAGTTAGGCATTATTACCCTATGCATGCTCCTATTTTCCCCCCCACTCGATTGAATGCTCGGGGTCATACCCTACGAGCATCGTCCCTTGAGCACCCTAAGTGCTAAAAATTGTCAAAATTTGATGGGCCCTAACTTAGAATCTATGGCACCTGTGAACGATTCATTTGAACCTACGGGGCTACAAGAGGGGTCCCTACAAAATCCTATCTCATTTTTTCAAGTTTCCCTATGGGTTTATTAGGGCAACAATTTTTTGGTTGGTGAAAAAATCGTCAATCATACCCTACCGACGTCATCCCTTGAGTGCCCTAAGTGCTAAAATTATATATAAACAAGCATTATACTGTAGACACATAATGATCATCAATATTTCCATTTATTGTATACACATAATTACCATTCCTCTTCACTTGAAGTAACATTAGCAATATTTAACATACCTTGTCTTCTCCTCCTATGACATTTTCTATATCTTTCTCTATACACTTCAATTTGGTCATTTGAAAGTTTTCTTTTGAGTTTAGACTTCCAACAACTACTTCTCCCCATTTCCCTCCACATAGATGCTCTTACATGATTGACAATGTAAGATTTGACTTTAAGAATCTCTCAAAAGCACAAATTTGTCTCAACTTGTCTAAAAACCCGTGATCATCGACAGAAAATAGAATATGCAGACTGTGGGCCGTTGGAATCCACAAAATGGCCCACAAGGCTCTTTTTTATGTACAAAAATTGGATATCCGATTTTAATGTATAAATTTATGGTCCCCAAAAATTTTCTCGTTGCTGCCTTTTTTTACTGAACTACCACATTAATGGCAATGTCAGAAATCAAATATCTGATTAAATCCAATATCAGATTTTATTAGTCATATTTTAGAGAGAGAGAGAGAGAGAGAGAGAGATTAGGGGAGAGAGAGAGAGAGGAGAGGGATGGAGAGAGAGAGAGAGAGATTTGGGTCATATTGTGTCCTACGACCCCTGAGGACACCATATGACCCATAACAACACAATTTGGTGTCTTAAGGGGTCATATGGTGTCCTAGGACACCATATGATGCCTATGGTGTCCTAGGACACCATATGATGCCTATGGACACCATATGACCCCTAACGACACCATATGGTGTCATAAGGTGTCGTATGTTGCCCTTAGGGGTCATATGGTGTCCCATGAACCCTTATGACCCCTTAGGACACCATATTTAGTTGCTTTGGGTCATATTGTGTCCTAAGGGGTCATATTGTGTCCTACGACCTGTTAGGACACCATATGACCCATAACAACACAATTTGGTGTCTTAAGGGGTCATATGGTGTCCTAGGATACCACATGACCTTTATGGACACCATATGACCCCTAACGACACCATATGTTGCCCTTAGGGGTCATATGGTGTCCCATAAACCCTTATGACTCCTTAGGACACCATACGACCCATTTTGACACCATATTGGGTCGCTTTGGGTCCTATGGTGTCCTAAGGGGTCATATTATGTCCTATGGCCACTTAGGACACCATATGACCCCTAACAACACCATATGGTGTCTTAAGGGGTCCTATGATGTCCTACAACCCCTTAGGACACCATATGACCCCTTAAGACACCATATTTGGTCGTTATGGGTCATATTGTGTCCTAAGGGGTCATCTTATGTCATATGACCTGGTGTCCCATAAACCCTTATGACCCCTTAGGACACCATATGACCCATTTTGACACCATATTGGGTTGCTTTGGGTCCTATGGTGTCCTAAGGGGTCATATTATGTCCTATGGCCCCTTAGGACACCATATGACCCCTAACAACACCATATGGTGTCTTAAGGGGTCCTATGATGTCCTACAACCTCTTAGGACACCATATGACCCCTTAAGACACCATATTTGGTCGTTATGGGTCATATTGTGTCCTAATGGGTCATATTATGTCATATGACCTTTTTAAGACATCATATGACCCCTTAGGACACCATATGACCCCTAATGGCACCATATTGGGTCACTTTGGGTCATATTGTGTCCTAAGGGGTCATATTGTGTCCTAGAACCCCTTAGGACACCATATGGCCCATAATGACACAATTTGGTCTCGTAAGGGGTCATATGGTGTCCCAGGACACCATATGATGCCTATGGACACCATATGCCCCCTAACGGAACCATATGGTGTCATAAGGGGTCGTATGTTGTCCTTAGGGGTCATATGGTGTCCCATAAACCCTTATGACCCCTTAGGACATCATACGACCCATTATGACACCATATTGGATCGCTTTGGGTCCTATGGTGTCTTAATCTCTCTCTCCCCCTCTCCCCTAATCTCTCTCTCTCTATCTCCCCTAATATCTCTCTCCCTCTCCTTCTCTCTCTCTCTCCCCTTTAATCTCTCTCTATCCTTTTCCCCTAATCTCTCTATCTATCTCTCTCTATCTCTCTCTCCCTTCCCCCTCCATCTCTCTCTCTCTCTCTCTCTCTCTCTCTCTCTCTCTCTCTCTCTCTCCTTCCCCCTACCCATATTTCCCTTCCTCCTCCCCAACTCTCTCTCTCTCTCTCTCTCTCATAAATTAATATATTAATATATTAATAAACATTAAATTAATTATGTGCAAATTTAGTTAGAGAATTTACTTATTAAAATCGGATATCTAATTTTTGTAGTCAAATTTTTAAATTTCAAATTTCGGCTCGGGAATGCTTTGGTATTTGGCTTGGAAGTGACAAGCCTGGAAAGTCAATTGAAAAAATGTGTTTTTCAGTATTCCTTTATTTTCCAGACTTTACACTGGTGGCTGATGACTTTTTTTTGTAGCCAAAATTGATAAAATGAAAGGGGTTTTTTAAGGACGTTCCCAGCTTTCCAACAATATAAGGCTTGTCTTATTTCGACTTTAATAAATAATTATTATTTATTTTCTAATTGAATTCTGCCAATAGTCCTAATTGATAGACTGATTGAAAAACACTCATAACTTTCAAATGCTATAAATTTTTTTGAATCCGAAACATGCATCACATCCTATGCTTCGTCTACTATAGGGAAAAATTAAAAAAAAAACTAAATTTCATTAGGTTTTGACCAAGTTAAGGTGGTCAGACGTAGGAGTTTCTGAATTTCTGAAAAGCTACAGTAAAAAATTCATAAATAATTATTTACTTTATAAAAAATTAAAAAAAATTAGATGTCACATCTGGACATGAGTCTAATACTTATATTATAAACATTATAAAAAAATATTATGATTTTATTGTGATTAGGGTGGTCAGACATACATCTACTTCTTATTTTTTTCCTTAAATTTTAGTACCACTACATTGAAATTTGAAATTTTCATCAAATAGGATTTTTTTTTCCCAAAAAACAACTAGTATCTTAGAAACTACATTCAATTTTCTATATACTCTCTTCTTACATATTTTAAAAATAATGTTCACAACTTATTCAAATTTTCATGTCAAGTTGCATAGCTCTGATTTTTTGAAATTTCATTGCCACTTAAGGGCCTATTTTGGCACACCATGATCTTGCACATACTCTTCTCTTTGCATTTGTTTCCTTTTAAATATTTCATCTTGTGTTAGAGGGATCTCAAATTTTCACACTCTTTGTTGTGTTGGAATTGAGGCTTAGTTCTCTTTCTTACCAAATGATTCTCCATTAATTTTTGATCTTGTATCAATTCTTCTTATGAGCATTTGTCATCAATCTTCTTTCACAATTCAACGTGGTAAACAACATGATACCTTGTTTTAAATCACTAAAATTAGCAAGCCAAAATAGGGGGGGGGATATAGCTACCCTCTAATTTTCATCACCTTCCTTATTAAGCATTTAGGTGCTTTTGTGATTTTATCTAATATGTGTTTTTATAGTGTGCGGATCCTAACTGTGTATTGCAGATACCATTGGGGGCTTCATCCGATAACTTGTGGATATATCCTTTTTCATGAATGTTTAATTTTCTTTACTTCAACTTACATATGCACATAGTGTCATATTACCACTAAAGTGGGGGCTAAATATAGTATCGTAAATTGTACACCCTTGCTATGGTGGTATAATTTCACACTTAGGTTAGCACCCGCCTTAGTGTGTCTTGCATCTTGCATTTCTTATTTCCCTTTATGCATTTAATTAATTAATTTAATTAAATCTAAAGTCCTATTTCATCACTTCATACATCATAAAATTGGGCCCTTTACCCTAAGTGTGCCCCTTTTTATTTTATTACTCCAATAAATCATTTAATCATAAACCCTAATTATGTCCTATTTTGACCTTTAAGGCCCAATTGTTGGCAAATGCACACTCCAATGAGAAATTGTAGGTGATTGAAGGTATTTTCATTGATGGCAACCTTACAATCCTATGGCACCGACAGACACCGGCACAAGCACAGACATCGGCAGCGGCAACGACAAAGATGTTTACCGGCACTCTGGCTGATGAGATTTTTGCTTATTGTATTTTGTATTTAATTGTAAAATCTTTTTGTAAGCCAACAAGGTGTATTGTAATAAGGCTCATATATAAGTATGAGATCTTGTAGAACATTTGTAATAAGGGAAATATGCGAGATGGATAATATGTGCGAATATTGGCAAATTGTGGAATAAGGTTTATGATTATTGCAAGAGCTTAAATCGGTATTGAACTTGGCATAGCAGATGTTGAACTGAAGCAGTACATGACATTGGATTTACATAATCCACTTTTGTAAGTCAATGAGACTTCCTTTTTGTATGTAAGCAATGAGCTTTAGGCAGTTGGCCTTCTTGCATGTGCAGGCCCCTATTGTATCAATAATATTTACTTATTGGCCAATGAGTGAATATTGTGGGTCACAAATCCCACCGAGGTTTTTCCCACACCGGGTTTCCTCGTTAAAAATATTGTGTTATGGTGTGCTTTCTATGTTGTGTTTATTGTTCTTATTTACTGCATCAATTCTGGTTTACCGGTACACTGTTTTGGCATGCAATTCATTTAATAAGTTTAGAAAATCCATAAACCGGTTAGATACTAATTCACCCCCCCCTCTCAGTATCTTTGGGAATCCTAACAATTGGTATTAGAGCCTAGTCCTCTATTTTCAAAAGCCTAATAGCTTGAGGAAGATTCTGACACTGGTAGAGATGGAAAATTTGAGAAAGCAATTAGAAACAACTCTGCCAGACTATGATGCAGAAAAGTTGAAAAATATGAAACTTGAAGATGATCTGAAGGCTACACATGAAATAATTCAGGGACTTCAAGGAAATCTCACTATTGCTAGGAACAAAAGAAGAGAACTTTATGAGAAGATGTAGAGTGATGATGATGAAAAAGAAACTCTTAATGACCTTGTGAACAAACTGAGACAAGAAAACAATACAATGAAGAATGAGATGCAAGATATGACTATGAGGTTTTGCAAAGACATTGAAGACTGAAAGAAGAATGAAGATGACTTGGCTAGAAGAATCAATGATATTGGAAATGAAAATCTAAGACTTAGTCATGAAAATGATACGTTGAAGACAAATATAACTCACTTGGAGCATGATAAAATTGAACTCATGAGACACAAAGATTTCTTAGAAAACGAGTTGGCTACTGCAAATCAACACAAGATGAAATTCAAGAAAAGCTCAGAGGAACTTGTTTACATGTTGAAAAATTAGAAACCTAATTGAGATACAAATGGCCTCGGCTTTGAAGTTGGTGAAAGCTCCGGTACTACAAACAATCATGATCACAGTAAACCGGTAAGACAACCTAATGCCTACAAATTTAATGGAAAATGCTTTAATTGTAACAAGTATGGTCATAGAGAAAATCAGTGTAGATCTAGAAACTATCAGAACACCAATGCACCCACCGGTCAATGTTCTAAGTGCAATAAAGTTGGTCATAACTCAAAAAACTGCAGAATGAATGTAAGATGTTATGTTTGTGGAAGATTTGGACACCTATCTAATCAATGCAGAACACATACCAGCATAGGATATGGAAAAGCTAATCAGAAAAAAACAATGTGACTTGTTATGCTTGTAACAAGATTGGACATATTGAAATTTTTTGTAGAAGTAAGGCATCACCGACAAATAACAAAGGACCTCGTTTGAAAGGTAAAGAAAAAGTTGAAGAGGTAAAGCAAGAATTTTCAAAATAATGGATCAGAAAATCAGATATGAATGTTAATGAAGCTATTTCTTCACCGGTAGAATAGAGTATCACTCCACTGGCAAGATATCCTTCATCTAACTGAAAAGAAACCTTTTGGGGGTATGGCAATGAATTGAAAAACATGCTAATTTACCCTCGGTTGATGGTGAGAAGTTGAAATACTTCTTTACCAGCAGATGTGTTTAGTTTCACTTAACCGATAGGCATTAAATGTGGTAGTTGATGGAAATTATATTATAAAGCAAGTTTTTTTGGCTCTTTTTCATTCACCGAGCATTCAAATTTCTTGAGAGCGCGAAAATCCCAAGCGAAGGCATCCATAGCGAGAAGTGAAGCAAATAATTCAAGCACTCTTACCTAAAGGCAGATTAAGGTATTTATAACAATTGCTTCCTCCTTTGCACCTGAATTCATTGCAAACTCTACTGTAATTGAAGTTGTTAAGCACCCTAAACCCATATTTAAGATTATTCCTGAAATTACAAAGAAAGATGATACCCTAGGAGCATTCTCAAAAATACCTAAAGAATTGTATATGCTGAGGATCCTAGAATCTACATACATTGTCATATAGAAGAACTAGGAGATGATGAAATTAAGAACATGTACAGGACTGTTATATGTGATGTAAATGAAAATGTTAAATCGGAACATAAGATAGTTGAAACCCTAGGTTTTGTTGAAATTCTTAGTATTCCTGATTTTCGCAAGGATGTCATAAGGATTGTGTTAAGCAGAGTTCATGGGGAGTTCTTTTGGTTGGATTCAATTCATAAGATAACCAAAGAGGCAGTTAGGGCAGTGATAGGCTTACCTTCCACCGGTGGCAGGCCTACCAAGACTAAAAAGGTTCCAAATGACATTGTAATGACCCTAACTAGCGCAACCTTTAACAAGAGATCCTTGAGAGTAAATGATGTAAATGACATAAATGTAAGGTTCATCAACATGATTCTTGGATACAAAGTTACACATGCCAATAGACTAAACTCTATTTCTAGCTTATGTATCAAGAGTGCCTATGACATGGTAAACAACAATAAAAAGATTGACATATGTGAATGGTTGAAGGATGAACTGATAGACAATCTGAAGAAGATCAAAGGTGATAAGAAAGGGACTTTCAGATTTGGCAACTTACTTGTGTGTTTAATGCTGTATATTACCAAGGAAGTACCCGGTATTGGTAGAAAGGATTTTGGTTTTGACATCCTGGTAGGAAAACAACTTCTGGACATACTAAACAACATGGGAGATGACAGGGAAAAGAACATAAATGAACATTTTCAGGCATTAAAGGTTAAAATGAAAACAAGAATAAGGCTATCTCAAGCTATTGTTGACAAATATCAAAAAGAGATATGCTTTTTGATAAAGAAGGATGAGATTTGGATGGAGGCAGTAGTCCCAAGGACTATTTGGGTTACAAAAATGGGATATGAGGTAGATGACAACATAATTGAAACTTATGCAAAAGCCCTCCCAGAAGCTCCTAAAGAACCAATAGGAAAAGTATTTGGAAATGCGGAAACAATTGAAAGTGGTATTCAATCTCAGAAAAGAATAAAGAAAACTGAATAGATAATTAGAAAAGGAACAAGGTGGGCAAAAGCAATCAAGGAAGATGTATTGAATGAAACTGGTATCAAGGAAAGTGACTTGGAAGGACTACAACTGGAAACACATCTTTCACCAATTGCTACCTCCTCTGACAGTGAAATAAAAACAAAATTTAAAAGGGTAGTAAGGAAAAGAAAACCCTCACTGGTACCCTCTCCTGCACCAAAGAGAACAAGACAGAAACAACAAGAAGTTAGGCCTCCGACAAGGAAGTTGACACCAAAGAAAAGGAAAGTAAAACAAGTTGTCCCTCTTTTAGACAAACTTTTGAATAAGATAACTGAAGATGGCAAATTGTCAAATATCAACAAGTTGTATAACACACTTTCAAATGATGAAAAAGAAAGCATATGAAATAGTTTTATCTTACAGCTTGATATCTATAAGAAATTCTTGATGGAAGTTGTAGATGATATACCCAATGACTTGTATAGAAGGTTAGAAGCAAGAAGGGTAGCTATTGTTGAATTGGATAAAAAGATCAAGATAGAAAAACTACTTGCAGTTCACCCAGTGAACTCAACACAAGAGATAAATGAATTAATAAGTGAGGTTAACTAGACAGTATTTTCAACCGGTCACTGACATGTAGCACTAATGGCTGGCAGAGTTAATGAGATATCAAAAGAAATTGCAGACAAGTGGGATATATTCTTTGTTGAGAAAGAGAAACAAGAAGAGCTTAAGAGACCAAAGACTTTTAAAGTCTACCAAAAGGACAAGGATAAGGGGAAAGGCAAAGTAGGTGGTCCTCCAAGCATAAAGATAATAGATAACTTGCCCCCACCTCCTTCTGATACTCCACTGGCATAAACTGTTGACTCACCACCGGTAACAAAGAGTATGGAAATACCATAGGAGGACACAAATCCTGACTCAGAGGTGTTGTACACAATGAATATCGACACATAGGAAGTCAACATTGTGGTTGATAAGGAAACAAGTGAGAAGAGAGATGTGGCAACTGAGCCACTGGTAGAAGACAATACTGTTGAAACAAATATTGAGGATACAGTTGGAAACATTGAAATTGGGAATGAGCAACAAACTGAAAAATCAGTTGATCCCTTGGTTATTGGAATAGTGACTGATAACATTGAAAAATGAACAGATGGGATACCGGCTACAGAAAAGCCTATTGAGTCACCGACAGTGGACTGTACTGAGATGCAAACAGAAAAACCGGCAGTGGATACCACTGTAAAATCATCAGAGGCACCATCAGAGAAATAGGCAGAGAGCACGGAAAAATAGGTAGAGCAACAAGTTCATTCACAGGTACATACAGAGACAGTGCCACCAGCTACAACTGAAAAAACCCAAACCTTTGGTAGCTGAAATGCAAACACAAACTGACCCTCCAGAGAAAGAGGAAGGCAATGCTATTACTACCACCGATGGATTACAAATTGTGAAGGTAGTTGGACAGTAATCCGGAACCTCCATGACTAAATTTAGACCAACTAATGTGATAGAGGTATTATTAGATTCACTCAAGAAAATAACAGATTGTAATGCACTAGCATATAAGACTATTGATGATACCATACCAATTTTGAAGATGATTGCACCCAAGTGCAACATGAAGAATAAAGATTCCTTAGGCCAATTAGACACATTGTCTAAGTACATAACTGACAATCTTCTAACAATTGATCAAATCAATGAGGAGACTTTTAGAGAGAAAATGGATAAAGAGAAGGAAAAATTCTTTGAGGAGACAATCAAGAAGAATAAGGAACATATGGATACATTATTACCGGTACTAGGCAAGACAATTTTGGACTTCAAGAAACTGTACAGAGACACATGTAAGACAAACATTTTGATAGAGGATATAGATAAAAAGATCAGTAGAGCTCAAAAGGAAATCAATGATATTGCTGACAATTTAATAGGTTCATCAAATTCTATATCGGTAGTAGAATAGGAAATTACCGGCTTTGAAGAGAAAATTGAAAAATTTGAAAAAGATAAAGAGACATTAAGGTTTAAGGCAAAGGAACTGAAGTGCAGACTAGGTCCTAAACTAGATATCCTCATCTCTTTGAGAAAAGAGATTTCTGAGGTTCTTGTTCTAGGACTTAAGACACTAGAAGAGAAAATGCACTTACTCATCGGTACAATCCAGAGGACTGAAGCAACACTAAAGGACAATGAAAGATTCTACAATAGTCTGAATGCTGCTTTTATGACCCACCAATTACAGGGATCATAACAAGAACTACACTCAATTGACATTGAATGACAACCTTTGTCATTGATGCCAAAGGGGGAGTAGTAGAGGATGAGAAAAAGGAATAAGGATGAGAAAGTTGTATGACATAAGAGATCGTCTACTCAAGGGGAGCACACAGATTTGACAGTTTTGGTAAGACAATTTTGGACAACACTTTTGGATATACTTTTTGGCTTTTTTTCATGAGTGTTGCCATCAATGCCAAAGGGGGAGATTGTTGGCAAATGCACACTCCAATGAGAAATTGTAGGTGATTGAAGGTATTTTCATTGATGGCCACCTTACAATCCTATGGCACTGGTAGACACTGACATAGGCACAGACACCGGCAATGGTAGCAACAAAGATTTTTAACGGCACCCTGGCCGACAGGATTTTTGTTTATTGTATTTTGTATTTAATTGTAAAATCTTTTTGTAAGCCGACAAGGCATATTGTAATAAGGATCATATATAAGTATGAGATCTTGTAGAGTATTTGTAATAAGGGAAATATTCAAGATGGATAATATGTGTGAATATTGAGGCAGAATGTGGGATAAGGTTTATGATTATTGCAAGAGCTTAAACCAATACTGAACTTGGCATAGAAGATGCTGAACTGAAGCAGTACATGACATTGGATTTACATAATCCACTTTTGTAAATTAGTGAGACTTCCTTTTTGTATTTAAGTAGTGAGCTTTAGGCAGTTGGCCTTCCTGCATGTGCAGGCCCCTATTGTATCAGTAATATTCACTTATTGGCCAGCGAGCGAATATTGTGGGTCACAAATCCCACCGAGGTTTTTCCCACACCAGGTTTCCTCATTAAAAATATTGTGTTATGGTGTGCTTTATATGTTGTGTTTAGTGTTCTTATTTACTGCATTAATTCTGGTTTACCGGTACACTATTTTGGCATGCAATTCATTTAATAAGTTTAGAAAATCCATAAACCGGTTAGATACTGATTCACCCCCCCCCCCCCCCCCCCCACCTCTCAGTATCTTTGGGAATCCTAACACCAATTTCACATATAAAAACACCTCAAAATCAGCTGTAACTTTGGGATTTTCTCTAATATCATCATATCTAACGACCCTCAAAAATTTGGTGAAAAGTTGGTCGGACCGTGGCGGGAGTGCACATGGTCCTTGGCTTTTTTCCTGAAATTTCAGGAGCATAATTCTACTATATTATAATGCTTAAATCCAAAATATTTGTGGGAAATTCAATTCCTAGGTCAGCCTAAAGACAAAATTATGTCGAAATTAAGATCTAGGGTTTCATACATCAGAGCTCTCTTTCTTCATTTGAAGGCAACTAAGAAGGATCTATCAGATCGGATCTAAGAATCTAAGAGCAGGATTTTGGAGCACAAGGAGCCTTCTATGTAGTGAAAGAGAGGCCTATGTGGAGTCTTCAACAACATTCAAAAACACTCATCAAGTATTTTTCAAGCATTCATCATCAATTAGGAGCCTTGAAGACATTAAAGAGTAATAGGAGATCTAGTGGCAATATCTCTCCCTTGGGGATTGGTATGATTTCATGTTATTTTCATGTCTTTGTATGAGCTTCTTTACATCAACTTGAATATTTACATTCATTCTTTACATCACTTTGCATTATTGATTTAGAGCATTTACTTTTTCAATTACAAGCATTTAGGGTTTACTCTTTAGGGTTGCTCTAGATTGTTTGCTTTCATTTTAGGATTTTGCATACACACAAAGTTCTAGCACACACATTTTCAGTAAATTATCAGCTATTTTTGGAGGTGGAAATCACCAACACAAGGGTTTGACTAAGTAAAAACCCTATATAGCCACCCAAACCTTCCCTTTTTTAGTTGTAGGTGCAGGAACAGGTACCCGGAGGCAGTTTTGGACCAAGAAAATGCTTCAACACCACCCAAAAGTCTCAAAAGTGTAGAAAACTATCAAGGATAGGGGCATGGCACCCTGGTCCTACCCAAGATAGGGCATGATACCCTAGTCCCTCCACTTTGCAGTGAAATTTGACAGGTTGCAACTTCAGGATCTCAGATTTGCAGTTTTTGAGTTACAACTCTTTGTCAGTCCATCAGGGACACTAGCATGGCACCTTGGTCCTGGTCAGTTTGGATCAATTTGTAGCATTAGGTACACATCCAAAATCCTCCCCCTTTCATACTTTTAGTATCTCAATTTCAGATCTACAAGTTTGTTCAATTTCAAGTTCATTTATGCTTCATTCTTCATCTCCTAGTCTAGTTGATCAATCAAACCCTAGTTTTTCTCATCATTTGCAACAAGAGGAATAGAAACCCTAAGAGATAATACATGGCTCTCTCTTTTTCACAATAAGTATCCAAAGTGATATATCTCCATAGGCTCTTTCATATTCCCAATGTGTTGGCAAAAAGTGGGATTAGGTCCTAGTCACTCGATCTCGCTTTTCTCGCCTCCACAATAGGACACACTCCTCTTTTTTCGACGAGGAGATGTCAAAATTTTGATGAACACAACACTGATGAGGTTGCATTGTGCAATGTTTTTGTCATTGCAACTATGGTATCCTCGCCACATAAATGGTTGTGTGCATCGAAAATTCAATGAAAACTGCGATGACAAGAATGTCACAGGCATGACAACCTCATCAGTTGTCTTTTGGTGTTCGTTAGAATTCTAACTTTCCCCAACATTTCTTGAAAAAAAATATAGCAAATTTTTTATGTAGGTTGATTGCCCTATATATGGGATGCAGGTCAACTATAGGATTTTGATGCATTGAATGACATGCCGTGTGAAATAGAAGAGCTGTGTAATGTCCCCATTCTTGAATTATTTCCACTAAAGCGATAAGGTACATTTGTGGACAAGGAGTGATAGTCCTTGGACACCATTAGAATTTAGGAGCTAGTAAATTTTGTTAGAAGTAAATATAACTAAATATTAGTAAGAGAATAATGATCGAGGAAACTATTGAGTCTTATGAATAAGACGGTTTCTAAGGTAAATAAGGCTTGAACCCAAGAGATGATCACCACCAAGACAAAGTATCATGTGTCTCCATCATATTAAGGGAATGACTAAATGAAGGAAGATCTTAAAGATAAGGCCTTGAAGATATCCATCACACTAAGGAGTAAAGAGATTAATAAATGATTCATCAAGAAGAAGTAACTTCTTCCATGCCAATACATTTGAATACAAGTCATATCATTACAAAGATAGAATTCAAGATGAAGAATACATCATCAAGGTAATGATGATCATCATAACAAGTAAGAAGTGCATCTCCATTGGATTATGATGAAATGGAGATGATTGTAGGAAACATAAAGATAGTCATAGCAATCAATATTATATGGAAGCTACAATGATCTTAGGACTGTATGCCAACATCACAATAGATACCAATTTTGACTCCCTTTGAATGAATTATCTTGTCAAGCCTTGATGTAAAACTGAATATGTAACCTGCAAACAACATGAAAAACAAAAAAAATTATTAGTACTAAATCCATCTCAAAGGATATAGAGGACACAAACTCTATAATACTGAAGCATCTCAAAAAGGGACTAGTCTTAGAATGGAAATAAGCATGAAAACCTTACTAATAAGGGGGTTGAAGGAGACATGATACAAATCAAAGATAAATGTAATGATTGGGATCAACCTTTTAGGGATATACTATTCAGGGATGAGGAGAGTGTGGTCAAGAAAGGAATTGGATAGTCAAGTGTACTTTGAAATTCCCTCAGAAGAAGATTGAATGATGGTTGTTTGGATTTAGCAGTAGAGTTCATTGATTGGTTTTTGTTCATAGTACGTGGATGTAATTGACAAATCTTGCACCCAGAAGATGTTAGACAATTCAAATAACCAAAAGACAACTAAGAGCGGGGGGGGTGAATCTGTTGTCACAGATTACCAGAACCATTAGCAATTCAAACTTTAATATCAGAACCCAAAACATTAATACCAGAATAGTAGTTAAACCAATTAAGAATAAACAATAACCACAGAGTAAATACCATCCACATGACACCAAGATTTATATGTGGAAACCCGGTAAAGGGAAAAACCACGTTGGGAAGCCTACCCATAGTCAGATAATACTTCTACAATAAGTATGTGAATTACAATTAAGGGTCCTACACTTGCAGGAAGGCCAACAACCTAGAGTGCACTGCTCATCACAAAAGGAGTCTCACTGACAACATATAAATCTAGACTACAATCCGGAGAAGTGTTGAACTACAAAAGATAGCATCTCCTATGCCTGAGTATAGTTCTGATTAAGCTTAATACCAGAGACTAAATCCTCTTACATAAACCCAATTCAATCTCCAATGATCGACCAAATCCTTTGCCTGAATGATATTACATTATTCACACATTACATCCCTTAATCTCTACCATATATGATCTACAATGAGATCTTTCATCTATATATACAAACCCTTGACCATAAACAATTAGGTCCGCCACCAGTTAGTAAACCAATTACATAATTACAAAACATGTCGGCCTTAGACCAAACAAATAATATCCAACACACAAGACATCCTAGAAACACCTCGAGAGGTCCAATCCACACGTTATATTAAAGACAATCCATAACCTAGATCAATCAGGACCCATTATAGGTCCACATGCTAAAGAAATGATCTTCATCTGCCAAGTCTCGAACATGATTATCAACAACATCCTGAAACTCCACTAGAAATTGCACCAACACCACTTATGCAATTCATCAAAGATCGTCATCAAAAGCTCTGTGGTGAAACCCTTGCCAAAACTAGAAGCCAAGCTTCTAAGCATACAGGATAGCATCTAATCACTAGACCAAAACCAACTGATTGAATATGAGCATGAGTGTCATGAACAAAACAATTCCATAACCAAACTATATCAGAGCCTATCGGATCATGCCAGATCCAAACCAACTAGAAACCACTCAACCTACCGGGACCAGAAGGGTGCTGGTAAAGCATCCAAACAACTAGTGTTGGCATCAATGACAAAACATCAATGCAACACATAATCAATTCCTCCAAATGGCCAACAAAAGAAACTAGTAAATTCTATCAGGCAATAGGAGGGAATTGGTACAAAGTGCCATGACTGTATAAATCATTTATTGAAGTTTGCAAAATTTAGATATTGAGTAGATTTAGGATGAGAGTAAAGTGGTTTTTATGGCGACATTGAGCTGTTCTGATTTTTTGGGAAGGAGTTATATTTGAATTATTCATAGAAATACTTTAAATTTCAAGAAACTTCTAGGGGAAGGTAGGCTATTTTAGGCAGGTGTATGTTAAAGTTTTTGACAGAGGAGAGGATCATCATAGATTCAAACAATGGGTCATTATTTTGGGCTGAGCTACTTATGTAGAGAGGAAACATTGGAGGAGCAGTGCAAGAGATTATTTGATATTGACGTGGAGGAGGGACAAGAGGCAATTAGGGGGCTAATGGAGGAGGTGCTTAGCAGAGATAGACATTGGTGCGACGGATATGTGTATGAAGCAATGCTTATGATTTTGGTTGACATTCTTGCTTCCAAGGAGAAGTGTGTTGAGTGGCTTGTTGGCTTCATTAGAGATTTTGATATAGATGCTATTGGTAGTACGATTTTGGAACTGAAGGAAGAATGGGCTAGTGTTCTGAATGTTTATTTTAACTATGCAGTTTTTTTTTTTCAGATTTCAAAGAATATTTTGATGTTGATGATGTGGAGATTGAAAGATAGAAAGAGGAGAGAAAGAGGCAGGAGAGTTTTTTGGATGAATCTTGGGAGGTCTTTCGAGTTGGGGTTATCAATAGTGATTTGGCTCCTTTTTGGAGGATGATGAATGCAGAAGATAACTGGTTGACTGAGCAGAGAACTAATAGATTGGTAATAATGAGCAACCAAGCTTCCACTATTTTTCAACTTATGTAATTGGAATATATGATTTGTTTGTGGCTCGGGTGGTGGTCAGTGTTGTAAATAGTGGTGCTAAGTATGTTAGGTTTAATAGTCAATAGTTTTGATGTGTTTGTATGTAGTTGGGCTGGTGTTTTGTTGCTATGTTTGTATGTAGGCTTGAAGTATGTGCTAGGTAGTTATTTCTCTAGCTTGGCTTTGTTTTCCTAGAATTGGTAGTTGATGATGTATATGTTTCATATTATTAATGAAGGGATCTATCGTGTATGTCATAAATTCAATGATTTTATTATAACCAAAAATTCCAATCCCGTGAATTGCCATCACCAAACTTTAGTATTTTGTCCAAAGAATGGAGTTACAAAAGTTTTCTAAAAAAAGAAATCACCTTGCGTTTCAAATTTCTAAGAAACCAACCCAACCCTCCATAAAAAAATAAGAAAGGTCTTGTATATCGATCAAATTGACCAATCGACCAAATAGAAAAAGCCTTTATCGAAGTGTCACCTTTAATCAAAAAGAAGTCAATTCCCTAACTTCACTTAAGTATTTCCCATTTTGATGAAATACATGCCATACTCATCGAAAGAAATAAGCATTCGGTGAAAATAAAGCATCGGCAAATCTCAAAAAGATCTTAATGAAACCGCTAGTTTCATCAAAGCCTATGCATCAAAGAAAGAAGGAATGATTCTACCAAAATCATGTCTTTCGATGAAAGGAGAGTATCGGTGCAACCCAAAAGATTATTAGCGAAAAAAACTATTTCATTAAAGTTTGTACATTGGAGAGAAGCAATATATTCCATCGAAACCTTGCCTTTTGATAAAAAGGGGATATGAAAGAAGTTTCTAAACCTCATGGCGACAGAGTAAGTTTCATCGAAAAACAAGCATCATTGGAAAAAAGGTGGTTCCATCAAAATAAGATCTTTTCGATGAAAATAAGTTGTCAATAAGAATGATAAGAAGATGGCCAATGTGGAATGTGATAACTCAATGATGAATAGTCAGTACCAAACCAGTACTGAGAGGGAGGGGGGTGAATTAGTACAGACACAATAACTTTTCCTGAACCGGTTTGACTGCAAACAGTGCACTTGACATACAAACACTAATACCGGTCTAAACCAAATTACTACCGATTAAACATAATGAGATTGTGAAAGACATAAACCGGCAACACTTAGCTTTCCATACAATCTACTCCCTCACTTCCACTTCATCCTTATGCATAAACATATAATATATCATCAGAGATACAATAATTTACTAGAACAACATGATTCACCACTAAATCATCACATGAAAGAGGCATCACACATGACACATATTTTTCACGTGGAAACCCAACTAGGAAAAACCACGGTGGGGATGAATACCCACAAGCTATTTTTGAACTGTTTAGAAGTCCGCTCTGTTAGGAACCTAGTCCGGTTAAAGACTGTTACAACAGGTTCTGTTAGGAATCGATCTTGTTAGGGATCACCCAGTTAAGGGATGGCTAGAATACTTGGTTAAGGGTTAAACCCTATTAAAGGTTACCTTGTTAGAGGATTTTATGAACTCAATGGCTTTGAGTCACCCTGTTAAAGGATTTACAGCAAGCTGGTTAATGCTACCCTGTTAAGGGATTTTCCAACTGTTGAAGTGATTAGAGATCAATAAGTATTACAATGATCTGGTAACAACACTCAATGCCAATGTAGATCCGCTTCAGTTCCTTCCTTCCGCACTCACAATCTATAGATATCTATTCTCATATCTGGTCTGGCAAGAATCACGTATCTTTGTACTTAGATACACACACAACATTTGCCAACAACCTCAACATGAAACACAACATCGATCTTATAGGAAACAAATAGGTCGGTAGCATAAACCCTAAACCCTAAACATTTAGGTTGAGCAATTCAGTCAGTTCAATCCTGACCATTGAACACTTTGCATTTGAATACCATGGTCTTGAATAGATCTCAAGACATTCTCCATCATTCGTTCTTCACCGCTTCCTTGGGGGCGATAACCCATCACACGTTCTTTATCATTTGCAGGGACTTCACACATTCCCGAGGTAGATAGGATCAATCCCCTTCATGGAAGATCCTTCGCGTGCACGAGGCTGACATGGCAACACGATTTGATCTCCATTACAATGCTAACTCATCACACAATGCCATCGGTTGAATCACATAGGCTCAAAACACTTCAACTGGAAACCCTGAGGCTGGGACTACCAACCGGTAGTCATACTATATTAAACCTTGATAGAAAACATTCCATATACCGGTTCACTTGGACAAACATACTGCTTCACCTTTTGTACATATATTGGTTCACTTGGATAAAGTACATATACCGGTTCACTTGGACAAATGTACCGCTTCACCTTTTGCACATATACCAGTTCACAACATTATACCGGTTCACTTTGTAAGTTGCTTAACTTCAATAAACCAGTTCACTCTTCAACATATTACCGGTTCTCTCTTTAGCATGTTGAAATCAATGACAACACAATATCATCATGTCAACATACTCTGCACATATGCCAACAATCTCCCCCTTTGGCATTGATGGTAATATACAAAGATATCTCTCTTTTTGCATCACATCTTCTCCTTAATACTGTAGATATTTTCTCCGCTTCACATCTTCTCCCCCTTTGACAACAACACCAAAGTGGAGGCATGAGCTTCCCTGTTCCACTATGCTGCTCCCCTTGAGGAGTAGCATCCTTCAACACATCAATCCTGAAAAAGATATAGCAAAGTAAGATTTGACTGATGTGGAGAAGAAACCTTTAGTTTACCTTTTGAAGGGGAAGCACCCCTAATTCACCTCTTAGATAGGTAAAAGTAGCCTTTGGTAGAGGCTTGGTGAATATGTCTACTAACTGCTCCTTACTGAAAACATGTTCCAATACCACCTCTTTGTTCTGAACCTTTTCCCTCAAGAAATGATACTTGAGTTCAAAGTGCTTGGTTCTAGCATGCAAAACTGAATTCTTGGAGATGTTAATTGCACTTGTATTGTCACAAAATATACTTACCGGTTCAGATACAGGAACTTTGAAGCCATTCAATACATGCTTCATCCAAATAGTTTGGGTTTAGTTCATAAAAGCTGCAACATACTCTGCTTCTGCTGTAGACTGAGAGATACAACTCTACTTTTTACTCATCCATGAGACCAGTCTACCACTAAGAAAGAATGCACCACCGGTTGCGCTCTTCTGGTCATCCACATTATCAGCCCAATCAGCATCTATGAACACTTTCAGGTTGAAATCATCATTGTATGGATACCATAATCCATAGTCAATAGTTCCCTTCAGATATCTAAGAATCTGCTTGACTGCTACCAAGTGGGATTCTCTTGGGCTTTTCTAAAACCGAGCAGTAATACCCACTGCATGTGCAATGTCCGATCTGCTATGCACTACATAATGCAACTTACCAATCATTGATCGGTATTCCTTCTCATTTACCAATGCTAAGTCATCCTCTTTTGATAGTTTACAACCGGTCACCATTGGTGTACCAACCGGTTTGCTATCTTCCATGCCAAAGGTCTTCAACAACTCTTTGACATACTTGGACTGAGTAATTAATATTCCATCTTTCATTTGCTGAATTTGCAGTCCAATGAAGAACTTAATCTCCCCTATGAGTGACATCTCAAATTCCTTTTTCATCTCATCCGCAAAGTCATGACTCATCTTGTCATCTCCACCTAAGATTATGTCATCAACAAATACTTCACAGTTCATAATCTAATCTCCTTCTGATTTGAAGTAGATATTGCTATCTTCACTTGTTCTTTCAAATCCAATCTTCACAAGATGGGAGTGCAAGCATTCATACCATGCTCTAGGTGCCTGCTTCAGTCCATACAGGGCTTTATGTAGCCTACACACCATGTCACTATCTTCTGATAGGGCAAACCCATCTGGTTGCTCTATATACACCTCCTCTTCAAGTATTCCATTTAGAAATGCAGATTTTACATCCATTTGGTATACGTTGAATCCTTTACAAGATGCATATGCAAGAAGCATACAAACTCCTTCCAATCTTGCTACTAGAGCAAAGGATTCTCCATAGTCTTCTCCTTCTTCTTGGGCATATCCTTTATATACTAGTCTAATTTTGTCCCTTACCACTGTGCCATCCTCATTTAGTTTATTTCTGAAGACCCATTTGGTTCCAATGACATTTTTATGCTCCGATCTGGGTACCAAAGACCATGTACCATTCTTTTCTATCTGATCAAGTTGCTTTTCCATTGCCTTGATCCAATCTTCATCTTTATGTGCCTCTTTGAATGATTTACGCTCAAATTCAGAGATCATACATGAGGTTTCTCTGACCTTTCTTCTTGTAAGAATTCCTGCATCTTTGTCTCCTATGATCTGCTTTGGATCATGATTGAGTTTTACATACCTAGGTACATTCTTAATAGATTCCTCTTTCTTTTCTTATTCATCCTCATCTTCATCAACATCAACATCCATTGGTGTAGGAGCACATTTACTGGTACTAGGTTGATTTGCAACCAGTTCCCAGAAGGTTACTACCAATTCATCTCCTACATGCTCTTTGCTAGTTTCCTCAGGTTTCTCAGAGTTTTCATCAACCCTAACATTGATGCTTTCAACAATTCTTTGATTCCTATTGTTGAAACATTTGAGAGCTTTACTCTTGGTGGAATATCCTAAGAATATTTTCTCATCACATTTTGCATCGAATTTTCTCTGATGTTCACTCCTCTTGATATAACATTTGCTACCAAACACTTTGAAGTAGCTTACTACTGGTGTCTTACCGGTCCAATACTCATAAGGAGTCTTATCCTTTCCTTTCTTGATGAGTACCTGGTTCATTGTGTAGACTACAATGCTCACCGCTTCTCTCCAAAAGCTGTGAGCAACCTTTCCTTGCATCAACATAGTTCTAGCCGCTTCAACCATAGTCCGGTTGTTCCTCTCTGCTAAGCCATTCTGCTGTGGAGTCTGGGAGGAAAACAATTGCCTCTTGATGCCATTCTCTTCACAATATTTGTTGAATTCACTGGAAGTGAATTCCCCTCCTTGATTAGTTCTAAGGCATTTGATTCTTCTACCACTTTCCTTTTCTACCAGTGCTCTGAAAGCTTTGAACTTTCCAAAGGCTTCAGACTTGTCCTTCAAGAATGTGACCCACATCATTCTTGAGCAATCATCTATAAGAATCATAAAATACCTATCTCCCTGCACACTCCTAGTTTTCATAGGACCACACAAATCAGTATGCACAAGATCAAGTAAATTGTTTGCAGTGAAAGATTTATCTTTGAAGGTTGAGGAAGACATTTTCCCTAGTTGACACTCTCTGCACAAAGGATTTTCTGGTTTGCTCAGCATAGGCAATCCTTTAACTGCCTTGATCTTACTGGCCTTCACAATATTGTCAAAGTTTACATGGTAGAGTCTCCTATTCCATATCCAGCTATCCTCAAACATAGCCATAAGACATGTACTAACATTAGCATTAAGCTGAAATAGGTTACCTTTGGTCTGCATACCGGTAGCCATCAGTTCACCACTCTTTCCTTTGATTTTACACACTCCATTTTTGAATTCCAGAGTGAGTCCATTATCATTCAATTGAGCAACACTCAAAAGGTTGTGCCTTAGACCTTCTACCCAATACACATTGTCAGCACTGCTTCTTCCATTCAGAGAGATGGACCCTCTACCTTTTACCATACATGGTGCATCATTACCAAAATGAACCACACCACCATCATACTCTTCTAGAGATAGAAACTTACTCCGGTCACCAGTCATATGGTGAGAGAAGCCACTATCAATAATCCACTCATTGGAATTATCAAAGCGGGAGACAAGAGCCTTCTTGTCTGACACATCTTCCTTGATTGCTACAAACACAATATCTTCATTTTCTTCATCAGTGACACCTTCATCAACTGCTACAAAACAATTTCTATGGTTTCCTCCTTTGAACTTCTTGAACCTCTTTGGTTTATCCTTGTTGTCACCATTAGGGCAGTTTATAGCAATATGTCCTATCCGGTTACAAGAAAAGCATTTCAAAGGAAGCTTACCTCTATATTTACCGGTTCCCTTGGGAAGTCTCTTGGCAAGAAGAGCTTCAAATTCCATCAGGATCTCCTCATCATGCATTTCTCTACTTTGTCTTGGTTCACCACTAGTACTAGCTTCTTTTCCTTTTTTGGATGGTGCAACAGATGCTCTGAAGGCTGATTCAGTCTTTTGAATACTGCCATCATAATTATTTAGCTCATAAGCTGTTAACTTTGCAATGATGGAGTCTAGGGATACCTTTGTCTTATCTACAGACCTCAACTCTTGAATAGCAGCAACCCTTATTGCATAGACCGGTAATAAGGATCTCAAAACTTTGCTAACAACAATGGAATCTTCCATTTTACCACCTGTGCTCTTGATATCTCCAACAACAGTTTTGATTCTTATTCCATATTGTTGGATGGTCTTTCCTTCAACCATTCGCATGTCTTCAAACTTTCCCCTAAGGCTTTCTTCCTTAGCTTGTTTCACATGCTCATCATTGCCATAGATATTCTCAAGGGCATCCCATACTTCTTTGGGATTCTCTTTGTCCTGAACATCAATAAACTCAATGTCAGATAAACTACTAATTAGGGCTTCCATGACTTGCCCATTCTCTTGAATCTCTCTCTTTTGGTCATCGGTGAGAGTACCGGTAGGGATAACATAAGAATTCTCAACATAGCTCCAATGTTGAGCACCCATGCTTCTGATGTATATCTTCATTCCGTCCTTTCATATTTTAAAGTTATCTCTGTTGAACTTTGGACCTTCCCTCTTCATCATTACAATAGGATCTTTCCCTCAAGCAGTTAAGCTTACAACATAGAGGACCTAGAGGATGCTATGATACCAATTGATAACTCAATGATGAACAGTGAGTACCAAACTGGTATTGAGAGAGCGGGGGGGCTGAATCAGTATAGATACAATAACTTTTCCTGAACCGGTTTGACTACAAACAGTGCACTTGATAGACAAACACTAATACTGGTCTAAACCAGATTACTACCAGTTAAACATAATGAGACTGTGAAAGACATAAACTGGCAACACTTAGCTTTCCATACAATCTACTCCCTCACTTCCACTTCATCCTTATGCATAAATAGATAATCTATCATTAGAGATACAATAATTTACTAGAACAACATGATTCACCACTAAACAGGAAATAACAAAACATCACATGAAAAGAGGCATCACACATGACACACATATTTTTCACGTGGAAACCCAACTAGGAAAAACCACGGTGCGGATGAATACCCACAAGTTGTTTTTGAACTCTTTAGAAGTCCACTCTGTTAAGAGCCTAGTCTAGTTAAAGACTGTTACAACAGGTTTCGTTAGGAATCAATCTTGTTAGGGATCACCCGGTTAAGGGATGGATAGAATAAACGGTAAAGGGTTAAACCCTGTTAAAGGATTTACATCAAGCTAGTTTTAGCTACCCTGTTAAGGGATTTTCCAACTATTGAAGTGATTAGAGATCAATAGGTATTACAATGATCTAGTAACAACACTCAATGCCAATGCAGATCTACTTCAGTTCCTTCCTTCTGCACTCACAATCTATAGATATCTATTCTCATATCTGGTTTGGCAAGAATCACGTATCTTTGCAGTTAGATACACACACAACATTTGCCAACAACCGCAAAATGAAACACAACATCGACCTTATAGGAAAAAGATAGGTCAGTAGCATAAACCCTAAACCCTAAACATTTAGGTTGAGAAATTCAGTCGGTTCAATCCTGACCATTGAACACTTTGCATTTGAATACAATGGTCTTGAACAGAACTCAAGACATTCTCCATTGTTTGTTCTTCACCGCTTCCGTGGAGGCGATAACCCATCACGCATTCTTTACCGTTTGCAGGGACTTTGCACATTCCCAAGGTAGATAGGATCAATCCCCTTCATGCAAGATCCTTCGCACGCACGAGGCTGATGTGGCAACACAATCTGATCTACAATCGGTTGAATCACACAGGCTCGAAACACTTCAACGAGAAACCCTGAGGCTGGGACTACCAACCGGTAGTCATACCATATTAAACCTTGATAGAAAAAATTCCATATACCTGTTCACTTGGACAAATGTACCGCTATACCTTTTGCATATATACCAGTTCACAACATTATACCGGTTCACTTTGCTAGTTGCTTAACTTCAATAAACCAGTTCACTCTTCAACATATTACTGGTTCTCTCTTTAGCATATTGACATCAATGACAACACAATATTATCATGTCAATATACTCTGCACGTATGCCAACATAATGTTTTATCGAAACCAAAATAGAGGTGGGGTAATATCTATGAGAACTCGGGATCTGATTCACCGACAAAAATAGACTTTGACAAGAGGAAAGTTTAATTATTCTGCTGCAAAATCCCACAAAAACCTAAACAAGTCATGTCACAATAAATTCAAATCAAGTTTCTTTATGACTGTTGCATGTAATAGATGAACTCAACTGATATGGTCACAATTGTTTGATAAATTTGTCAGGAGAGAGGAGCTCAAAACGATCAAAGGCCGAGTGATTCTGTGAAAGCTTTTGCAATTGGGTTTACTCTGCAAAACTACTAAGTGCTCTTCCAATCCTTGTTCTTTCAGCATTACATCTGAGATGGAGGTGTCATCATCTAAAAAAACCAAGGCTAGAAAAAGCAAAGACCCCCAACCTTAGGAAAATAGGAACGAAAACAAACCTAAACAATAGAAGAAAGAAGGGAGACCTCTGGACCAAGACTTGTTGGACCAATTCCTTGCCTCAAGTCATCATTCAAAGAAAATCAAGTCAGATGATGAGGGATTGGAAGATAAATTAAAAAACCTAGGGGATATTTGGACATAAATTCAAGGTCATGAACCTTTTATCTTTAGTTATGTGTGGAGATACATGGTAGAGCTAGACTGTAACTTATGGACATTGAATTTAGGGTGGCTTGTAGTCCCCAATGTCTTTGTAAGCGTAGAGTTGATAAATGCATTGGTGGATAGGTATGACCCTAAGAAAAAGTCATCTATGACTACATGGGTAACCCCTTGATACGCATCACCAAGGATTACATTAAGAAAGTGTTCAAATTGGAGTGGGGATGTGAAGAGAATATTGATATGAGTAAACTCACACAAGAGTAATTTAATATGGAGCATATCTACAAGTGATGGAGGATTCCTCCACACAGACCAAGGTTAGGAGGATTTGTCATTCCGTTCACAAATGATGAGAAAGCCCCATTTTATGTCAATTTGTTCCGCCCATATTTTAAATATACATCCTATTGTGCGGCACAAGTTTTGAGTGTAGAAGCTTCTCCCCTTATGGACATTGTCACCATGGTTATCAGTGTAGATATTCAGTCTAAAGACCCTCACATGTTTGATTATGCCACTTTCTTAGTGGATACTATGAACCATGGGCTTGAAAAAATGAAGAGTGACATGATTAACATCCATTTCAAACAATACTCCCACTTGGTACACCTATTTCTCTATGCTAGACAAGAGACAGGGTTATGGGATAAAGATCTAGGTATCAGAGAATATGATAAGGTTGGAGTCCGTAAACCTATTCAATTGTGGTTGTCAGTCTGGGATCAAAGATACAGAAACAATCAATACATGCATTTTGAAGAATTCTTTGTGAAGCCTCTGCACAAAGTGCTAGGATACCCTTGTGATTTTTCGTTGTCTCCACAGATTAAGAAATTTTTAAGACCAAAAGAATTCAATGAACAGAGCCAAATAACCCATAATTAGGGAGATTGGTATTGCTTCCTAGATTATACACTGATTGGGGTATACAGATTTGAGGGAAAACCCTTTTTGCTCCCAATGACAGTACCAGATAGGGTTTCTTATCTAGAAATTATTAGTCAATTGTCTCAAGCCAGTGCAAAACATCTCATAGATCATGGAAAGCAATCAATAGTTCCTGGACTGTTAGTGTTTTTAGATTTTATTGTTAAAAGTTCAAAAAGTTATAATTTGTTGCAAAACAAGTTAGAGTACTATCACCTTGTGGAAGGGGAACAAAGACCCAACTTTGACCCAGAAGGCTACATATGAGGAGCCAGAGCATCACAAAATTTGAAAGCCGGTGAGCATACCCCTATGATGATTGATTATTTTATTAGGAATATGGAAAGAGAAGAGGCAATGAAGAAAAGGGCAACTTATGATAAAATTGCCAAAGCCTATTTGTGGAAGGTCAGCGAAGGGAAGATCAATGATAAAATTTTGGAGGGGATTGATGAACCTGTGGCCATAGCTAAGAAATTGTTGCTACATGAGTTGGAGATTGTAAATAATGTTCCACAATGTGTTTTCAGAAATAGGTCCAAAAGTGTGAGGGAAACTAAATCCATAGCACAGTGATCTCCCCAGTCAGTTGCTAAATATATTCCTATTGATTCATAAGACAATATGTCTCCACCCGGGTTTGGATATGAGAAACATATAGATTTGGCTATAGGCCAATATCATGTGCAAGAAGTGGATGACACTAGGATCTTGGAACATGAAGAGTTCATATCAGATCAAGATTTCATCCATACACAAGAATTTAATACTTTCTTATGCCAATATAGGGGAAAGATAATGAGACAACATGCAGGAGAGAGAGATGAGGAGGAAAATTTGCAAATGCTGCAAGAGGAAATTGACAAAGAAATGACCCCTGAAAGGGGGAGGCAGTTACTCAAAGAAGAAGGTGTGATCATTTATCCCAGGTGGGAGATGAAGTCTGCCCTTTTGTTTGACAGTTTCTTGAAGAAGTAGCCCCATGGAAAATAGATTGTGCCAGCCGAGATTGATAGAATATTCTTTGGTTCAGGATATGATCCAAATCAGAAGGATTTATTACTATGGGCCTTATACCCCAGAAATAAGAGGCCACTCCTTATAGACATTGATGAAGCTTTCAGGCACCTCATGATCCAACAAGTGGGCAAAACAGATCCAAGGAGAATTGCACAATTAAACCTGGATGTGGCCAAGCTAAACAAGGATCAAATTGAGTACCTAGTCAGAGAAAACCATACACTCAAAGTCCTATATGAAAATATGCAATTGAAAAATTAACATTGGTAAGATAAAGCATTATAGCTAGAATCAACACTTAGGATCACTAAAATTGAGGAATCCTCATTTGAGGCCTTGCAAGATGCAACCTATTGGCGGTTAAAGAATGAGAAATTGGTGAAGCAACTCGAGCGAGCCAAAAGGAGAACCAACAAACTTGCAAGTGATGTGGTGAACCATCGGTTCAAAGCCATGATGTCATACTCAACCAATTTCTGGAGTACATACAATGGCACCATAAAGGCCCTAAATAAGCATATGAGATTACAAAAGCGTTTGCAGGAATTAATGAACAAGAAAGACTCAATGAATATAGAGGAAAAGGGTGAAGGGAATGCGTTCAGGGAAGTACACCATAGGTTTGGTAAAGAACTAAATAATGATATTTAGAAATTGGAAAATTCCAACACACCCCGAATGCCTTCAATTATTCATGATGTTGACCTTATGTCACTAGAACAATGGCAAGCCGAGTTGACATGAATTATTGATAGGGCAAATGAGAAGCTGGACACAGAAGAGGGCTTGGCACCCCATGTCAATTTGTTGTATATGAGTTCTCTCATTTAGAATATGATATGAAGAGATGGAGCAAAGATGTTCATTGCTACAAGGATGCAAAATACATCAATCATTTGGGGATGTTAAATTTGTTTATGCTCAATTACAGTAGAAAAGACATTTAGTTAGTTAATGACTTTCAAAGGGGCACACCCTTTCATTTTGAAAATGTTTGGCTCTCATACAAGTATGAGGGGAGTTTTGTAATATTAAGATATCATGAACAAGAAGACTATTTTCATGTTCAAAATTTTAATCAATACAAGCTTCTACATTTCCTCTACATGTGTTGTGGATAAATGTTGTTTCACTAACCTGTTCTCTTATGTTATTATCTGGAATGGATAAGGTTGCTTTAAAAATTTCTCAGTGTGGAAAATTGGTTACTTTCATTTTCAATTTGAAAAAAACAAGATTGTATGTGAAACATAATTGTTCCTTATATTTCTTGCTTAATTGGTCCTTCAAAAGGAAAGTTAAACTCATTTAAGTGAATTATAGTGGAAGAAGTCAATTTTAAAACACTTGGGAGAAGGACAACTGATAGATCAATTGGAAGGGTGGACTTAAAAAACTGTCACATAGGAGTTATATGTGGGATCCTGGAAGACATAGACTCTGCGACCCAATAGAAGGATAGGCACTGATCATTACTCAATTATTAACTCAAAATAATATTTTACTTTGCCATATTGAATACACTTGAATTTGATTCAAGTTGTAGGATTGATAAAGCAGATAGAGACTAGGGAATAAGTTGAGATGAGTAGGGAAGATTAAGGTTAGTAGGTAACACAAATAAGAAACATAAATTTTGTAACAATATATAAACTTCAAGCATAAAGATTAGCTTCTACAACAACAATCTTGAACTCATCAGTAGCACTATATTTTGGGACCTTATGCCATTCTGAGATAGGGAGCAAACCAAAGTGAAACATTGAATCTTCTATAAAAAGCATTAGTTCTAAGAAACAACTAGTGAGTAGGTATACCTGCCCAGGTCCTGTAGAGCCTAAAGTGAGGGAGTTAGCAACTTAATTGGTTCACTCCATAAGTTGGCCAGATCAATTGGAGAGTTTGAAGATAGGAGTTGGCATTTCCTTAGAACATATCCAATCTATTGATTTGAGATCCAATAGATTCCATGCTAAAGGAGTGTTGTTATGTGGGAAATGCCTCTAATGAATGATTGATATGTTGAAATGAAGAATTGGATCAATTGGTTCCTAAGACACTTGGATGGATTCCCATGATGCTCTACATCATGAAGAAACCCTAAGAGTACTTGAAGAACCATTGGTCACTCTGCATCACCTTCTCTACTCAAAATCGACCAACTTTAGGCATTTATAGGCCCATATGATAGTTATAAATTTTAACCACTTCCTTTTCAACCGATGGCTAAGAACTCATATGCAACATTTGCAAAAATCAAAATTGCATTTTTGCACTTTTTACAACTTTTTCCCACTTTTCTGCTTTTGACACCTCAGACCTTAGCGACCTTATCAAACACATTAAACTTGATTTGAGTTAGAGTTTTTTGGGTTTTGATGAGGCTTAGAATGAGTGATAAGTGTTTGAAGAGATCAGAGAGATGTCAAATGAATCCTAGATTGAGTTAGTAGTGAGAAGAAAGAGTTTTCTATCATAAGGAACATGAATGATTAGTCAAAGAAGGGTTTGGGTACAAAGACATATGGGATATGAGTAATTAGGTAATTTGGGGATAGGAAAAGGTGGTGAAGGGGTAAAATTATTGTGAAATGATTCTGGGAAGCTTGAACATTTATGGAAAGATGTGAGGTCTCTATTGCGAGGATCCTTCAAAAGTGGAATACATAAAAGAAACCAAGCAACCTACAGATGAAAGATGAGAAAAAAATACATAGGCTGAAGAAAAAGTTGCAATTACAAAAGACATACTTTAGAAAATGTACTATCTGAGGTAATAAAGGAGAAGAGAAAGGGGCTAACCGAACACATATATCATGATCTCTATCCCGCCAAATCTTCATTTATTAGATTACTTGGGAAGCATTTATACTTTCATTATATGCAATACAGATTTTAAATAGTGATTTAGTATTTACCCCAATACTTGTTATCCATCTTCATATATAATTTAGAATGCACTTACCTTACAAGTAGACTCCATTTTATGAGAATGAATGTCCAATGGAGAGTCAGAGCTTGACATAGATCCCAATGAGGTAGTGTGTCTATTCTAAACATAATGAACAAATATTTAGGAATGAACAGAGGAAGTCGGTCTATTCTAGAACAAAATAAACTCTTTTGACCTCTAGTTGATCTCCCTCTTTTAGATGTACTACAAGTCTCACTTTCGTCTTCTCTTCCTAAATTTCCCTCGCTCGAGAAATATAGATCTGACAAATACCTATTTGGTGGTACCTGCATTCCATCAAATGAGAGAGATAGTTGGTATAGGGTTAGGGTCGATTTCTATTGTGAGAGGAAATAAATTTTAGGATTCCATGGAGAGACGAAAAATAATTTGTAATAGATATTTCACCGTATGTTGTTGATATTTTTCAAATGAGGGTAATGTTGACGAAGAAGTTGGCCCTAAAGTTGATGTTGAGATTAAAATTTGAATAAGTCCAATTGGGGCCTCAAGTGTTGATAAATGTATTAGATTTGTTGCTAATGTCGAGATCTGAAAAATAGGGGTTGTTTGTTTTCCTAGTAATTTTGGAGTTTTAAAAACTCATAAAAATAGTCTTCCTCATCATTTAAAGCATATAGGAGGGCCAAGAAGGTGGAATGAGCTATACCATGTGGTTTTGATAAGAAAAAAAATCAAAGTTTTGACAAAATATTGTTGCTAAAACCTAGCTTATTATTAAAGAGAAAGCAAGCAATTAATAAATGGTTTCTATAGGGTGTATTGACTTATACCTATCGATCCATGACACTATGCAGGATCCTCATCAAAGGGGTTTATGTTCCTTCATCTGTAATTCATTTATCTTATGTTAGCTAAAAATCACATGATACGTATGCTAAAAATTACATAGTAGACAACATGAACAATATGAAGACATCATAATCATTGTATATATTTTTTTCCTTACCTTTCATTTATCTAAAAAGTGCAGGGTCCTCAACAAAAGGGTTGACAATGTCTGTAGTCAATTACCCATTTCCACCAAGGATGAAATAATCACACAAAATATATACATGTAATCAACACCAACAATTGAGCATCATAAGCATTACATGATAGGTATGCTAAAAATTACATAGTAGAGAACATGAACAATATGCAGACATCATAATCATTGTATATTTTTTTATTCCTTACCTTTCATTTATCTAGAAAGTGTAGGGTCCTCAACAATTGAGCATCATAAGCATTACATTTTTAATTTGATAAACAATAAATACATTAAATATATAAGTAATAATAGAAACATATGCATCATAAATCACATATGTATCATCATAAACACGTTGTAATATGTTATAATTTGTCACATATGTATCATCATAAAGATGTTGTAATTCATCACATATGTATCATAAATCACCATCCATCACATAGCTAATAAATAGTCCACATTCAATAAATAAACACAAACTTCAAAAAATGCCACACAAAATGAGGGCTAGCCGAGACTCTAGTTGTCTCCATCTCCTATGGGTGGCATGGTTCTACTATTAGGATATCATGAACTAATTATGTAATGGCATTACAATTTAAAACACAATGAATTAATTATGTGACCATATATATAAGTGAAATAAATTTCTATCAAGAGATCAATATCAAATAGATAATATACTAATCACATACCAATACATTTCATTCATGCGATTGATCTTCTTCTTCATCCAACTCATCATCATGACCATCATCATCATCATCATCATCATCATCATCATCATCATCATCATCATCATCATCATCATCATCATCATCATCATCATCATCATCATCATCATCATCATCATCAGTAGCAACAGCAACAACACCATCATCATCGTCATCATCTTCTTCTTCTTCATGAACATCATCAACTAACTGTCAATCATGATCATCATCTATGTCATCTTCTACTTCTTTGATATCTTCTTCTTCCATCACATTATACTTTACCAACCTTCCTCTTGGATCATGTCTAACAACAAATGACCAACCCAGTTTATGAGGAACCTCTGAGTAAAATACCTACTCACATTGGCTTGGAAGAAGATAGGGCTCATTTCCAGCTAGCTCAAATGACCTTGTATTAACCATTGTAAATCCATTATCATGTTCAATAATAGTTCTATCAGGATCATTTTCATTCAATTGTAGCCTATACCATTGGATGGTGAAAAGAACTAATTTGAAGGACCTAAAGTCACACTCAAGTATATCATCCAAAATCCCATAGTATCAATTTTCTAAGACTCGAGGATGTATGTTGCTTCTAGACGAAACACTAGTCACTTGAAATACTGCATTTGTTCCAGAATCACAAGTTTTTTTCATGTCATCTAACTTTTTGATGCAAAATTTAAGACCATTGCACCACATAGCCTTGTGGTATTTCACCTGCAAAATGTCAAACATATATAATATGTACATCATTACAATTGGAAAAAAAATTAAATAGTATGAGTGATTAATATATTTATACGTACTTGTTTATCTCTTAAACCATATGCTAAATCAATTTCCCTTTGTGCAACACTGGAATCTCCATTACAGTGAGCTTCTTTAACAAAGGAAGTCACACCTTCCCATGTTAATGCACAACTAGATTGTTGACATCGTTGAATCCATATAGTCATCCAATCAAGATTGTTTGCAGCATACAAATGTAGTGCATCCCACTCTCAAGCAATTGTACAAAAAAAACTAGAAATTTATAACTCAAGTATATTGAAGATTACAAATAAATTAACAACAATATATATACATATACATATACATATATATATACATATATACATATATATGTATGTATATATGTATATATATGTACACACACACACACACACACACACACACACACACACACACACACACACACATATATAACTACAATATTGAATAATTACCTTTTACTTTCCTTATTCTACCTTTCCCCATCGAGTACTCCCCTTCAAATTTGTTAATGGAGTTGGGATCGCAAATACGATCTACACGGAACATTTCCATGAACTTAGGAAGGTATTCAATAATGTACACCATAGTCTGGCATACCATATATCCCTTCGCCATAGAGCCCTCAGGATGTGCTCTTTGTCGAACCAAAGACTTCAAAAATTTCAAGTGCCTCTCAACCATCCACATTGACCTTGTGTGTACAGGTCCACACAATTCAATCTCCTCAACTTGGTGTATGAGGTAGTGTTATTGTGCATTGAAAAAAGTAGAAGGTAGACACTTTTGCATTTCACACATTAGAGGAGGAATTTTTCTCTTCTAATATTTTATATCTTCTTTATGGATTTCTTTAGATGACAACCACCTACAAGAGATTCAAGATGCAAATATATTAATGAAACTTTACAAAATAATATAAAATATATTACATAACAAGTAAAACAAATCTCAAATATAATATCTATACAAAAATTGAACAAAAATCACTACTTACCTCATGTATTTTCCAAGATTGTATATAAATTGCTTGACATTATTATCGAACTAGTATGGGAGAGATAGAGGTAGAGCATACTACAACAATTATAAAATGATCTTTTTCATTATTTTAGATCATTTTTCATTATTTTCTAACATAATACAATGAAAAGTACATGCAGTATACAAATATATAGTAAATCCACATGAACATGAATTATCTTAATGAAGTTATGCCAATCATGCATTTTCATCCCTGGCCCAAAAGCACTTTTCTTTCTTATGAGATTGTTTATGTTTGTAGAAAATCCTATGGGAAATCAAAATTTTCATATGACTTCTTTTATAGCATTGCTTTTCTACTCCGTTAATAACCAAGGAAGGGCACTTATATTAATCTGGCCTCCATCGCTACTCGATTGAATGATATTTTTCATTGCATGATTGGATTCCTGAATGTCACTACAAATTTTGATAATATTTTCTTTGTCAAGCCTTCTATCCAATATTTTCCAAAATGTCTCTATTATATTCTTTCCAATATGCACAGTATCAAACAAATGCACAATTTATAGCTTCTCATAGTAGGGCAACCTACTAAATTGTCTGGGATAAGTTTTGAGTCCCTTTGGAAGGTGGTCATTAATGCCTTGACAACCTTCAAGAGGCATGTAAGTTTAAAAAGTTAACAACGACAATCATCATCAGTAAATAAAACACAATATAAAAATATAAATTCCAAACATAAACCATTAGATGGAATGACATTACCTTGACAATTAATTCTATTATATTCCAACTTCCATAGGGAAGGTGTCATTCTTCGTGGCTTTGACGTAGTCTCTTCTTTCCCATTGAAAATATGCTTTCAGTATTTTGATACTTATGATATTTGTGGAGGAAGTGCCTATACTCATCAAACACCTACTTTCGTAAACTTTTTGAATGACAAGATTTCATCTTTGGACCACAAACTAGACATGCAAATTTTACCTTTGTTTGAAGACCTAAAAGATCATGTATAATTGGATTAAATATGATAGTTTTTTATATTTATAATTATGTTCAAGTTGAAGACTATAACATACCACAAAAATGTGTTAGCCCTAGGGCATCGTGAATTATCCATAGAAGCATTGCATGGAATTCAAATTATCTTTGTCCTATTAGTCTAGAGACGTCATACATAGTGACACCATTTCACAACTCTGACAACTCGTCGATAAGAGGCTCAATATATATTGATATCTCTAACTTGGTACTTACCTAGTTGAATGAACAAAAACATTACATAATTATTATGACCATTTTGCTGCAATATTTATAATTTAATGTAGATGACTATTAAATGAAAAAATACCTGGAACAATCATTGCCAACATTATGTGCTCCCTCTTTACTGACATCCATGGAGGAATGTTATTGTTGATACCAAAAACAGGCCACACTGAGTAAGCAGATCTCAGATCTCCAAATGGATTGACACCGTTTGTTGCCAATGAAAGACTGAGATTACAAGGTTCTTCTTTAAAGTGTTGCCACTTTTCATCTATGTCCATAAATGCAGATCCATCCGTAGGCATTTGAGTAATGTCATCTTGACTTCTATTGCGTGCATGGTAATCCATAAATTGCACCAAGTTTTCGCACCTAAATAATCATTGTAAACGTGGAATAATGAGAATATAACACACAACCTTGTGAGGCACCTTTTTTGTTAGTTGATCTGTTCGATATCTAGTCATATGACATTCAGGGGATTCTATTGCAAATTCATGTTGTTTATGATATATAATATGATCATTGGGACATGCATCTATTGCTTGATACTCCATTCCAATATCTTTCATAATGGTAGATAATTCTTAGTATGAGCGAGGTAGAATATTTGATGCTAGTAACAAAAAATCACCTATCAATCTTGTTGGTTAATGTATTTGTCCTTTGTAAAGATCTCAATTCTTCACTTAACCTCTGTTACCCTTTAAAGATAAATTTGCAACCACACAGTTGGATAAACAAAAAATAATTCATTCTCCTCTAAATTAAGGTACAACTCCCTTCAAAGATCTTCAATGAATTAATTAGATCTATGAGTTCATGCACACTTTTAACCCGAAAGCATTAAAGGCATTCATCTCATTTCCATACATCAACATGTTATGAAGATGCAGAATACTCATATATCAATTTAAGAAAGTAGCTCACTGACTATCTTAACTGATCCAACTCAATGCACAGAAAAGAAAGAAGAATTTTTAACTCCTAACTTTGTAACTATTTTCAATATGAGGAATGAGATCAATTTGAACAAGAATTCATTCACACAGAAATAAATTACTTAGATTCTAACACACAGATTCAAACTACCAAAATCAATTTTATATATTCCATTCATAGATGAATATCTTTCCTCACATCTTCAAAAATAGATATTGTATCAAGAACTTATTCCCATCCACTAACAAAAAATTCTTGGACCCTTTTAGAGTATCAAAAAATAGTTTTTATACCCACAACTTGGCTAATGGTTTAAAGAGGGAAACACATAAACTTAAGATTTTCGCCTTGAAGTTTTTGAGAAATTTACTTAAAATTAAAAACTAAATCTACCATAACTAATGATAAGAAAGCAGTTATGAATATTTCTGATTGGGCTCAATAGTTGTGACAGTTGACGTATTCTTCCATCTAGCATAGGCAATAGAGAAATCCTGAATTGAGGCACCATGAGGGAGTCCCACGTGTATCATCCTTAGCCTCCAGACCTCTATTTCCCTATGAACTTATGCGAATTTGTTGGAATGACTGTCCAGGTGTTTGATGCATAAGAACAAATGAGATTCAATCTTGGTGACTGTAGACAAATCATCCGGAACTAAGTGCTTTACCTCTTTTACATAATTGATTTTGCCTTCAAATGATTCTATTATAACCTTCGCAGCTTCAAGGGTCTTACCATCATCTTTTAGGCACTTGTTTCTGATGCACAAAAATTCATTTCACATTGATGCAACAAAAGCATTACATAATTATTATGACCATTTTGCTGCAATATTTATAATTTAATGTAGATGACTATTAAATGAAAAAATACCTGGAACAATCATTGCCAACATTATGTGCTCCCTCTTTACTGACATCCATGGAGGAATGTTATTGTTGATACCAAAAACAGGCCACACCGAGTAAGCAGATCTCAGATCTCCAAATGGATTGACACCGTTTGTTGCCAATGAAAGACTGAGATTACAAGGTTCTTCTTTAAAGTGTTGCCACTTTTCATCTATGTCCATAAATGCAGATCCATCCGTAGGCATTTGAGTAATGTCATCTTGACTTCTATTGTGTGCATGGTAATCCATAAATTGCACCAAGTTTTCGCACCTAAATAATCATTGTAAACGTGGAATAATGAGAATATAACACACAACCTTGCGAGGCACCTTTTTTGTTAGTTGATCTGTTCGATATCTAGTCATATGACATTCAGGGGATTCTATTGCAAATTCATGTTGTTTATGATATATAATATGATCATTGGGACATGCATCTATTGCTTGATACTCCATTCCAATATCTTTCATAATGGTAGATAATTCTCAGTATGAGCGAGGTAGAATATTTGATGCTAGTAACAAAAAGTCACCTATCAATCTTGTTGGTTAATGTATTTGTCCTTTGTCAAGATCTCAATTCTTCACTTAACCTCTGTTACCCTTTAAAGATAAATTTGCAACCACACAGTTGGATAAACAAAAAATAATTCATTCTCCTCTAAATTAAGGTACAACTCCCTTCAAAGATCTTCAATGAATTAATTAGATCTATGAGTTCATGCACACTTTTAACTTGAAAGCATTAAAGGCATTCATCTCATTTCCATACATAAACATGTTATGAAGATGCAGAATACTCATATATCAATTTAAGAAAGTAGCTCACTGACTATCTTAACTGATCCAACTCAATGCACAGAAAAGAAAGAAGAATTTTTAACTCCTAACTTTGTAACTATTTTCAATATGAGGAATGAGATCAATTTGAACAAGAATTCATTCACACAGAAATAAATTACTTAGATTCTAACACACAGATTCAAACTGCCAAAATCAATTTTATATATTCCATTCATAGATGAATATCTTTCCTCGCATCTTCAAAAATAGATATTGTATCAAGAACTTATTCCCATCCACTAACAAAAAATTCTCGGACCCTTTTAGAGTATCAAAAAATAGTTTTTATACCCACAACTTGGCTAATGGTTTAAAGAGGGAAACACATAAACTTAAGATTTCCGCCTTGAAGTTTTTGAGAAATTTACTTAAAATTAAAAACTAAATCTACCATAACTAATGATAAGAAAGCAGTCATGAATCTTTCTGATTGGGTTCAATAGTTGTGACAGTTGACGTATTCTTCCATCTAGCATAGGCAATAGAGAAATCCTGAATTGAGGCACCATGAGGGAGTCCCACGTGTATCATCCTTAGCCTCAAGACCTCTGTTTCCCTATGAACCTATGCGAATTTGTTGGAATGACTGTCCAGGTGTTTGATGCATAAGAACAAATGAGATTCAATCTTGGTGACTGTAGACAAATCATTCGGAACTAAGTGCTTTACCTCTTTTACATAATTGATTTTGCTTTCAAATGATTCTATTATAACCTTCGCAGCTTCAAGGGTCTTACCATCATCTTTTAGGCACTTGTTTCTGATGCACAAAAATTCATTTCACATCGATGCAACTAATTCTGCGATCTGATTCACTAATTTTGCTGATTCCTCATAGGCTCGCTTTATTAGGGAATTCCTCCATTCAATGTTCCCATGGCAAACATACATTATACTGTCATCTAAGCCAGCTACAAGTTTTTTAGCGAGAAACTTCATTACTCCATAGATTTTCACTTCTCGCATCTGTGCTTCTTTTGATGCCCATTTAGCTTCTTCTTTTTTATAATTTATAATTTCAAATTCCAATCCCTTCATTACCATTAACGCTCCATCATAAACTCTGCTCAAGTTGATAAAATATCCTGCTCCCGATTTCTGAATTCCTTCTAACCACTCCATCACAGTTTTTGTAACGAGCTTGCATTTTTGTATTTGTTCTAGAATCTTTTGGTTAGTAGGCAATTTAAAGTCAAAGGACGTTGGAAGCTGCGATAGAGGTTGAGGGTTTGGATTATTAATGACTTTGATATACTCTGCCATTCTATTTAGAATTTCCTTCATCTCATGCTTATCCCTTTCATCCTTCCATGTTCTATTAAATATTTTCTTGGTCGATGTTTCAAGATGATAGGAATTAGCTACTCGAGTTAGGACACCAAGATTTAGTTTTTCAACTATGAAATCCTTTGCAGTAGGGCTAGCAACAAATTCATCTGTATTTAGGCGAGCAATTTTTGTGGTCCAATTACCTATACTGCCATCAAAATCAATTTTGGAGATTGCTTTAATGTTCTTGGCCTTGGGAGTCTTTCCCAGACATTTACTTACCATATCCTCCAATGGAATTGAAGCAGGGACTATGTTCCTTTTCTTATTACTTAGAGTGTTTTCTAACCATAGAGGTCCAGTGTGCACAAGAGATTTATCAGAATCAGATTCAGCTTCCTTTCCTTTCTATACCACCAATGTGGTAGCAATGTTTATCATATCATCCACCTGCTGATTATCACTTACATTATCAATTATTTGTGCCTCTAATTGTAGATGGGCTAGAGTGTTGTCCATGTCAGGAGGGGTATCCAAATCAACTGCTACTAAATCCATGGATGATTTCTTTACCTTGTTCTTGGTTTTACACCGAGTGATCCTAGTATGAGTCGATTCCTTCTTGACCCTCACTAGCTTTTTTGCCTATTCAGTCTTAACTTGTATTTTTGAGGAACCTACAACACAAGGTGTGACAAGAGAGTTTTCTATTACAACCTCTGAGGGTGAAGTTGGGCTTTTTATTGAAATTCTCCCCATTCTTCATCCTCTTAACCATTTTTCAGTCCTTCTAATGACTGGAGATGTCCTTACTTGGATTTGATCCTCTTCATCCTTATCCCAGTCCACCTTTGGAATCACTCCTTTCTGTCTACTATCTATAAACCGGGGATCAATCAATTCACTATCATCATCTTCAACATTAGCAACATTCATCTTTAGATCATAAACCCTGACTTGCTGTAAAGTGAACCTTTCATGTGTCCTCTTCCTGATTTCAAATTCATCACAAAAGTTAGCCTGGCAGTCCTCAATATTTGGTACATGAGTGAAGTCTTTTCTCAATGTTAGGTGTGCAGCAGCAAATCCCTTGGCATCAAAATTAACTTGAGGTCCATACAACTAAAAAATTCAACTTCTTAAACTATAATTCTAAATTTAAAGCATCAGAGACACTATTACACATGAAATATGACAATTCAATAGGAAAGAAGACACCTGATTGATGTTTATCTCTATACTTCATATCAATGTAAGCTAGCTACTTGCATATTTCTATCAGAACTTGCTTGTCTACCTAGGCAGTTTATAAGGTTCTCCTTCAAAACCTCCTACCCTTAGGTAAGTGAACTTGGGAAATTGTATGAAGTAGCTGCCATAAGTGCTTATCAACTGCATGGCTTCATCTGACAACCTTTTATGAATATTCCCTCTCAATTCAAAAACCATCCTACCTAGAAATATATCATGCAACTTACGATAATTTTCACAAGACCTATGTTGTTGCAAATGTGGGTGATATTCATATATTTTCATACCATCAATCCATGTTTCATGATGTAAACCAGACCACAACCTAACACATGCCAAGAAATACAAGAGGTATGATGACATATAGAAGTTCTTATTACCAAAGCAACACAAACCCTCATGCAGCCTGACTACAATCAATTATACCCAGTCAATATCTTTTATCACCAAGGACAACCTGAATAAAGAAGTACATCCAATCTTCCCAATATAAAGGAATTTGGTTCCCCCTTACTCCGTGTAACATGATCATTATATCCTTTATCTTTCTCATCAAGTATTCCCAAGTTAATGGATTCGGCAGGCGAGAACCTCCCCTTTAAAATTTTAACAACCATTTTTTTGCAATGACACTTCTATAGATTGATTTCTTCTAAGAGAAGAGCCCTTGAGACTTACAAATTGTCCAATCCTCATATTGATGTTTCTTAGGAATTTTCATCACAACAACAATGAACTCCCGACTAACCTTGAGTAAAACCTCACCATCCGCACCTTTTATACATCTGTCAACATTGTCATATTCATTCATGCACTCCAAAACCAGCTCAGGACATGACACTACTAGAGGGAAAGCCGCCCCTTCTACTAACCCACTATCTAGAATCTTTTGGATTAAGGGAGAACTAGATGAATTTCGTGCCCTTTCATGAAATTCATCTAAATCTACTGACAATAGGAAAGTATCACCTAACTCAGGGAAGGAACAAACTAACCATGACTTTTGATCTGTCTTATGCAATTTCGGTCTCATTTTGGATTTACAAACAGGAAAAAACACAATAGGGGAGACAAACTGAACCAATAGAGCTACCAAATAAAGCTTTCAAATATCAAATCACAAGAATGGAAGGAATATTTTTAACTCACCTTTTATGCAGAGCTCTGAATTCAAAGGGTCATGAACAAAAATATCGTTTGCATAAATCCTTTACTTACGAAATTGGGCAAATGAGCGAGGCAAGTAATTATTTTTTGTAAAAACAAAACAAATCTTGAGGACAGGCTTGAAAATCGGTCACACAAATTGCTATGATTTGTAACTGCATACTTATCCATGCCAAATTACTCTGAAAGACTTAATTCTGAGAATTCATTAATTACAAGTCTTTTCCCTCCATTCCTTTCTTTTAAATGATTATTCTCAAGTACGACTCTTCATCACGACTCATTCCCTCAAGGTTCACCTTTTAAATCTGGAATATTCTTTATATGACACTTCTTCATCTCCAAAGCCATCGATTCATCAAACCTTGAACCTTGAACTTTGAACTTCCTGAGAAGTGGTTCAAGACTTCAACTTCAAAAGAGCAAAAAAAGGCAAACCAAGACAAAGACACCAAAATGCCATGGCTCACATATTACAAGTATAAGACGCAAATAGGACTTGACTTTCGAGACTTTGAACCTTGAACTTTGAACTTTGAAAAGGTTCAATAGTTCAAGTTGAATAACAATTATTACAAAGACCTTGACTCTTTGAAAGCTAAGCTACAATACTACATACTTCGCTTGAACTTGAACCTTGAACTTTGAAGAGGTTCAACTGATAGGTTCAAGTTCAAGAAAAACTTCAACAAGACAAAAAATGAGACTTACACAAGCATAGACTAAATAAAACACTCCTTATTTTGATGATGTGAGAACAAAATGCCTCACGAAAATGAGGAGGGCAACATCATCTCTAACTGGGGACTAGGACTGTAAAGGACTAAGGAGGAATTCTGAATCTCCGGTTTCACACAAAAGACATAAAATAAGGCCGAGACCAACAAAACGAACACACCAAAACCAACACAACCAAAAAGAAAATAAAACTAACCTACAAAATATGCAGGGGACTCCTGCTTTACAACTTATAGAGCTTAAGATCATGTCCATTATAAGACAGGGGAAGAATGGTACCGTCAACATAGGCAAGCTTGAAAGAATTAGGCCATTTAACCTCATGAATAAAAAATAGACCTTGCCACAGTGATTCAAATTTACCATGTGCCCCTTTAGGTTCTCTTCTTCTATCCCAGAGTAAGACCTGATCACCCTGCATAAATTTTCTGGGTCTGGCTCTTTTGTTAAAAAAATTCTTGACATGTAGCTGATGTTCAGTGATCCGATCAATGAGTTTATCCCTTTCTTCTTCTATTTTCATCAAAGGCATGATTCTTTTCTCTAAGGAATCCTGAAAATATGCATCTCCACAACTGTTTGTAATTTTGAAGCTACTAGTTCTAGAGGCAAAGATAACTATACTCCCACACCATACACCAATTCAAAAGGAGACATCCCTATTTCCCTTTTAGGAGACATCATATCCACCCAGAGAGCCTCATAGATTTGCTTGTGCTAGTCCTTCGAATTCTCACTTACCAATTTTTCATAATGTTTATCAAGTTCTTATTGTTGGACTCTAATTGACCATTACCTTGTGGATAGTAATCTGATGAGTGGGCAAGAGGAATTCCATGATCATAAAAAAATATAGAGATTTCTGTAGAGGAAAAATTCATAGCATTATCAGTCACTATCTTCTGAGGAACTCCAAAGCATACCAAAATGTTTTCTTTTAAGAAATCATAAACCACTTCAGATGTAGTCTTTCATACATGAACATCTTCTACCCATTTGGTAAAATAATCTGTTGTAGTAAGTATGTGTGTATGTCCAACACTTGAGGAAGGTGACAATGGACCTATGAAATCAAGGCCCCACTGCTTGAATGGTTCATCAATAACAACAGGTCTAAGGGGTAGTGCCGCAAGCTATGGATTTCCTGTGAACAACTTAAATTTTTCACAATTTGCCACCCAGATGTAAGAATCTTTGAACATACCTGGCCAGTAGTAACAATTTCTCAAAATTTTATGAGCAGTTACCATCGAAGAAAAATGTCCACCGCAAGCTTCATTATGAAATGTTTTCAAAAGAGCCTCCTGATGTTCCTTACCCACACAACATAAGAAAGAGTCGTCCAATCCCTTCTTGTACAAAACATCACCAAAGATGACATACTTAGCAAATTTCAATCTCAAATTGCATTTCTCCTTAGGTGACAAATACTCAGGACATTCTCCATAGGTTAGGTAAAATGCAACATCTGCAAACCAAGAATCTTGAAGACCCACAAACAGAACTAGAGGTAACTCTTCATGCACTTCATTCTTACTCTCTGCAATCAGTTTGCATAGGCCTTGTCCCCTTACTAATTTAGTTTATTTAATATCCAGATTGAACTCCTGTATTTTTGATACTCATGTATCTCTGCTATTCATTCCAATATCTTGATGTGTCAAAATATTTTTAACAGCCGAGTGTGGCACATACACTATAGCATGAGAATGAAGAATTACATAATACCTGAAATTTTTAACATCTTTTACCACCACAAATGCTTGCTTCTCCATTAATGAATATTTTAGTTCATGCTTTTTGAGCGGTACACTCATGAAGGGAATTGGAACTTCCTCATTTTCCTCATTTTTTTGCAATAAAATTCCTAACATGGTATGCTCAAAGGCATAACAGTAAATGATGAAATCCTTCTTTAAATCTGCATTGATGAGCGTAGGATCCTGCAGTATAGCTTCTTTTACTGCCTCAAATGCTTTATCCCTTCATCATTTCATCTGAACACCTTTTTTTCACTCATCAAATTCACTATGTATCAGGTAATCTTTGCAAAATCAGGGACAATCCTTCTCAAAAAATTCACTTGACCAAAGAAGGATCTAACTCCATTTCTATTTGATGGTAAACTTAGCTGCTGAATTTCCTTCATCCTCTCTAGATCTACCTTGATGCTTTCTTTGGAAATGATGTGACCAAGCAGTTTACCTTCAGTAACATCGAACACTGACTTCTTTAGATTCAAAGACACTCCATGCTCCTTGCACCTCTACAAAACTTTCCTTAAGTCTCTCAATTGATGCTTTCTCTATTTTGAGAAAATAGTTAAATCATCAAGGTATACAATGATTATTTTATCTTTTAGGTGACCAAAAGACAAGTCCATAGCCCTCTAGAAGGTTGCTCCAACATTTATCAGACCAAACAACATCCTGTTATATGCAAAGGTACCCCAAGGAGTGATAAAAGTTGTTTTGTGCTGATGCTTTTTTGAGACACTAATCTGATTGTAGATTGCAAACCTACCTAACATCGACATCATCTCAGAACCTGAGACTTTTTGCAAAATATGATCCATCGCAGGTAGTGGATAATTATCCTTCAGACTAGCTTGATTCAAATTTCTAAAATCCACACAAATCCTAATTTCTCCATTCTTTTTATGAACTGGAACTATATTATCTATCCAGGTGGAATGGTGAATAGGATATATAATTTTTTCCTTTAACATTTTATCCACCCCCTTGAAGATGGCATCTGCAACCTTGGGATTAAAATTTCTCAATTTCTGCCTGAATGGACTTGTTCCCGGTTTCATAGGAATATGATGCTAAAACTACCCATCCCTAAAAAATTTCAGATCGTACATCCCTATATTACATTAAAAGACTAATGAATCCTCTCTTCTCTTTAGGGGTACAACACTTTCCCAAATTGATGAACTTAGGATCCTCTTCATCACCAATATTAATCCTCATAATCACTAGAATCATTGAGTTGCTAGTAATCGTTCGTCTTTCCTCTTGATGAAAGCATCTTGACAGTCAAAAAGGTGTTCTAAAGACACTAACCCTATAGGAACCTTATTTTCTTTCAATTGGATAATTTCATCTCGCGGTCCCTCTCCTGGATCTGGGGAGAATTCCTTACATTCAGTTTCAGATCCTTCAGAGAATGTAGTCATGAACATTGCAGTACAATGTAGAAGGTTTTTTATGTGCTTATCATTTTCAAAGACTTGCCAAAATTTAGAGTTATTAGGGACACTTGGCCTATATATTAACTCCACCTGGTAAGTATCTACTGTGAACTCGGGATGAGGAATCAAGAGAGACGCTGACACTGCCAAAGAATTTTCTTTAGAATTGAATTCACGTGGGATGGTTTCAATAGAAAAAGAGTCAAAGCCTTCAATTTCATCCCATACCCTATTCTGATAGTGCATTAATCTTTCATTTTTTACAGTGAATAACCCTCTTGTTTTATAATCAACTTAACATCTCCTTTTACTCGCAACAGTTTCACTCCCAATTTCTTTTCTTTGGCTATTCCCAACAACAGAGCCTTATATTCAATAGTATTATTTATGTTCTTAAAATCCAACTTGAAGGAGAAAGGAATATGTTTTCCAAAGGGAGGAAGAAGAACTACTTCGGCTCCAAAATGACCAGATGTTGAGAAACTTCCATCGAAATCCATTATCCATAGCTCCTCAAGTGCCTTAGGCTAAGACGACAACTTCATTATCAGATAAGATCATATAATTCCCAAATTCACATTCATGGTACAATATTTGTGCCTTTGGATCACCAGAAGGAAAAATAATAATTAGATTTAGCCTCTAATTATAAAATGACCCGTTGTTTCCCTATGGGGATAGTGGCCTGAGACCAATCCATTTTAATTTCACCTCCTAGGTCTCTACAAAATGTACGACTAAGAAACATGCCATAACTTGGAGGAATATTAGATATTAAAATAGTTAACCTAACTCTTTAATCAGGATGAGCGGCAAGGGCTACTTGAGCATCTTTAATCTATCCTAACAAGGGTATTTGTTTGGAGTCCATGGAGTAACATCTACCAAAGGTTTTAGTCAGGGATAATCCCAGAGTCTTGGCTACAACAGATGGCATGATGTTATCTAAGGCACTAGAGTCTATAATACAATTATTTAGTTTATGTCCATTTATGAACAAGGATGAATAAAATGGCTCAGGTTTTGATTAAAGGAAAAACAACATGTCATCAGCTTGATGGGCAACTATTTCAGGGGAAGCTTCATGAGTAGAAAGACAAGTTCACACACCTTCTTTGGAGGACATAGTAGCATTAGCTGATTGTTGTATCATATCAACTTGTACATATGCATTATTTCCTTTCACAAACTTAACCAACCTATCAAGTTCTTTAGGGTTTAATTTAAGATATTCAGCTGGCATAATTTGAATCCAAGAGGATTTAAAAAATTCAACAATATCAAATGAACTCTCAATGTCTACAGCCTTCAATGTCTGAGGTTCTTGAGCTCTTAAATCATTATTATGAAACTGAGAAATGATTTCCTTACCTTTGAAGTTCACAAAAGAGGATGAAGAGGCACTTTGAGGTTTGGCATTCTGCTAGTTTCTAGTCAACACAAAAAAGGAAGGAAACTCCAAGGTAACCAAAATATCACCTCCTCTTTTTGAATCAGACTCATACTCCAAGAAGTGGATTTCAGAGTTGCCAGGCTGGCTGGAGGATTCTTCTTCACTTGATTCTAGCAGTGCCTCCTTTGAACCAACCAGTTGAGCATAACGTACCATCTTCGGGCAAGAATTTCCATCATGATCATCAATAAGATGAAAGATACACATGTTGGCTTTAGGTGGGGGTGCCTCAATTGCTAGTCTTTGTTGTGTAGGAGGCAATTGTAAAACTCTACTTGCGGCTCCTATTGACTGATTAGGGACTTTCCTTGAAATATCTTGGTAAGGCTACAGATAAGAAGTATTCATTTTGGGTAATTGCCTCTTCAAATTTATCATATCATTCATTAGTCAATGAATCACAGGATCAGAAGAATTTGATGTGTGTGTCATGGAAGTTTGAACTTCCCTCTTCCACTTTCTTGTAGTGATTAAATCCTCTTCTAATTCTATGACCAATATTTTGACATCAGCTAGGGCTACTACTCTTTGCCTGCGGATCAAGAAACCAATCTTAGAGGGCATAGAATTAATGAAAAATCATTTCAAATTATCATCAGAAGGCCATTGGTTTGCTGGAATCTTATGGACAATTTTATCAAACTTAGCCACAAAATCTCTCATGGATTTAAGGATTTGTTTTTTTTTAACTGGGCTAACTGGGCTAGAAGAGAATGTTCATCTTTGACTAATTTGAACCTAGCTTTGAACCTAGTTTTAAGATCTTTCCAATTAGTAATTGCACCATATGGTAAATGATAAAACCAATCTCCTACTACCTCAGTCAATGTTTGTACAAACAATCTCACAACCACATCTTCATGCTGAACAACTAGAACACCACAAGGAACATTAAATGCATTCAAATGCTCATCTATTGAGACCTTTCCATCACCACTAAATTTAGGCAGATGATACCTAACTCCTTTGGTTAAAGGATTAATATTTGCACCAAGAGTGAGTGGTCCTATGACAGGGCCTCAATGATTATTTAATGTCATGGGTAGAATGATATTTAAAGGTGTAGGGTTGATTACACTAGGGAAAGAAACACCATGTAATGTTAGGGCTTGATAGATAGGAGATACATGAGATACAAAAGAAATAATAGGAGGTCTACTCTTGGCTCTTCTTTGAGGTGTAAAATAAGTTGAAAATTTTAAGCCCTGAAGTTTCTGAAAAACAAAATTGATCACCCCTTCGCGCTCTAGGACCTAGTATATCTTCTTAACTCCAACCTATTTATAATACACTAGACACTTCAAATAAGAAGAATATTAAGACAACCCTATTTATCTTATGATTACACATCCAATCTTATTATTCAACTCCCCAACAGTGTTGCAAAAAATCTATTGGTTAACAGATTTTTTCCTTTGTCAAGATCTCAATTCTTCACTTAACCTCTGTTACCCTTTAAAGACAAATTTGCAACCACACAATTGGATAAACAAAAAATAATTCATTCTCCTCTGAATTAAGGTACAACTCCCTTCAAAGATCTTCAATGAATTAATTAAATCTATGAGTTCATGTACACTTTTAACCCGAAAGTATTAAAGGCATTTATCTCCATATATCAACATGTTATGAAGATGCAAAATACTCATATATCAATTTAAGAAAGTAGCTCACTGACTATCTTAACTAATGCAACTCAATGCATAGAAAAGAAAGAAGAATTTTTAACTCCTAACTTTGTAACTATTTTCAATATGAGGAATGAGATCAATTTACACAAGAATTCATTCACAAAGAAATAAATTCCTCAGATTCTAACACATACATTCAAACTATCAAAATTCATTTTATATATTCCATTCACAGATGAATATCTTTCCTCATATCTTCAAAAATAGATAAAGTATCAAGGAATTATTCCCATCCACTAACAAAAATTGTCAAACCTTTTTAGAGTATCAGAATATAGTTTTTATAGCCACAACCTGGCTAACGGTTTAAAGAGGAAAACATGGAAACTTAAGATTTCCATCCCAAAGTTTTTGAGAAATTTACTTAAAATTAAAAATTGAATCTACCATAACTAATGATAAGAAAGTAGTTATGAATCTTTTTGATTGGGCTTAGCAGTTGTGACAGTTGTTGTATTCTTCCATCCAGCGTAAGCAACAGAGAAATCTCAAATTGAGGCACCATGAGGGAGTCCCACGTGTATCATCCTCTGCTTCCAGACCTCTTTTTCCCTACGAATCTTTATGACTTTATGAGAATGACTGTCTAGGTGTTCGATGCATAAGAACAAAAGAGATTCGATCTTTGCTATGGTGGACAAATCATCCAGAACTAAATCCTTTGCCTCTTTGACATAATTGATTTTACCTTCAAATGATTCTATTATAACCTTAGTAGCTTCGAGGGTCTTACCATCATCTTTTAGGCACTTGATTCCGATGCACACAAGTTCATTTTGCATTGATGTAACTAATTCTACGATCCGATTCACTAGTTTTGTTGATTCCTCATAGGCCTGCTTTATTAGGGAATTCCTCCATTCAATGTTCCTCTGACAAAGATACATAATACTTTCATCTAAGCTAGCTACAGGTTTTTCAGCGAGAAACTTCATTACTCCATAGATTTGCACTTCTCGCATTTGTGCTGCTTTTGCTACCCATTTAGATTCTTCTTTTCTCTAATTCCTTCATTACCATTAATGCTCCATCATAAACTCTGATCAATTTGATAAAATATTCTACGCTTGATTTCTGAATTCCTTCTAACCAATCCTTCATAGTTTCCGTAACGAGCCTGCATTTTTGTATTTGTTCCAGAGTCTTTTGGTTAGTAGGTGATTTAGGGTCAAAGGATGTTGGAAGCTGCAACAAAGGTTGAGGGTTTTGATTATTAATGGCTTCGATATACTCTGCCATTCTCCTTAGAATTTCCTTCATCTCATGCCTTTCATCCTTCCATGTAAGTATTTTCTTGGTCGATGTTTCAAGATGATAAGCATCAGTTGCTCGAGTTCTAGCACCAAGATTTAGTTTTTCAACTGTGAAATCCTTTGCAGTAGGGCTAGCAACAACTTCATTCGTATTTAGCTCGACAATTTCTACGGTTCGATTACCTGTACTGTCATCAAAATACATTTTGGAGATTGTTTTAAGCTTCTTGGCCTTGGGAGTCTTTCCCAGATATTTACTTACCATATCCTCCAATGGAATTGAAGCAGGGTCTGTGTTCCTTTTCTTATTACTTAGAGTGTTTTATAACCATAGAGGTCTAATATGCATAGGAGCTTTATTAGAGCCAGATTCAACTTCCTTTCCTTTCCATACCACCAATGTGGTAGCAGTGTTTATCACATCATCCACCTATTGATTATCACTTACATTATCAATGCTCTATGCCTATGAGTCTAGATGGGCTGGAGTGTTGTCCATGTCAGGAGGGGCATCCAAATCAACTACTACTGAATCCATGGATGATTTCTTTACCTTGTTCTTCATTTTAGACCAAGTTATCTTGGTAGGAGACGATTCCTTCTTGACCCTCACTAGCTTTGCCAGCTGTTCAGTCTTAACTTGCATTTTTGAGGAACCTCCAACACAAGGTGTGACAAGAGAGTTAGCTATTGGAACTTCAGAGGGTGAAGTTGGGCTTTTTCTTGAAATTCTGCCTATTCTTCGTCCTCTTAACCATTTTTTAGTCCTTCTAATGACTGAAAATGTCCTTGCTTGGATCTGATCCTCTTCATCCTTATCCCAGTCCACTTCAAGAATCACTCCTTTTTGTCTACTTTCTATAAACTAGGGATCAATCAATTCACTATCATAATCTTCAACATTAGCAACATTCATCTTTAGATCATAAACTTTGACCTGCTGTAAAGTGAACCTTTCATGTGCTCTCTTCCTAATTTAAAATTCATCACAATAGTTAGCCAAGAAGTCCTCAATATTTGGCACATGAGTGAAGTCTTTTCTCAATGTTAGGTGTGCAACAACAAATCCCTTGGCATGAAAATTAACTCGAGGTCCATACAACTGAAAATTCAACTTCTTAAACTCTAATTCTAAATTTAAAGCATCAGAGACACTATTACAGATGAAATATGACAATTCAATAGGAAATCAAACACATAACTGATGTTTATCTCTATACTTCATATCAATGTAAGCTTGTTGCTTGCATATTTCTATCAGAAGCTGCCTATCGAAGCCATACCTAGGTAGTTTATAAGGTTCTCCTTCAAAACCTCCTACCCTTAGGTAAGTGAACCTAGGAAATTGTATGAAGTAGCTATCATAAGTGCTTATCAATTGCATGGCTTCATCTGACAACCTTTTATTAATATTCCCCCTTAATTCAAACACCATCCTTCCTAGAAATATATCATGCAACTTGTGATAATTTTCACAAGACCTATGTTGCTGCAATTGTGGGTGATATTCATATATTTTCATATCATCAATCCATTTTTCATGATGTAAACCAGACCAGGGCCTAACACATGCCAAGAAATACAAGAGGTATGATGACATATAGAAGTTCTTATTACCAAAGCAACTCAAACCCTCATAAGCCTATCTGTAATCAATTCTACCCAATCAATATATATGTTATCACCAAGGATGACTCGAATGAAGAAGTACATCCAATCTTCCCAATATAAAGAAAATTGGTTCCCCCTTACTCTATGTAACATGATAACTATATCATTTATCTCTCTGATCAAGTGTTCTTGGGTTAATGGACTCGACAGGCAAGAACCTCCCCTTTGAAGTTTTAACAACCATTTTCTTGCAATGACACTTCTAAAGAATGATTTCTTCTAAGAGAAGAGCCCTTGAGACTTACAAATTGTCCAATCCTCATACTGTTGTTTCTCAAGAATTTTCATCACAATAGCAATGACCTCCCGACTAACCTTAAGTAAAACCTCACCATCTGCACCTTTTATACATCTCTCAATAAGGTCATATCTATTCACGCACACCAAAAACAACTGAGGACATGACACTACTGGAGGGAAAGTAGCTGCTTCTACTAGTCCACTATTTAGAATCTTTTGCATTAAGGGAAAACTGGAAGAATTTCACGCCCTTTCATAAAATTAATCTAAATATACTAACGGTAGGAAAGTATCCCCTAACTCAGGAAAGGAACAGACTAACTATGACCTTTGGTCTTTCTTATGCAATTTTGGTCTCATTTTGGATTTACAAACAGGAAAAAATACAACAGGGGAGACGAACTGAACCAATAGAAATACCAAATAAAGCTTTCAAATATCAAATCACAGGAATGGAAGGAATATTTTTAACTCACCTTTCATGTGCAAAGCTTTGAATTCAAAGGGTCATGAACATATAATATCGCCTGTGCAAATCCTTTACTTACCAAATTGGGCAAATGAAGAAGGCATGTAATTATTTTTTTAAAACACAAAACAAATCTTGAGGATAGGCTTAAAAATCGGTCACACAATTTGCTATGATTTGTAACTACATACTTATCCATGCCAAATTACTTCGAAAAGACTTAATTCTGACAATTCATTAATTACAAGTCTTTTCCCTCCATGCCTTTTTTAAAAATGATTATTCTCAAGTACGATTCTTCATCGCGACTCACTCCCTCGAGGTTCACCTTTTAAATCTAGAATATTCTTTATATGATTGCTGGTGATGCAATGCTTCTTCATCTCCAAAGCCATCGATTCATCGAACCTTCAACCTTGAACTTTGAACTTCCCAAGAAGTGGTTCAAGAGTTCAAGTTCAAAAGAGTAGGAAAAGACAAACCAAGACAAAGACACCAAAATGCCATAGCTCACATATTACAATAATAAGACGCAAATAGGACTTGACTTTCAAAACTTTGAACCTTGAACTTTGAACTTTGAAAAGGTTCAATAGTTCAAGTTTAATAATAGTTATTACAAAGACCTTGACTCTTTGAAAGCTAAGCCCCAATACTACATACTCCGCTTGAACTTGAAGCTTGAAATTTGAAGAGGTTCAACTGATAGGTTCGAGTTCAAGAAAAAATTCAACAAGACAAAAACCAAGACTTACACAAGCCCAGATCAAATAAAACATCCTTGTTTTGATGACGTGAGAACAAAATGCCTAAGGAAATTGAGGAGGGTAAAAAATCTACAACCAAAAATATAATTTGTTAATATAAAGAATCTTAATGGTGTATGTTTCACCCTTTATTAACTATAATGAAATAACAACAAAAATAGATGAAAAAAGATGACATTTATGACATACCTTAACATACATGAGATTGTTATGTTAGATAAACCATTCATAACCTTTGAGTTGACAAACAACAATACATTAGAGAGAAGAGTTGTTTGGGAGCCTTCGTAAAGGGGATCGTATGCCTTCTCAAGTAGAGGTACATCATGAACAACATCAAAGTCATCTTGATCATCATGATCAATGTCGTTAGTACTAAATGTGTCGTGGATCAATGTATTTGTACCATATTCTTCAATTATATTTTTTGGCGCATGATCATCTTCTTCAATAGGATCATTATCTTCAGCTTCGATATTCACACCTCCATGTTCCTCCACTTGGAAAACCATATTATCTGGGTTGTGGCAGTACATATCACGTGCCCTAGGGTGCTCCACCTATATAAAAATGATCGACATAAATAAGCCATGATCTTGATCTCATCATCAAGTTATTTCTTATGTATATAAATTATTAAAACGATATAATGAACAACTTACCAATGAACGATAATCATGCCCCCCTTCAATGTGACCATGCTTCCTATAATGTGTCTCAGCTATTGTGATTAGATGTCTTCTAGTCTTTAATCCCTTACAATTTTTGCAAGGACAATAACATTTTTCATCACCTTTTCCTTTCAAAATAGACCACAATCTAGCAATTGTCTCCTTATTTTGTTCTTTGTTGATATTATCTGACATGAGCTTTCTTCATAGGCAAAAAAATTGGGCTATGGAAACTTCAGTCTATAACCTTCGAAAACTAAGAAAAATGATGTTGCAAGTACGAAAGTCTTCTTAGAACTAGTTATAAAGAACTTGAAATGTTAGTTATAAAATGATTTTTCAATATAATATACCAAATTCAAATACTTAAACATAGAAAAATTGCAAAATGAACCAAAATCATTGAACATTCAACATAGTAACATAGTACTTGGGTCCTCCAAGTACACGGTGTGGGGACGTCTCGGTGACAGGTAATTTGAGGTTTTGTGGAGATCAACATAACACCAATTTCAAGTTAATAAGAAAACTTAAAGCATAGGTATAGATTTTGTCCTAGGCATGACTAGAACAGGAGGCATCACTATCATCATGAACAACAGTCATTGACAGATCACAAGAGCAACAACTATATTACAACAATGTCAAAGCATTCTGACAAGATCAAAGTAGTGACCACTATAGTATGAGAATAGTGACACCATTAATACTTAACACCATGAATCCCAAAGTTATAAATAAACCAAGATAATATGGATGCATATATGTTGATAGTTTACTGTGCTATGAAACAATGATATCAATGCCTACAAAGTAGAGGCAATGCATGAGTTCAAAGACAACCTGATTTGGCCTAGTGGTGGAGAACTTGTACTCTTGAAAGAGAGGTCACAAATGGTGTAGGAGCACATGAACCCCAGAGGAACACAAGGAGGGTCATGTGATGATGAGGAGCCATCACGTCCCTCTTAACAATTACAATGAAACACTTCATGGTTCCAACTTTGTTTGGTAACAACACCTTCAAACTCACAATGAAGACCTATCTGCAAGATCCACCATCATTCATGACTCACTCACAATCTCTTTGCTTCTTCAAATGACCACTATGGTAAAGCCTTCATGCATTAGACCTCAACACCCTTAGCTAACCTTTCACTCCAAACTTGATCTCACAAACAATGCTCTTATTGGTCATAACATACTCTAGTCTACAAGTTTGGTCTATACACATACCCATTCCTATGACACCATCCTTCATATTGACAACTTAACAACCCTTGTATTGAAAACTAGGCTCCACTTATTGTGGTAACAACCTAGAGTCACCTACACACAATCAAACCATCCCCATACTCCAACGCGCTCACAATGGCTTATTAACAACTTCAAACCTCTGTCAACACATTAAACAACTTATATGGCCGTCATTGTCCCATAAAATTTCCCCTTAAGCATTCAACAACCCTTAACAACTCTTGGTTTGAAACAAACCCTTACACATTGGGACTCTTGAATCCTCACACATATTAAGAGACCTTCAATACAACTCAATACTATTTCCTAATGCAACCTAACAATCCAACCTTTGACTGCAACTTAAGTTCCAACACAATAATTCACTATCCGCTGTGACAGTCATACCTTTATATGAGACAGTCACCCAACACAACCCCAAACAAGTGTCCCTTACCCAAACAAGTGTCCCTTACCCTTTTAAACACTTGGACACATTCAACACTCACTATTAGATCTCTCCAAACCACCACTTTCCCTTCCAAGCAACCTGCATGCACAAAACCTTTATCAAACTATCACTTCACTATTTTGTCTCAGTTTGAGACAGATTTCCAGTCATCTTCATCCACCTTGAAACATGTGCCAATCCATACATGGTTTGTTGCAGACTTAAAAACATATTGTACACATTCTTCCCCTCTATACTACCAATTTTGGGGACTTGATGCATGTGAAAACAAAAGTTATTACATTTTTACCAATCACTGGATACCCTAGACTGAGGGTTTGTAATTTGGACAAAAACTTGAATATCTTGCCTAAATAATGATGGATTTGATTAGAATAAAAACCAAATTGAAGTTTTTTCAGTGCCACATCAAATCCAATAGAAGGTAAACCAAAACTTCAAGGTATTACCATAGAAAACTCAATTGATCAGACTATTATACTATCAAAAACATGAAAAATGGGCAAAAAACCATGTTATATTGATATCAAAACCGATTACATCGACTCACCATTCTATTTTTGATCTTTGCAGACATATTTATATAATTATTTGACATTATTGGAGTTTAATGGTTAATTAAGGGTTTGAGAATGAAATATGTTTGTAAGGTCCTAATAAGGCCACTTAGAAGATGCAATAGGTAATCTAATAAGGCCATGTAGAAATGAATTCGGTAACCTTCCCTTTTTTTATTACAAGCTAGAGAAATGAGTCATTGACAAGATGATAGATGGAGCTCATACAATGAGCATTTACCTATAAATAAATGTAATTGAAATCTGATTTGTGTGGGGAATAAAAAGAATTTGGTCTTTGTTGCAGCAGAGCTTTGTGTGTTTAAATTCTATCTTTGTTTGCCCCTATTAACCAGATTTGTCTTCTACACTTAATTGGTTACTTAAGACCATCTAAAGTCCCATTATACATAGTCACAATTTTCCAAGAAATCAAAATAGCTCATATGTCTGGGAGAACAAAAATATAAGAAAACAATGTTGTTGAGGATTTAAATAGAGCAAATCTGAGACATTTAATGGAGATGAGTTACATTATAGAACATCTACTGATACACGACACCCTCAAATATTTTGGTATACAATAAAATAAGAGGCATCTACCTAAGGAACACCTACATGTAGATTTAAACTATGAATCAAATACATACTTCAAACTTATACAATAAAACACACTATTTGAACATTATATTTCACTCCTTTAGGATTATATAAGAATATTGTGAATCAAGGATTACAAACCATGGCCATAAAAAACTCATAGTTCATCAATTTGTCTATGTTACCCAATGACCTCATTCCAAACTATGCTAAGTTGTATAAAGATACAAATCTGTTTCCCTCCATTCACATATGAATTATATTGTTCTTTAAAATTTATCATTGTAATGAAGATTCCAAAAAGTAAATGACATAGGTTACCATTCAATAATCCAGTGCTAAAAAAAAACCAACTTTCAAGAATAAGGTAAATTGAAGACAATCAATTGATGTCTTCTCAGCTGTATGTGCATTTAGTTACAACTTATAAAACTATATCTTTACATAAATTGAATTCGAGGCTCACCATTGTAAACACAAAAACATCAACCCTTTGTTTGACTATATGTAAAATGTTATCAACTAAGAGACTTTTTATGTCCATGATAACTAGTCAACCCATATAGGGGAAATTTATAAGGGTTGAGGACTAAATACTATATGTAAAATACTATTAACTAGGAGAATTTTTGTCCATGATAACTGATCAACTCATATAGGAAAAATTTGTAAGAACTAAGAGAGTTTCTATGTCCATGATAACTAATGAACCCATATAGGCAAAATTTGTAAGACTTGAGGACTAAGCTAGAATTTTGCCTTGACACAAAATTAATGTTCTATATTAGTAGTAACCTAGTAACTCAAATGTTTTCTCTAAGAGTAGAGCAACATCAAGCTCATTAAACAAAAAGAATATTAGTTTCATATAGTGAACAAATTTCAACCACCTTTTAGGAGGATGAGAAATATGTATGTGTGTAGTCATAGTCTTGAAACATGTAAGTTCTTTTTCAAGTTCGCAAAGGATAGAATAACTAGAAAAAAAAATGTGTGGTGAGTTTGAAGCAACTCCGTGACCTAGTGTGTATCCAAACTTTATCTCAAGTCATATCTTACCAAGAGGACAAAAACAATCATGTGGGTACTTTTCCTTAACCTCATAGCCACAAAGTCCCTTGCTAACCATATCAATTGAAAAGTATCCTTTCCCTTCATGAAGGGTTCCAATTTGGGAGAAATTTTGAGGAGAGGTGAAGAGATGGTGGTGATAGTGTAATGCACATGCAAGTATTCAGCCACTCATGCATTAGAAACAAACAATCATGAAACAATCACAAGAACACCACAAGTAAAATGGGAGCTTTGGTCAAATACTTTAGTAGGATGTAACCATGATCTCATGCAATTCCACCATCATTCAACGCCTCTAACTCAATAGACATTGGATGATATTAATAGATATTGATAAGTCTTAATCATTCATTTGGTCCACCAATCTCTAGAACACCTTCTCTCGAATCTAAGAAGACACCCTATATCTATCTAATCTTGACACTTCGCTGAAAAAGGCTGAAGAATCAATATGAAACCAATATAAAATTCTAAGTATTTATGATTAAGAAAAAAATGGAAGTTACAAAGCTGAGAGAACATGGGAACAATATTACTACCTTTGTAATAGGTTGTCGACTCCACATATAATTTGGAACATTTTGAAAGGTAAATAAACTCTAAAGAAATGTTTTGTTTCAATATTCATACACACAACACAATGGTTATTTACTATTTAAAAGGACAACTCGATAGACTAGTCGTATAATTCTATCGGCTGGACAAGATAATTTGAGGTGGTGACATCCTTTTATTTACACATTGTTTCTATTAGAAAGAAGGACATATATGCTTTATATTTGGTAAGGCATGTTTCGAGATTCAAGAACCGGTTTACAAATATATCAAACAAAAATAAGCTGTTATAGTGGAAGTTGCTTTGTGTCAATCATTGATGCTCATGATTTGAATCCCAATATAAATTAAACATAATATAGCTTACAACTTAAACACAAAACAACAGAATTTGCAAGATAAACTGGGAAACCCTAATAAAATCATGACATCAAAATAGAACTAAGAAGACCATGAGCTCGATCGTGTACAAGAAAAAGCCCTCTCAGTGTTCACATTGTTTTGTGCAAGAAGTATTTGGGGTTTTTAATATGCAAAAAAGAATTTGAGAATGTATACATACAATGCAAGCCAAGAGAAAAACAACGGCAAATTTTCCAAAACTTGAATCAAATTCGGGTCGACACTTGGAATTGCCTCAACCTGCAAAATGTAAATGTAAAAAAATGCAAAATCTAAATCAGATTTGCAATGAAAAAATAGATAACACAATGGCAATGGAAAGAGATCATAACTTAATTATCGAATCTCAAAAACTTTGAAAAATGCTCATCATGTGCCTGCGAATAATGAAGGTGCGTATATTACGTTTTTTTTAAACATATCCCGTTTGTGTCAGAATTCAGACGAGGACTTCTGATGAACACCATTGTCGTCGGAATTTCGACAAATGCGGGAAAGGTTTTCTAAAAAAAATGGAATTTTGACACAAATTCTATTGTAAAATCTGACAAAGCAAAATAAATCCCATTGTTCGTTGGAAATTGTAGTCACACAAATCTGTCCAGCTTAATTAAATAAATATTAGCTATTTATTTGATTAAAAATCCACTAGCCAATAGTTAATTAAATTAATATTTAATTAATTCATCTCCAAACATTCTCCTATTAATTAAATAAATTATTCAATTTATTCTAATTAATTCATTAAACCAAATTCACAATCAATTAAATAAATAAAATCTATTTATTTAATTAAATCCCCCTATTCCTCTTTTAAATAAATTAAATAAAACATTTATTTAAATCATTATTTCCCCCCCCACTTGCATTTTCCTACAAATGCAACTTGCACACATTTATTGAAATAAATGATTTTTTATTTTAATAAAATCCTATTTTCCCTCACCCACCAAATCCACTTGCAAAATCTAATCCCCTTCTAGATTCTTCTAACCCCTTCCTAATTAGCCTAATCCATCCTGTAATTATTGTCACATTCCTAAGCAAAATGAAGTCACTTCTCAAAGACTTCAAAAGTCTTTGAAAAGCATTTAATGCTTTGTGTGTTCAACAAATTAACCCCCAAAGTCTTCCAAGACCACTAATGGCTCTTACATGACCATTTATGGCTCTTACATAACCATTTATGGTTATTTAAAACTTGTCTCCCCAAACATTTATTGTTTTGACTATATTCATCCATTTCACATTTGCACAAGAGTTTATCCATTAGATAAAAGCTTTATTCTTTGAATAAAGAGTTTATTCATTCAACCAACCTTGACTTTAACTCCCAAAATCATGTCAAGCATTTAATGCTTATTCCCTCTCCTCTCAACCTATCTCACATTGACACTTGTCATCCTGGGATTGGGTTGAAAGCCCTCACATGGATTTGAAATCATTCAATCCTGACCCTTGTTGAGATTGCTCAATCCCAACCATCCATTGCTCCATTTTTCCTATAAATAGAGCCCATTTCTTCATAATCCAGATCCTGAAAACTTGTATGCATTTGACCTATAGGCATTTTAGAGAGCATTTAGCATAGCAATCTAATATCTTGTCATTTTGGATTAAAATCAATCATTTTAATATCATCTAGTATTTTAGCTTTTTATTTTACATTTAGAGCAAAATACTACTATCTCAATCCTCCATAAGCATCCATAGTGCAAAAAGCTGCTCAGAGCTACACTATTTTGGAACTTGGAGAGGAGAGGAACAAGGTAGAAGGAGCTAATAACATGTTAGGAGGTATTTGGAGATGCCTCATCATATTTGCTTCTTTAGTTAAATATGCTTTCATGATTTTAGTGTCTCTCTTGATATGCCTCTTTAGATTAGTTTTTGATTGACTAACACTAACAATTTTCTTGTGTCTTGTGTGTTGTTTATCATCGACTAACCTTGTCCATCTTGCAAGGCATCAGAAGTCTTCATCGAAAAATACACCCAAATGAGTTAGTGCTATAGGTTGTCAACTAGTAGCCTACAAAATTTATTCTACTACTAGCTCTCACCGAATTACATAATATTTTTTCATGTTTCTTATCTTAAGAATTATGTAGTAGAATTCTTTGCAGGTGCAAGATAAAGGGGTGGTTAGGATTGAACCACTTATAATACTTGAGGTGCATAAGTTGTACTTATGTAACTGTGAGGTTATGCAATGAATGGTCTAGTGGGACCAATATGCTGAAGATAAGGCTACTTGGGAGGATTATGTAGAGATCCTTCAGAAATTTCACTATCAATTCAAAAACGACTGACTTATTGTGATGAGAACCAAATTGATTTATTTTTATGTTAAATTAATTTGGTATATGTCAAACAATCATCGAGGATGATGATTCATAAGGAGGGGAATATGTTAAAGTTTTTGTTGCTTTATTTATCAAAGCCATGAACACAAAGAGGATTGGGTTGAATAGAAAAATAATCCCAATTTATCTTATCTAATAAATCAACATAACAAATGTGAAGTGCCAACCCATTATCAGTTAAAGTTCCTCTTATCTTTTGTTCATAAATGCAAAGAGTAATCATAAAGCGATCATATTTACTTTTAATCTCAATAGAAGCAATTCATCATGTGAGAATTTAATATCATGTGGTCTAGAAGAAGGATGAGGAACAACATTTTGCAAGGCTTCTTGGATCAACCTATGCTATCAAGGTGAAATTTGAATCAAGTAACAAAGGGAAATCTTAGCTAAGATGTCATGCAGTTTCTCAACAAGATTAGGCTACTTATCAATGTGTTTCTTAGGATGAGGGGGGAAGGAAGGGAAGTGAGAAGAATATTGGGATCTTCATTTTTTCCACAAGCATTAAATGTGTGGTGTATTTTAGAGCCATATTTTTGTTCTATTTGTCTTTCTGTATCTTCTCTCTCACAAATGTGTTTTTCTACTTTTAGGATATTGAGAGGTTTCTTGGGCTTAGGCTTCTCAGAACTAGAAACATGAATAGTATTGACTTGATTAGTTTCTTTGTTCTCCAATGATAAATCTTTAGAAGGCAAAGCATGAAGGAAATTCCTAATGATTTCATCCTCTCTCTTCAAGGTATCTTTATGGGTAAGACAAGATTTAGAGAAGGACAAACATAACTTGTTAATGCTTCATCTCTAGTGGGAGATTCATTGAAATGAAAAGAGGGTATAGTATAACTAGGAAAGGTAGTGACAATATCATCCACTTGGACCAAATGATCTTAATAGGGGAGGTACATTTTAGGAGAAAGATGAACATCATTCTTCAAAGATTCATCCTTAGAAGGGAGATATTTTAAAGAAGTTTTCATAACCTCTTCTTGGACTAATGAACCCTCATTGGTAGGACCAAATTGGGAAGAGGATAAATAAATGTCCATCAACACCTTTTCTCTGGGAGAGGTACCATGTACGGAAGGTAAAGTAACATTAAGGAAGGTGCTTACAATATCATCCTCTTCCTCTAATATACTCTCATGGGTGAGACACATTTTAGGAGAAAGATCAACATCATTCATCAAAATGTCATCTTTAGGAGGGAGAGTTTTGAAAGGAGCGTTAATGTTCTCTTTTTGCACTAAAATATCCTCATCAATAGGATGGTCTTTAGGAGAGAGATAGAGTGAAACAAGGGAGGATAATCCATTACCACATATATGCAATCAATGCATCATGGAACTAACTAAATGAAAACAAAATGACAATAATTTGCTTTTTCAAATGATAACATATGCAAAATGCATGATAAAAAGAGATAACAATGTATAATTTTTAATATTTTTTTTACTAATGTAAGTAACATAAAAAATGAGTGAATGCATCTAAGTATGAACATTAGATGACATAAAAAATAGATTTGAAAATGTAATTGAAAATTTATGCAACCCACAAGTCAATTTTAGAATAATGAATTAGTGTTTTTTATGAATTTAACCACTAAATTTGTGTAATTCAATTGCAAATATAATTTATGAGTGCAAAATTTATTGTTTAAATGCCTACAAATCATATTTGAGACCATAAATCAGAAATAATCATGAAATAAGTAGGCTTCACCAAAATGTAATGTTAAAAAAACTAGGCTTTCATCAATAAGGATAGTAAGACTAGTATTTTTACCTTAGGGACAACTACATTAAAAGAGGGGTGAATCCAATAGATCTAGCTGCAATCGAAATATGGAAAGGGCTAAAATTCTAATTATATTCATTGGTTATGTGTTTGCCCCCTCTTTCCAGTTGAAGATTGGATGATAATTGTGAAATTAGGGTAAAACAAGGAATGATTGAAGTAAATTGGCAAAAACTTAGATATGGGCAAAGTAAGATATTCCATGAAGCCACAAACTTAGATATGGGAAATATAAGATATATTTAAAATCTGTTCCCAAAAGTTTGGCCTAATTTTTTGGGACTAGGTTGTATAGATTCTCTTTGGTCCTCTGAATTTTACTCCGTCAAAAGTTGAACCTTTTCATTGTTGTCAATTCTGTCTTAATCCTAGAATATAGACCTTGAGCCTATTTCCTACAGACAAAAAGAAAGGAAATAGGATTATTGATAGTGGTTTGCCTTAAGTCAAACCCTAGTCTAGGAATTAATCTTGAACTGAATAATGTAAATACTAAAGTAAATTCTAAGAAGATATACCTTAGATCTGCAACTGCTGATGGAAGGATTGATGATGCAATGCTCTTTGAATGTAATCACAAATATTGAATATAATGGCATGAAAAACACATGGACATGAAAAAATCTAATCACACACACATGCTTGCATTAATATTGATGTAACTTTTCTCCATAATGCTTGAAGGATGAAATGTTTCCTTGAATCTATGAAAATAATTGATGATGAATGCTTAACAGATGCATGAATGATGGGGTATATGAGTGATCTAAAAATGAATTGATATGATGTCTTTACATATGGTTCTCTAGGTAATTTATTGATTAGGCTGACCTCTACTGGTCAAGTGTAGACAAGGGGACCAAATTCCATCAGGGAGGGAAAGAGCCCTCCCCATTTCAAATTGGGGCTTGTTTAAGGGGGACTAGGGTATTTTGGGGTGCCCTAGTTCCATGTGTTGGTCCTCCAAAAATAGGACCAATAGATGAGAAATAAGAGAGGACAACCTCCAGGATGGGGTCCATCCAGTGGTGTCAATAGGTGATATCAAGGTTGGAGCAAAAAGGGGCCAAAACAAGACTAGGGGGAATGAAAATAGGACACATTAAAGTAGGAACACAAACATGAGGTGTGAATTGTACAAGTTATAATTTATGACACTACATTATCATATGCGTATGTTTGTGTAAGAGTAAGACATCGAGACATTGTTTTTTATTAACAAGGAATGATGTAAAATATTCTTATTTTTTAGTTATTGAATAAAAAATTTAGATTCATTTTGCTTGGTTAATTAAATTTCTAAATGAAATAAAAAACTTAAATAAATAATTTTGTAAATAAAATGTATGATATTTGATATTAGATTTGTATTTAATGACATGATGAATTTTATTTAATTTAAAATAGCATGAAATATTAGATACTTACATATAACATTTTTTATTTCTATTCTTATCTTGATTAAGCTAATAATAGTTCCATGAGTGCTACGAGAAATAGAAAGAAATAAAGTACCCAGGTGAAAACAAAGACGAGAGAATGTTTGAGTTAGGAAATGATTAGCAATTACATACAACATGATCAGGAAATGATACTTGTGTGCACTGCAAAGGTCATGCAATAAAGATAACAAGGGTTTCAAAGTGATTGAGAAGCTTCTATAATACAAAATTTTTATCACTTAAAATATAATATGAAAGATTGCCTACCATGTCTTTCATCACAGTATTCATACTTGGAATGTTTTTCTTCTATGACAGGTGTATACCTATCTTTTTCTTCTGGATATTGTCTTAATATCATATGAATATATGATTGCATTTTTGTAAAGAACATGTATACATGTATCCATATTGTCATGAACAGATACTTATATATGCACACATGGGTGGATGTTAATTACATTAACTCAAATGCATTTATGCTACGTGCATGTATGATAACATGGACACTTTTAAACTCATAAAAAATTATAGAATTTTTGATATATATGTTTCTTTTATGCATATTTATAATAATTGACTCCAACATGATAAATAAATTATACATGTGTGTATGATGTAACATACATATACACCTATGTATAGTGGCTACCATTTAAGAGATTAATATTGTACCTTGACATCATGTGTGAACCAATATAAAGGATCTCACAAGGATCAATGCTCACAAGTATTAAAGGAACTAGCCACAACCTTATCGTGATTTATGGTTGAATCCAAAAAATATATATTCACTTTGAAATGCCAAATATAGGTATATAAACCAGTGATAGTAGTAACCATTTACTAAATGTTGGTATAATCAGCTTGATGGACAAATAACTAATACCTCAACTTTATTGGAAACTATAGACGTATAAAAATGACCATATTCATAAATGAATATTTTATGTTCATTTCTTTATTTAATTAAATCTAATTTAATTGAATCACCCACATTCTTCTATTTAAATTAAGTAAATTACTCAATTTATTTAAATTAAATTCACTAGACTTCTTTTTACCATTTAATGAATAAATCATTTTATTCAATTAAATCCCTTCTATCCACTTTTAATTAAATTCAAATTTAATTATATAGTTTATCCTAAATTGAATAAATCTAATTTATTTGATTTTCCCAATTGCAACCAAATTGAATGAAATTCATTTTATTCAATTAAAATCCTATTATCCCTCCATCCACTTGCAAAATCCTACATCTCCCACTTGCTTCCTAAACTCTATTCCTAACCCCCCTTCTAGACTCTTCTAATCACTTCTAAATTAACCTAACCCATCTTCTAAACTTTGTCACATCCCTAAACAAAGGGAAGTCACTTCTCAAACCCTCAAAGTCTTCAATAACCATTAAAGGCTCCAAATCTCCAACAACTTTCTCTTACAAACCATTAATGGTTAACTCAACCCCCTTGCATGATTAGAGACTTTCTCTAAACTCAACCTCCATGTAACCCAAGGGTCTCGTCAAGCATTCATTGCTTTGACCATGGTTATCCCTTAATTATTTGCACAAGGGTTTATCCTTTGATAAAAGCTTAATCCAATGGGTAATCTTAACTTAAGCTTGACCCTTACCCCCTAAGATAACCATGAGGTCTTCTCAGGCATTTAATGTCTCCAACCCCTTTTCTTGACCAGTCTTATGTTGACATTTGTCACCATTTCATTGGTGCCAATTGCAAACATGGATTCCCAACTTTCAAACTCAACCCTTGATTAAACCTTTCAATCTTGGCCATCCATTGCCCTATTTTTGCTATAAATAGAGCTCTCATTCCTCTATTTTCATAGATCCAAGTCTTTAGTATCATACTTATGCTCAAATACATTCAAGCTTTCACATTTCATATATGATCATCATTTAGCCTCTCTTTTAAAAAGAAATTACTCTAAATATGCTAATTTAGAGTATGTTCCTTATCATATAGCTTAAATCATTGAACTAATATAGTATGCTAGGATTGTTTGTTTACTAACCTTGTCATCTTATAGTTAGTTTATTGTATTTCTAGAATCATGCATAGCTTAGGATGCATCTCATATTAAAATCAACAAAAGCATCCCTCGTTCTTGCATTTGCCATCCCTAAACCATTTTGCTCAGTGATATGAGAGCAAAAACATTGGTTTGAGGGACCGTGCAAGATAGAGAGCCATGGAACCATACTTGGGAAGCTGATTTATGCTTCATAACTCCATAGCTTGCACCAAGAAGTCTTGTGGGTGTGTGAGCAAGGCTCCATAGAGCTCCATTTTTTGCATTTTGAGTTCTATCGACCCGCTTTTCTCACATACATTTTTGGTGCCCACCATGGGGCCTTACCCCATATATCAAATCATTTTTTTTATTTAACCCCTTTTGTAGGTACGCGAAAAAAATGAATTAGTGCGTTGGGTTAACTGTTTAGCGCATCCGGTTAACAACCTAGCGCATCCAGTTCACTATTCAGCACATTGGGTCCATCATCTAGCACGTAAAGTCTATTTATTAGTGCATCAGAATACAAAATTTTTCCTACAGATTTCGATGTGGGAGAAAAATAGAGTAGCATCTCTGGAACATAGAGTAGCGCATCTCGAAGACAATATAGCACATCACTGATTTATCTTAGCGCATTATTGTGATTTTGTAGCACGTACAGTTTGTTCTGTAGCGCATCACTGACAGAAATAAGAAAAACAAAAATTGTAACCGAAAGTTAAAACTTAGACTTGTGGAAGTCCACCGAGTTATCTAACGTCTTTGACTGGTTATTTTGCAGGTTTCTAACAACTTTATTGCAGATGGGAGCTTCGTCTTAGGATCAAGATAGTTAGATTTTTACTAACTTACTTATGTTAGTTTAAAATTTGATTTTCTTTTCTTAAAATTGAACTCACTTTGTTTTTAGGCTATAAAAAGAACCACTATTAGAAATTTTCTTGTTTTCATAGGAGAAAACCTTTATTTTAGGCTCTAAAAAGAACAATGCAAACTTTTCTTTTTGCAAAACGTAGCTTTAAAAAGAACCTCACCATCCTTTGGTGTATAAAAGGATTCCTTTTTAAATTTTGCAAGAGAAAGAACCTCACTTACGAAGTTTTGTTCAAAATTAAAAAAAAAGGGGAAGTTATTCCCCTTTTTCGATTTTCTTTTGTTGACCACATCGATAATTTTTGCTTTGTTGACCAGTTTCTTTCACTAAATTAAATAATCATTGCTTTGAGGAACTAAAAGGAACACCATGCTTTTCTTGGAGCAACATCTCCAAATAGAGGTTAGCAAATCACTGAATTGAAGGCTTAAAAAGAACTCTGATTGCCTTGTATCGAAAGTGGAAGGTATATTCTCTCCCCTTAACTGGGTGAACAAAAAGCCAGACCTCTCTTAAAAAGCTTTCTTTCCTTCAAGTATTTACATCTTTTAGCAGGCCTGCCTTCCCGAGGAGTTGAAATCAACTCTTAAAGCCATTTATGGCCACTGTGAAGGGAATGACCTAAGTGGGAAATGACTTTGATGCCAAGTGTTCCAACCCACTATAATCGAAAGTGAAAAGTGACGAAAGTCCTTTTCAACGGTTGCATGCAGTGATTAGCCTTCCCCCAGTATCCTCGTGATACGTAAAGCCTTTGTTCTAAAGGTTGGGAAGCCTCCTGAGGGAGTTTATCACTGATGGCTGAACAGGAAGCCTGATTACGAGCCATAGAAATAGAAACTTTGCACCGAGTCAGTAACCAGACATTTATAACATCATAGTGCAAGGGTGGGGAAAAATCTGCCCCCAAGATTACTCACCATATATCTCCCAAGATAACTACTCAACTGTGAAGCAATTCACTTTGGGTTAATTTCTACCAAAAAGCAAAAAAAAGGGGCGCCCTTTAGGGGGTGACACGACTGTTTGAGCTAACGGAGTATCGAGACTAGTGGGCTATGATGTTATTTATGACCTTTGAATAAAGAGTCTTTCTGAAGTGTATTATTCATATCCAAACTTGTTAAAACATTGGGGATTTGAACACATCCTCATAGAACATACACTTTTTATCAGATTAGGCAAAATGGTTGTACTTTTTGTGCTGTGCTTACATTTACTACTTCAAAAAATCATCCATCAAAGTTGAAAAACTCACAATCAAACCCAAAAATTGCAGAAAAACCAACTGAAGGAAAAATCAGGGTAGATTAGCATGTGGGGACAACTCCTTAGCGTGTAGGGTATTTCAGTTAGCGCATCAAACCATCCAGTTAGCACGTCTATTCCAAACAGTAGCATTTTATCCCAAGTCCAAAACAGTGTTAAAACATTTAGCGAATTAGAAAAACAATCTAGTGTGTTGAAGCATAAGCTTAGCGCATGGAAACCAAACATTAACGCATTAGGTTTAACAGTTAGCGCGTCATAGACCTAGATTAGTGCATAACTTTTCAAAAAGGCAGAAAACAAATTTTGAACAGTCAAAACTTTTGGCGTGTGTTTGGGGGTAGCCTAGCGCGTGTGGTCATTCTTTTAGCGCGTGGAGTAATTTTGGTAGCGCATTTTGTCCCTGTTTTAGCGCATGACCAAAAACATATAGACAGGGGGAAAAACAGTGAGGAAATTTAAAATTTTTGAAAACATTTTCAAAAGCCTCTTTTCATCAGCATCAATTCCCATCAAAGCAGAGTAGCGAAAACAAACCTTTAAAAGCTATTTCTTGAGCTAAGTTTGTGTCAAAACAAATGTTGTAAAAAATCTGAAACTGATCGCATGATAAAACATATCTATCTTATCATAATCTGGAAACCTCATTATAAGTATCAACAAAATCCTTTACCATCTTACGGATTTCATCTCAAAAACACTTGTTTTAAACAATATCAGGTTGTCAAATCAAGTCTCCATATCAGGAGACTTTTATCCATATCATTTGACACGTTTTGTCGTGAAGGGACATCTAAACCTTCATTTTGATAAAGTAAGACTTGAAATTTTCAAAACAAGATCAACTGAATCCAAACAAATCAAAGTAAACCATTGATCACTCATGCATGACTAATCCCCATATTCTGAGAAGAAAGAGCCTTTATTGTAACATCACGTTGAAGAAACAACAACCTAGTTTTTCCAAATTTCTCAAGAGAAATAAGTTTTTATACATCAATCGTCAACTCTTCAAATCTCATCGAGTATTCCTTCATCATGTCAAATGTTATATCCAAAACAAAACCAATGAATTTGAAAAAGAGCCTTTAAAGACAAGGGCATATTGTCAAAAATGAGCTTTTAATCAAATCATAAATCATGGAGGAAGGATCAATTCGGCATTCTTACTCGATGAGTGTATCATTTATAACATACCCCGACCAGAACCACCAACCCCCAAGCAACATATCGAAGAGGATTTTGTCCCCTTCATCACTGAAAGTTTCTACTAAAAATGCCCGTTACTTGCTCTCAACAAAACCAACAGAGCGAGACACACACGGAGTCTAGTATGAATTGAAGGTTGTCAAATCCTTTTGAGGGTCCACACCTAGAGGATACTGAAATTTCTAAAGAGCTTCTTCAGGAATGTCAGGAAAGCACTTCATTCCAAAAGCTTGTAGAAAGGCTCATGGAAAATGACAAAGAAAAATATTTGCTCATACTCACAAGTAAAGGAGTAAAACTCCCTGAAAACCTTGATGCAGATGTGTTTAGGACACACCCTCAGCATTACGAATATCAAGAATGATAGCGAGAAAGGGAAATCCGAGACCCTGAACAAAACATCCCGGATCAAAACATACCAGAACAACATACACCAATGCAAAACATCCCGGAGCAAAACATACCATTCCAAACCCATTTAAACCTAGGATCAATACAAGGGAAGAACTATTCCCTCAGCAAAACAATGTACCTTTGGCTGCCCTTACTCAACAAATGCAAATGTTGCAAAGGCAAATGCAAGACATGCAGCAAGGGACAATAGTATGGTACTCTTTAAACGAAATCCGTCCTATCCTTTTGACAGGAGATTACACATGATCCCTTTTCCTTCAAACTTAGACATGCCTAAATTTGACAAATATGATGGAAAAAGTGATCCCCATGATCATGTCAGAGAATTATGTACCATGAGTCTTGAGTTTGCTCATGATGACACCTATCTGATGAGGTTATTCCCAAGAAGCTTGGGAGGGAAAACAATGGAATGGTTATCCAAAATTACACCACCTATTAGATTGTTTGATGAATTGGTTAACAAGTTCATAACACAATACTCCTATAACATCCAACACGCCATAACCATGCTAGATGTCTGCAACACCAAACAAAAGAATAATGAAACATTCATGATATTCCTTCAACACTGGCGACGTATGGTATCATGATATCCTCGAGATATTCCTAAAAAGGAGAAAATGGAAATCTTCATCGACAACTTGAATGGTGAAATGAGTTACAGGATAAAACTCCAATGCATACCGTCTTTCGCTAAATTGATTGAAAATGGCATTCAAGTAGAGGAAGCGTGTGTCAAAAAGGGAACACTCAAATTCTTCAAGGAAGGAACAAACTCATCAAACTACAATAACCAGAACAACAACAACTTGGACAAATCTCGATTCTGGACTCGAAACAAAAATGAAGGCAACAATGAATCACATGATCCCAAATCTAAGCAACCAGTGCTTGCATTATCCGGAAATCCTCAGACTACGAAAATCCTAAAAATGCTAATCCAAATGTTAACACATATGCACCAAACACCAATCAAGGACAACTCAACACAAACAACACCAATGATACTCAAAGCAAACACACGAATCCAGGACCTAACAATAATTCACACGATAACACGAACAATTTCCAAAAGCGTGTCTTCACACCACTGGGACAATCACTAGAATCAGCATTCAGAGAACTTCTAGCAAACAAAATTCTCTCCTTGCCTGCAATCAGCAACTATGAACCCCAAATCAAACCACCTTGGTGGAATGATTCGCACTATTGTGATTTCCATCGTAACAGGGGTCATCGGACGAACGATTGCATGAGATTGAAAAACATTGTGCAAGACATGATTGATTGAGGTGACTCAACGGTAGATGGTCTCAAAACAAATGATGATCACGGAGCCTTTAAAAATCCTTTTCCAAATTACAACAAAGATGGAGCTTCAACCTTGAATGATACACGTGGAGCTCGTATCAACCATATTTACAACAACACCATAAATCACATATCAACTGAAGATCATCAAGTAAATGTCATCACCATCCGAGATCAGCGTGATCATGAATCTGTCAATGTAACAACCCGAACTCAGAAATATGTCTTAAAAGGACATACTATGCCTACAACTACTACATCAAAAATCCAATATGATTTGGTTAGCCAACTACGAAAAACTCCAGCTCAGATATCTATAATAGAATTGCCGAAACTATCACCCAAACACAAAAACATATTGGAACAAGTGCTATTGGAAACCAATGTACCTCAAGATCTAGATGCGGACAAATTTCAAGCCATGGTTGCCCATATGACAGGGCCTCATAATCTCACCTTCTCAGAGCATGACAATGCTTCCTTGAGTCATCCGCATAACACTCCTCTCCATATCGAAGTCATCATTTGCAAACACCGAGTAAAAAGAGTCTTAATAGATGGAGGAGCTAGACTTAATATATGTACTTTAAAGCTTATCCTTGCATTAGGCTTCTCAGAAGAGTTTATTGATCCCTATAAGAAGATTACCATAAAGGCCTATGATGATGAGGAAAGGTCCTCTAAAGGAACCGTGATGTTACCTATTCAAGTGGGACCAGTGCAAAAGGATACTATGTGTCAAGTCTTAGACATAGATCTCACTTACAATATTTTGTTAGGGTGACCTTGGATACATGAAATGCAAGCAGTGCCTTCTACGTATCACCAGTGTGTCAAATTTCCTTATGACGGACAAGAAATCTCCATATCTGCTGATCAAAATCCATTTCAACATTGCAAAGCAATGGGGGCAACCCAGGACAGTTTAGTTCCATAATAGAGAAAAGCAGCGATCTTCAACATCAGATCTACAAACAACAAAGCCCAACTCATTATCTAGAGATTTCAAACAGCAAATGCAAATCAAAGACCAAGGTATGGGAGAATACTCTTTGGAACCCCTATGTTTGGCCAAATTACCGACATCACCCAGATCTCATGGATTGCCTACTACATCAACACATCTGGTAACTCAGCCCATCACCAAATTTGATGGTACCTTCATCCAATTGGGCACTCTCGCACATGAATCAAAAGATAAGGACATTCTTAGCTGGTTATACCAAGATGAGGAAGAAGATAACAGAGCAGCTGCTCTGGACATTGTTCTACCAACACACCTATATGGAAAATGATACTTAATCATGCAACAAATGGGATATGATGGTAAAGGACCTATTGGGAAATGCAAAGAAGGAGTCACTGAACCCATAGATCTTCCTTCACAGCCTAGTAGAGACAAAATAGGATTGGGTTGTAAGCTCACTTTCCTATTAAGAAAGCTGCCCCGCATAACTGTGAAACCTCAATGGAAAGTAAAGAAGAAGTACAAAGAAGAATCCTGGTAGGAAGCACTATTTGAGTCAGTAGAAACAACCTGCAAGGCACGGGAACGTCAAGAACAAAAGTTACATCAGGAAAAGCTTCTAAGCTACAAGAAGGCCATATCTGCAGTAGTAGCTCATATTCAAGATCCACTATTTCAAGAACAAATAAAATCATCTTAGGATATCATTATTTCTCCCCAAGGAGGCACAGTCTATGAACAAATATAGAAAGTAGAAGCAGGATCTAACACTGAATCAACAAAAACTATCAGAATGGTATCCATTATCAAAGATTTGTTTTCACCATACAACATACCAGTTTACAACACTGATAGAATCTAGGATGATGCCTCAGAGATTGATTCCAATGAATATGAGTGGGGTACCTGCTCAAATGCTACTACAAATATCCCTAATAACATTGGCACCATACCCCTTTCTTAGGAAGAGCATAACATAGAAGATAGACCTCTTGAATTTGGACCACAAAACATCTATGATGCCAAGGAAAGCGAATAGAAACATTATGAACAAGTCTATACAAAAGATAATACCATCAAAGACCTCGATGAAATCTTGGACTTCTTTAAAACCAAGAACAATCACGATAAAATCTCTGTCTTGACACTTACAGTAGCAGAACTTGATCCACCTAACAATTCCTTACCACTTGTCTTTCCTGACCTCATAAACTGGGATGAACCTGAAATCCATGATATACCAATTTTCCTAGATGATGAATCTATTATCCACTACCTATGTACCGTTAACCCGGAAATAGGCTCTACCAGTTAACAAAGTAACGATGTCTGCCAATTAGGGAGTGCGAAGTCTCTCAGTTGCAAAAATGAACCAAGTAAAAGATCTGGTGCTGAAAACTAATCAATGGCAGCTCTAGATCACAAAAAAGTAAAAATAAATGATGCATCTGAGGATGAAAACCTCTTTAAGGCACCTAACGATGGGAGACTTGACACTCTTCTTGAGCACTTTCATGAGCGATCACCAATATTGATTGAGTCCACTCGATCAATCAACATTGGTACCATTGAAACAGTCAAAAACATACACCTTGCAGAATCTCTGACAAAGGAGGAAAGATCAGCATTTATCATTTTCTTTAAAGAACAACAAATTAACTTTTCTTGGTCAAATGCCGATATGCCCGGAGTCGATCCACACTTAATCATGCATCACTTTTCCATCTCTCTAGGAGTTAAACCAGTCAAACAAAAGCTACGAAAGATGAATCCATAGGTGGCACTCATGGTCAAAACTAAACTGAAGAAACTATTAGATGTCGGATTCATCCAACCCATTGACTATGCAGAATGGATTTCTAATATAGTACTAGTATCAAAACCAGACGGCAGTATCAGAATCTGCACTGATTTTTGAAATGTCAACAAAGCTTGTCCAAAAGATGACTTTCCTTTGCCCAGTATCGACATAATTGTAGACCTCACAGTGGGCCATGCAATGCTCTCACTAATGGATGGTTTCTTAGGCTATAATCAAATCAAAATAGCCCTCGAAGATCAAGATAAAACCACGTTCACCTATCCTTGGGGAACGTATTGTTGGAATGTTATGCCTTTTGGCTTAAAAAATTCAGGGGCTACTTATCAAAGAGCAATGCCAACAATCTTTCATGACATGATGCACACATTTATGGAAGATTACGTGGATGATTTACTAGCTAAATCCTTCACTAGAGCAAAACATCTAAGCATCCTCACAAAGATCTTTGATCGATTGGAGAAATTCCAAGTTAGGCTCAACCCTGAGAAGTGTATCTTTGGGGTTACATCAGACAAGTTACTAGGCTACATAGTCTCAGCTAAAGGTATTGATGTAGATCCAACAAAGGTCCAAGCCATTATGGAGATGCCACCACCAAAGAATATTAGTCAACTCAGATCTCTACAAGGACGACTCCAATCAATCAGGTGATTCATCGCTCAACTAGCTGATAAAAGTCTACCATTCAATCATTTACTACACAAAAATGTACCATTCAGATGGGAGGCCAAGTGTGCAGAATCTTTTTATCTAATCAAACAGTGTCTGATGAATCCACCAGTTCTAGTACCACCAGTTGCAGGAAATCCACTTATCCTATATATCTCAACAATAGATATATCGCTGGGGGCACTATTAGCACAAGAAGATCAACAAGGAAAAGAACGAGCCATCTACTACATCAGTAGGACATTAAATGGCTATGAACTCAACTATACATTCATTGAAAAGGCTTGCCTAACAGTGGTCTTCGCATCTCAGAAGTTTCGACATTATATGCTAACACACACCATTAAGCTAGTAGCAAAAATTGATCCTCTCAAATATCTACTTAGCAAAGTAGCTCTTACTAGACGATTGGCTAAATGGGTCATGACTCTAAGTGAATTTGACATCCAATACACAAAAAGATGAGCCATCAAAGGACAAGCAATTGTAGATCAACTAGCCGAAGCACCGCTACCAGGAAAACAAACTATGGAGATTGAATTTCTGGACAGGGATGTTCTTTCTCTTTTTACCAAACAATGGACTATATACTTTGATGGATCCTACACCCAACATGGTTCAGGTGCTGGTATTCTTTTCATCACTCTAGAAGGACACACTATACCAAGATCATATAGGCTTATGTTCCCATGCACAAATAATGTGGCTGAATATGAGGCATTGGTTATAGGCATCAAAATGGCCATAGAATGGAAAATCACGGAGTTAAAAGTCTACGGAGATTCACAACTAGTCGTCAATCAGATCAACAACGACTATCAAACAAAGGATGACTAGCTGCTACCCTACAAACGAATGGTGGATGACTTCAAACAGTATTTTATGCACATCACCTTCGAGCAGATACCAAGGTTGAACAACAAAGAAACCGATGCCATGGTTACTATCACTTCATTACTACAAATTCCAGAGCAACAGAGTCATTACGAGTTCCTGGTAGAGCAACTGTTCTCCCCAGCCTACGACCACTCTGAATCCCATGTTATTTATGCCTTGACTGGTTCAGATTCTTCGTTATATGGGCCGATATACAACTACCTTAAGAACAATATCTTACCCATTGACCAATCCCGTAACCAAAAACGTAATTTTATTTGGCAAGCTGCCCGTTATACCCTTACTGCTGATACTTTGTACCGTCGAGGTCTAGATGGTACTCTTCTTCGTTGCCTTGATCGTAATGATTCTGATTCCACTTTACATGAGCTTCACGAAGGTATTTGTGGAACACATTCAAGTGGGACTACTCTTGCTAAAAAGATTCTAAGGATGGGATACTACTGGCCTACAATGGAAAAAGATTCTTACCACTTCGCCAAGAAATGTCCTAAATGCCAGATCCATGGGAATCTGATACATGCACCAGCACAAGAACTACAACCATTTACAACATCCTAGCCCTTTTGTCAGTGGGGCCTAGACTTAGTCGGCAAAATTCATCCTTCATCCTCAAATGGACACAAGTTCATTATAACTGCAACAAAATACTTTACCAAATGGATAGAAGCAGTTCCCATGACCGCAGTAACTGGGAAACAAATTGCCTCTTTTATCCTAAATTATCTGATCTGCAGATATGGTATTCCAAGTTCAATCATCACAGATAATGGACAACCTTTCAAAAACCAAGATGTACAAGAACTATGTGAAAATTTTAAAATCCAACATCGGTTCTCTACACCATACTACCCACATAGAAATGGTCAAGCAGAAGCATCCAACAAAACAATACTGAAGACTCTCAAGAAAACAGTGAATGATGCAGGCAAATATTGGCACGTACAACTTAATCCAACACTTTGGGCATATATAACCAACATCCATATGCCTACAGGAGCAACACCATACTCATTGGCATATGGATCAGAAGCCATTTTACCTTTGGAGGTAGAAATCCCATCTCTCAGAGTCTCTTTGAAAGATTTAATCCCAGATGAAGAGTATCGAGTTAACCGACTGTAAGAACTTGAACTATTAGATGAAAGACGTTAGCATGCTTACACTCATCTCAAAGCATACTAGTAATGCATGTGCTGCAGCGATAACCACAAGGTCATCCCTCACAACTTCAAAGTTGGTGATCTATTCCTCAAAGAAAATCCTAAAAACCAACAAGATCGGGAAAAGAAAGGAAAATTTGAGCCTAACTGGTTAGGTCCCTATGTCATCATATCAGCCTATGGATCAGGCACATATTAGCTAACAACTTCAGAAGGAGATGTGCTCGAAGAACCAACTAACAGCAGTCACCTGAAGAAATACTATACCTAAGGAAGTCTAATGCACGGAAAAAGCCAAAACAAGCAAAAAAATCAAAAAATCCAGAAAAAGGAAATAACAAGGTACAATAAAAGCAACTAGTGAAAACCTGGTAACAGGTGCTATTGTGAGAGGACGGCTCCTCTATCTATATCCACAGTCTTCTCTTCACCATAAAACACTATCAGCCATCGCCCGACACTTAACAAAAATCCATTCAGGACATACTTAGCGTAGTCATTATCCTAGTCCATCTATATATCCTCTTACCACCTTCCACCATGGCTTGGAAATCACTGTACATATTCACGTCAAGAGGAACACTCAGCTAGGGGCAATAAATCGTCAAAATTTGCAACACATTCAAGACATCAAAACTATTGGCAAAAAAACTCAAAACCAAAGCATCCAATGAACAAAGCTACACTTCATCGCAAAAGCAACAACAAAGCCGCACAAAAAATACCAAAGATGGATGATTTTTTGAAGTACTAAATGTTGCATTATTGCATAAAATCTTGACTATTTTTGCATTTTGAACTTTTTAAATTATTGGATTCTCTGCCTTTTCTCACTAAAATGCTTCAAAGCTAGAGATCATGGGGAAACTCCAATATTTTCTTAGTCTTCTATCTAGGAGGCGATCATTTGTACTATGTGAATACTTGCCTCGAGACGTGATACATCGAATGTCACTGAAGGCATGATTCCACTTCATGCATACAAATGATTTAATCTTGTCTGTTTATACGCAATCCGCACTCTAGTCGTCCTGGTTCAATTATACCTTGACGCTTGTGCTATCTTGCAAAATCAAACATCATGTAAATTTTTCTCAGGTCATTATGGTTCAATTATACCATTATGCTTGTATAAATTTTCCACATATCCCAAAATCAAATCAATGCTCAATGATGACACTTATCTCGAAAGCAAATAACATATGGTTATATCAGGATGGCAAATACAGAATGAAGATGCTCCAAAAATAATTAGTTGCATATCATTTTACAATTAGTTGCATATCATTATCGTACATCTCATTTTCAAGATACATTTCACAGCATATCATTATCATACATCTCATTTTCAAGATACATCTCACAACATATCATTGTCATACATCTCATTTTCAAGATACATCTCACAACATATCAAAGCATACATCTTGTATCATACATTATATCATATATTTAAGCATTGCATCATTATAAAGTAAAGAAAAGAACACATAGCACATACATCCATGTAACACGCCACATGATCAAAGATAATGATGCCGTATATATATATATATATATATATATATATATATATATATATATATATATATATATATATATATATATATATCTCAAAAATGATCAAAATGTTCAAAATCTGTCGTATCTGTGCCCAGTACAAAGAATACAATGATAAAAAATACAACAGAGACAATGTCTCTCAAGTATGGCTATCCCTTGACGGAGATGGTCTAGCTCCAGAAGTCCCCACCCTTGGATCTCCAAGGGGATCATGTCTTGATGGCCCTGTCACCCCTCGACTCTCTGACCATGACCCAGTATCTCGAGATTGATTGGATCTTGATTGTATAAAGATCTGTACTCGGCGATCCCTGGGTATCGCAGCCTCATAGTGACGACGGTAGTACTCTGCCTACTGAGCTCTCAAAGATAGCTCTCTCAGGGTGTCTCTCATCGGACCACCCACCGCTGCTCTCTGCACACTCGCTGCAAGCTCCTCCACTCGACCCCGCCGCTCTATCTCCGTGTCTCGCTCAGTGGTCAACTGTACAATCTGCCACTGATATGTCAATAGCTGTGCCTGCAGCTGGTGTACCGTCACTTGTAGGGTCCTAATCTATGCATCCTCAACATGAGTGGGGATTCGGACTTGTAGCGGTACCTATGTAGGGGTATCCCCTCTCCCTCTGCCTGTCCTCGGTGCTGGAGGCGGGAGCACATCTATCCTCCTCATCTGAGTTGGCCATGTCGCCTCGTCAGTTTCCCCCACTACAGTTAGAACCTCCCCCACCCTCCCCTCTCCACCTGCTCCAATGACCAAACTGCCTCTCCCTCTGTCCATCACCACCCATCTAACTACTCTCTCCAACCCTCTATCTCCTCTCCTCCCTCTATCTCCTCTCCTCCCTCTATCTCCTCTCCTCCTCCGATCTCCTCTCCCTCGTCGTCCTCCTCCACCATCTCCATCATCCTCATCATCTCCACCTCCCTCGTCATCATCATCATCATCATCAAATGAAGGCCGCATCTCCTTTGGATCTGATATCCTCGCCGCTGCCCGCGTAGTGAAAAATCTGGCAAAGTCATCTGTCATGCCCGCATTCAAAATCTCTGGGGCATAATCCCATATCTGGCCCGCTAGGCTGACAAGCTCCTCTACCGTCGCCACACTATCAATAGTTGGACCCCAATCTGGTATGTCTTGCCTCCAGCATGCATACAAACAAGCCCCCTGAGGTATACCCTGCTGTCGACCAAACTGTCACAAAACTCTGGTGACCACGAACCTCTCGATCACGAATGGGGTCCTCCCAATCAAGTATCTCATCATGAAAACATAGGGAATCTCCCACCCGTCCTCCACCCATACCTCGCACCCTGTATATGGTCACCAAGTGACCGTATCAATGTCATCTAGCACTCTCCTCCAATGCTCCAGTTTGCCCAGCTTACGCTGGACAACTAGACCCCTGTAACCATAGGCATAGGCACGTCCAACGGGCCTATCTCTATCTGCTAATGGCCTGGCTACCAGAATGTGCTCCCAGCACCATACCTATAGGAGCGTCATGCTAGCTGACAAACTATCGTAACCCAGGTATACCACCTCATGCAAATCCCTGTACAGATGGGCTAGCATAGCCAATCTCCATGTGAACCTGCGGCCCTGTGTCACCATATCCTTTAAAACTAGCCCCCATCCCACAGATAGTCCCTTCAACCTGCGGTCGGGACATAGAAAGCCACCTATAAACCCTGCCAGTACTGATGGAAGCGGTGCATAATCCAAGTCTAGGAACTCCTGCCAAGGGATCTCATATCCCCATATTGTCTCATCATGGAATATGCGGCGAAGTGCCTCTGTACCGCCCTCCTTCGATTGCTCATAAGGTAGTAGTGAACCTACTACTGGTATGCGCAAAATCTTGTAACAGTCCTCTGGCATGACTGTCATCTCACTTGTGGCAAAGTGGAAGGTGTTCTTGTCACTGTGCCACCTCTCTGCGAGCGCTGTAAGTAAACCCCAGTTCACAGTGAACCGAGGCATATCCAACAGGGAAGTAAGACCACATCTCTCGATAATGTCAAGGTCAGCCTGTGCCAATCGTGGTATCACAGTTCAAGGCCTAGGAAATCGCTCACGCGACTGAACCATGCCCAATCACTCCTGTCAACTAGCAAAACAAGTCCAATATCAGTTTCCAAATCAAAACAAAGATATCAAAATTAAAATCACATCAAAAACATGAAACAATTTGCTCATCTACATCAAGTTCAACATCCTATCATTTCATATCAGCTTGTAAAACAACTCAAGTTATCAAAAACCATATCAAAACTTGTAAAACAACTCAAGTCTCCAAATCACATAAACTTGTAAAACAACTCAAGTTTCCCACCCATATCAGCTTGTAAAACAACTCAAGTTTCCAACCCATATCAGCTTGTAACACAAATCAGGCTCCACACAATGAACTTGAAACACAGTGCAAAAACAAAACATACTTTGATCAAAACAACACATTAATATCTATGCATAACTTGACATATTGCAAATCAAAACAAGTTATATCCACACTCATATTGAACAAATCAATAAAAACCATGATAGCAAAACACAGCAACACACAAATTACAACTATCCTGATAAAAACTGGCCTTATCCTATCAATTTTTCTCATTCACAAATCACCCCATCTCACAAAATTTTTCTTGATGCACTAAAACAGATTGTCTATGCACTAAAATACACCCATGCACTAAGCTATTTTCCCCATGCGCTAATCTATTTACCCTATGCGCTAGACTGACTCTACGCGCTATCCTTTTTCTCCCATGCGCCACCCAACCTACCCTATGCGCTAAAACCGATTTATGCGCTAACCTATAACATGCTGGTGCTACCTATTTAACCCTATGCGCTAGGTCTATCCTACGCGCTAAATCCCCTTACCCATGCGAACCCCTGTGACCCTTATGCGCTAGGTCTAACTCAAGCACTACTCTATTGACCTGATGTGCTACCCTGTGTTCAACATGCGCTATTCTACCACCATGCGCTAACCTAAAACTTTCATGTGCTACCCTATTTATTCCGGATGCAGCCCTAACTTAAAACGCTATGAGCTACCTAAATTATCGTATGCGCTAAATTATGACTTCTATGCGCTAAACCGATGAAACCGGATTTCAAAAATAAAAAACTGACAAAAAATGACAAAATAAAAAATCAAAAAAGGGTCAAAGGCATTGACTTACTGGTGGTCCATATGCAGCAGGCTTCTAGTACCTCCGAACGCGCTCAAAACGATGCCTAGAATACGGAATGGGTAGTTTGACTTCTCTCCAAAATCTCTTTCTCCAAAGTCAACAGTGCACAAATGAATCAAATCAAAGCACTTTTCCCCTTTTATAGGAGAAAAATGAAATTAGGGTTAAGGGAAATGGGCATGTAATTTGCTCGCGGTCTCCCTTATACCCTAAAACGTGTAAATTATCGAGAGATGAACCAATTTAAACATTTCACATAGACAAAATCATACACACCAAACACATATAACCAAATCCAATCAAATTTTTTAAAATATTGATTCATCTCCCGAGGGGGCATCACCATCAAATATCGAATCTGGGGCATCACACATCAAATCAAATCTGGGGCATGACTTGAAAATCATAAAAGCAACATAAAATTTCATTTGATCATAAATCATGATAACACATCATTTTCTTTGAAATAACATGTGCACACACGTCACTTCAAAGAGGAATGTAGACGTATAAAAATGACCATATTCATAAATGAATATTTTATATTCATTTCTCTATTTAATTAAATCTAATTTAATTGAATCACCCACATTCTTCTATTTAAATTAAGTAAATTACTCAATTTATTTAAATTAAATTCACTAGACTTCTTTTTACCATTTAATGAATAAATCATTTTATTCAATTAAATCCCTTCTATCCACTTTTAATTAAATTCAAATTTAATTAAATAGTTTATCCTAAATTGAATAAATCTAATTTATTTGATTTCCCCAATTGCAACCAAATTGAATGAAATTCATTTTATTCAATTAAAATCCTATTATCCCTCCATCCACTTGCAAAATCCTACATCTCCCACTTGCTTCCTAAACCCTATTCCTAACCCCCCTTCTAGACTCTTCTAATCACTTCTAAATTAACCTAACCCATCTTCTAAACTTTGTCACATCCCTAAACAAAGGGAAGTCACTTCTCAAACCCTCAAAGTCTTCAATAACCATTAAAGGCTCCAAATCTCCAACAACTTTCTCTTACAAACCATTAATGGTTAACTCAACCCCCTTGCATGATTAGAGACTTTCTCTAAACTCAACCTCCATGTAACCCAAGGGTCTCATCAAGTATTCATTGCTTTGACAATGGTTATCCCTTAATTATTTGCACAAGGGTTTATCCTTTGATAAAAGCTTAATCCAATGGGTAATCTTAACTTAAGCTTGACCCTTACCCCCTAAGATAACCATGAGGTCTTCTCAGGCATTTAATGTCTCCAACCCCTTTTCTCGACTAGTCTTATGTTGACATTTGTCACCATTTCATTGGTGCCAATTGCAAACATGGATTCCCAACTTTCAAACTCAACCCTTGATTAAACCTTTCAATCCTGGCTATCCATTGCCCTATTTTTGCTAAAAATAGAGCTCTCATTCCTCCATTTTCATAGATCCAAGTCTTTAGTATCATACTTATGCTCAAATACATTCAAGCTTTCACATTTCATATATGCTCATCATTTAGCCTCTTTTTAAAAAAGGAATTAATCTAAATATGCTAATTTAGAGTATGTTCCTTATCATATAGCTTAAATCATTGAACTAATATAGTATGCTAGGATTGTTTGTTTACTAACCTTGTCATCTTATAGTTAGTTTATTGCATTTCTAGGATCATGCATAGCTTAGGATGCATCTCATATTAAAATCAACAAAAGCATCCCTCGTTCTTGCATTTGCCATCCCTAAACCATTTTGCTCAGTGATTTGAGAGCAAAAACATTGGTTTGAGGGACCGTGCAAGATAGAGAACCATGGAACCATCCTTGGGAAGCTGAGTTATGCTTCATAACTCCATAGCTTGCACCAATAAGTCCTGTGGGTGTGTGAGCAAGGCTCCATAGAGCTCTGTTTTTCGCATTTTGAGTTCTATCAACTCGCTTTTCCCATATACAGAAACAACCAATATGCAAGATGGAAAGTAATCGATACTTATTTGTTTCTAAAGAATTAGAAAACGCCTTCCTTAGGTAGCAAGAAATACAGGGAAACCTCTGTAATTCCTTAGAAAATGAGTAATCTTAACTTGAAAAATTCCAATAAAGGGCAAGCAAAAAGAATAGACCCGCTTCTTCCATTATAGTATATAAATAGAAGGCATTGCATGATGGAAAGCAAGAATATTGAGAACACAAGAGTATTTTGTGCATTTAGTAAATAAAATATTTTTGGCTAAGGAAAATCCTCGAGGAGTAGATAGAAGATGTCTATTTTTATGTGATAGTAGGGCAGCAATACAATTGACTTAAAGTCATTTTGTTGGCTCAATATTAATAGTGATCATTTGCTCTATTCACTATTAATCAATTTCATATATCTGAAATAGGTTTCTTAATCACTTATTGCTTTCAAAATTTATTTATAATATGGAAAGAAATAAATAAGTAAGAAATAGAATAGGGAATTGAAATGAAATCCATTGAAATTAGTAGTGTTCATACAAGATAAGTTAAATTGATTCTATAATAAGGAAAATAATAGCTTGTTTGTAAAGTTAAAATTGTAATGAAGTTTATATTTCTTATTTTTCAGAGAATCATAATGGAAGTATCTCAATAAAATACTGAATACATTGTCTCTGCAAAGTAAAAACCCGTTAGTTATATAACGTTAAAACTTGTTTGTTAATCATCTTTAGCTAAAATGGAAAACAAAATAATAGAAACAATTTTTCATAAAATCAAATGCATTTAATAATTATTTCAAACTATTTGCTTATTGTCTTATCTTTGTATTGTATTTATATATCTTAAGAATGTATGCACATAATCATATGAATAGTATATATACACACACTCATATGCTCATCATGCGCCATACCTTCTTAAAAGACATAATTGCATTCTATTTCCTTCCAAAAGAACATATGCACATAATAAAAAAATATGTATGCAAATAAATGTGTCAATCATATGATGGACCTTATTTTCTTTATCGGTTATATGTGAAATATGAAAGTGTTTTCTATTGAATGCATTTTGAACAACCATATAGTAAATTAATAAAATTACATACAAATGAACCTAGTTCTGCATTCATGAAAAAACCACATGAATACAATTGATGCATAGTTTAGACGAATGATTCCAAAATCTGCATTTGAACACTCATATACAAAGCAAATCAAAAAATTAGAATGCAATCACATTATGCATATTTTTGTGTATAACTAACCTTGTTTTTGGGATAAGGTGTCGAATGTGGAATTACAGATGGATGATGCTCTTTATAGGAAAATCCCACTTATAAGTGCTTTGGCCAAAGCCATGACATTGAAATAGATGTTTTTTGTTTAGCAAATTTATTATTAAATCTTTGCCACATCTTGTATGCATTTCATGGTAGTATGCACATGACATATCGGGTTACATTGAGTGTTCTTCCCTGCTATGGTTTTTCCAAGTTGCTAGGCTTTTTGAGTAGGGTCAGCAGTTGTTTGAGATAGCAAAAGCTCCAAGGAAGCAAGTTGCTTCATGGTTGGGTGGTATAGTGCCTCAGCCATGCTCTCGTCCCCTTAATATTGCAGAGATTCTTGGAGGAGAACTTTGTATTTCTATTTTTAGTGCATTACTATGTATACAAAGTAATTGGCATGATAAGCCACTTGATGTAAACTTAAAGTGCTAACTTGGATTAAGCACATGACAATAAATTGTATTAACATTTCATCCATTATTTTAATAATAAGAATATTGTTTATTTTCATAATAAGTTATTTTTCTAATTGTAGAATAGAATTTCTTTTAATGATTAGTAATATTGAATATTAAAGTGAGGATGTTACAAATAACATTACCCTTAAGAATGCTAAGGGAGATTACTCTCGATATAAATATTTATAAATACCAAAAATTCAATTTCATGACATTTCTATAAAAGTGAAGTTATGGTAGAAGCCGGATTATTAACTAAGGTCAAAACAATTACATCAATTTATTATACATGATCTCACATACTGAAAAAATGTTTGCATGTGTGAATATTTGTGTATGGCTAGCCTTGTTTTTGGGATAAGGTACCGAATGGGGAATACTCTCAAACTCGCGTCCATAAATTTATTGAATACTCGCGTACATAAATTTATTGAATTAGGTATACAGGGTATAGTTCACTAACGCTAAAGCTCAATAATCCGCCTCTGCATTCTAGAATGCATTATTCTAATTACATTATTCTAACTAGTACCATAGCCATCGCTATAACTGCTTGTGTTGCTTCGGTGTGCTGGCCTCAGCGCAGAGCTCGGAATCTGCGGAGTTTGAAGCTCCATCTTCCCTTCCAGCATCTGCACCACTTGCCTCATGCTTGGCCTCACTTCCTCGTCCTGTTGAATGCACAACAACGCTACAACACATGCTCTTCTCACCTCTTCCATGTCTGCCGCCTCTGCAACACCCTCCTCAACAATACTGATCAAGTTCCCCTGGTGAACTTGAGTTGCAGCCCATGAAGGAAAGTACAACTTACTTGAATCTCGCATGGTTAACTCTATATTTCTTCGCCCCGAAATGATTTCCAAGAGTGTCATACCAAAACTGTAGACGTCAACCTTGGGAGTGATGGGAAGACCGGAGATCCACTCTGGAGCCAAGTATCCTCTCGTTCCTCTCGTAGTGGTGAGAACGCGGCTCAGATCTCTACCCACGAGCTTTGCCAATCCAAAGTCGGCTAACTTTGGTGACAAATTACTGTCTAGCAGAATGTTTTCGGGCTTAACATCACCGTGAATGATGCAATCCCTACATTCATCGTGGAGATAAAGTAACCCTCTTGCAATGCCTAGTGCGATCTCAAGCCGGGTCTTCCAGTTGAGTACTTCCCGTTTATTTTTGGAATTATTGGCGAACAGTAAGGAATTTAGAGAGCCGTTGGGCATGTAATCATAAACCAGTAACCGCCTCGATCCTTCTGCACAAAACCCTTGAAGCCTGACCAAATTGACATGCTGTATGTTTCCAAGAGAACTGATTTCCGCTCGGAATTGCTTCTCATTTTGTCTTGACCCCTGCATTTTTTTTACGGCCACAAGCGTACCGTCTGGTAGAGATCCTTTGTACACGGACCCAAATCCTCCGCTCCCCAACTTAGACCTGAAATTTCTTGTTGCAGTTTTCAACTGCTTGTAACTAAACATTGTGAGAAAAGAGTGCGAGGAGTCTGCACGGCTCTCTGTTGACCGCAGATGATACCTCCGCCAAATTAAAATTGAAGAGATGCTCAGAGCAACGGTGAGTGAACCAACAATACCAAGCACTACGCCCAGAGGAATTGTGGTTTTGCGTTTCCTAGAAAGTTGAGAGGCACCTACCCGAATGAAGACATTTGAATTGCTTTGAGACGGAGTAGAGTTGCGCATGTTTAGCAAATCTCCGGACCAGATTTGGCAGGGCTCTGAAGGCGGATTGAAACTGAAAGCGGTGCACGAGCAGTTGCGGAGGCAGGCTTTCTGGCAATCTTTCTTTGTGGATGCAGGGTATGTGGAAGCATAATCATCAGGCACCGTTACACCAAGATCGATGAATCGGTCAGCGCTACCATTTATGGCATCGCATTTTAATGGGCTCTGCCGAACACAGCCACTGGACGGCCAATCTTGCGAAAGCCAGGCGCGATTGTCTGAGGGTCTGAAGCCTTCCCCGCAGCTGCAGAGCTGAAGATTTCTGGAGTCGCAGGTTCCGTATGCGCCACAGGGACCGTAAACGGCGCATCCATCTCTGGGTACCGACCATAACATTTCCCAATTACTGCCGTCGAATGCATACACTCGCACTTGTCCGAACTTAGTCACCACAAGACGTAGGACTGCATAGAAGGGAGGAATCAACGTATAACTTGCAAACAAACCTGAGCTATTACTTTCAACGCTGTAATTTGTGAAACGTTTGTCTGCAACTTCTGGAACTCCACTGTAAATTTTGCCATCCCAAGTCCCGCTCTTCCAATACTGTACAGAGTTGTTCCATGTCAGCACCAATTGTTTGGCGTCAGACGGATCCGCCTGTAAAGAAAAAAGCCCAGGAGCAGGATCAAATGAATTTTTCCAAGAGATTAGCTTTTGCTGTCCACCGAACACCATTCCTTCCAACCAGGTATCTACAGGATTGTCGAAACTCTGCCAAACAGTGTCAGATTTATTGTCATTGCTCAGCATTAAAAAATTACCAGAATCCAATATCACAGCTCGGGAGGCCTTGTATGTTGTGTTGACTGACCAAATAGAAGCACCCTCTGCATCGAACAGTACCAGATTACCTTCTTTTGACAGCTTCAAAACTCCAGAACGGTTTCTGGCGGGAGTCTCCCTGTTGGCCACCCAAACATACGTCTTCTCTGGTATTTTGGCATACCAGATCCCGATATACCAGTTGCTTCCGTTTGGGCTGAAGAATCCCAGTTCAAATGTGCCATTCTTTGAAATAATTGTTCGATTTCCAATAAGCGAGGCGCCCAACGAAAGAGTATCTCCAGCCTCGACTGGGGCACAATTACTCTTCAGGTGAATAAACAAAGTAACTGCAAAAAAAAGACTTACGAATGATTTTTCCATCTCTAAAGCCCCTATGCGGCTAATATGTTTTCAAGAGAACTTATAAGCTGGAAAGTCGTCTGAAGAAACAGTCTCACTTCCAAGAGGCCATTAAATTCAATGGCCACTCAACTGTAAAAGGCAGAACTAAATTGAGGGTCAAAATTTGCGTCTCCTGTAATTTGAAGCATTTGCAAAGTCAGTCGTCGCCGTGGAAAACAGTGGCGTGATGATCTCTTTGAATGTTAATTAATTTAGAATTTGTTAGTCCCACTCTTTTAATTTAGAGGCCAGTAACGTAATTTTCTTAAAACCACTCTTTTATATACTTACAATTTACAAACATGATTATTCATAATCAATACTGAGTAATTCATTGTTTTGTGCATATTGCAGAGTGTATCATAATGCGAAGCGCCCAACGAAAGAGTATCTCCAGCCTCGACTGGAGCACAATTACTCTTCAGGTGAATAAACAAAGTAACTGCAAAAAAAAGACTTACGAATGCTTTTTCCATCTCTAAAACCCCTGTGCGGCTAATATGTTTTCAAGAGAACTTATAAGTTGGAAAGTCGTCTGAAGAAACAGTCTCACTTCCGAGAGGCCATTAAATTCAATGGCCACTCAACTGTAAAGGCAGAACTAAATTAAGGGTCAAAATTTGCGTCTCCTGTGTTGCATTTCAAAGGGTTCAGACACACGCTCCTTGGGAGACAAGTTAATTTGAACGCATTTGCAAAGTCAGTCGTCGCCGTGGAAAACAGTGGCGTGATGATCTCTTTGAATGTTAATTAATTTAGAATTTGTTAAGTTATATAATTGGGCTCATTTTACTTTTACATAATTCTATATATACTTGGATTCATAGCTTTAATGCTAGCATGTTATAATTTTTAAAATGAATTCTAGAAATTGTTTGATAATTTTTCTGACTTTATCTAATTATATTATATTTCATTTTGAAATTCTATCAATTTTAAAAGATTTAAGTTTCATTTAGTCATAGATATCTATTGTGACATTTGAATTTTAATATACAATAAAAATAAAAATTGAAAGATCTGATTATTTATACATGCACTGTAAGATTGTATAATAAAGCATATTGCATATTCTTTTATATATTTTACCACAATAGATTTACACTGTCAACTTTCTTGACTTCCATAAATGTTTCCATCTAATTTGCATTGATTTGTTCTTTTCATTGTTTGAAGGAAAAAAACCATAGATGAATGAGCTGAGGTATAATAAGTAACCAAAACTTTGATGATTGTATTGAATGAAAAAATATTAATTGAAAAGAAATCTACAATCTTGACAATTCATTTAAATAAAATGAGATGAAGTAGAAAATAATAATGTTTTGAATATGTTAAACTAGGAGAGGCTCAAAACTTTACATAACTGCAAGAAGCTAGCGACAAAAACCAAGGGCTTAGGAGGCGTGAGGACCCAAGATATAAAGCTTATTGCCTAAACAGAGTTGAACCTAGTAGTAGGCTTCAACCACCATTGGTAAAACCTAGAAAACAAAACAACTAGACACATAGACTAAACAAAACAAGACACTCTCTCATTGAAAGCATGAACCAATGACTTGCCTAGTGGGAGAGAACACCAAATTTCTATCATGACAAATATCTTTGGCTTTCTCCAAAAAGTAGACCTTTCTATTTGAACCTTTCCCTAAGGAAATGGTTGAGGAGTCAGATGTGGCTTTTAGTTTAGACACAAACACTTGAAGCCCCGTAGTAGTGGAAGACTCCAAATGTCTCCTTTTCTCGGCATGTCTCCTCACAATTTTATCTTGAATATCCTGAAGAGAAACTGATTTCCTCTCAATCGTCTCCTCATTCTAAGAAAACATACTCTCCATTTTCCTCTTCATAGATTCTTAATTTTCCTACAATGCCTCCACTACCTTTGCCAAATCCTTCGTGTTCTTGATTTGGCAACTTTCTCCTTGATCTCCTTCACAAAATTGTCTAGTGCTTCCCACTTTTCAATCATAGAAACAAAATTTCCCACCACCATCCAAGCCCATTGTTTCTCTCATTGGTAGCCCAACTTGAGGATTTGACATCAACATTAGCAATATCTTTAAGTCTATTAATTTTCTTTTTAACTACCTCAAATTGTCCCAAAAACCAATGAAAAGAAGGTTCATGCTTATTAAACCCCTCATAGAGTTCATTCATTTTGACTGCAAAGAGGCAAAATTCCTCTTTGATCGAAAAATATCAATGTTGCCATGTATTCATTATTTGAGAGTGTGAAATTGGACACACTAATAAACGTGTACAATTTACAATGCTACAATTTCACACTATAAACCCTCAAATATATTTCTTAGAATTAGCACCATTAAAAATAAACATGTTTTATGTAGATTACAATTTGTGTTATTGTACATCTATTAACTATGAAGAACATCATATATTCTATCTTATATAACTAATAAAAATAAGCCCCTCTATATCAAATTGATAAATAAATGTGTTAAACACTAAAGCTAAACATGAACAAGTGAGTTATTAAATATTTGTGTGAGATAATACAAGTGTAGGCCTATTAATAAATATTGGTCATCACCTCATAGTTTTTGTTTTTCATTTCTGGTAGCTTCTACCTCTTTTCCTTAGCAATACAAATAGTTTACATTAGTATTAGGTGATAGTAACAAGGGAACTAGCCCTTATCTAGACATTAATTTCATTAATAGGTAACCCACAACCTTGAATTGTTTCCATGGTTGTCAATTGACAAGAGAATTGTCTTTAGGATTTCCTCAAGGGTGCAATTATTTGACAAGAAGAAACACAATAACAAATATAGAAACCTACAAGTTACATCACATTCCATGTTCTACAAAGACCTTAAAGTGGTAAACCATGTTAAGTGAGATCTCCTTCACAAAAACCCAGCTGAAAATTCCATCTCATAGATTAAAAAAAATATGTGTATCTGATATAATAAAACATAGATGTAAGATTCTAAGTCCAAGGTCCATCAAACTAAAATTTATTCCATAATTGATAATAAGCCCAATAACATCTCCTAAAATCCCCATAAATATAAAAAATGAAATTCATATACATAAGGACATAAATTTGTAAAACACTCCTCAAATGGGCCATCTAAAAAGATCAAGCATTGATCAAAGATCTACATCAATGAGAAAAAAAAAAACCTTGATTGAGTAACTTAAGCTTACGTGTGATCCTTGCAGATCACCTTTGACTCAATAGATATCATTAAAGCACCTAATGGACCATTATACATTACTGCAAAGATCAAAGGAAATCTCTCATGAGGATTGCTCATTGATTTGGTATGCATGGTGAATTTTATCATGAAAGAAGATCTATATACACAACAATTGTATTAGGATACATTTGATAAATCTAATGTTATGATTAAGGTACAAAATGATTTTTACTTTTCTAACTATAGATTCAATCACCCTTCCTATTGAATTTGGTACTAAGTGCTTATATGTTACCTTTTTCATTATCCCTACCTCAGACCAATTCCATATGAATTTGGGACACCCTTGGCTTGATTACATGAAAGCTATGACTTCTACCATTCATAAGTGTTTGAAGTTTCCTCACAATGGAGACACTATAATGATCAATCATAGTCTTTATATACCCTTAGCCAATTGTGTAACTTCATCCTTGATCTCTTTTAACCTTAGAAACCTCAACCTTTGCAACCTCATCAAGATGTCCTTTTCCTATCTTATTAAAAGTTCAAATATGAAAGGATACTAGCATTGAGTAAGCCTAATGATTCTTCACCTATGGATATGTATATTTTGGCTTTGCATCCCAGACACAAACTTCTTTCTACCTCTCCTATTCCTTCTATATATGTTGCAGCTCTACCTCCTAAATATTATAAAGGTCAAAGAGAGAAGCACCCAACATCTTGCGTCTCTCAACCTAGTGAGGTTTCTTCCATTACTCCTTCTACAAAGAAAGAAAAGACCCTGATGTTTAGTGATCCCCAACCTTCATTCACACAAGCTTTAAGTCATAACAAGAAATTGTAGTGTGAGAGAATAATGAGAAAGATGTTATGTCAAGGCTCGTGAGCTTGCCTCCCAAAGTGTTTCCTTCCCTAAGCAACCAAATGCTGACCTGGTCCCATTTTCCCCACCTTCACTTAATACTAATCATCCTCATCAAAGATTTATATTTTGTATGCAAAATTGTTCTTCTTATTTGATCCTTCGTGTAGGTGATCTCCTATTGTGATTAATTTGGATGATGATGTTGATAATAATAGTGTGGATAATAATGATTTTGATGATATTTGTGAAGTTGTTAAGATTAATCATGAGATATCTTCAAGATTTTCAAAGATTTAACTCTAGTTCTTGGTGACACAAACATTCATCATTAGAGCATGGTCCTTATTTGGAACTAGCGATAGATCCATCTATCATACTTGCTATGGCTCCTCTTGCATCTTGTCAACCATATCTAAATGATGATAAACAAGATTGAGATGCAGGTGATTTGCTAGACTAGCTTCACTTGTGTAGTAGATTAGATTCTTTTGTGTATTTGCTTCTAAGTTTATAAATGTGGGTGACAGTTAAGATTGTTGACATGGTAGATTGGGGAGCTTCTGATTATTTCTTCGTTGAAAATTCATATTTTTAAATTAGTTAGACAGGTCAAGTCCATTTAATTGATCAGATCTCCTTCCTAAATGTAATATTAATTGACAAAGTAAATATGCATGTAATATTTAGCTTAATATATTTACAAGTAGTTTAGCGAATAAAATACATGTGACAATATTAATAATTGAAATTAAAAATGATATGATTAATTTTTTTTATTAAATTGGTATCAAAGCAAGCAATCGTTTATAAATTATACTAGATGCCAATATACCAGTTGTTGCGATTTGGATTGATTCTTTCCCATTTCTCTTATGATTCTTTCCTATCTTGTAGATGATTCTTTCCTATCCTGTAGATAATGTTGTTGTATGCTTGATTCTTTCCTATCCTATAGATAATGTTCCTGCATGCTTGATTATAGGACAGTATATGTACCTGTAGACGCATTGTAATATAGATGAATGAAAAAAACTATTCTTCTCAATTTCTGATTTCAAGTTGGTATCAGAGCTTCGAAGCTTGAATCATTTGTACCCTTCTTTGAACCATGGCCGATGCAGATTCGGAAACATCTGGGACCAAATCTGCTCCCATTATTATTCAATTTGAAGGTTCATCGTTCAAGGTAGGGATTATACTCGATGAAACAAACTATGATTTGTGGTCTCAAATCATGGAGATGCATATTGCTGAGAAGGAGAAACTCTCTTTCATTCGTGGTAATTCATAGCCACCAACTGAGAAGGATGATAAGTATGAGAAGGGGTATGCAGACAATCAACAGGTCAAGAGATGGCTGTTGATGTCTATGTCCCCAGAAATTATGAAGCGATACATTCGCTTACCCACCGCTTGAGATATTTGGAAAGCTCTTTCTAAAGCATTTTATGATGGAGCAGACGAATTGCACGTGTTTGTCTTGAATCAAAGGGCTTTCTTTGCCAAACAGAATGGCAGAACACTCTCTGTGTATTATGGAGAATTAACTGAGATTTTTGGTGAGTTGGATCATCATGATAAGGTGATCATGGAGAGTGAGAATGATGTTGAATCTTACCGAAAATCAGTTCAGTGTCAAAAGGTGCATATTTTTCTTGCTGGATTAGATGGTGAATTCGAACAAGTCCGTGGTGAAATTTTGAGGAAGGATCCTATTCTCGAATTAGAAGCATGTTATGCATTGGTCTGCCGTGAATCTGTTCGATGTGCAACAATGATTGAAGAACCAAAAAAGACTGAAGCTTCAACCATGGTGACTCGATACCGGTCTAATCAGAATCGGCCTTCTCAAGGCCAGCCTAAAACCACTGATGGTGTCGATAAATCCACCTACAAATGCACCCATTGCAATCAAACTGGTCATACCAAAAGTCATTGCTTTGAACTTGTGGGGTATCCAGAATGGTGGGATCATAGCCGCGATTCATGGAAGAGGAATTCCAAGAAGACCTCCAGTGCTGCGGTTGTTGAAACAAAGACAGCAGCAGTGACAGGTAATGGTGGTAAGGTTTTAAATATGTCTACACTTGTTTCTAATAGTGCATGGATAATTGATTCCAGTGCTACGGATCATATGACATTTGATTCTAGACAGGTTTCACCCCTTAAATTGTCATCATAAAAATTTGTTTCCACTGCCAATGGCTCTTTGGCCCCAGTTATTGGAGAAGGACCCTTACCTCTCACTGATACTTTGAATCTAGATTTTGTTTTAGTCGTTCCATCTTTGGATTACAATTTGTTGTCAGTTTCCCAAATCACCACTGCCTTACTTTGTGTTGTAATTTTTTGGCCTTATTTTTGTGTGTTTAAGGACATCCGAACGAGGCAAACGATTGGTTGTGGTGTTAGGCGAGGAAAGCTATATTACTTGGACTTGGTGTCAAAGAGTTCGGACAAGCTGCGTCAAGCTCTAACGGTGGATGGCTCTGAGGGAGAGAAGTAGAAATCTAAAATTTGGTTATGGCATCGACATCCGGGGCATGCTTCCTTTGGTTACCTGAAGAAATTATTTCCTAGTTTATTTGCAAAATTTGATGTTTCTAGTTTCCGATGTGAAGTTTGTAAACTTGCAAAAAGCCATCGTGTTTTGTTTCCATTAACTTTGAATAAAAGTCCAGTTCCTTTTATGATCATACATTCTGATGTTTGGGGTCCATCCAAAGTCACTACCTTGGGTGGATCACGTTGGTTTGTTACTTTTATTGATGATTGTACTAGTATGACTTGGGTAAGCTTGATGAAGTCTAAAGGTGAAGTGAACTTGTTATTTAAAAATTTTTATAACATGGTTCACACTCAGTACAATACACAGGTTCAGGTTCTCCGTAGTGACAATGAAGGCGAATATTTGAGTTCTGAACTTCAACAGTATCTGGAAGCACATGGAACTATTCATCAAACTATTTGTTCCAATACACCTTAGCAGAATGGGGTGGCCAAGAGGAAAAATCGTCACTTGTTGGAGGTTGTCTGTGCTTCATTGATAGAAGCCCATATGCCGTTGTCCTATTGGGGCAAAGCACTTACCTCGGCAGCATATTTGATCAACTGGGTACCCTCTAGCACTATTGATTTCCAAACACCCTCCAAGGCTCTCGCTGAGGCGATTGTTGCTCCAGCCGTCCCAAATTTACCTCCTCACATCTTTGGTTGTGTAGCATTCGTACACCTCCATAAGCATCAGTGCAATAAGTTATCTCCTCGAGCATTGCGATGTGTCTTTCTAGGATATGCCGCTTATCAAAAGGGTTACCGATGCTATCATCCTCCAACCCAACGAATGTTTATTACATCGGATGTAGTTTTTCATGAAGACTCGATGTATTTTTCCGCTGAGCCTGAACTTCAAGGGGAGTACCAGAAGGAAATTTAGACTCTAGATTATGATGATGAACTCTCTGAAGATTTGGATGTTCACATCTCTGAAGATGTGGGTAACTTGGACATCTCTGAAGAAGGGGAACTCCCTGAACTTGTTAATCAAGAAGTGGGGGAATTGGATGAAAGTAGTGATGAACACCCAGAAACTGAAGTTGTGGCTCCACCTCAGTCTGAGTCCATCACACTACAGGCAACTGATACACCAAACCAATCACTCGCTGAGAATGTTCTTGAACCATTTAGAAAACAACTACCATAGCGTCTCACCAAAGGTATCCCTAAACCCACATATGAACTCAAACTTTGTAGTAAAGTTAAATATCCCATGAGTCATTATGTGTCTAACCATCATTTGTCAGAATCAAATCAGTCATTTGTAAATCAATTATCTACTGTATCTATTCCTAACAATGTGTAGGAAGCCTTAGCTGACCCAAGGTGGAAAGCCACTATGAATGAGGAGATGAAATCATTGTAGGAAAATAAAACCTGGGAACTTGTTGACCACCCACTAGGAAAGAAACCAGTTGGATGTCGATGGGTTTATACTATGAAGTACAAAGTAGATGGTACAATTGAACGCTTTAAGGCGAGACTGGTGGGAAAAGGGTACACCCAAACCTATGGGATCGATTATACAGAGACATTTGCACCTGTAGCTAAATCAACATAGTACGAGTCTTGCTGTCTCTAGCTGCGAACTTGAGTTGGCCATTACAATAGTTTGATGTGAAAAACGCTTTTTTACATGGAGAGTTGTCCAAAAAAGTCTACATGGAACTCCCACCCGGATGGATTATAGCAAAAATACATAGTCGGAAGGTGTGCAAATTACAGAAATCACTGTATGGGTTGAAACAATCTCCGAGGGCGTGGTTCGAAAGATTCACAAAGTCTATGAGAGCCTTTGGTTACCATCAGAGCAATTCAGACCACACTTTATTCTTGAAGAAACAATAGGGTAAGATCATTGCACTTATTGTGTATGTGGAGGACATGGTGGTTATGGGAAATGATCCTGAAGAAAGGAAGGCTCTACAGGGTTACATGTCCAGCGAATTTGAAATGAAAGACCTTAGCCCCTTGAAATATTTCCTTGGGATCGAAGTGTCTCGATTTGATAAAGGGATCTTTCTGTCTCAAAGAAAGTATGCCTTAGACTTGTTATAGGAAACTGATATGTCAGCATGTCAACCAGCTGATACACCAGTGGAAGAAGGATTGAAGTTATGTATTGAGTCTAATCAAGTGCCAGTTGATAAAGGAAGATACCAGAGACTCGTAGGAAGACTGATGTACTTAGCACACACAAGGCCAGACCTTGCCTATGCATTAAGTATTGTTAGCCAATTTATGCATAATCCTGGAGAGCAACATATGAATGCAGTTCTGCGCATTTTGAGGTATCTAAAGTCTACTCCTGGAAAAGGAATTTTATTCACTAAAAATGAGGATTATCAAAGTGTGGATGCATATACTGATGCTGACTGGGCTGGAGCAGTAGATGACAAGCGTTCTACTTCAGGTTATTTCACCTTTGTAGGAGGTAATCTCGTTACATGGAGAAGCAAAAAACAGAATGTTGTTGCACGATCAAGTGCGGAGGCTAAGTTTAGAGGTATGGCACTTGGAGTATGTGAGGCGTTGTGGCTAAGACTTCTTCTACAAGATTTGGGCTGTCTGCCTAGGCAGGCAATTCAGCTATATTGTGACAATAAAGCAGCCTGTGATATTGCTCATAATCCGGTTCAACATGATCGTACAAAGCATGTGGAGGTAGACAGATTCTTCATTAAGGAGAAGTTGGATGAGAAGATTGTGGAGTTGCCTCAGATTCGATCAGAGGATCAGTTGGCCAATATTCTCACCAATGCAGTTTCAAGTCGAGTGTTCTCAAAGTTTTTGGGCAAGTTAGGCATGTGTGATATCTATGCACCAACTTGAGGGGGAGTGTTGCAATTTGGATTGATTCTTTCCCGTTTCTCTTATGATTCTTTCCTATCTTGTAGATGATTTTTTCCTATCCTGTAGATAATGTTGCTGTATGCTTGATTCTTTCCTATCCTGTAGATAATGTTCCTGCATGCTTGATTATAGGACAGTATATGTACCTGTAGACGCATTGTAATACAGATGAATGAAAAAAACTATTCTTCTCAATTTCTGATTTCAAGTCCAGTTGCTTCCATTTGGGGTGAAGAATCCCAACTCAAATGTGCCATTCTAATTTGAAATGATTGTCTGATTTCCAGTAAGCGACGCACCCAACGAAATAGTATCTCCAGCCTCCATTGCAGCACCATTGCTCTTCAGTTGAATAAACACAGTAACTGTAAAAACAGGTTTTGAAATAATTCTCCAATTGCCAAAGTCCTTTGGAAGAGCAGCGTCACCTTCAAGAGGCCATGAAGTTGAACAGTCAAGTAACTGTCTTAAAGCCAAGAAAATGTTTTCTCTCTCGCATTGCGTGTCAAAGGGTTCACAGACACTATCAGTGAATTTTCAATGCCCGTGGAAATTGGTGGAAAATAGAAAAAGTTGGCTAAAGAATTTAGTGATAAAAACTAAATACATATATTTTTTGTGTTTGGGAGAATGGGTGATGAAAGTTATCGTCACATGAATATTATCTATCTAGAAAATCTATAATTTATAGTATTGTTTTAGCTTTTCAGGCTACAAGATTTTCAATTTAGAATATAGTTTTAACTGTAATACTTATGCGAATCTATTACTTTTGTTCTTCTTTAATACTCTTATTTTTTGTATTTTTGGAACATTATTAAATTATAGTTAGATAAAACTAAGAAAATCACTAAATTTAAACTAAACCTATTGGCTATTGACCTAGCACTTTTTCTCCTATTGGCTATTAAGTTTTGAAATTTAAACTAAACCTCACTAAATTTCTCCTATTGGCTATTGACCTAGCACTTTTTCATTTTAACTATATAATATGTTGTTATAGTTAATCCAATATGTCCTAATGCATGCATATGTCATAGAGGAATCATTTATAATATATTTATGATAGATATGCAATAATTTTATTAGAGTATATATCAAGATCCATAATTTTAGACATTATCTTTGATTATTATACAAAACATATAAAATATTTTATATAAGGGCTTGACAAGTTCCTAAACAATGTATCTATCCATCAACCTATATTCCAATAAGTACAATGGACTGAATCTATTATACTTAATTCCTTGTTAGTCTAGCTCCATGAGTCAAGGTTCTATTCTCGTGTAAGACAAGTTTTGCAATTGCAAAGATCACTGAACCATACAATGATTTGTTTCATATGCATGAATCTTAACTAAAGTGAAGTATAATTAATTTTCAAATTTTTTTACCTTATTTATTAACATATTAACACGTCAATTTGTAATATTTATACAATAAATTAATTTTTATATTTTCACAAATACAAATCATGAATAACTCTTGGTTTTCTTACAGTCGATGAGGAGGATAATACTTCCATTTTGTTGAGCTCGTCGTTATAAAGGTTTGATGGTAGCCTTTGGACTAATTTCACAGTGTAGGTTCAAATGTCCAAATGGGGCGGCCCACATGTTTTTGTCGTGGCCTACACAATTTATGGACTATAGAATAATGCTCATATATCTCCGTCATAGCTGTAATAATCAAAATCGAGTGCTTGACAAACATGACTCTTATTTCCTAGTGATTATAAGCTTGATAATTAATTCTGTAGAAAAATAAATTTTGGTTTTGTTTGTTTGTTGGATACGTTCCATGGACTGCTGAGCATATCTCAGAATGTTTTTTTAAGATCTATTATTCTTATAATATTTATGGTTATTAAATTTATTCATGGTTTGATTTAGTTCAAATATGTAAAACTTTCATTAGGTTCATAATTTCACTTTCACATTCAATTTTGTCAATTCTTTATGTTTGCACCTTCAAAATATCATAATTTTTGGTCAATCTTATGATTGTCGAAAAAAAAAACACAATTTACAATCTAATAAAAAAACCTCCAAAAAAAATACACCTTCAAAATATCATAAATTTTGGTCAATCTTATGACTTAAAAAAAACACAATTTACAATCTAATCAAACATCTCCAAAAAAAAATACATTATGTATAATATAAATTTACTAAGATATCAATTTATTATGTATATCTATTTAACTAATATAAATATTTTAAACACATCTATCTAAAATAATTCATAAATTAAAATTGGTTTATTTACTTAAATATTATCTTATTTTATTTCAAAACTATTATTTGTATCTTAATAGACATATAAATTTTGATTTGCTTGAGAGATGGTTTATTAAAAAACCAATCTACTCTGTGTCTTACTATTTTATTTTATCCTATCTCCTTTTTATTTCAATCTTTGAATTATTAAAAATTACTTCAACAATTCTCATAGAATCTATTAATGCAACACTAAGCTTTTATATTAACGAATAGTTCATATCAAATTTTAATTATGATTGCATGGGTATTAATTTGGTGAGTGCTTCTAACCAATAGTAAAAGACTTAATAAATCTCACTTGCAACAGTCAAATGATGGAAAATCAACGAGTTCAAATATTGAAAAATTATTGTTATTGATTATTTGACATGTAAATGACCATAAAATTCAAATTAAAGGATATTTGTATGCATTATCACAACATAAAAATATTTAATGCAATTAAGAAAATTAGAGGGAAAGGTTGGAATGAGTGCTTAGGTTTGGAGGAGGTGAAAAGCCACCATCCATGGTAGACTTGGTATCCATTGTAGACTTGGTATGACCTTGCTTTGGCCTTCTAGTTCATTTTTTTTCCAATTGGCCAGTCTTGAAATCATTTATAATTCTTTGTATGAGCTTTAGAGGTTGTTGTTTAGTGATTTTTGTTTTATTTTTTCTATTTCATGTGCTTGTCTTTGTTTCCCTTTACAAAATTTTATAATTAATAAAATATCCCTTCATTAAGGTGACTGCATAGGGCATTTAATTTCTAGAGGTGGTGGTACCTCAAAGGAACCACCAAAGGTACAAAGGGAAAAAGGAGGTTTTAATATGGATGGAAGGGAAGTCAAGGATGTGGTGTCGAGTGAAGAGAGGGAACGGGTTCCCACATCTATAATATTCAACATTCATGAATATGGAGGGTTCTATGGTGGAGACGTTGAAACAAAATAATGTAAGCTAGCCACTTCTGGTCTGAATAGATTGGTTGTTGTCTTAATAAGGATATGCTTGATGTGTTGAATAAGGAGGAACAAAGTCTTAGGAATATTGCTAACCTTTCTATTTCTCCAGATAAAAATAAACTCTTGACTATGAGGTTTATGGATGATTTCTTTTTTTGTGCATGGGGGAAAAACTTGGAATACATGTTTCATTTTTTTGCGTCATTCAAAAAGGGTTGTTTGTTGTTTTATTTAAAACACACTCTACACAAGAGCACACTTTGACTAAATAATGTTTTAATGTGGGAAACTCTATTTTAAAGAGATTAAATGGTCTCTCGATGTCCTTAATCAAGATATTCTAGTTGTGTCTATGGCTAGATAGATTGTGGTGAAATATTTACTTATGTAGTTATAATTTTTTTTTAATCCCAACTCCTTTATCCTATGCAAAATTGATCCAAGTTGAATAAATTAGAAGAACCTTGCCTCACATGGATGCCAAACTTTTGGTTGCCCTTTCTATTTGAGTGGACTTCTTAAAATAAATTGGTATTGATTTGGGCGGTAACCTCCTTATTTGTAAAATTGACTTGTTAGGAGGACTAAACTCTTATTTTCTCTTTATGGAGGGTTCCCTCCTTACAAACTACATGGAATTTCTAATTACAAAAATATGTATGTCAGAGGCACAATCTGCAATCATTGATTGTCATTTGTAAGCCTCCTATTTTCCTTTTTTTATTGTAAAAAATATGATCACCCTAAAATAAACTAGAAATTATAAGTTTGATTTGGGTGCCAAAAGTCCAATTTGTTAGTGTAGGTTTTTATTTCCTAGTGGGTTATTTATTTTTTCCCTATATTCTTAGGTTTTTTATACACTTCTTTTAATCTTGCTTAGGTTAAATCATGCTTAATTAGGTGAGTGGTTATGAGGTGTCACCTTCCTGCATGTGTGCATCCATTTTCTATCTTGGGAAGATACTTGCTATCTTTAGTCCAAGAGATGGTTGCTCTTGATTGGTCGGTATTGCCACCTCTTCCCTCTCCCTGGTCTATAAAAGCATGCTACCTGGCTTGTATTTCACATCTCTTGATTTTGCATCCTCTTAATGCTATTTTGCTTCTAGCATTTACATTACTCTCTTGGAGACTAACTCTGTGTTGCTACTTTGATTTCATATCATTTGCATTCATAGTTTAGATATCTATCCATTTGCACTAGTTTTCTGGGTTTATAATCTTTTCAGATTTTATCATGGTATCAGAGCGATTCTATGTGCAAGAGTAGATTTTAGTTTCCATGTTTGAGAGATTCAGGGGGGGGGTGCTAATAAATCTTATTATAGTTTTCAAAAAACCCAGTATGCTCTTCTCTTGAATCTTTGGATGATCTTGAGAATCAGAAAAGTTTGACGAATTTTTTTTATCACTAGGGTTTGCACGTGTTTTATGAAATCTGGGTGATTGCAACATTTCTGGTTATACTGGAAGCATCTGTAGCTGTTCCAATGCGTCCAGGAGGCTTGAGAAAGTTAAATCTGGTTTTTCATTTCACGAAAATTAGAGATCGTCATACACAGTTGCAAAACTAGGGTTTCAAGATCAAATCTGACAACCATCTTGCATATTTGGTGTTTTCAATCAATATTGCAGGTTCCAGCATTCCTTCTTTTGACTTTGGTAGCCGATTCAGCCTTTGCATGCCATGTTTTGGTTGCTAGGGTCATTTTTTGCATCTAAAGTCATTCTATTTACACTGGATCTACATCTTCTATACATCAAAAAGAAAAACGCCTTCTGGGTTTTGTTCGCAGCACAAAAAAAACTATCTGGGTATCTTTTAGTTTTTGAATGCCGACTGTATCTTTTGTAGAAATGCACTCATAAAGTTACAGCAGGACCCCTCTCCGTTGGCTATTGCAGTTTTGAAGGCCTTTTTCAAATGCTTTGTTCTTGCTCATACGGACTTCATTTTCCATGATTTTTTTTTTTATTATGGATATTTATTCGTGCTCTATGCACTAGTGTAGCCATTTTTTGATTTTGATTGAGAGATTTTTCTAAAATTGCAAATTCTCAGTCGTGACACTGCACAGTTCTTGTTTTGTGAACTTTGGAGGATCATAACTTTCACATATGACCTTGTATCGAGTTGATTATTTTTTTGAAAGTGCATGATTTTTCGTGTAGATTGCAGTGGTGCTATTTATTTTTTCTGGATATTGTGCCAAAAGTTCATTCTTAGCACATGCTTTTCATGAGGATTTTGTAATGCATTGAAATCAAGACCACTTAGTATTTCTTGCTAGTGGTAGTTGTAAACGCACTAATATAAAGTGCCAAACCATAATTTTTTTTGGGGGGGGTCTTTGATTGAGTGAAAAGGGGGGGAGGGGTTGTCTTGATTGTGTTCTCTTCCTTTCGACCTTTTTTTTTCTCTGCACTTCTTCATCATGGATCAAATAATAGTGCCTATCCTAACTCCATATAACTACTTTGAGTGGAAATCACTCATGACAATCTACTTAAGGAAAGCTGGATTACATAGGATAACTATGGGGCTTGAAACCGAACCTGCTAAAGATGAAGATAAGCCTAAGTGGTTTAACAAATGTGATGAGGCATATGGAACATTGTGTTTGTCTGTTTCTCTTGACTTTCCCTTTCACATTAAGTCTTTAAATTCACCAAATAAAATCTGGAAAAAGTTAGAAACACTATTTGGCACACAAGATTCAATGAGGGGTCATATGTTGGAAAATGAACTAATTAGTTTAAGTCCAGACAATTTCAACACAATCCAGGATTTCTTCACTAAATTGAAATCACTAAGGCTGCAGTTAAAACAATGTGGAATTGAAAAGAAAGATGAACAATTGATTCTTAGTATCCTCTCTAAGCTAAATTCAAAATATTCTGTGTTTGTTTCTACCTTCTATGCTACTAAGGGTGCACTTGGTACACAATTTACCATGCCATCTCTAGATGATTTTGTTATCTCTCTCACTCAGGAGTAGGATAAGCTAATTTAGATGGGCACTCTTAAGTCCTCTAAGTCACATGCCCTAGTTGCCAACCAAGGCACAAAAGAATAGAAAGGACAAAGTAGTAGTAACAATAGTAAGGATAAAAAGTAGAAGAATAGCAAGGAGAAGAAGGATCAAACATTAGCTACTTTAAAAGCAACTAATGAGACCCAATCTTCCAAGGGTGACAAGCCTAAGAAGGAGAAGGTCCAATGTGCCTATTGTAAAAGACCTGGTCATGATGAACATAAATGTCTGAAGAAACAAATTGATCACTTGACACATATTCTTGAGAAGAATAATATCAATGTTCCTGAGTCAATTAAACAGAGTTCTAGTGAGGGGTCTAACAAGGCAAAAGAAAATAGTAAGGGGAAAGGAAAGGGAAAGGCCCTTGTTGCATTTTCTTCTTCACCATCCACTTGGGTTCTTGATTCGGGTGCTTCACACCACATGGCTTCATCTAAGGAAGAATTTGCATCTTTGGAGCCGTGTACTATGCCTTCTATTTTGATGGGTGATGACACTCCTATTGAGGTGTGTGGGAGAGGGTCTGTTGATGTGGGGGATGGCACATTTGATGATGTTCTTTGTGTTCCCTCATTATAAACTAATCTCCTATCAGTATACCAGATCACTCACAAAGGTTCAGGCAAGCGAGTTGAGTTCACTCCTGATTCAATGGAGATTCATGAGTTGCACAGTGATTCTACAGTTGCAATTGGGAGAGCAGATCATCAATCACGACTTTATCTATTTTCTCACTTTTCTCCTGATCCTCCTTCGACTGTTTTTCTCACTTATTCCAATGATGTGAGTAGATTATGGCATGAGCGGTTTGGCCATCTTAACTTCCGCTACTTGCAGCAGCTCAACCAATAGAGTATGGTCACAGGGTTGCCTTCAGTTTAGTTTTCAAGTGGTGTTTGCCAAGGTTGCATACATGGTAAGCATCCCAAGGAAAATTTTGATAAAGGAAAGGCATGGAGAGCTTCATAGATACCGAAGTTAGTTCATGGTGATTTGACTAGTCCATTCCAGCATCCTTCATTCAACAGGGCTAGATATGTCCTCACATTCATTGATAAATTTTCCTGATATACTTGGGTGTAATTTCTCAAACAGAAGTTTGAGGTATTTGATCAGTTTCAGGACTTCAAAACTTTTGTAGAGAAGCAATTTGGGAAAGCCATCAAAGTTTTGCACACTGACAATGGTGGTGAGTTTGTCAACCATCGAGTTGAGAGGTTTTGCACTTCAGAGGGAATTGATTTGCAACATTCAGTTCCATACAATCCTCAGCATAATGGTGTGGTAGAATGGAAGAATAGGTCTTTGAAGGAAATGGCAAACTGCATGATTCACTCTAGATCTCTTACACCATAGTATTGGGCAGAGGCCATTAACTGTGCTTGTTATATCCAGAACCGTGTTCCTCATCGAGCCTTGAAGAGAGTCACTCCTTTTGAAGCTTGGAGCGGTCGAAAACCATCAGTTAAGCACTTCTGAGTTTTTGGTTCTCCTGCATGGGCCCACATTCCTATAGAGAAACACAAGGCGTTGGATCTGCAAAGAAGACCTTGCATATTTGTAGGTTATCCTGATGGTGTGAAGGGTTATCGGTTGCTCCACCCTACTACACATGAGTTGTTCATTGAGAGGAGTGTTCAGTTTGAGGAGGGCTCTTCGAGCTCACTTTCTACCACTTCTCCAACTCCTACTTTGGCATTGGAGTCACTTGGGATACATGACAGCTCCTCTGATGAGTCAGATTCACCTGAGTAGTCTTCTACCTCCACTTCTGATGCAGAGAGCGATTCAGAGGACTCACCTCCTTCCTCTCCTAGTCATCGTTCAGAGGTTGATGATTCTCCTCCAAATTCTCCATCTTTCGGTACACTTTGGGCTAGACAGACCTTACAATCTGTAGGTGATTGGGTTGGGGATCCATCAGACACCAGGCGGACTCGTTCACAGTTCCAGGGTGCTCCACATGTCTTCATTGCTACTGCCTCAGATCCACAGTCTTTTCAGGAGGCTTTTGGTATTCCTGAGTGGGATATAGCTATGCAAGAGGAGTATAGTTCCTTAATGAGGAACCACACTTGGGATCTTGTCCATCTTCTTAAGGGAAGAAAACTTGTTTGATGTAAGTGGATCTATTGGACAAAATTTGCAGCAGATGGGTCGATTGACAAGTATAAGGCTCGCTTGGTTGCCAAAGGATTCTCCTAGGTTCTTGGGATTGACTACTCCAAGACTTTTGCGCTAGTTGCTCGAATGAATTCCATCCGACTTGTTCTTGCCATTGTTGCAGCTAATCATTGGGAAGTGCACCAGATGGATGTGAAGAGTGCTTTTCTTCACGGTGACCTTCAAGAGGAGATCTACATGGAGCAGCCACAGGGGTTCCTTCAAGATTCTTCACTTGTGTGTCATCTTCAGAAGTCTCTCTATGGCCTCAAACAGGCTCCTCGGGCCTGGTATGCCAAGATGGACTCCTTCCTTCTATCAGTTGGGTTCACTCAGTGCCATTCTGGTCCCAATGTCTACATTCTACAACAAGATGATTCACTCCAGGTTTTGGTTCTGAATGTTGATGACTTGTTGATCACAGAGAGTTCTTCATCGACTATTGGGGCTGTCAAAAATGCCCTTCATGACAGGTTTTTGATGACTAACTTGGGCTTGTTGCATTACTTTCTCGGGATTGAGATCTACTAGTCTTCTTCTGGGATCACCATCAACCAGTCCAAGTATGCTCTAAATTTGCTCTTGAGGTTTCATATAGATGATTGTAAGCCTGCTCCGACTCCCTTTCTTTCAAGAGTCATACTTGAGGCTCAGTGTTCTTCTCCACTTGTTGATGGCACTTTGTACTGATAGGTTGTTGGGAGTCTCATTTATTTGACTCATACGAGACTTGACATTTCATATGCTGTAGGCATGGTCTCTCGATTCATGTAGGAGCCTCATGAGTTGCACTAGAAAGTAGCCAAGAGAATCCTTCACTACATTTAGGGTACTCACAGTTTTGGGATTCACTACGCAATGGGCATTGAGCTTGACTTGGTGGGCTACACAAATTTAGATTTGGTGGGCGATTCTCAAGATTGTAAGTCTACTTCAGGTTACAACTTCTCACTTGGTTCAAGTCCTATTTGTTGGTTGAGCAAGAAGCAGTCTGCTATTGCTCTATCTTCTACTGAGGCTGAGTATCGGGGGGCTGTGAATGTCGCCACTGAGGCCATTTGGCTTCAAAATCTCCTCACTGAGTTTGGTATCCAGATCAGATGACCATTAGTCATATTTTGTGACAACCAGAGTGCCATTTAGATCTCACAAAATCCAGTCCATCATCAGCGGACCAAACACATTGAGATCCACACACACTACATCAAAGAGCTCATCCATGGCCACGTCATCGACCTTCGCTACTGTCTGACTTTTGAGAAGGTTTTTGATATCTTCACCAAACCCTTCACTGAGAGCAAGTTCCTTCATTTGCGAGCTTTGCTGGGGTGCGGGATGCTTCATCTTCTGGGGGGCTTCTTCCTCTCAATAAGAGTCCTGACTCTCTCTACTCTTGGGGGGGTCTCTTTTCTCTCTCTTTTTGGGGGAATTTTATGTACATGGGTACCTCATTAGGCTTGATTTGCCAGGACCTATTTCTCCATCCACCTAAGCTTCGCATATGGGGGGGTGTTAGTGTAGGTTTTTATTTCCTATGGGTTATTTATTTTTTCCCTATATTCCTAGGTTTTTTCTACATTGCTTTTAATCTTGCTTAGGTTAATAAATCATGCTTAATTAGGTGAGTGGTTATGAGGTGTCACCTTCCTACATGTGTGCATCCATTTTCTATCTTGGGAAGATACTTTCTATCTTTAGTCCAAGAGATGGTTGCTCTTGATTGGTCGGTATTGCCACCTCTTCCCTCTCCCTGGTCTATAAAAGCATGCTACCTGGCTTGTATTTCACATCTCTTGATTGCGCATCCTCTTAATGATATTTTTCTTCTAGAATTTGCATTACTCTCTTAGAGACTAACTCTGTGTTGCTACTTTGATTTCGTATCATTTGCATTCATAGTTTAGATATCTATTCATTTGCACTAGTTTTATGGGTTTATAATATTTTCAGATTTTATCCATCTTGTCACTTAAGAAGATATTTTATTGGAAATTGAAACTTTTGATTTTAGTAGAATAAATTCTAAGAGTAATAAGTTTTGATACAACCATAAGATATTTAATCATTATATATTATTGGAAATCTAGTGAAGAGATCTATATTGCCAAATTTTGTAAAGCAATATTTTGCCAAATTTTGGACCTTTATGAGGCATATAAGGGCCTCAAATTTAAATTTTAAACTGTATTGAAGAAAATTTCTAGAACACAATTTTTAATGTCTCTTGAGTTCCACAGATATTGAGATTATTATTTTACCATTCACTTCATATTTTAGTTTCAATCCATGATGTAAGTTTTTATGTTCATACATGCACAAAAAGAAACTTACTAAAAATATTAACCTTGCCAATTTAGCCCTTATTGAAAAATGAACAATATTTTTGGATGACATAAGATTGCTTCTAAATCCTAGATGCTCTTGAATTAGTGATGCATTAGGCATCAGATTATGTTGCTCACGTAAAAAACATTCCAACATGTCACTCGAGAGTGAGGAAGTGGGTAGGGAAAATCCAATTGGGTGTGAAAAGTCCATCGCACACACCCTTTCATGTTGAAATTAATATTTTTACTTACCCATAGTCTGTCAAGATCTTGAAAAAGTAAAGTTCCATTGCTTAGTATCATCAATTATACTGTATTCATCATGACCACCCTTAGTAGTCACTAAAAGAGTCCTTTACAAAACTTGGGTAATAATGGCGGTGTTCAATTGTTGAAGTTAAGGCAATGTCCGTTTACTCTATGTGAATGCATATATTTCACCCTATAGGCATTCATATGTAATAAATTAATTAAGTATTGTACCGAAATGTAATACTAGAGTCTCATAATACCATCTAATGAGTGCATAAGTTTGATGTTAATAGAAATGTTATTATTGTGAAATTTCTATAATTCACAAATGCCACACTTATACATCAATACTTTCATCATAATATTTGTGTTATTGGTGTCACTGAGAATATTATTATCACCATTAGATGGCATAATTTTGCTACCATTAGTATTAGAATTCCTAAATAGAAATATTAATATTAGAACCAGTGAAGTCATAAATGAGGGACCTCATCCCCAATATAACCATTCAATAATAACACCCCAATGGGATTTGAACCTTGATGGAAAGAAAAACATTACTACAACTTAACCATCACACTATACTAATATTTACAATATTACTAATAACTTACTAAACTTATCACTAATTAATTAATAATATTAAAGTTGGTATTAAAATTATTATTAGTTTTTTTAAAAATGACATTTAATTATTATTAATAATAATATTAATAATGATATTAGTATAATAATTAGTACTTGCTACTTGAAATTTAATTTATTAATATTACTCCTTTAAAAAATAGTAACACGATCGATTGGTAACTAATTGGTGATTTACTTGGGTGGTTATGTTGAAGGTGTTCCATTATTTGGAGTGGGCAACCTCATTTTGACAATCAACCGTAAAAATTATGTTAATTTGGTGCAAAACAATTTAAACAATTGCCTCCATTGATTCCACTCCAGTCATTTCACTAGAATTTTCCTCCATAAATTATAAAAGACTACTTTATTCTCAATGCACTTCCCTCTACGCACAAATCTATATGTAGTTCATTGAATACAAGGTTAACTTTTATACATTAGGAAAAAGTTGTATTATATTACTAAATACACACCGTAGCTCGGAGAAAAGTAACACTTGAACTCTAATTCATATCTTCACCAAGATTGTAATTTTATCTTTAAAGAAAACATGAGATTCATTTTATTAATGCTCTAATGAAAAGAAAAAAATAGAGAGACTTTAACAATAAAGTACACATATGACATACTACTATCTTAGAGACATATAGATAGAAATTACACTAGCGGTTGGACCTGAGGAAGGTCCAATTTGTATTGCCGATAGTAATCATAGCAATTTATCATATGAAGCTGAAAAACACCATGCCTGAATTGCCATTCACATTACAATTTTATCATATTAAAATGAATTTACTCATTCAAAAATGCAAAATTCGGTCATTCAAAAGGGACAATGGGAAGGATATTCTCATAGATAGAAGAAGTCAAGAATATTATCCCCATTACATATTTTCATAAAATCATCTCATTTACAACCTCCCAATCGATCTATGCATCTATTAAAGAAAATGATGTAACAGTTTAGGGTTTTATCATCTATGTGTCAGGCAAAATGTTACAAAATCAACGTATAAATGTGGTTGAATAAATAGGGAGCTTCACTTTCTTTTTCTCGAATAAACAAAGAGCTCACTTTCTTTGATATGTAAAATAACAGAAGAAACACAAATATTAGAATGGAAGGTAGTTATGAAAACAAAATAATTAATTTTTCTTACCCTCTCTAAATTTGCAAATTTCTTGTATACTTATAAAATACTCAGAAAGAGCATCAGTTTAAGAAGATAGAATTCCTTTTGATGATTGAGTTACATAGTGGTCAATTTTGCAGGAAAGGGGGTTTTTATCTAATGGAGATATGTGGAACATAACAATATTGGTGATCTTCAACACTGGATTTCAAAGAGTAGGAAATTTGGCTTAGCTAAAGTAGTGCATAATTCTCTGAAAAAGGTAGCATTTGGGTGCACAACACGATGATTTTCATCACTATTGGATGATGAACATAGACATTATGATGTGATATATAGGAATCTCCAATAAAAGATTAATTAAACTAAGTAGTGCCAATCGAAGGATACATACTTGATTTTGGCAAAATTCCAAGGTATGTAGTGCTTTCCCGTCATAGGTAATTGTAGGTGAACTTCTTCCTTTGGTTGTGAAGCCTGTGTATGACATAGAAACTTGTTAAGAATTTTCATAGATGGTGTATAGATGAAATTCATTGAAAATGATTCACGAAGCATACTTCTTTTTTATCTGGAGAGTTGTTGCAGTCGAGCTTCTTCTTTTTTCCTTATTACCGTGTACAAATTGTTTTTCATTTTTTGCATACCGCTCGTAAGAGAATGCTTGGTCAATTTGGAGGTCTTCCAATAATTTCACTCTAGAGACTACATTAAATGTTAGACCTTGTCTTTCTATTTCACCGATATTGATGGTTTCCTTCCGTAGTGTTAAACCTTGGGCTTTATGTATGGTCATAGCCCATACCATTTTTATTGGTAGTTGCCTAAGATTTCCTAGTGATACTGGTGTTATGGGTACAACTTTCAGGTCGTTTTAGTGCCACAGGGGACCACTATAGTTATCAAATCTGACCATGATATACATTGGTATGTCAGGTGGCTTGGAGTCAGGGCTATAAATTATTTCAATTATGTCACCAAGAGCTCCATTCACAAGTCCTGTTTGTGTCCATATGTTAGTTGTGAGCATGATTCGCTGTCTTGGTGATAGTAGGACTTGCTTTTCAAGTTGTTCATTGTCAGCGTCAATAGTTGGTTTGCTTGTAGTCGTTGTAGCTCTACTTATTGCAACTAGATGATTTAATTCCTTTAGCATTCAAGGGTTACCATATCATTAGTACCAAAGAGGTGGACTATAGTGTCAAATTGCTTATTCACAATTGGCACTAATTGTTCTTTTGTTAGTGTCATCAAGCTTTGCCAATCTTATTGGGTCGGGTGTGAATTGCATATGTTTAGTAGTGTTTGACGGAATTGTGATTTCTTTAGAGATTCCCCTTGTTGGCGAAACATCGTTTATAGGGTTATAATTGTTGTAAATTGGTTCCAAAGTGTTATGGCATTTGAGTGTGATGTTTATATTGGTTTATCCATTACAGGTGGTAGTTGGGTGAGGTCTCCAATGAGAATCATAGATATGCCTCCAAAGTATGAATTTTTATGATGAGGGAAAGCTTTGCGAAGTTGGCTATCTATTTTCAACAATAGTTTCGGACCTATAAAGCTCATCTCGTCAATGGGTATATATCTTATGTCCTTCAAATTTTCTTGGAACATTGTTAGTGCTTGGCCATGTAGTGGTTGCATTTCTTTGATGGGGATTCATAGTGTTGAATGAATAGTTGTCGCATGAATGTTAAATTCAGCAATTTCGGTAGGAGCTAGTATGAGTATTGGGTTTTTTTGTTGTGGTGAATTTTCTTGTAGCATATTTTTTATACAACTGATCAAGTATGATTTTCTTGTACCCACAGTTCCTTGTATGATCATGTGTAATGGTTTGTTGAACACACTGGTGTTATGATTTGAGACTATCAAAAGTGCTTTCTTTTGTTCCGTTGATAGGGTATTGGTGGATGTATACTTTCTTGTTGGTACATGTTCGTCTTGGGTGGTTTTTTTCTTTATATTTATAAATTGTGATGTAGTATCGTGCAATTCATGTGGTATTTTAGTTTCACCCTAATTATAGTTGGTGTCAAATTCACATTGGCCTAGTAATTCAAGTTCGTCCACAATGTTGTTGATTGTATGCCTCATTCTTGAAAGTAATTCCCACTCATTCATCTTTGATGTGGTAGTTATATTCCTTTCATCTTCGTTGTTTTCTTCTTCTTGGCGGCTAGCGTTTTATTCGATATGTTAGATGATATGCCATACATTATATTTGTTTACATGCATTTGATGCCAATTGGTGATTATTGTTTCCTTGGTAACTCCTATATTAGTCTTAATATTTTGAAAGTGTTTATATAAGAGAAAATCACTCCAGCAAAATATTTCAAAATGTTCTGACTCTTCCTTGAGTACACAGTAGAATTTTGGGTAAACGTTAACAATGGCTTGTATTGTTCTCTCTTTTCCATTTGCATGATTTATGACTTGCAACATAGGTGTAAGATCTTGCAGATTCGAGTATTGTGATTGTCTCTAGCTCTGGAGGGCGGTCCATATAGGAGTGTAAGTAACTATTTTCTACTATAGTCTCATTTTTGTATTTTAGTTAATCGATGTAGCACTTTCTGTCCAACATTTAAAGTTGTAAGTGGTTTGTTACAAACAACAAGGGGTAATTTTTGTAGCATATGGCAAGTTAATTGCTCACTGATATCACGTTCTGCTACAATCTCTATCATGAATATTCGATATGCTACTACTGCTGGGTCATCTCTTTGTTGAGTTGTGAATATTCTTGTTAGCATAGCAGTACAACTTTCAGATGTTCTCTCTACTTTTGATGTATATTTGGCAATGTATTTCAGTACAAGTTCGCGTGATATGACAGGTTGGCAATCGATATTAGCTCTCCATATTGAAATCATTTCTGGGCTATGGATGTTGAGCCTATCATCGTTTCTTGCAGGTTCATATTTCTTTGTGCCTGTTTCATCACAGAATAAGATAGAGGTAGGATGTTCTTTCCATGGAGATTTATATCGGCATTCTAATTTTCTACCCTTCTTCCGTAAGCATGTTCTCTCTCTGCATTTTGTGTGTCTTTGCACACGGTTCACTAACTCTTCATAATCATCCAATGGACGTGTGACTAATATCTCTATGGTGTTTAGGAGGAATTTATTGTCCTGTGGAGATCGATATATCTGGTTGTTCCTATGTGTTTTTGCACGAGGGTTCCAAGTTCTTACGTACTTATAAAAAAATTCTTGCTTTATCAACATCTTCGTTATTTTCCCAATCTAGATTGTCCATGTCTAGTGCATCCTGAAGCCACATGAACCCATGTACATGTGCGGTTCCTTGGTGTTGCCATTCATATCAGTGCCAATAATCTGTAGCACTAAGGATTTTTTTAATAACTTCTTCACAGAATATGGTGAATCTTTGATGTAGGTATAATGATGTTCTATGTGGGTTAATAATGACATTTTCAAGATGGTGCTTATTTGAATGCATGGAAAGCTCCATATTATTTGAGAGGAGTTGTTGGAGGTCTGGCCACTTTGTCTTAACTGCACTTAGTGTAAAGAATAGGGTGGGAGATCCTATTTGGTTAATCATGTTTGTTAATTCCAAATGACACTTGTTCCAATATGGTCTGGTTCCTCTCATGGAAGAGCCAAAGTGTAGTAATTCCTCAGCTAGTTGTGAGTCGGGGAGATCTTTCAAGTGTGCACGTAAATTCTCAATAGTGGTTGGTTAGTGCTCCTTTGCATTTTTTTAATGAAAACTGCTACAAGAGATTGGATCCAATGATGCATCATAAGGTTGTAGATGTAGTATCGAAATCTTGGATGTTGTCCAAATCTTTGATCATGGAATCGCATTAAGTGTAATACATATTCATGTATCTTTATTTCCCTAGTTCTTGGTTGCATTTGTAATCCAATTCCATTTGGGAAGTGTGTTGGAAATGCCATATCAAGTAGGCCCTCAGTATTATATTCATTAATTGGGGATAAGCCTATTTCTGGCCAATCAATGATGTTATTTGTGGTGTCCTCTAGCTCTAGTGTTTTCTTAATTATCTGTAGTTCACGGTGTTCATTTGGTAGGTGGGATATAAATGATGATGAATTGGTTGTCATACCCTCAACTTGGTCTTCATCAACATCTTCACTGTTTGCTACCATTAGATCATTGTTTGCTTCAATGGTGTGAAGCATGTTTGATACATCTATTCTTTCCTCGGGGATTTGGTTTAGGTTGTTATAATCTATTGACACATCTTTATAGTATGGGTCATATTTCACTTTGTATTGTAATGCATCCCTAACACGACCCCTACTTATGTAATAGTCATAGTAGTTTCCTTGAGCCTAGGGTCTGCAAACTATAAGGAAATCTATGTCTCCCAATTTACGTGGGAGAACACTTGCAATGCTCTATATGTCTTGTGGGAAGCTAATTATATGGCCATTGTACTTATATTGGCCTCCAATTGTATGAGTAACCTGCAATATAGGGTTCACTCTAGCAATGAGCATTTCTTCTACTTGCGTCAATATCTTTAGCATAATAGGTTGCTTCCTTGGGTCCGTGTTATTGTGTGGTGAGAACCGGTGTATGCCCTTTTCATTAATGTACCTCCTACAGGTAGGGGTTTGGCATGATGAGTGTGAAAGCATACCTGGGTATGACTCTTTGCATATATTACATATTTCCAAGTTAGAAAGCACGTCTATTTTCTTACGAAAGCTTTTCATTGTTGTCATGAATCTAGCATTAGCATTCAACCCGATTGTTTTCTTTGTTTGATATCATTCTTGTACTCGTAGTTTTTGGTGAGCTTGAGGATTTGTCACATTTGCAGATTTTCCATTCACAGGGTTAGTTTCATTTTGTTCTTTTCTTTTCAAATGCCTACATATAGCTAGTTGCTCCCTATGTCTGGCATAATACGTTCGACTTCTTTTTCGACTTAGTTCTCTTTGATCTTGCATTTGTTTAGGGTGACTGGTGGTTCCTTGAGCGCTAGAGTCAGCCACCTGATTGCAATGTTCATCGAGAAAAGCATAAACACCTTAAAAAGGAATCTTTGAACCAATTATCAACACTACAATATAATATACATGGAACATTGCATATTGAAATGCACAAATTACGTATTTTACATTAGTCCGAAGGGAGTCTTCTAGCAAATAATTTAAATTATGTACATTAAGTTTACTTTTTTTTTAGTTTAAGAGTGTTAAACATTCAAAATTTGCAAAGTGTCCAAAGTTTCAATGTTGCATCTTGTATTTTATTAAAGGGCATTGGAAATCCCATAGTGGCGCAGGGTTGTATTAAAAAGGATGTGCCTCCCACATAGGAAGCGTTACCTCTATCTAATCAACTAATGTACTTTTGTTCACACTTTATTGTTCCCCATGAAGTAGGATTCAAACACTTGCAACCAATGTAAGTGCAAGGTAAAACCCCATTTCCAACATTCCCCTTCCAACATTCCCCTAAGCCAACACTACACTAATATTTTGTGTAGGGTAAGGGCATTCATCTAAGCATAAAGGATAGAGAAATTTCATCATGTTTTAGCTTCAGCCACCTAGTAGCCGTGAAGTAAAAAGTGGAAGCATAAACAATGCACATGAACTATTTGACAAAATGCGTTAACAATATAAATATACACAGGGCACATGAACTATTCGATAAAATATCCTCGACAAGATCTCAAAACATAGATAAGGGACAAAAACTATTTGAAAAAATTCCACAAAGAATGTTGTCTAATGTAATGCGAATATTTTCATGTAGGCTGGTTATTCATTTTGTTTGATCATCCAGAAACATTGTTTGACAATTTCCTCAATGAAGTAAAGAATCATGATCGCAGAATATGCACTTACATAATATACAACATAAACTCAAAATTATATGCTCATATATAGTTTCACTTCCAAATAGATTTCAATGCATATGTGACTCATTTGAAATCAAGTTATCAGTAGAGTTTCCAAATCAACAAGAGTTGCATTGCATCGTATGAAAAAGCATCAATTGGTAAAACTTTATAACTTAAAAGATCAAACAATCCTTTATCATTTGGGGTCTATGTAAAAATGATAGCAAGATTTCAAAAACAGGTAATCAAGATAAAAGGTAATTTCCAAGTATGCCCATCATAAACTGGCATTCATGATTCATTAATTTACAATGCATACACATAGTGAGACACACACAAGCACACACATGTACACACACACATCTATATATTTTGGTATAAGGAATATTGACTGTCTATTGTATTATATAAGGGTAAATTACATTTTTACTTTGTTTACAATTGTATGTTGATTCTATTTACAACTGTATGCTTCCTTTGATAGTATTTTTAAACAACAATATGACTATCTGTATGACTATTTATGAATTATTTATGTACTGGCTAGGGGTAATTAGATCCATGACTATATTTACAACTGACTATATTTACAACTGTGTGTTGGCTTTAAGGTTGGAGGCTTGTATCAATACACATTTCTTTTATTTTCTCCAAAAGTATACTGCTCTCTGAGGCAAAATCTAGTTGCTTTGCCTTGGTGATGGTAACCTTCAGTCGTTCTTCATTATTGTATGTTTCATTTTTGCATGTTAGGTTCAAGAGGAATTGATTATATGTCACATTTTTTATTACCTCTATGGTGCTTTTCTCGGCATTGTCATCGAATTGAAGCATGTATAATGTTTCTACAGGCATGTCCATGAGTTCTGTTGCCCCTTCATCAAATGCAATTGCCCATATTGTATCTTTGTGGTCCTGTAGGTGTTTTTGGAGGATGTATCTGTAGTTACACTCAGACAGGGTCATGTTACATTTCGAAGAATACCAAGTTACTTCTTCGGTCTCGTCTAATCGTTTCTTACATGGTTTTCCATTTACTTGGGTGGGACATGCTTGATAGCAAAATGACTTAGATTTTATCTGTTGTGTCATTGCCTTTAGAATGCAATAGAAGGGTTGCACTGAATTTGATGCATGTGCCCAGATTTCACTAATCGTCATTCTTTGAGGGGTGGGAGTTGGTGCAGCAAGCTGATGCACAATTTCTTGTCCTGTGTGAATATTCTGGTTGTCCCAATCTTTCAGGTAGGCCAATTCCTCTATAAGAGGGTCTATTGAGAGCCTTGTATTAAATTTTGTACCTATTACCTTTCCATTGAATTCACACATGTGACCATTTTTGATAGCAAGAGTAGTCTTTTCTTGTAAATAATGCCTTTGTTGGAGTTCAGTACCTTCCTTTTCTGCCATTGTACCCCATAGTGTAACATCGATGGTTGTTTGAGTCATGTTGACTAACTTAATGGTACACCTAGGAACCTCTGTACCATCTCTTCTACGTATTGTTGAGTTCGGATCGACACTAATGACAATTCCAATAACGTCAATGGTTGAGTTGTTATTTATGGTAGCCACTTGATCGAGAGTTGTGAAAGTGTATCTATTCTTGGGTATGGAAGAGTCATCATTGCAGGTAGTAACCTTTCAATCATCTACCAAGGCTATTTCTAGTCCATTGTTGAGTTTGTTGTAAATTTTATTGGTTGGATTTATTGCTCCCCCAGATAATGTGCATGTCACTCCAATTGGATGTTATCATAATAGGTTTTTGCTAGTTCATTGAAATACGTAACATGTGTTTCAGTACCTTCACCATCTACAATGTCAAAGCTAAAAACGTGGACACTTGCTTTTGTTGTATTATAGTGATAGATGTCCTTCACTAGGACACGACTCTTGATGGTCCAGTTTGGTTGGTAGGGATTCAAATTTTTTATAGGAGTTATTGTCATAAGTGTGTTGCCCATGTTTTGAGGTGGCTTGACCCCAGACAATTCTTTTTGTCGCCCAAAAACCTTACATTTTGTGGATGTGCTTGGCTCTATACTTGCATCACATAGAGGAGGCATAGTTTGTTCTACGTGGTCTTCCTGTTTTACACAAAGGAAAATTGGTTATGTATATATATATATATATATATATATATATATATATATACAATTTCTAGGTTTAGAATAACGATCCACCTACATAATGAAACAATCAAAAATAAAATATTTTTAGCACTGAATTTTGTAAAATGTAAAGGTTATATGAACTTTGTTAGAATAACACTAGGCTTATTGACTCACCGAGAGCCATACAAATTTGAGAAGATGTATTTTATTATCTATAGTATGGAGCCAACCATGAGACATTTAGAATATATGTCATTGTTATATTTTTTTGGCAAGGATGCCTTTTGTTTGTGTACACCATCTGAAATATCAACTCTATAATGATTGCAATGCTCGGGTCCATCCCCAAAGTTAGATATAGTAGATATTTGGAGACATAGAGCCACAAGAACAGACCCATCGTACATAAGCTGGATTGTGTTTTTAGTTAGTATGTCCATCAGACAGGGGACTAGGATGCTGCCTGCAAAACCAGGAGTAAACTACTCATTACAATATACGATTGTTCAACAAAAGGTTGGATTCATTAATGACAACACACATAATAGACAATGTGTATGTATCAAGCCTACAATAGCAACATTATACATCACTAAGTAGAAGGAACAACATTGATAATAACATGTGATAAGATTGTAAAGAGATCAACAGTGTTGCCATTTTCAAATTGAATGTAGCAATCCATAGTTGAGCAACAATTATGGTTGAAGTATATGACTTCATAATTCCTATAATATTTAGGCATTCTGTCAATTGACAAGGTCAAAATAAATAGACCTTGAATGACTTCATATGTTTTATAATTCTATCAAACAATTTTAGCATGGCCAACATCAATCAACAAGAGATGAAGTAACCTTCTTAAGGGCATAAAAAATCCTATGAATTTTTTTAGTGGTTGTAGCGGCGAGTTGATTTATATACCCAACGTACTATATAAAGTACTAAAGTTATAGAGATCATAAAGACATGATCCCTAGTTCTATCATACATGCTCTCTATAGTATTTATTATCTTCAATCGATTGGTTTCAAGATCATAAAATGCACACAACTTTTGAATGGCACATTTCATTAGAAGTAGGAACAAACAAAAAAATTGTAACACATCCAACAATGAGCAATACTTGCAAAATATATATTTCATGGCTCAATGAGTACATCAAAGGGTATACTATGTTCAAAGAAGGTATGATTTGTATGTTAAGTGTACAATATGTCAATTTTAATTACACAATATTTACATCTAATAAGAATAGCATCGACAAAAATTCTCAGCTTCAATATGTTCGTGACAATCTACAAACCAAAAACCAAGCATGGATCCAATGGCTTTCAAAGTGCATCTCTTTTATAAGTTTAGTTTATCTAGGAATATAAAAATTTGTCGAGGAAACTGAAAAAGGATAGTTTCACGTCCATGGAACGACGCACACCATGGATCTCTCGATATAGCAATTCCCGGAGTACATTGTAATACTATTGTAAGACACTGCATGTAGCGTCATACGTGTGCATGGTTTCTTGGAACACTTCAATCTCATGGGTCTGCACGTGATCTACATCTGCACATGCTTTCTTTAAATCTTTGACAAGCTTGTGATAGTGTTGTAATGCATTCATTGACAACACTTCAATTTCAATCTAGGGAGATCCAAACCAATGGATAGAGGTGGAGGTGGAACCCGTTTCAGATGCTGCTTCATTGTTTAGTGATGCAAGCACCGAGTTTGGTGATGGTTGCTTGTTTGACATGCCGCTAGGTATGCAAACAATATCCCTAGGTCTATCGCAACTATCCATAGCCTGTTGGCATGAGGTAATGTGAAAGTAAGTCAACATAAGGCCTAAGACAAATTAGTGAATTTTATTTCTATAAAATATCTGATTTCTATGGTAGGCCTTCAATTTGTTTGATCTATGTGTCTGTTGTAGATGAAGTCAATTCTAAACAACAAAGACAATGAATTTAATGAAAAGTAATCATTAAATTCCACACAAGGAGGATAAAATCATAACAATACTTGAGGCACCAATCCTTAAGCTTCATAGGGAACAATGATGACAACATCAACATAGCATAATACATAGTAAGAAGCAGTTTAAGCATTGTACCAAGAACAAGTATCACATGTTTCACTTGAGAGTACAAATTTATATAGATTGTCGTTCTAACATGATCGTTGACATCATAGTTCATCAGTGCTCTTTAGCTAGCATAATGTGGAGCTTCCTCTTGTGCAAGATACAATCATAAATCTGGGTTACAAAGTGAAGAAAATTGCATCTAACAAGTGAAACATGGGTACCTGTTCATGGGTTTGCTTCTACTTTTATTGTTTCTATATCACCAACATCCAACATTGGGCCTTATTGAATCAAGATGTTCCATGTAGAAAGATTTTTGATGCACGACACATGAAAATTATAGTCTATTTGTCTACAGACAACTGAAAGTTCACTCCCATTAACCTTCCTATAAACAAAATTTCATTATATACAAGAATAAAATGGATGGAAAGTTCTAAATTTTTGTCCATGGCTACTACATTTCTAGTTGCCTTAGGTGCCCCTGAATCTAATCTGATTCCCAAGTTGCCAGGGCAAACACAAGATGTTAGCTTCAAACAGTATAGTGGGTATATCACCACAAATAAGATAAATAGGAGAGCCTTGTTTTATTACTTCGTAGAGGCAAAGAAAAATCCTACATCTAGCCCATTGACCTTGTGGTTTAATGAAGGTAAGAACAATTCATTTGTTTCTATATAGATAGTTATATCTGCTTGTGGGTATTACTTTTTTTAATTGTTTATGATTTTTAATTTCTAATGTTTTCTTTTGTTAAGGTCAGAAGGTAATGAATTGGTTTAATGAAGGTAAGAACAATTCATTTGTTTCTATATAGATAGTTCTTTCTACTTGTGGGTATTACTTTTTTACATGGTTTATGATTTTTAATTTCTAATGTTTTTGTTTGTTAAGGTTAGAAGGTAATGAATTGGTTTAATGAAGGTGAGAACAATTCATTTGTTTCTATATAGATAGTTCTATCTGCTTGTGGGTATTACTTTTTTACATTGTTTATGACTTTCAATTTCTAATGTTTTTGTTTGTTAAGGTCAGAAGGTAATGAATTTGTTCAATTATTGTAGGGTCAAGTTGCTCATCAGTTGGTTTTGGGGCATTCATGGAGCATGGTCCTTTCAAGCCCATTAGTGGAGGCATTTTAGAGAAAAATAAATACTCTTGGAATAAAGGTAATATTCATTCTGGCTTGCTCAGAAGCCTGGTTATTTGATTGAAATTTAGAAGTACAAAATTTGAACAATGTAGGAGATTCCCTAATGAACTTCCAAATGGAGGATTCCCATAAGCTAAATGGTTTTTTGGATAGAAAGTGTTAAGCCATAATAAATCTTATGATTTCTTAACCGAAAGTCGCAATGTTTATGAAATCTATCCATGCCTAAGCTCATGTTAAGGATTCCACACTTTTACATTGTTTGTTAAAGGAGTCAATGGTGAATATATCCATATCGCATGTTGTCTACTTCAAAAAAAAGTGCAACTCATTGTGAACAATCAATATAGAAGGTATAAATTCTTGGTAGAAATTCTTGTAAGTAGTAAGAATATATGGAAGGAAATGCTTTAAAACTATGGAGCAAGGTAATAAAGAACCCATCACTTGGAATTTTGCAGATTTGTTAGAACATTAAAAAAATTATCTTCTTCAGAGCACCCTTTATTTGATCATAGATGAAACTACAGGAAAATAAGCTTGCAATAAAACAATATAACATTCAAATCAAATGACAAACTGAAATAGAAAAGGGTCGGTAGAGAAAGGAATCTAGTGGTTACCTCCCTTATGGCAGTAGTGTAGGCCTTTTCAAGCCCAAGATTGTCTAGGCAAAAAACATCTTCAAGCTTTTATCTCTGTGTGCTTGGATTCAGACTTCCTTAAGCCACTTGTACATTCATATTTAAATCCATGGTTAACAAGGCATCTAGAAATTAAACAAAGTTTATGAAATTGGTTTAAGCATGCTAGATTTCAAATTCTAGTAACTTATGCTCAATTTACTACAGGTTCCTTAGGCTTTTAGAGATATCCTGTCAACCAAATACTCTAAACATGGAAAAATTTTACTGTTTTGTTTCAAGCTTCAACTTACCTGACTCTTTCTGGTGTAGGAATTAATAGTAATATGATCTAAGCAAGGAGGACAGGTATCTTTCTAGTCACATTGTGAATGGCTTCTTATGATGCCCACCAATCCACAAGCAATACTTTTAAAATTCATCCCTATAACATCCCTTCTAACTGATGTTCCTCTTCTAACTGATGTTCCTAGTAGTGGTTTTTGAAGTCTGCCTATCAATAGAACCCAAAATAGGTACAATTCAACTATCCAAAGACTTATTTCTGGTTGCTACTTGCATCAATGCAAGTCACATTTTCTTTATTTTTCAGAAAATTGGTGTAGCATATTCTAAGTTAGAAAACAGATAGAACAATTAATATTAGGGCATCTATAACTGCCTAGCCATAGAGGAAACTACAATTTTCATAGTTTGAAGGATGGGTTTAGATTACAATGATGGAATTTACAAATCAGTTCAAACACAACACTTTCAGGCTGAGCCAAAAACATGTGATTATTCTCCAGAAATAACCCTTTATCATGCTGAAGGACTAGTAGACAAATTATATTATATTCCATAATGTCACTTATTAATAACATTTTCGAGAGCTCTTCTATTAGAATGTTACCAAAAGAAAAGAGTTTTTGACATAAGCTTCATCTAGTTGTAAGTTGGAGCAAAGCTCCATTGCAGACCATCTACAATGGTTGCCTATTGAACACATGCATCTAATATTTAGAGGCCGGTGATTGAGCCTTAAGGAGCTTGAAATAAAGCATCTAAATCTAGTCACATGAGTATGCAATTATTTATTCATCATTGTTGATTATGATCAAATGAATTGTTATTTTATTCTTCTTCTCAAGTAGGGTATAGTTTGTCCTCTACTATTTTTGTTAGACACTTGTTCTAAAGTGACCCAGATTTGGAGAGAAATCTAGGGGTACACATTGAACAATACCCAGGAAATAGAATGAAAATGTGTGCATATTGAATTTCTTGATGTAAAGTGTTGTAAACAAACTCAAAATTCATGAACAATTAAAAGTTTGTTAATTATAAAAGAATGAAAATAATTCACTGTATTTATAGATTACAATTTAAATATTCTTTTTAATATGTTTGATTATTATATTATTATTTCCTCAATATATTATTAAGGTCATAGCCACAATGTTTGATAAATTTTTTTTATAAACATTCTACCACATTTATTATCAACAACCAAGACATTGTAATCACAATGATTAACAGTCAAATATGCAGTCTACAGTAAATCAAAAACAACGAGAAGGTTCTTCAGTGTGGCAAAGGAGACTAGAGCAACACCTAAAGACAAAGATCTCATCCAATGTTAATAGTCCAGCTTAAAAGGGGCAAAGAAGTGTATATTTTATCAAATTTTGACAAAATCCTGCTAGCTTAGCCTAAGTTTAATTTTAAACAGTTAAAAACTAGAATTGAGTAGAACTAAATTAGTTATTAGTTTTTGTTTCAAATGACTATATAACTATATTGAATGCTAAGTATAACATATAGCCTATAGCATGGTGCTCGATTATTTGGTGAAACATTTAATGGCTACTGTATCTCAGTGTACAGTCTGCACACAACTTGTGATTCAAATTGTTTAAGTACTTTACTAAGCATAAAATCTTTCACCAAATAACTTTCGATGAGATGGCCCCAGTGTAGAGTGTAGAGGCACATAGGAGGCCACATATGCTTGGCTCATTCAAAATTTAATTTTACATAGTTAAAAAAGTAGAATTGAGTAGAACTAAATTAGTTATTAGTTTGTGTTTCAAATGAGTTTAGAACTATATTGTATACTAAGTATAACATGTAGCCTATAGCATCAGGCTCACTTATTTGGTGAAACATTTAATGACTACTGTATCTTAGTATCTCAGTGTAAAGTTTGCACACAACTTGTGATTCAAATTGTTTAAGTACTTTTCTAAGCATTAAAAGCTTTCACCAAATAACTTTGGATGAGATGGCCTGAGTGTAGAGTGTAGAGGCACACAGAAGGCCACATATGCTTGGCTCATTCTAAACTGACTTACTGTTTAAAAGCCAATGCACCTACTTAGAGGACAATGCTACTATATCTCATCTTTCACTTCAACAAAAAACACTGACATTTTTCCCATGCACTTCATCTTTTCCTATTTTTCACTATATTACTTATTAATAACATTTTCCAGGGCTTCTATTAGAATGCTACCAAAAGAGTTTTTGATTAGGTTCAAGCAAATATTCTAGATATGGACAACTTTAACTATTTTATTTCAAGTTTCAACTTACCTGACTCGTTTTGGTCATCTACGTAAAATTCATCCCTATAACATCCCTTCTAACTAATGCTCCTGGTAGTAGTTTCTGAAGTTAGCCTATTAATGTATACCTTTGATGTGAGTATGATGGAAACAAGTCAAGAGAGTGAATGCCTATGCTAAATGCAAAGTTTAGTACTCATTGTAGTCATGAATCTTACTGCCTTGATTCATGGAAATCCTTCTATAGATAGAAGTTATATTTATACTAATTTGCAGTGATATACGATAAACCTACTTAGGGAATAATCTCGTATCCAAGTCAATATAGTATCTACTTCGAGTTTAGTATGATGGAAACAAGTCAAGAGAGTGAATGCCTATGCTAAATGCAAAGTTTAGTACTCATTTACTCATTGTATTCATGAATCTTATTGCCTTGATTCATGGAAATCCTTCTATAGATAGAAGTAATATTTATACTAATTTGCAGTGATATTCATAGCAGTGATATATGATAAACCTACTTGGGGAATAGTCTAGTATCCAAGTCAATATAGTATCTACTTCGAGTTTACTAAAGGAAAAAGGTAATATCAATAGTCTCTCAATAAGGGAATCCAATCATACAGAGTCAAGCATAGGCCATACCCATATCAAATTCACAGCCCACGTTTGCATTCTTTACTTCACCATCATAAATTACCACATTAATAATGGGAGAAACAATGAGTCAAATAATTATGAAAACTCTTCAAGGCGTGACTATAATTATGAACATTGGTTGATGGCCACAAGCATGCTTCATGAACCAAATAATTGCTACCATAGTAGAAGAGAGAGGGCATGATGTTAAACAAAAAAATCCAAGAGAAGGCATAATCAAACAAGAGTAGAGATTGGTATTGAATCTTGGAATGCAACCTCATTCACAAGGGAGGTGCTGTAAGGATACTGCAAAAAAAGCTAGATTAAAAAGTTTGAACAATAACCAGGAAACAAAATAAAAAATGCAATATCATTCATATGTGCACACAAGAAGTGAAATATGGATAAAAGAGGGGCCAATGTCAAAGCCCAGATTTCTCAAGTGGCGTAATTTTTTTATTTTGATTGAGTGAAATGCCTTGCAGTTTCATTATGATTAAACTATCTGGAAAATAAGCAGATACAGGGGACAATAAGAAAATATATTTTTCAGGAAAGGTTGCAAGGTAGAGGAAACCTATTCTACAAATTGGAGAGAGAGATTCACCACTCAATAATGGGGTTTTCAGCATCAATATGATGGAAAAAGAAATTGTAATGGGCTATCAAAGGTTTAAGCTATCGTTTTAATTTAATCTAAAATTATACCTTTCAGCAGAAGTTTGACAACACAAAAGCTGGAGAAGGATTTATAAAATGCAAAAACACAATTGCACAAATATATAAGATCAGTAAGAGATATGCACCTCACCTTAATGTACTCACTAGTTTCAATTTAGAACAATCGAAATGTTGCAGGGCAATAATACACATATCGAGGGGAAAACCTACCATGAAAGGGCAAGTAGTTCAGTTGTAGGTGCACAAATGAGCACCTCGTAGGGTAACCAGAGTCGAGACAAAGGGATGCGTAATGAGTAGTCCTTCTAGTGAAGAGCCAAGGCGGATCCATTGACTATGCTAAGCCCAGGGTCGACATTAGACTCTCTGTTACTAATTCAACACAAAGTTTCATGCACAACAAAGTAAATCTTATTTCAAATAAGAAAATACAGTCAACCTACAGATTAACATCAGCATATTCAATATAAACCAATTTCAACCTTTCATCATTTATTGTCTAATACATATAACCAAATTTAAAAACTGTAGAACTCCTTTCCAAGTCATGTCAACATAATGAAATAACGAATTAAGCTAACTTTTAAAGAATACAAAGAGCCTTCGACATTTTGATTTTTGATAAATTTACAAAATGTAGGTTAAGAACTTACTCGTTTCAGAAATTCAGACACACCCTGCTTACAAATTCAGGCGAATTGTGAAAATGCCTATATGAAGGATGAAAGCCCTATCATGCACACAATGGAACCCGATGCATCAGAAACCAATTAAACGAAAACCTCTGCAAAAAGTAATTCACCATTAAAAATCTAAACGGACAGTGGGTTTTCTAATAAACTTGCCAAAGAGTTATAAAGTGCATTAACTTACCAAGATATCCAAAGGTAACGATTCAACAGTCGTCTCCGCTATGTCTTGAATGGACTCACCGCAATAACCTAGGTAAGTTGACTGCCATTCGCAATTATGCTCACAAGAAACCAGAGTTCAGAGTAAATGGAGTCGTATATCCTTTAAAATTTACTTGAACTGGTATAATATAATCAAGCATATCTCATCGATCCATATAAAGAATGCGTATAAACATCACCCTACCTATTCCAAATTGCTGTTGTGTTTAAACTGAAGAAAAGGACAGGATCAAAACATTTATAAAACTCTTTAACTCCACTGCAAAATGCTCTCTTCCCTGTAAAATCCTTTCCTGTACACCTCCGGATGGATACGCACGATGGATGCCAACCAGTGATGAGGTAAAGATTAGACGGAGGGGTAGATAGTTGCCCGCCCGAGAAGAATAGATTAGATACATTTGCCGAGAAAGTAAGTAAATAATAAGATGGGATTGGGATGATAACTCGCATGCAGGCAGGCACAACAATGTCTACCACAGCTGGAATCGGAAGTCCATCACACGGTTACAGGATAGACCCTAACGTCAAGCACAGGTGGAATCGGAAGGCCCTCACACGACTACAGGATAAACACTAGCCACGCGTTAGACTAGCTGTCACGGAAAACAGCCAGGAAAATAAACTGCAACGGGAAATGTTGAATTCACGGCGTGATTTGGGCTGTCTGAAAAGCTCGTATGTTTGCTCTTTCGTGATCGTGTAATAATCTATGACCCTGTACGAGACTCTTCGCACAAGATTCCTCCTATACCTATTGGCTTTATACTTGCATCCTATCCTCGTTGGGTTTGTTGGAGAAGAAAACTTGTGTTGATTGGTTTCATGAGTGATAATACAAAAGCTAAAGCTCCACTGGTCTATGATTTTTGCTTTAATCGTTGGCATGTAGGAAAGGAAATGGCAATAATAGGACACTGCTCTAGCACAGTTGGATGTGCATCTGCTCAAGGAAGTGTGTATGTTGCTAGAGATCTTGCAGCAGTTTACGACATAGACAAAGACAACTGGGATCTTCTTCCTCCATTAATGCCAGGCCTAAAGCTTTTTTATGAGGGAATTTTTATTGGAGGAATGTTTTATGTTTTTGATTTATGGAATGATCGGGCCCAAATATTCGATACAAACACGAGAGTATGGACTACGATTGATAATATGTTTGGGATTCGATATAACCAGGAAATGCTATATGCATTTGGAAAACTATTTGTTTTTGGACTCGGAAAAATAATTGAATACGATTTCGACAAGGGAAATTTGAGAGAAGTAATTCGTTTTGATACACCTTTCATGACGAGATCTGCTGCAGTGTGGTGCGATCAAATTTTCTTGGTTGGATCATCTCAATCCCCACTCCATAAGACGTTTTATACGTTTAAACCTAATGCTGCGGCTTGTGAGAGGTTAATTGCTATCGAAACGCCAGTGGAGTTTCCAAGAAGCTCAGTATTGAGTGTGACTACAGTTGAAATTTGATAGGATTTGTTGAAATCTGATTTTAAATCTTCGAAGATAAAGAAATTATTTTTAAATGTGCATTTTTATTTAAATAAACATTTCACTTTTTTGTGGGGGAGTGCGGGGGGTAATGGTTTCATAAATGACTATTTTTTGATTCGAAATTATTATTTTTATTTAAAAATATTTTCATTTTAGTTTGAAATTATGTTATTCAAGTTAATATATATAAACATAAATATTATTTTGATTATTCATAAAAATATATATATTATTTTTATGTGAAAATGATTGTAAGATTTTTTAAACAAAGATAATAAATATATTAATTTTTATGATTATCTTATTGAAAAGAATAAATTAAATTCTTTATTTTTATCTTTATGTCATGTTCCAACTTTTTCATCTTATTTAAGCTAGCTTGGATATATGAGGCAAAAAAATTGGTGGTGTTTCTCTATTTGTTTAGTGTAATTAAAGAGTATATTAAATAAATCTATTATATTAGAAGTGGTAATATGCTTATTTTTTCTTGGATTTATAGATAATTTTTTATTAGCTTTAACTCTTCAATTCCACTTGAGTTTTCTTAATGATTTATTTATCTGAAGATCTTTTAATTTAATTACTTTGAGAGTGAATTATTGTAAATATCAATGTGATTATCTTGCATAACAATGTTGGATATTGAATTTACCACCATGAAGATTTTGAGAGATATTGGATCTTATTTAAGAAGTTAATATTAGTGTAATTGAATTGTTTTAAGACCTAAGGACCTTGTTAGGTACTTTGTTGATAAATTACTAGTATCATACTCATAATGTGTTACCATTTCCATTCATGTATACTAAACCTTATCTATAGATTATTGTCTCTTGTCATACAACATTTTCATATCCTCATCATTCTTAAGACACATGTATATAAGGATAAGAATATATTTCATATTGAGGATAAAATTTTTAATAATAATTTTTTTTATTGTGATAGTGATGGGAAAATGGCTAGTAGTGACCTATCTTGTGAGACACATAATTGCATGGATGCATATGATAGAGTATTGATTCTTCAATCTATTCATGACATTATCATATCTCATGGTATATTATTTTCATATCATGATTATATTACACTCATTGGATACTTATATTTAGATAATATATCTTCTTCGATACATTATAATTTTATGCATAATCATTGTACAAATTTGGAGTTGAAAATTTACATTTTGGTTGACCCATTATTATTGTAATGGATATAAAGATGCAAACACATCCATTCAGTGGTATCATCTACACTTAACCAAATTCCTTTCAAAATTGTGTTCAAGCATTCGAATCCTATGATGAAAACTCTAGTGATTTCAGAGGTCAATCTCATATAGAATTTGCATTTTTGCTTTATTAGACACAAACTCCAACCACATTGTATTGATTCAATTTGTCATTGTTGTTGGTACCATTGCATGCTAATACAAATTCATTTGAATGTGATACAATCATTGTTCTAATAAGAAAGAGAGAAGAAGCTATGTCTGTATTTGCCATTCATTATGATAAGAAGATCATAAGTTATTTTTGTCATTTCTTGATTGAAAAGTAATGATATTACTGATGCATGAATAGTAATTTTAATTTGAGCAGTCTAAGATCTAAGTGAGTACTAGGGCCAATAGTATTGTTTTTCATTTAAATGTTTTTGTGGAAGGTTAAGAATCAGATTTGCATAATTGTTTTGGCTTGGGGCATTACAACTAATGATGGATTGGAAGAAGCCATCTTCTAAATCATATCTTGAAACTTTAGTACTAGAAAGAGAGTGAGACATACCTTGGCACAATAAGGAAGAAGAAAGTATAAAGCATGGGTATCTCTCGAAGCCTAAGGTTGGAGTATGAGTATATAGAAATTAAGGCTAAAAATACTCTCAAGTTGAAGGGCTGAGCAAAAACCCTTTCATTTATGCATGTCAATCTGTGTGAAACAATTGTTCACACTTGTTCTTATAATTTTTCATGAATCTCCACTAAGGCTTATTAGTTAAAACTGTTCCCATCAATTGCAAAAAGGAAAAAAAAAAGTCTGGTTGTGTATATATGTAGTATGGAATCGCTAGCTCAAATATGAGATGACTAGGCATGATCATAGAAAATTCTATAAACAAAGGAACTAACAACAAAATATAGAGCATTTCCTTAATATCTTATGGACTATTACACTTGCTGTGAAGATGGCCAAGGAGTAAATCAGCAACACTTCTCTCTTTACTTTTTTTTTACATGGCAAATAGATATCTTACTAAAATAGAAGATAGTTATGATATTGCTATCAAGCTTCAACTGTGTGGTTTTTGAGTCAAACTCATTGACCCATGATTTATGAGTAGTAGTTCACAAGAACCCATTTCTCATGATAATGAATGGTACACTTAGCACTCATTTCATCTAGGGAATACTCATAGAGGTGAAGCATTGGTCCTTCGTGGGAGGTCACCCATCCCAATAATACTCCAACTTGAGCGTGCTTAACCATGAAGTTTTCTCCAAGGTTAAACCCACTCAGCTTGCAACAACTCTATATGAATCACGTAGATGTAATGAGTGCTAAGTGTACCATTCATTATCATGAGAGATGGGATCTTGTGAACCACTACTCATGAATCATGGGTCAATGAGTTTGAATTCAAAACCATACAGTTGAACATTGATAGTAAAAATCTTAAAAAATTTAAATCCCAAAGAATTGTATACTTTTTTTTATTTTTTTTATTTATCTCTCAAAATATCTACTTTAGGGTTTCATAATATCAATAGGTGATACAATGATTCAAGAGAGGATGGTATGGGCTTTATGAGCTAATTATAGGTGATATGTATCATGGTGAGATTATTGCACTTGCCCAACTCACTCAATAATTATCAAACCCAAATTTATGTAGCTACATGATATGGAAGCATGAACCATAGGACAAAACTCTTCAAAAATTTAAATCCTAGTGAATTGTATACTTTATTTCTTTATTTTTAATTTATATCTTAAAATATCTACTTTAGGATTTCATAATATTAATAGGTGATACTACTTGACCATCAAAATAGCTACATACCGAACAAGATTATATAGGTAATAGTAACCTTCAAACATTTCAAAGAAAGCCTCATACAATGTTGAATTTTAAACTAAAGGTCTTATTTTCATTATTGTTTTGTTCTTCTTTTTGTGCCCACTCATCCTAAGCTTAAACTTAAAACTACAAACAAAGTGTGAATGCTAGATATCAACATATGTTGGCAAGGCTATTTCCATGTGGTGACTAATGACTACACTCACTAGAAAATCTATGCAATTAGTGGAAGCTGAAACCCTACCATCAATAACTAGGGTGACAATAATTGTTGCTAAAAAAATCTTTTTTCAAGAAGGTAAAACCCTCATAATCTTTTTGATATTAAAGAAAAAAAACAAGGGTATTGTCCCTTACATACAATAGCCCAAAGGGCATAAAGTCAATTAGATTACTAGTAGCAGCACATTAACAACACATTAATCACAACTACGAAAATCAAAACTAGCCAAAATGGCACTTCCAAAACAAACTAACAAAGCTGACAAGCAAAAGAAAAAATCTATCAAGCCAGTGACCCAAACCCAACACAAGGAGGGGTAGAGGCACCCAAGCATTGACAAGGAGGAGTTTGGGGAAGGGGATAAGACTTTCCTTTCCGCCTGTGACAAACCATAGTCCAAACGATACTATCATTAGGACCATTTATTATACTTTAATTATTGAATTAATATTTTTAGTGTTAAATATATAAATGTGTAAATGCCTTGTTCTACATTGATCCAAATTTTCATATGATACTAAATGATTTTAATTGATCCTTTTAAATATAAGCTCTAAAACAATGCTTTCAATTTTTCTTATTAGTTAATATTTAGAGAGTTAATGTTATGAGTAAAGAGTGATAGTAGAGTCTGATCATGAGATCATGATTTAGACAAAAGATTATTGAGGTAAACTTAGAAAGTTGTACAAACAAAAGGTGTTTGTGTGTGTGTATACAAATACATATACATATACATATACATATACATATACATATACATATTCAATTCCCTCCATTATAGTTGTTATCAAAGTGCAATATAATTAATTGACTCAACTATGCATGTGCAAATAAATCCTAGCAAACACCCTTAAACATATATATTAACTATTTGAAATTTAGAATCTAATAAATTATCTCTATGAAGAGAATAAATATATAATTTACATATAAGATTCATATTGATTAATTAAATTAAAATGTAAAAATATAATAACTTACCTCAACGATGCCTTGGAAAATTATATTTCTTTACCGATAGATTTGTCTACTGAAGAACCGATGATCCAAAGATTAGAACAATGGGATAATGAGCATGGGCCAATCCTCATGAATGAGTGGTACGATATCGTCCTAAATAAAACCATAAACTGAAGTTAGCACATAACAAAATACCATCAAATCATCATAACAAATATGAATCTCACATATAACATAAGCATATTTAGATCATCAAATATGGATTCATCAATATAATAGTCCATAAATGTCATCATCCATATAAAACCATAATGTCAACTAAAAACATGATATGTCTAACACAAATAATAAGATTACAAATATAACAGTATCAATGGTGGTGATTTGTACCCAACTTTTGCTCATAATTTCTTTTTAATAATTACCACATTGAAAGATATATTGCTATGTCCAAATTAGTGGCATGTTGGTAGTGTAGAGAAGGTCTTCATTATTAAAAAAACATTATCCCACAAGATTCCCAAAATTGAATTCTCATATTTAGTTCAAAATGACAATTTGATACATCAACCACATTATACTTTAATTATTGAATTAATATTTAAATTATATTAAATAAAATTATTCAATTTCATTAAATTCATTAATGATTCATCTATACCTCTATAAATTTAAATATAATTTTGAAGCTTCAAAAAAATACCAGTTTACTATGTTGAAGCGAAATGACATAAAGTAGAACATTCAAAGCATATCAAAATCAAAGAAGAGTATTATGATCAAGATGAATTTTCATACCCTTTTATTAAAGTCTTACTTCAAAATTCTTCTTTGATTTTGGTCTACCGTAATACTTTATAGTCCATGGATTTTAATACTTTGCATATCTCTTACTTCTATATAATTTCAAAAAAATAAAAGTTATAAATTAATATAATTAATTAAATAAGTATATTAAAATTAAAAATAAAATAGATAATGCCATTAATATATTTATTTTAACAAATTATGTAATTAAAATTAGAGATATCATTAAGAGTTTATTAAAATAAAATATGAGCTTTGAAATGATATATCAAAATATTTTAAACTATTTTAAAATTAATATATTTAAAATTATTCAAAATTTGTTTGTACATTTTTTTTTTTTATAAAAGTGGAGAACCACTAATTTTATTAATGATAAATTTTACAAACCTAGTTCAAAGAGAACTGATAGGAAAGAACCAGGCAAAGAAAACCTTCGGTCTTGCTCATAAAAAGACCACCATTGGGTGGATATAACATATACAATTACATGAAAAAATAAGATTTCAACCCTCCAACCCATGCCCAACCTATCCAAAAAATATTATAAGCCAACCCCGAGTACAATATGAGAACCAAACCCATCCAAAGCTTGGGAGCCAATTACAAAATTTACCTACCAAAAAACTCAAAAGAAGGCCAAGCATGCCACCATCAAGGATGAAGAAACCAGATGCTTGGACCCACATCTGGAGGAGGCTAAATCACCTCATACTGAGAATAAATCAAAACCTGATCATCCAGAGCAATCACCTGCAAAGGTTCCACCATGCTTGGAAGGGACATAACTGCATTCATAGACTCAAGAAGAAAGTGTAAACCTGAAAAAACATTTACAATAGTGACCAAGGTAATTGGAGACACATGGTCCAAGAAGACTTGAAGAGAAAGCATATTATCATCATAGTTATCAGAAAGAAAACCTCCTCTCAATACAAAAATTAATTCACAATGCCAACCATTAGTTAATAATTGATGTTGAGATAAAAAGGCACCATAAGGAAAATCACCAAGTTCAAAATGATAAGAGGACAGAGCACGATCCAAATCAAAAGAAGAATAAAAAGAGGATTGTAAGTATGCATCTAATAATGCCTGAACGAAAAAAGAATCCATGAGCATATACATACAAACAGTAACAAACCGAGAAGCCACTTCAACAAGGAAAACATTAGCATTTTCCACCAGCCACCTCTAGCCCACCACCTTACGAATAGAAAATGAAAAATCTGAAGAATGAAACTTAAACAACCTACCAAGCTTCTCATCATCGAAGGCATGAGTATCCTAAAAAATCACAAATCTTAAAAGGCGGCAAAATTCTGTAACTGGTAGTATAAACATCCATCGAGAAAACACAAAAAATCATAAGAAACAAGAAATGCAAAATGCATAGATCCAGAGAGCATATATACAAGAATAAAAAGAAACATCATTATTTGATAACCTCATACCACTACCAATCATAAAATCACACAAGCCTACCAGTGCATCTCATCAAAAAAACTGATGTGAAACCATAAGGACACACGAGCCGTAATACATTCCCCATACTAGCAAAGGCTCTCAAGATGCCACACTACATAGAAGGAATCATTAACGAAAGCCTTAACCAAGAAATATCGTGCCAAGAAAAGAACCATACGAGAAATATCATAAAACACCATGAGAAGATCATACAACTCACCCAAGATGTCACCAATCAACACATCATTTCAGAAGCACTGATTTGACCAACACATTCCTTACAATCATGGACAAGAATGCAATCTAATGACATAAAGTAGAGAGCCAAAAATAGGCCCCGTACTCCATCCCACTAAATATGCATAAATATTAATGATCCCAAGTAAAATGCTAATGTTTTCCTTCCTGAAGTGGCTTCTCAGTTTGTTACTGTTTGTATGGATATGCTCATGGATGCTTCTTTGGTTCGGGAATTACCGGATGCATACTTACAATCCTCTTTTTATTCTGCTTTTGATTTGGATCGTGCTCTGTCTTCTTATCATTTTGAACTTGGTAATTTTCCTTATGGTGGCTTTTTATCCCAGCATCAATTGTTATCTAATGGTGGGCATTGTGAATTACTTTTTGTATTGAGAGGAGGTTTTCTTTCTGATAACTATAATGATACTGTGCTTTCTCTTGAAGTCTTCTTGGACCATGTGTCGTCGGTTACCTTGGCTATTGCTAGAAATATTTTTTCAGGTTTACACTTTCTTCTTGAGTCTATGAATGCAGTTATGTCCCTTCCAAGCATGGTGAAACCTTTACAGGTGATTGATCCAGATGATCAGGTTTTGATTGATTCTCAGTATGAGGTGATTTCACCTCCTCCAGATGTGGGTCCAAGCATTTAGTTTCTTCATCCTTAATGGTTGCATGCTTGGCCTTCTTTTGAGTTTTTTGGCAGGTGAATTTTGTAATTGGCTCCCAAGCTTTGGATGGGTTGGGTTCTCATATTGTACTTGGGGTTGGCTTATAGGATTTTTTGGATAAGTTGGGCATGGGTTGGAGGGTTGAAATCTCCTTTTTTTCATGTAATTGTATATTCTATATCCACCCAATGGTGGTCTTTTTATGAGCAAGACCAAAGGTTTTTTGTGCCTAGTTCTTTCCTATCGGTGCTCTATGAACCAGGTTTGTAAACAAATATAATTAATAAAATTAGTGGTTCTCCACTTTTATTTAAAACATAAAAATAATGTACAAACAAATTTTGAATAATTTTAAATAAATTAATATAAAAATAATTTTATTTTGATATATCATTTCAAAGCTCATATTTTATTTTAATAAACTCTTAATGATATCTCTAATTTTAATTACATAATTTATTAAAATAAATATATTAATGGTATTATCTATTTTATTTTTAATTTTAATATACTTATTTAATTAATTATATTAATTTATAACTTTTATTTTTCTAAAATTATATAGAAGTAACATATATGCAAAGTATTAAAATCCATGGACTATAAAGTATTACGGTAGAGAAAAATCAAAGAGGAATTTTGAAGTAAGACTTTAATAAAAGGGTATGAAAAGTCTTCTTGATCATAGTACTCTTCTTTGATTTTGATATGCTTTGAATGATCTACTCTATGTCGTTTCCCTTTAACGTAGTAAACTGGTGTTTTATTGAAGCTTCATTATATATATATATATATATATATATATATAGCGAGAAAGAGAGAGAGAGAGAGAGAGAGAGAGAGAGAGAGAGAGAGAGAGAGAGAGAGAGAGAGAGAGAGAGAGAGAGAGAGAGAGAGAGAGACATACATAATTCCCTTCATTACAACAACCACATTATACTTTAATTATTGAATTAATATTTTAGTTATATTAAATAAAATTATTCAATTACATGTCTACTCTAAAATTGATTAGATTTAACTTCTTACTTTATCATTCATTTCATCAATTATATGCATGAAAGTAAATAATTTGATATCACTAAACCAAACACACATGAACACTAATACTTTTACCTAGAAAACCCAAACTAGGAAAAACAATGGTGAATCAAACTCATAATATATAAAAAAATAAATACCAAGTTTAGGCCAAAGGCCAGGGAGCTCACTGCTCGAAAAGATGACTTGTAAGCTGAGATACACAACCTTAGGGAAAGATATAGTAATTAATTGTACACAGTAAACATCACTTATTCAAGGCAAGATATAATTCCTCTAATACAATGATATCAACAATAATAAACTATAGAAAAAACATCTACCAAAATATTGATAATAATTAGCAATTCAATACACATAAAAAATTCTCTTCATCACTACTCCATTGTATATCTGAACCTTTTCACCACTTCACAATGACTTCACATAAAACGGTCTACTTATTCATCCATCAACATAATCAGTTTGACCCTTCCATTAGGTCAACCTAATAAGATGTAACATGTTCATACAAACCATCAACCCAAAAACACTCTTCAACACAAATTTGAAAGGAAAATGAAATGTGTGAAGGGTCACACCATGTTGGAACACCTTCCAAATACTCCCAATATGGATTTCATGCATCTACATGCTATTACACCAATCAAAGACACGTGAGTTGGCCTCAAAAGATACAACAATTAACTTATGCATGTACAAAAAAATTAAACTTCAATCCAAACCACCAAAAAAACTTGTGGACAGCTAAATAAGCAACATAAAATATTAGGAAACTTGAACCAATCATCTACAACATTTCACCAATCATGACCTAAGAAATGAAACATATTTCTCCACACCACTGTACTACAAATGTATCAATTCGAACTTAGAATTAATTAAATCCAATTGAAGATCATGTATCCTTTTTAAAAATGAGATATAATGAGAATGTACATCCATAAACATTGCTTTGAACCACATAACTATCTAATGCATATCTACCACATAGTAGACCAAAATACATGAAAGGCTACTCACCAGAACAATTAGCCATAACTGAAATGAAAAATAGGTCTCCACAAAACACCAACATAGCTCTGAAAATATCACAATAGACCATAATCTATTCCCACAAATATCCATGCTCATATCTATACAAATACTCCATACAACCAGATGTCTTTTGCACCAACTTACATTAACTACCCATTTTAGAACCATCTTTAGGCGTAGAGAATAGTTAAGTATCTCTTCTAGACCAACAAGTTTGACATCAATTCCAAATAGCCACTTACCATCCCAAACATCCACTCCAATCAACAAATAGTTCTAGAAAATTTAGGAACTATAGTTCAGAGCATAGGAGAGAAACATACGAGTATCAACATCATTTCTATCCATTTCTTTCATACTATCTCATTCAATTTAGCCAGCACAAACTAACTGATACTAAACCATCACCACGTTTTATATTTCTTATCTAGTTGTATATTTTGGGTTGGAAATATGTGTACACATTACAATCTATCTTTTGGCCCACTTGGTGAAGATGTTTTCATTTCGATTTGGTATATATACTTGATGATTTTTTGAAAAGAATAGATGAGAGAAATGTAAGTTGGATGATGATGAATATGTGACATATGTATGCAGAATTCAAGAGTAAGTATGTGCATCTTGATGTAAGGATTTTGATTTCATTTGCTATGTTAGATGGTATTGCAATGCATAAGTGATAGTGGATGTGGATGTAGTGATCTAGAAGGTCGGGTAGTCTAAATATTTCAGTAAGGTTAGAGATTGTTTTTAACAATGACTGTAATCAAAATATCAAGATTATTTTATTTAGATAGTTCTTTTCTTAAAAGTTATAAATATGTATCTTGCCTTGTTATAACTTTAGCATTAGGTTTGCAAGCCCTCTTTTGTATCTTGCCCCAGGAGTAGTTAGCCTTGGTCTACAAGTCCGAAGCAATGACCTCTCTCTTTTGTACAACATTTCCATATAGTGGATTGATTTTGTGAGTTTGCCCTCACTGTGGTTTTTCCCAGTTTGGGTTTTTCATGTATAAATTCTGGTGTTCATGTGTGATTGATATGAATGTTCTGTGATGTCTTCATTTTTATGGAATGGTTTGGTTAATGCAAGATTAAAGTCCAAAATTTTATTTTTTGTTGATTCAACCCCAACCCGGTCTCAACATCCAGTGTGTGCTCAACAATTTTAAGTAAGGTTCCAATCAATTGTCATGCAAAAATCATTTGTTTTGCATCTGCACTGAAAAGGAGTCAATTCTGTGTAGAACTTTTTTGTATTTCCAATAAGTTGAGACAAATCTTTTACCAAATTCACATGTCTTCTATCAAAAATTTTAGGGCTTAAATCAATTGTAAACTATAAATTCTTCATTTGGCACATTCGTGATATAAATTTTCCATGTTTTCCATTCCTTCCTAAAAAGGAAAATTTTCCCATTTTTTTAGGGATTGAATTATTTTTAAAGTAAAAATCAATCATTTTACACATCCATAACATAAATTTTCCAATAGGTTTGTATGCCTCGGGATCTTCTTGACCTCAAGGAAGCTGCAAAGACCATGTTAATACTGGAGACAGAGGCTACTGATAGTCTCAATATTCTCATGCAGCTGGATGGTTGTTTTTTGTTTCTTTTTTGCCAGTATCTCGCTATTTTTTTCCTATCTTTTCCTTTGGTTGCTGTGTTTATGTATTTCTTCTCTCTTGCAGCTCGTTCTGTTTTGATGTTATTAATTTTGGTCTAGATACTTTATTGATCTATCTTTGGATATGATGTACAGGGTTTCGAGTCCCCTCAAAACCTATTTTTGCTTAATCAAAAACATAAATTTTCCAGGGTTGGGAATTATAATATATTTTAAAGCTAAACTAGCCTATTATCCAACTTTACTCCAAAAAAAGACAAATTATAAATAGGACTTTGCAACTTTTGTAGGGTTCCAATGAAATACCCCCACAAGCATGTCTTGTAGATTTCTATTGAACATAGAGCCGAATGATCCACTCCCAAGATTGTGCTTGAAATTCTGGGTTGTAATTTGCAACTCTTTGTATATGAATGTTTTGAGTGAAGTCGGCAAATCCTCTTCTATGCTTTTGCTTGGGTTGTCTTTGGCCTTCCACAAAAGAAACCTGACCAATAGGAAAGCAAAAACAATAGTTATAGCAACACCAGCCATAGGAAGTAAAATGCCAAGATGAGGGTGTTTGTTGCATCCCTTTAATGTTGAGTGTCCTAGCTCAATGGTGGTATTTAGGAAAATATATTCCAGATCTACAAATTGCAACAGTAACAAAAATTTAAGGTGGACACAAAATACAAATTAACATGTATGGTAAACTTTCATAAATTGTAACTGAAACTAAAATTCTAAAAACCCATACCAACAATCCCTTATGAACAACAAACAGACAAACAGTGGATGGCAGTAGAAAACCCACATTTGCATTGATTTTTATGGGATTGATTTTTCTCGTCTCATATATTATTGATCCATTTTTTCAATTAAATTTTACAAATTGAAAATTACAAATTTGGACTGGATAAAAATTGTAAAAACCAATCAGAAATTTAAATTTTGACATTTAAAAAAAAATCACTACCCAACAAACATTAGAAATCACCTTTAATATTTGAAAAACAAACAAATGATAATAAAAGTAGATGTGAAAACATTAATCTCCTGTCTATAAAGGTAGGGAGTAATACTAGTTAATTTTAAATATAGGAGCCGTAGAAAATCATCCATAAATCAAATACCATTTGGATCAACGGTTAGTCTCTTTTGAGAGGGTGCAAGATGAAACTAACCCCGACTACGCTTCATTCACTACATATTTCTAGATGACTGCAATCCATACCACAAATTCGCATACCAAATTGAAAATCTTCTCACTATTAATTTTCTAACCTAACCGTTTGGTATAAAGACAGTGAAGTGAAGAAATGCAAATGCAGGAGGAGAAGAATATGGGTTGCAAGGAGGAGAAGGAAGTTGCGGAGTGGTGCAAAAACCTGGAATGCCGCATGGGGGATTTACGTATCGAAGCCACCAACTTATTCATGCAAGCAAATTGTTTTATGGAACGTGAAGCTCTGCCTCGTCGTCTGCTACGGCTTAACTGTATTCACGATTCATTATATTCATTATATTCTGAAGTTCACGAGGATCGACTCCCTGCTGATATTCGGTGGTTACGTGGGGTCTTCAATACCTTCGATTCTCTTCGGAAAAAGATCGTGAAGATAGTAGAGAATGAAAGGAAGGCGAAAGAATTTGTAGAGGCACTGCCCATTGTAACAATTTCAGGTTTTCATGTTGATGATGAACTTTTCTGTGGAGTTTGTAGGGATGATTTTATTCTCGGAGAAAATGTTCGAGAGATTCCTTGTATGATCCGACGTATATTTCATTCTCACTGCATTTGGCCATGGCTTGAGGATCACAATACTTGTCCCATCTGCACAACGCCATTCTTTAAGAAAAATGAGCCAATATCAGTACCGGAAGATCGATAGTACAGTGTGTATGGAAAGAATTATTGAAAGTCATATTACAAGTGGTGAATGCTTCATCTTCTTAGTATAAATTATTTTCTCAATCTTGACTCCTAAATAACTTAATTGAGTTAGGATTGGTTTCAAATGCATCACGGTTTCAAATGCACTACTCTACCACATATTGGAATATTTTTTTAGCTAGCAAGTTCCAACTTAAATTTATACATGTGATTGAGCTTTGAACTCATAAATCTAATTTAATTGAACTTTTCTATCCAAAATAGTATGTTCATGTATGCAAATTTAATATAATAATAAATCATTGATGTCTAGAAACATATTCGATGAATTTGTTAAATTATAATGGTCATATTGACCATATTTGAAAAATTTAATAGTTTAATTCAATGATAATGAATCAAGATTATGAATAACAAACAAGTACCTAATATTATTCTAAGATGATTATGCAATGTTTATTTAATATCTATAATTCACTTCCAAATAAAATAAAACTACTAATATATCATATAGATTATTTTCTCTATCTTCAATCTTAGATAACTCATTTTAGTTAGGGTTGGTTTTTAAATACACCATTCTATAATGCAATTTGTAAAAAAAAATTATTTTAGTTGGTTCATATGGATTAGTAAAGGGGAAGAATATAAATTAAATTTAAAAATTTAATTTTTTTTTAATATTTTAATGTGCACTTGTAAAAATAATCTACATCTATTTTACATGAACATAAACTTGAATAAGAAGATAAATTTCAAAATTTCAAATTATCAAGATTTGATTATAAAAATCAATGAAAAAATATTAATTATTTTGAAATCCAATTACTTATCATTTAAAAAAAATAAAAAATATTCAATACTATTAATTTTTTAATATAATTTATTTATTTTAAAATTATTTTGATGTGTTAAAGTAAATCATATTTAAAATTTAAGAACCTATAAGACATAGTTATACCACAAAATGGACAAAACCTTCATTATAATTTGAAAAATATTTATAATATTATGTTAAAATTATGATCCCCACTCATGATTTGTGTTTCAATTCATTATGTGCAAATGGAAATACAATGATTCATTTTCATTGCAGAGTGTGTGTGGCAATACTATGGACTTATATTATAAAATATGTAATTATCTCTTTTCGCTTCACTTGATTTAACTTAATTTATTTTATTTTTTGCATCTAAAAACAAGTGGTATATGAATACTTAGGCGAGATTGTTGGAATGTCACAAATAAACATGTTATCTGAAATTGCCAATTATAAATATATACCAATAATAATAGTATCATTGCTTAGTCCTGCATTTAGATTTGTTTTAGTACTCTAATAGAAGTTTGTAATTTGAATGATATGAAAATATAACTAGTAAAATCATGTATGTGAAAAATAAATGAATTAAATACATTTAAACAAAAGAGCATAACCTATGGTTATGTAAAAAGTATATAGTTCATCTTTGTTTTTGATAAAGATAAATGAGTTTTACATGGACCTGAAACCAAAAGTTTTACAAAAGCCAGCCATCAGCCAAACAGGTAGAAACCAATAGCAAAATAGGGGAGCACCCCAGAACAGACACGAAAACAAAAGAGACACAGACACCAAAACAAAAGCACTCAAATAAGAGAGTGCACTAACTCCTTGTTCTTCTGGATGGTAATCTTATTGATTTCCTCCAATTCTTCCATAATGAATCTGGAGGTGCCCTTATTACTACTCCTACTTGTGGTCCTGGAACTAGGGCCTATGGTTTTGTTGCCTCTAGCAGCAATGTCTTCACCTCCAAGATCTTTCTTAGATTTACTATGAATGGATATGTACTCTACAACCATGAAATTGATCTTTTTGAGCCCCTCCATACTATTATTTATGGCCTCCTTGCTTATGTCGACCAGGTTCTTAAGGTTTTTCTTTATCTCTGCCATAGACTATTCCACCTTTTCAATTATATGTTCATGGTTGCATTTCATAACCTCGACATCTTGGGAGAGTTTTTGGGTCATAATCATGAGCTTCTCAGATTTGCTAGGCTCTGGCGAAGTTGTGAAGATATCAATTGTCTCCTTAACCTCCACTTTAAGGGTATCAATTTCTCTCTCCACCCACTTCCAACAACTCTCCTGGCTTCTGGTCGCTTCCATCACCAGGTTCATCAAAGTACCATTCCTCTGTAACCCATTGTCCACTTCTTTAGGCATGGTCCCCCGCTTTTCCTTCAGGATGTTAATAGGAATGTCTAGTTTAATTCCCTAGTCTGAAGTCTTCAAACCATAGTCCTTAGCTGCAAGCTTCTTCTTTTTAGAAAGAGGCCCGGCCTTAGAAATCATCTTGCTGGTAGATTTATATTTGTTGGCCACCCATCTAAGGGGATTCTTACTTCTAAACGTACCAGGGTGACCATCATCTCACCTTCTTCCATTGGCTTATAATCAGGGTCATCAAAAGGAATGGCACCCCCACTATCCTCCAAATCTATTTCTGAGCCAAAGGCTTCTGGAATATTAGTATGTTGGCCTTTCTTAGATAGAGAGGGCACAACTTCAAGGGTCTTGGCATACTCCATGATGAGCATAATAAACCCTTCATAGAGAACAAGATTATTTGGATTCTCCATATGTTTTTCAAGACTATTCTCTAAAGAGGAGGCCAGATAGAAAGGAATAGAAATGATTTTACCATGCCTAAAATGATTCAAAATGGCAAACTAGTAGGAAAAGATACGAGCATATCTATCATCAAGTGTAATATACGTCATGATTAACTTGGCCATGTCTGCCAAGGGAGCCATAAGATCTTTCCTGTTGTAGCCACCATCAGCCATTTTGTTAACTCTTGAGTGATCCTTTTATTTGTTGAAAAAACTCACCAAGTCTTCCTCCCTTGTTTTCTTGTCTCTATAAAACCTTTTGGAATTCATTGCCAAACCAGTAACTGTCGCCACTAGGGTTTTGTCCAGCTGGTAATTAGCACCCCATTGACAAAGGTTTTTGTGAGCATAGGAGAAGGGCCATGGAGTCTTTCCAAGAAGGGGACAATTCCCCCATCATTGATTTCCTACCACACCTCCTTTTCTTTCTTCCATTTCTCAAAAGTAGGTGGTTCTTGCATGTTCTTGTCCCCAACCATAATGATCTGGGTCACCAAACAATAGGAAATGGGCTACACCAGAGAAGTCTCCAAACAGTAGTAGGAAATGGGCCACACCAAAAAAATCTTCGACCAGTAGCAGGAAATGGGCCACATAATTAGACAAAAAATGTAGGCACAACAGAAGTTTCTAGATCTTTAGATAAGGAAAACAAAAAGCAATCATTTCCTGAACAAGTCAATCAAATCATGATTAAAATTCATTGATTACCGCAAGTGGGTGAAATCATTGTTGTCACTGAGGATTTCACTCGTGATGCTAAGTGTGAAACCAAGTAATCGTGTGAAACATGGAAACACCTTCGTGCCTGTGGGTCGCTCAAAGTGAACATGAATCTCTGGAGATCAGGCCAGCTTCCTATTTGGTAAATCTCTCATAAATAATTTTGATATGAAAAGGAATAGAAATCTTGCATGTAATGAAAACCTATTCTAATGGAGGTGATGCACCAAATATCCTATCTGAGATTTGAAACCTACTTAAACCAAAAAACCTTCAACAAATAACCTTGATTACTTCACAACTCAACTGAACATGTGAATACATAAATATTTCATAGAAAGGTCATGATTAGAAAGCCTGTTTGAAGGAAAATAAACTATCTTCACAACTCCAAACCTATCAAAATTAGATTACACAATCTATAACCTACATTAACCATGTATCCTCTTGAAATAATACTACTTGAAAGAGACAACATCAAAGGATTCGTAGAATAAATCACAGAAAAATCATCAATATCTTTCATTCAACACTAGACAAGAAGTATCAAGAAGGAAATATGTTGCTATATTATTGAAAAAATAAAGGAGTGCTATTGTTATAAAACTCAAATATTGCTGAGCTGCAATGCTTTTTTGCAAAAATGTGTATGCAAAAAAGAAACAACTAGAGGGAAAAAGAAGGAGAGAGAGAGGATATATAGATATAATGATGAATATCTCCTCCAAAAACCCTAAAAAAAAGAAAGAGCTGCATGAGAAAAAGCCTTGGGCAAATTTTCCCAAAAATGGCATAAAAACTCATGCATATTAATGTAAAATATATATAATGCCTTAAAAATAGGACTCCAGTCGATGCTGTATGAAATGAAACCTTCATTGCTGAATATAGAACTACCAATCTTGCCCAAAATAGCTCCACTGAAAAAGAAAAACCCACTGCCTAAAAATATGCACGAAACTTTGGAATCTCTTTTCATGTTGAAACTTCTATTGAAACTGATTGTGGAAATGATCTCCCTATTTCATGAGCTTTTCAATGGTATATCACTTAATCTTTCATGCAGAAATCAACCATCAATATTTCACGTAGAAAACAACTCCTCGTTTGCAACAACCAGTTCTTTGATCTTCGATAATACCTCGATCACTAAAGGCAATTCCATCAAGTCATCAACAAGACAAATAAACAACTATCTCGATCATCTGATCTTCCTTGATCTCTTTCTGCACTCTATCGCTAGATCTTCAGGAACTTGCTCGATCTTTAAACCTCTGCGTTTTCTTCAAACTGGGCCCACTTTTGAGTCTACATACACTTGCCATGTGCTACAACCTGATTTGTCTGTGGATCCACCTAGGCTCCACTTAAAAGCCTCAAGACTTTAGACCAGACCCACCTCTTCCTGGGCTCGCCTTGTCGCCAAGTCATGATGATAACTGGGCGAGCATCTTCTCATTGCACCTTAGCGATAGCTGTCGAATCATCTCGGACTTTCTCAATCCTCCTCAGACCTAGTCAACCTTTAACTTGCTTGAGCTACTCTTTTCTGGTGCATTTTACTTGCTGATTTTTCTGTGGTCACCACCAAGGTGCCACCTATCTACCATTTTAACATTACCTCAGCATGGTCGGACCCACTATCAGACCTTAGTATTTCCTTGTCGCTAAGTCCACATCCTTAACATTCAGATGAATTTTCATCATGGGATAGCAACAACCGCTAGATCTTCAGGAACTAGCACACCATTTATCTCTTCTGAGTTTCTCTCTTCATCTGTGCCATGTGTCAGTCTCTGATTCGCTCGTGGGTCCACCTTGTTTGCCATCTTGACCGCCATCTCAACCTACCACTAGACCTAGACCCACCTTGTCGCCAAGTTGCTATGATAACCCGACGTGCATCTTTTCCTTATGCCATAGCAACCGCCATTAGATCTTTTTGCCCGATCATCGAATTTGATTAACTGCTTGATCTTTACCTCCTCTTTACCTACCATTTCAACCTGGGCCCACCTTGTCACCAAGTCATAGTGATAACCCGACGTGCATCTTTCTATCGCGGTATAGCGATAGCCATTGGATCTTTCTTGATCACCATTGAACTTCCTTGATCTCTTTAGACCTTTAACCTCTCTGAGCGGCTCTCTCTTCTGCCACGGTGTCACCACGTGTCAGCCACTGGTTCGCTCATGAGATCTGCCTGTATCACCACTTGGACCTACCACTGGACTTGGGCCCGCCTTGGTTCATTCGATATTGTTCTTTTGGCCAAACTTCCTACCTCAACAAACTTCTCACATGTCTCATCGATACTTTTTATTTTATTAGTGAGACTAGTTCTGATTTCTTTGATGTACCTTATGTCGATGGAACCGATGCTTTAGGTGAATCCTTTTAGAGATCCATCGATGCCAAGGTCTATTCGATAGGTCACTCTCTAGTTTGTGTGTGCATCCAGCTAGCCACCATATGGGCACCACCAGTCTGCCACTTATCCTTGGTCTTATACCCTCTTCTCCGCCACATGGCACCCCCTGATTGGCTCCGGGGTCCTTGCTCTGACACCTTAGCATGGCCTTACTAATCATCAGAATGAAGCTCTCCATAACTGTCTGTCGTAACTACTTGCATTAGCTATCAGCCACAGTCCACCGCTAGTGGTTTGTCGCCATGTCGCAAGGAATAACCATTGCGCACCTTTATTTTGTGGTATAGCGACCACTGTCGGATCATCTGTGATCACCATCTAATCTACCTGACTTTCTTGACCTTTAATTTATTCTCGCCAGCCTACCACAAAATTTGGACACCTTGAGATGCACAAACACGTGAGGTCCATTAGGCCACGAGCCACTTCTTGCCAAAAGCTCTTAAGCTTTGACACTATAGTTATATGTGTTCTTATATTTAAATGCAATAAACTCCTTCTGCACTGCCAATGTGGTATAAATTCTTTACACATCCTAGCTTTTGCTTGTGTTCTACACCCGAGCCTTTGTCTTGAAACCTTCTGAGCCTTTCTTTGTTGCTATTTCATCACGCAATAGGGAGGATTTGGCAAGAGTTATGTCAGTTTCACATCTGGCAATAATGCATTTGTTTGAAAATTTGATAAGCCACACCATTTCATCTGCAATGAAGCATAAATATCTCTGTGATCTACAACATGATGATCTCAACCCTCATGGGAGCCACATTTTAACCCACATGCTATCTTACTTTTCCTGTATCTGCACATGAAGCAAACAAGTTAGACAAAAAATAGTGCATTTATGATTTTTGGTTCATGATTTAACCTTTTCAAAATGAATGAATACAAGGCTTCATTAGGGCACCAAATTTGACATGTGCAAAATTTTGGTAACAATCATGACAAGCCAGCTCACACAAGTTTTTTGGGAAAGAATCCCTACTGCTCCACCATTTAGCTACCACGTATCCCATCGCCATATTGGTCAGTAGAGTCGCCACTTTGTTGCCTTCCTGAAAGACGTGCAAAATTTTGAATTCATCAAACTCATTTATTATATCCCAGCAATCCTTGATCAGATTAGCAGTCATGCAGCTAGGATATGTGCGCTCATTCAGACAATTGATAGAGTTTAGTGAGTCAGACTCCAGCCAGACCTTTCTAAAACCTTCTCTTTTAGCCATGTGTAACCCAATTTGGGCAGCGCTGGCCTCTGCAAAGTGGTTGGACTGGGTGCCCAGAGGGAGCGCCACCGTAGAAACCAATAGACCCATATGATTCCTAGCTTCTCCTCCGCACCTAGCCAACCCAGGATTCCGTTTAGCTGCCCCATCCACATAAATCATCTTTGTTAAGAAGGTTATATGTGAAAATTATGTAAACTTTAAATTTCATATTTTTAAATTTGCAAGGAAAATTTCATAGCCATATAAATGAGAGAATGTGATGTTCATAGATATGTGTGATTGATAGGTAAGTGGCATAAAAATTAAATATTTTTAACACATATTTATATATCAATGTATATTTTACATTAAAAAATGTTTTACAATACTAACAAGATAAGGGGTCTCATATATGATGATGTGATGTAGGAACATGATATAGAAAAAAATAGAACATGATGACAAACTAAATAAAATTGCTAATGACTTTGTTGATATCCATTTACCTCTTCACCCACCTACACAAATGCTTGGCCTAGACATATAAGTGTTTAGTGAGTTATAAAGTTTTATTTAGATTCATTAACAATGAACATCTAAAAGTCTAGGCCTCATTGAGTTGTGAATATGATACACCTCTACCAAATTGGAGGAAATAATCTACTATCCTCAAGATGCTAGAAAAGTCTTTTATCCATCCATTGTATGTATACAAGATTTGGATAGTTATACCGGTCTTAAATGGACTAATGACGTTATTTGTAAAACAAAACTAATTATAAAATATTGTCTAGTATTAGATTCATTACTAATTTTATTAATAAATGTTGGAATTTGGATTTTGAAGGTAAATAGTTGAAAAATACAATTTAAGTTTTATGTCCACTAATATTTTAATATTCAAGTTTGCAAGATTTGTAGGAAACTTGAAACAATAAGGAATATTTTCTTTGACTTCTTTTTGCTAAAGAAATATAGAAAATGTTATGTGTTGAGTTAAAAAACGGGGGGAACAAAACAAAAATCTAATAGAAAGATATTCTTACTAGAACTATGAATAAGTTGAACAATGATTATAATTTATTTTGATATTTTTCCTCAGCTACAATAACATGTTTTAATTTCATCTTTGATAATTTAATAAATATTGAGGATGAGGAGGAGGAAAATTTTCAAGACAGAGAGAGGAGTGGCATGATAATGACATGCATGATGTTGAAGTGGTAGCCAACAGTCTAGCTCATGCTACTTGTGGCACAAAATGTCCAGTGGTGGCTAGGGCTATGGCAATCAAGAAAATCTAGAGGGAGGGTACAAAATAAATAAAGGTTTCACATTAAAATGTGTTTTATATTGTTTGGTTTTATATAAATACACACACACACACACGTATGTACATACATACACACGCACACACACACACATGTGCATGTGTGTGCGCTCATGCGTGCGATGAATTGACGAAAGAATAAATTTGTGGAATCAAAAAGGGCATATAAAAATTGGATGAACTTCATCAGAACATATATAGCAATAGCTTGAAGCTACTAGTACCTTGAATATGTTAAAATCGTTTGTGTTGTCTACGTTGTTTGTCTAGTTTTTGTTGCATGTTTGTCATTTTTTTGTTGTGGGTCTATCATTTTTTTCCTTTGAGGTATCTTTTTGTTCTCTGGTTCAACTATGGGTTATTGTGTCTATCTTTATGCAACATTTTGTTCCTTGGTTTTGTTGTTGGTTAGTATTGGTTATCTTATAGGTAGCTTTATTTAAAGGGTTTTGGGATCCTTCTAAACTTGTTTTACCCATAATAAAAAGCTATGGTCATTATGCTAAAAATGGACCTAATAATTCAAAGAAGAAAAATAATTTAGGTCAATCAAATTGATAAATTCATTGTAGTAACTTCTAATATCTTTCCACATATTAGATGAATACAGCAACAATAAAAATTATTATTATTATATATAAAATTATGTATATAGAAATATGTATTTTGTATATCCACGTAATCAAAATATATTATGTAATTAAATGTCCATTTACAACTACAATAGCATATTTTAGAGACTCAGTATAATCTGATATTTGATATATATTATCACTTTTTATAAAAATATATTTAATTAAAATTTTTATTTAGACTAATCCTTGAGTTGAAATGAATATATAGTGCTAATAAAAAATTATATATGAAGTAGAGTGGAGAAGGTGTATAAAAAGAAGAAAAAAATAAAATATTTTAGGGTATAGGCAACCATTACAACTCACGTGGTTTTATTTTTGTCTTCATGCTAGAAATTGTGAATAGAAAGTGAGTGGATGAGTAAGAAAATTGGTAGATGTGAAGAGGACATGAGGCAAATAACAAAAAAAAAAAATCTTGGAGTGTCATAAAACCACCCTCAAAGACTATTTTGTCTTTCATACACCTTAAAAAAATATTTTTAGGTAATGAAAAGATATTGAATGCAAGGTACATATCGAAAGCTACAAATTTTTTACCTTCTCTTATTTTCGTAAAAGCCCAATGATTATAAATTTCCACATCATATTTGAGAATGTGTAAATAAATGTAGTATGTATTTCTTGTTGAAAATCTATGTAAAAGTTTTCTTAACATTTTTACATGTATATACAATTTGTAATTATTTTTATGTAATACAAGATATATATAACCAATATTTAAGAAACACTTCAATCTAAAAAAACCATGAAAGGAAATAGTGACAAAACATGTGCAACATTTGTAAACATTATACATTGTTTTTTTAATTTTAAAAAGTAAAATTTTAATTCATTTGTATTTTAAAGTTTTAAAATTATTTGTACATATAGTTTATATATGGCTTATTCATAGTTATGTATATGTTTGGTGGATGCCCATACCCTATTCCAAAGCTCTCATTTTGGCACAGGGAGGAAGGATTCTCGCAAAGGATTTCGAGTATGACTTCATATCTACCAATTGCATTTGCTTGAAAGTTCCTAAAGCCTCTTTAGCAGTTCCATTTGTTATGTATCCTGCAATCATGGCATGTCCAGCAAGGCAATTGCAAGTACAACATTTGACAATATTTTCTATCCTTTATGCTTTGGTGGATTCCCATATCCTATTCCAAAGCTCTCATTTTGGCAGAGGGAGGAAAGATGTTGACAAAGGATTTTGAGCATGACTTCATATTTTCCAATTGCATTTGCTTGACAGTTCCTAAAGCCTCTTTAAGAGTTCCATTCGTTATGTATCCTGCAATCATGCCACTCCATGTAACTACATTTCTTCGATGCATTCTTTAAAATAGTTCTCTTGCCTTGTCATTGCTTCAGCTATGATTAATTTAAAACTATATCAAATCATATATATTGTGATTTGTACCTACAAAAGAAGACATAGTTAGAGAACATTTATAACATTTTGATTTGACAATATGTTCCTGTAACTTTCTGTTATGTTTCTTCCTTTGGCCTTAAAGAAATTTCATAAAATACACCTTCCTTTCATTCACAAACCAAAATCTATAGTCTTATTTCCACATATACAACACTATCCTTTTCCTAAAAATACCCATCTATCAATGATGATTCTACCATGTGCTCTTTGTTTCCAGTCTACTCAAACCTGTAATGTGTAAAAAAGAAAATGAAGCATGTTAACTAGTCATCACAAAAATATTGCTCAATGAAAATTCCCTAATGTGGATCTATAGATGCCACAATGAGCCTCATATCAATATTCTAACTCAATATGAAATTCATATCTATACCAAAAGTGTACGATAAAAATAAGATAACTCAATTGAGTTGGCCATAGACTAACACAATTGACAATGCCAGACATAAAATAACATAACCTTAGTTGTTGATCAAACCAACACATAAAATATCAACTGGAATATTTCACAAACCATATGAACATGTCCTCCAAGATGCAACACTTGAACCAACATAGTGGAGAAAGGTGGAGAATTACCTAGACTAGTCTTGAAACACAACCTCACTATCAACAAATTGCCACAACCAACTTCATTATCTGAGCATAGAGGACTTGGAAATATGATCGTGCAACATCCATAGAATGCATACATTATATATAGAACCAAAAGACATTATTATCAAGAATTAGAGGAATGTGGAGCATTCTTCTATAAAGACATAAATACTCCTTTTTGCATATTGTAATTTCCACTACTATAGACTTCTCGAAACACTTCATCATTACTCACCATAAAAACTAGACAATACAATAACATTTGAACACTCATTTTTGGACCATATAAATCATCCACATAACTAGATAACTCCAACATCCTCTTCATTAAAACACTATGATATCAATGACAACATAACTCAAGTTTCCAATCAGTGGAAAGGAGCTTTCATTACAACATACAATTACAATTTGCAATCTATATTCATTTAATTTTTAGATATTGCAATGCTATAACTCTAGGAGACATGCAAGTTTGAAAACCAAATTGAGCATAAGTGAAGGCATATAAAACTAATTTTAATACAAGATATCCACAACATATAGGTCTACATCATAAATGGAATTTCTTAATATTTATATAATATTTGCACAACATCATCTTTATCAAGGAATTTCAAACAGAGATATCTTTCAAGTTATTTCATCATAAAATCAGATTTCAATGAAACAACCATAAACATGTCAAAATGCAAAAACAAAGGAATAAAACTACTTAGAAAACCATAGCAGTTTTGGTGTAAGTTCAGTGAAAAATGAACAAACTTATGGTGAAATCTCTCCAGCTGAAGCCTAGGTAATGGACTGGTTCCCCTATGTGCTTGGTACAAAACTCCTTATTTTTGTAATGATATATGTTCTATATTCCTCCTATGCTTATTGGATCACCTTTGATATCCCAAGTGATACTTAGAAGTCATGATAAACTTCATGCACATAGTGTAAAATAATCCCAAGTGCTACTTAGAAGTCATGATAAACTTCATGCAAATAGAGTAAAATAATCCAAAGTGCTCCTTAGAAGCCATGATAAACTTCATGGAAATAGAGTAAAATAATTTTTCTTAGAAAGAAAAATGTTCTACTGAATAGTGCCCTCATTTGTGTGTTGTTTTAAAATGAATTGCCTCATTTCTTATGCATTTGAATGCCAAGAATAATCTCTGAAAATAATGCTTTGTAGTGTGAAATGGCCAAATGACAATACATTTAGTTGAGTTGATCAAGGTGCTATCATTCCAACCGATATTAGCAACATACTTTTTTGCCAAGAATTTTCTTTTAGTAGAAACTCATTAGTTTGCTACCCATTGTGCCTATGTAACATCTGAAATGGAATCTTCAATTCAATAACATATAAGAGTAATTAAATATATGCACACTAACTTAATGCATATAAAGCCTTATCACTTTGGTGCTAAAGGATATTACAAAATTTGATTTGGTGTTTATGTGTGTGTCTGTGTGTATACATATATACACACACACACATATATATATATACTCACACACACATATATATATACATATACATACATACATACATACATACATACATACATACATATATATGTGTACATATATATATATATACATATATATATATATATATATATATATATATATATATGTATGTATATATATATATATATGTATGTATATATATATATATGTATATATATATATGTACACATATATATGTATGTATGTATGTATGTATGTATGTATGTATGTATGTATGTATGTATGTATGTATATGTATGTATGTATGTATATATATGTATAGACATATAATGCATACATATATGTATATGTATATGTATATGTATGTATATATATACATATGTGGCTGATCTAATTGAGGTCATGCAAGTGGGTTGTGATGGAACTACCTAATATCCCATAGTAGAGGGAAAAAATTTGAATCAGTAGATACAAGTAGCAACAACATATAAAAAATTAAAATACATAATCTGTCTCATGCCATTTACTCTGCATGGTTGGCGTAACCTTACTACATACTCGAATCTATTTTTATCACTTAAAAATTGAACAACATATACCTACATAATTCAATGCCTTCGTGAAATCTTGGAAGAAGTTCCATTATCCACTCATAATCACTAGCTCTTCCATTTACCTCACACCATTCGGTAATTTAGTGCAACATATCATAGGAATAGAGAAAAGCTAACACTCTAATACCATATGAAGAAGGAATGGTGAAAAATTTAGTAATTATTTGATGTACATTTAGCATGTTTAAATAAAAGTAACATGTACCAATTTGAAATAACTTGTGCATATAACTATCTAACTATTGCCTACAATGTAATGGGACTAATATAACGCTAACATTTGCTAGGGGTTTCTTTTTTTATGGCTTTGCTTCTTATGTTGATAGGGATAATGTTCTTGAGAATTCTGACTGAACAAGGGTTTACACCCTCTCTTTATTCATCCTTGTTTTCCTTCCTTTAACCCTCTTAATAAATCTATTGATATTTCTCCTATTTCAATGAGACTACCTTATCTCCCCTTACAATTTTGGTTTAAATGTGTCTGCAAGTGATTGGAAATGCCTTGGGGAATTTTCTATGACTAGATATTGCTACTACTAAATTTTTACCATACCTCCTTTGTTCATATTTTGGTAGGTATTGATTTGTCTAAAGCTCTTTTAGGATATATTATTTTGTAAGTGAACTATCATCCTTGGGTCCAATTGATTGATAAAAGCAGGTCTATCTTTCTAATCATTGTATTAGGGTGAGAGCATACTCTCCTACTACTTTTAATAAAACATGGTAGATAATGATTCTTTTTAACCTTTAAACCATCTATGTGCAACTACCTTACTGAAAACACACAATGCATGTTTTCATTTTGTGCATTAGCCTCTTAGTTAAGCTAGATGAAATATGTATGATCTTTTACTTTCCAAAAGAACTCCTAGTTTGACTAAGTGATAAAATGCATAAAAATTTCCTTAAAATAAAACCCTGCATGTACACAAGTTAGTAGTTTGCAAGAATTGAGTCTTGAATAGTCGAACCTGCAACAATTTGTTAGCTGACAGATTCTAAAATTTCAAAATTTGCAGATAATTAGAATGAAAGTGCTAAAACGGTAAATGACGCATTAGGACATCATATGACCCATTAGGACATCATAATGTCCTAAGGGGTCATATGGTGTCATGAGGGGTCACATGGTATCATTAGGGGTCATAAGGTGTCCTGAGGGGCCAGATATGTGTTAGAACACCATATGACCCCTTAGGACACCATTAGGACATCATATTGTCTGAAGGGTTCATATGTTGTCCTAAGGGGTCATATGGTGTCCTGCAGGGTCATATGGGGTGCTAAGGGGCCAGGCAAGTGTTAGAACACCATATGACCCCTTAGGACACCATATGGACATCATATGGTGTCCTAATGGGTCATATGGTGTCGTTAGGGGTCATATAGGGTCCTAAGGGCCCACACGTGTTAGAACACCATATGACACCTTAGGACACCATATGATCCATTGGGACATCATATTGTCCTAAGGGGTCATATGGTGTCATAATGGGTCATCTTGTGTACTAGGATGTTAAAAGTGGTCATATGATGTCCTTAGGGGTCATATGGTGTCCTAAGGGATCACATGGTGTCCTAAGGGCCTAGGCATATGTTAGAACACCATATGACCCCTTAGGACACCATATGACCCCTTCAGACACCATATGACCCATTAGGATATCATATTGTCCTAAGGGGTCATATGGTGTCATGAGGGGTCGCATGGTGTCATTAGGGGTCATAAGGGGCCGCGAGGGGCCACACATTTGTTACAACACCATATGACTCCTTAGGACACTATTAGGACATCATATTGTCCTAAGGGGTCATATGTTGTACTTAGGGGTCATATGGTGTCCTGAGGGGTCATATGGTGTTGCTAGGGGTCATATCGGGTCCTAAGGGACCAAACACATGTTAGAACACCATATGACCCCTTAGAACACCATATGAACCCTTAGAACACCATATCACCCCTTAAGACACCATATGACCCATTAGGAGATTATATTGTCCTAAGGGGTCATACAGTGTCATGAGGGGTCACATGGTGTTGTTAGGGGTCATAAGGAATCCTAAGGGGCCACACATGTATTAGAACACCATATGACCCCTTAAAACGCCATATGGACATCATATGGTGTCCTAAGGTGTCATATGGTGTCCTAAGGGGTCATATGGTGTCGTTAGGGGTCATATGGGGTTGTAAGGGCCCACACATGTTAGTACACCATATGACCCATTAGGACATCATATTATCCTAAGGGTTCATATGGTGTCATAAGCGATCATGTTGTGTACTAGGATGTTAAAAGGGGTCATATGGTGTCCTCAAGGGTCATATGGTGTTGTTAGGGGTCATATGGGGTGCTAAGGGGCCAGGCATGAACACCATATGATCCCTTAGGACACCATATGACCCCTGAAGATACCATATGAGCCATTAGGACATCATATTGTCCTAAAGGGTCATATGGTGTCATGAGGGATCACATGGCATCATTAGAGGTCATAAGGGCTCCTAAGGGGCAATGCATGTGTTAGAACACCATATGACCCCTTAGGACAACATATTATCTTAAGGGGTCATATGTTGTCCTAAGGGGTCATATGGTGTCTTGAGGGGTCATATGGTGTTGTTAGGGGTCATATGGGGTCCTAAGGGACCACACATGTGTTTAGGACACCATATGACACCTTAGGATACTATATGACCTATTGGGATATCATATTTTTCTAAGGGGTCATATGGTGTCATAAGGGGTCATGCCATGTAATAGGATGTTAAAAGGGGTCATATGGTGTCCTAAGGGATCATATGGGGTCTTAAGGGGCTAGACATGTGTTAGAAGACCATATGACCCCTTAGGACACCATATGACCCCTTTAGACATCATATGTTCCATTAGGACATCATATTGTCCCAAGGGGTCATATGGTGTCAAGAGGGGTCACATGGTGTCATTAGGGGTCATAAGGGGAC